>NC_057357.1:30305000-30930000 GCF_016509475.1 Prionailurus bengalensis | reverse complement strand
GAGTCCTAGAACGGAGCTCTTCCCTCTTCTAGCCCAAAGAGAGAACAGGTACTTTATGGGGTGGGCCGTGAGACGGTAGAAAGTCTTGCATTATAGTGACATTGTGTGGGTCATGCAGTCTTCAGGGGCTTTGACTTTAGTATTTCCTATACAGAACACAGCTTAATAGCACTGTGTGACTGGGGGTGGGCTGGAAAGGCGTTTTCCAAGTGGGTAGAATATCAAGGTAGACAGCATTCTGCTTCACCAGGTTGCCCCTGGCCAGTGGTGGGAACAAGGCTCAGAGTCAGAGCTTCGTGGCTTTGGTAGTGACAGCAGTGCTAGGTCTGGGTCTGGTACTTGTAGTTCTAATGATAGTTGTTGTCATTAACTGACTGCATTAACTTCCTATGTGTGAGCCACTGTTTAATGTCTTACATGCAGATTCCTCTCAACAACCTGCAGATCAGATACTATAGTTATCCCATTTCACAGAAGAAACTGAGGCCCAGGGACAGGAGGTCCCCTGTCCAAAGTTTTGAACACGGGTTGGTTGACTCCAGAGCATGTGCGCCTGATGTTATTGCTGAAGAGTCACAGAAACCTGGGCTCAAATCTGGACTGTGATTCTACGGAGCTGTGTGATCTCGGACAGATGACAACCTGTCTGAACGTGGCTTTCTTCTTCTGTCGAATTGGAGTAAAACTACACCCCCTGTCAGATTGTTGTAAGATTTAGACATAACGCTTATTCGGTACTGAAGAAATCCCTGGTGCATAATTGGCATCCTTAAATGCCGGCTCTTGTCATTAATGACCACTGGGAGGGGGGCTTTTCTCTTGGCAGAGCCTGGGAGCCACTTCAGCCTCTAGCAAGAAAGGAAGGAGGCTCGGAGAAAGGGGCATGTGAAATTAACGCAAACGACTTGAGTGGTTTCTGGAGGATGCACAGGGCAGAATGTCCAGATTCTCTTCAAGGACTGGCCGTGGGTTCCCGTCCACTCTGTGCATGTGCCCCTTGCTGCCTCAGAGATGGAGCTCGGTGCTGAGATAATGGGCTTGCAGAGGCTGGGTGGTTCTGGAGTCGGGCACACCCCTGGCTCTGCCTCTCCAGACCTCGTGACCTTGGACAGCTCCCTTTGTCTCTCCATGCTGGTTTCTTCATCTGCGTGGTTGGTGTGGTTGTTAAAGAGAGTGTTGTCTATATGGGAGGGACATTAAAGCTCTGAGTCTGTTCAGCAAATCTTTTTTGAGTGCTCAGTGTCTGCTAGGCATGTCCTGGATGTGGGGTTGGCAAACAGCCCACGTGTCAAACGCTGCCTATTTTTGTAAATAAAGCATCGTTGGAACACTTCCACATTCATTCGTTTACGTATCCTCTGGCTGATTTGGTGCCACGGTGGCAGAGTTGAGTCACCGTGACAGAGACCACATGGCTCATAAGGCTTAAAATCTTTGCCATCTTACCCTTTCCAGAACACTTGTAGGTGAGGAGATAGGGAATAAACAAAACATGCACACACCTCTTCACTAATTTGAGGAGAGAGGAAGCAGGTAAGAAACCAAATAAATAACTGAATTTTATAATATATTAGAAAATGGAGAAAAATAAAACAGGGGAGGGTGACAGGGCCTGCTGGGGAGGGAATGTAGTTGTAATTTTGTATACGTGGACCGGGACCAGCTTCCCTGAGAAGGTGACGTTTCAGCCCTGATGTGGAGGAGGTCAGGGAATGAGCAGTGAGGTAGCTGGGGGAAGAGTGTTCCGGGTAAAGGGCATGGCAAGTGCAAAAGCCCTGAGGCAGGGGCATGTGTGTTGTGTCCTAAAAGCATCGTGAGTCCGGTGTGGCCGGAGCGGGATGGGTGGGGACAGAGAAGTGGGGAGAAGGAAGAGACTGAGAATCCTCATCTCAGAGTGGTCTTCTGAGACCTTGTGTGTTTTCCGTTTTCCCCCTGAGTGAGCCGGCAGCATGGACGGTGTCGAGCTTGTACTTCACGAGTGTCACTCTGGCTGCAGTGTTTGAGCGGTGCAGAATCTAGGAGATTGGAGAGCCTGGGGTCTCCACATGGACCTCCAAGCCTTCCATCCTTGACCTTCTCCCTTGGCACCTGAAGGCAGTGTTCAGAAGCCACGTACCCACGGGGCGTGTGATCCCACAGGAAAGCAGGGTCTGTAGCAAAGTGGGCGCGTGGCCCTTTAAGAGATAGCTGCTGATTAGCTCCCGCAGGTTGTCACCATATGGGAATGTGAGCTCCTCGTCCCCAGAGCTGATTCCTCAAGAGAACCCAGGAATGCAGATTTTAATATCAAGTCTTCCAGCCTTTGTATGTTTGCTAGTGATTCAGCTTGTCTTTCTAAATACCACGTACAACAAAACATATCTGCAGTATCTTGCCAGCACAAATACAAATATTCCCAGCTTTACCGAAGCTCCACCAGGATTTGGGCTGTGGGCTTGTAAATTTTTGAATATTTTTTTTTTTCGGAGAGGGCCGATTGGACCTGGCATTAGCAAATTGTTGTTTCTAATCATGTGCCCTGGTGAACTGTGACATAAACCAGAGTACAAATAGTGCTCTGGGTGGGGCTGCTCATGCCAAGCGGGTTATAGCCTCACATGCGCACCAGGACTGGGGTCCGCATGGCCCTATCTGGCTTCTAAAACCTTGAGGGTGTAACTAGCCCAGCAGTGATGGTTGTTTGCCCGGCTCATTCATACTCCAGGCCTGGCTCTGTGCTCTGGACTTTCCAAGGGGCAGAGTTGGCAGTCTTGTTCTTGCCCTCCTGAAGTTTCCACTCTAGAAGAAAAGGTGGCACAAATGTCCTGAAAAACAGAGAAATACTGGCTAGTGCCGGGTTGCAAACTGGAGTCCTCAGGTGCACCTAGCCAACAATCATGTGTTGTTTGGGTTGCACAAGTGTGTGTGTGTGTGTGTGTGTGTGTGTGTGTGTGTGTGTGTGTGTGTGTCTGTGTCTGTCTGTCTGTCTGTTTTAAACTAGGTACTGGCTTTTGTTTTGTTTTGTTTTTTAATATTTTTAAAATCCTTGTTTATTTTTGAGAGAGAGAGAGAGAGAGAGAGACAGAGTGCAAGCTGGGGTGTTAGAGAGAGAGAGAGGGAGACCCAGAATCTGAAGCAGGCTCCAGGCTCCAAGCTGTCAGCACAGAACCCAACAAGGGGCTCAAACCCATGAACTGTGAGATCATGACTTAAACCGAAGTCGGATGCTTAACCAACTGAGCCGCCCAGGAACCCTGACTTTTTTAAGCTTATTTATTTAGAGAGCGAGCGAGAGAGAGAGAGAGAGAGTGAAGAGAGAGAGAGAACAGGGGAGGGGCAGAGAGAGGGAGATACAGAATCCTAGGCAGGCTCCAGGCTCCGAGCTGTCAGCACAGAGCCCGACGCAGGACTCGAACCCATGAAGCACGCGATCATGACCTGAGCTGAAGCCAGATGCTTAACCCACCGAGGCACCCAGGTGCCCCTAGGTACTGGCTTTTGAAAATGGAAACATTTCACAGTAAATTCCAGATTTGTGCTTCTCTTGAAACGTCAGGAGAATCCAGTCACATTCTGCCCAAATTCTGGTCCAGACAATTGAATGGTGCTGAGAATGGCTGCCTCCTTGAGATGGGATATGTGCTAGCAACTCACACCTTGTCCGGGTCTACTTGGTTAATTTGTGGTCCCTGCCTGTCCCCCTTTTCCCTGCAGGCTTTGGAGTCTGAATCTCTTGAAATTAGGGCTTCAGATCTGAGTGAGACCCACTTGCGGCCGTATCCTGTCTCTAGGGACTTCCACAGACTTGCATTCATTCCCAGGACTCAGTCCCTCATGTGTCTGCCATGACCAGTGACCAGTTAGGATCCCTCCTATTTATTGTGTGCCCCCACGCTTCTGGCACAGTGCTCTGGGCTCAACCTCTGGGGCCGAGCAGCCTCCAGAACGAGCTACCAGCAGGCCGAGTGCTGCTGTTTTGGTAGACGTCTGACCTGCCCTGGTGTCTTCACCTCTGCCAGTTTCCTGTGTCCTCACTTGGTGGCCCAGATCATTTCTCAGAGTGTGCCCATGGTAGCCATTGCTGCCTCTCTGAAATACTGAGGGGTAAGAGAGAGAGGACAGGTTTTCCCTCCACCCCTTCTGGTGCCCTGGTGCAGCATTCTCAGGCAAATTGATCATACAGCGATGTCAGGGTCGCAGCTGGCCCTTGGGAAACATTTCATCCATGATGTCATAATTGATTTTCCATGTCCTGACTCCCCCCCTCCTCCCCCCCCCCCCATTTCCCTGCGTCTCTGCTGCTATGATGCTTTACTGATTCCCCTTGATGTTTGGGGAAAATTCACTCTCCGTGACTTGTTTTGTCCCTGTTAATCCCCAATCAATATGTGGCATCCAGTGCAGTCACTGTTCAGGGGGAAATAATAATTATTCTCCCTGGGCCAAAAGTCATCTTAATTTCAAGGATAAATGGCTAAGTCAACTTTCAGGTTTTTCACTCTTAAAGTGACAGGTCATGGGTTGGCAGAGGGAGGCAATGCTTCCTCCTATCAATTCCAATATGATAGTTTATACATATAATAATAATACCCTTTTTATCTTTAAAAAAGTGCCTTCTTATTTCTGCTTTGACGGAGCGCCTACAGTATGCAGATCTCTTTGAGCACATCATCTCTGGGCCTCTCAATTGCCCATAAGGTGGTTTACTCCTTTTGGAACAGGAGGAAACTGAGGCAAAGAGATTGCATGACTTATCCAAGGTCATATAACTAGTCGGGGTGGCGGAGGTATGTTACGCTCCAAAGCTCACAGTACATTGAGCAAGAGCCCCGCTGGTAACTTCATTCCCTGCCCTTTCATCCTTGTCCATCTCCTGGGACAGCCTGAAAGCCCCCTTCTCAAAACTCCTTTTCCGGTAGGAGTGTGATGATTTATCTTTCTCTTTCAACCTTGGTTTGTAGAGTTTGGGATATGCCTGGGGGATGTGATCATGTTTCTGGGGTGAATTACTGCACATTCCAGGTCACAGAGTGTCTTTAATGTTCGTGAGCAGGTGAGTGGGAGCAGCAGGGGCTGATGGGAAGGAAGCCAGGGTGGCATCTGCAGAGCAAGAAGGGTCTCCGGTGAGATCAGCTCTGCTCTTGAACACTCTCCTCCAGCCTGTGGGGAACAGGGAGTCACAGGGTCAGGGACTGCCCCCGTTTTTGGGCACTGATCATCTCGCATACATGTAGAACTCCTGCCTGTGCAAAGTCTCCTCTGTTATGTCTGAGGATTGTGCAGTGGGTCCGTTGTGTTTTTGCTTTGGTCTGGCTGTATTCTTCTTACAGTGTCTGCCACTTTTTTTTCCAATTTTGGCCTCATTGTCAATGTTTGCAGCTTGAGATGCTCTTGTGGGTGCTTCATGGTGCTGGCACCCATGTGTTACCACACCATAAGCTCTGTCTTAGGACGTTTGCAAAGATGCCAACTCTTAAGTTTCCAGAGCAGTGAGAAGAAGTCATGTCTCCTGAACTCTGGGATACACTCTACCATCTGAGCTCCAAAGCCATCCATCTTGTGCTTTGCACTTAAAGTGTCTCATAAAAACACAGGCTTCAGTTTATCCATTCATATTCTCTCTAGATTGCGCCAGGGACCATGCCCTTGGTTCTTACTCTTCCCCCATCTCTGTCTCTTGGGACATCAAAGCCTCTTGTTTCTTCTTCATCCCCAACCAGTACCCTTATGCAGTGGGCTCATGGAAAGACACTGTTCCAGGGGGCCCAGCGCACCTCTCAGACATGTTGGGATTCCAGTTTGGCTTCAAGGTAGGGCCTGGTAATATTTAATAGTATGGGCTTGGATGAGAATGTAAAATGGTGCACGGGCCTTGGAAAACAGGTTGCCGATTCCTTAAAAAAATTAAATGTAGACTTACTCTATGACCCATCAGTTTCACTCCCAGGAACTTACTCAAGATACAGCCATGAGGATTCTGAAAAGTATTATTCATAATAGCCCCAAAGCAGAAACAAGCCAAGTGGCCATCCGTCAGTGAATAGATATACAAGATGTGGTAGATCCATACAGTGGAAAACAATTCAGCAATAAGAAAGCGATAAAATACTGATAACTGCTAGCAAATTCGCTTTTGACCCTCAAACACATGCTGGATGAAGACATCCAGATGTATGGGCACGTTGCACGATTCCATTATGAAATGTCCAGAGAAGGCAACTCTATAAAGACAGGAAGTAGCTTAGTGGTTGCCTGAGGGAAGTAGGAGTAGGGATTAACAGAAAATAGGCATGGGGGGAAATTGGGGGCATGCTGGGAATGTGTAAGACTGGAGGGTGTTGATGGTGGACAGTCTATAACTTTACGAAAAACATCATAGAATTGCATACATACAATGGATGAATTTCATGATATGTAAATTATACCTCAATAAAACTTAAAAAAAAAAAAAAGCCACAACTATGTGGGCCCTGATTCAGACAGACCTTGATTTGAGTCTCCACTCTATTGCTTACTAGCTGTGCCATTGTGGGTTACTTCGTTTATTTTATTATTTTTTTTAAGTTTATTTATTTATTTTGAGAGAGACAGTGTACATGTGAGAGAGCAGGGCAGGGGCGGGGGTGGGGGGAGGGAGAGAAAGAGAAAGAGAGAGGGACAGAATCCCAAGCAGGCTCTGTGTGCTGATGGAGCAGATCCCGACCTGGGGCCTGATCCCACCCCCTGGGATCATGGCCCTGAGCCAAATCAAGAGTCAGACACTTAACCCACTGAGCCACTCAGGTGCCCTGAGGGTTACTTCATTTAACTGAACCCCTGTTTCCTTATCCATAAAATGGGCATAAGCACTGCTTCCTAGGGTTGTTGGGAAGGTTAAAATTGGTCAAAGCACTGTTAGCATCAGGAAAATATAGTAACAATAAAAGTTAACATGCATAAAAAAAACGAACATTGATACACTCTGTGCTCCATGCAAGTTAATTTTTTTATTGTCTTTCCTCCATGCTGAGATATTTTTTATATTATTAACTTTTTGTTTTTTTTTGAAATGGACCTCAGGAGTGCACAGCTAGTGAAGTAATTCCATTTCTGTATCTTGGAAAGAATTTTTGGACGTATGGTGCCCTGCTTACCACAACGGGTCTTTCAAGCTCCCTGGGCTCTCAGGCTCCTGCTTCTTATTTTTGCAAAGCTTCTTGTAGAGAGGCTTAGATGGAGGATGGGCAGGATGGCCCCACGGGGCTTCCCGCAGCCTCCCAATTAGACTAGTTGTGGGGAGACTCTGGAGGAGGGAGGTCTGGGCCTGTGCCAGCAGGATGGCTGGGAGTCTGGGGAGAGAACACAGAGCACAGAAAGGGAACTGTCGAAGCAGCCAGTTTCATTCTGGGCTTGGCAATTGCTTGTGCTGTCAGGAGGAATTGAGCTACTCTGCTGAGGAGAGCTGCCAGGGGCTGAGAAACTCTATCCTTCCAGGTCTCCCAGCACCTCGTGGGCTTCCTGAAAACCTGGCACTGCATGGTGGGAGACACAGAGCTTTGAGGTTGGGAAATGTTGAAATGACATTGAGAGCGCCATCTTGGATGATAGTGGCATTCGAAGTCTTCATCATCTGGCTTCTAGTCTGCATCTCCCCCTGAGGCCTGGCTCCTCTGAATATCCTGGGCTCCCTTTGTCCATAGGTACCATTCCCCCTCTGCCTCTTTGTTTTCATCCCTGCAGCTCCCCCCCCTTTTTTTTTTTTGCAGAGGGGGACTTTGAACCTTGAGAGGTCAAGCAATTTATTCAAGGTCACACATCCAGTAAGTGGCAGAGGTGAAATTAGAATCTGGGTTTCGATGATTCAAGAGCCCTTGGCTACTAAGCTCTGTTACCTCCCAAATTTTGGTGTGAATAATAGCACATGTGAATAATTTGGTGTGAATAATTATCACATTATATCATGACTTGATGATGTCACATCTGTCTCCCCTCTGCAGGGATTGCACATTTTCCACCTCTGTATCTTCTGGGCTCAGCACAGAGCCTGATGTACAGGAGTGACCTTGGGTTCTACCACTTGTTAGTTCTGTGGCTTTGGGTGACTCATTTAAACTTTCTGAGCCTTGGTGAATAATACCTACCCAGGCCATTTGCGAAGATTTGGTGAAGTGATCTATGCATGGTGCTCCATGCCAACTAAGTTTGGGGCCCCCACTCAGTTTGGATGGGGTTTACCTTAATCTCAGCTCCAGGGACTCTGACAGACCCCCGGCTGGCCTGGCCAGATTGCCAGGCCACAGGATTCCTTTGCCACAGGGATTGGTTCAGAGGTGGACATGGGATCTGGATGGGCCAATCTATGCCCTCTCTGGGACCTTGGCTAGAAATACCAGGAAGAGACACATTCCATCCTTCTAAGATAGCGGGTGCTAAGGGCCATATAGACAGTGAGGTATTGCTTTCACCAGGCAGGAAAACACTTTCCTGAGAGCCCAGAGGAAACAGAACCAAGAGGAGAGTGCAAGAGATTTCTGGTCATATTATTTGAGTTTCTGGATCCAGCCACGCCTGGACTTTCTCAGCTACGAACCAATAAATCCTCTCCCTTTCTCGAAACTTTTGGCTCGAGTTAGCTTCTCTGGGTTTTGTCACTTGCAAGTGAAACTACATTTCACACAGCAGGCATCTGAAAGTGATGAGTCTTATTTTTATTTATGTGGTCAGGGCTTGAAGGAGTGAATGAAATCATACGTGCATATGAAGTGATCAGAGTTGAACTTCAGATTTAGCGAATATCACATATTGAGATAGGCAGGCAAGGTGAAGACATGGGACAAGGTCTAGAATTCATGGGGCAGGAGGTTCTTCAGCAGGGTGCAGGACATCGAGACCTAGCTATTTTCTGGTATAAAAGCCACCTTGGGGTTGGGGAATAATGACGGCAGGTTGAGGCCCGGTGACGAAGACCTTTAAATGTCACAATGATGCATTGGAGGGTAAGCAGTGGATAGTGAAACCAAAGGCCAGTAGGTCATATGGAATGGGCACGAAGGAGGACAGTACTGGCAAGTATGGGGCACAGCTAGTTCTCAGTCTTGAGTCAGTGAAAGCCAGGTTGGCAAGGGGATGTGGGTAGGGGTCTAGCCACGCATAGCATAAGCCCTGCCCATGGTAGGTGTGACAGGTATGTTTTGATTTGATTTGATTTTTTTTTTAAGGAACTGAGCTTGTTGACTGTAGTTTTACATTATCCTAGGTTTCATTCATTTAAACCATCCATTTAGCAGGTATTTATGCAGCACCTATCACAGGCCAAGCACCCTTGGGGGCCCAGCTGGTAAAAAACAAAAAAAAGAGGGATTCCCAGACATCTTAGAGTGTACTTCTCATGGGGTAGTGCATGTGGGGTATGTTAGGTGGTGATCAGAGCTAAGGAGAAAAGACATTTGGGTTTTGGGGGGATGGGGAGACTGAATGGAGGAGCACGTGCTGTTTAGGGAAAGTGGGCAAGGGGAGCTGATAAGGAAGTCTGCCTCAAATTCAAGGCTCATGGCAGGGGATGCTTATTAATTTTGGGGAGGTTGTTTATGGTGTAATACTAAATGGGGAAAATCAGCATAGGAACTACAGAACATTTGGGGATAGAGTAGGATTGCTTTTACCAATGGGAAAATCTTGAATCTGAGCCAATCTTTTTTCTTTTTCCTTAAGCAACTTTGGTAATTTTTTTTTTAATGATTTGAAAGGACTCTCATTGCAATTGATACTAATATCAGAGACTGTCATGAGACTGAGGGGGAGAACAGCCTCCCCCAGGTAAAGTCAAGTTATCCACCTTTCTCCCACAAATGTTGTGTCCTCAATTGACTAAAACCTCCCAGAGTGCCCTGAAATGGGACAGGCAAGGCTGTTGTCTCCAGGCCTGTGACAGGTACAAGCTCCAGGAATCTGGGGCAGGGTTGGGGGCAGAGTGTCTTGACCTGGCTCTCTTGGGACCACAGTCAAGCTTGGTATTTCCAAGCTTGTCAGGATTCTAAAAATCCAATCATTGTCTCATTGATTGATTGATTGATTCATTCATTTATTCATTGAGTTACCACGTATTGTGGGCATCAGATGCCCATGTCCCTCATTTCTTACTCAGTCTCTCTTTTGCTCAGGGATATGGAGGAATGGTGGCAGCCTCAAAAAAAAAAAAAAAAAAAAAGGTCTGATACATGCATCCTTCACTAATTCAGAAAAATCTGCATGTTTGATGATTAAAACAAAAGACCCCACCGTATGCAGGTACAATTTACATAACATAGCATTCACCCATTTTAAGTGTACAATTTGGGGGATATTTAGTAAATTCAATGCCTTGTGCTACCATCACTGCTTATCCAATTTTAGAACATTTTCATCGCCCCAATAACATCGTTCTTGTGCCCATTCCTACCCCCAGGCCACACCAGTCTATTTTCTGTTTTTGTAAATTGGCCTATTCTGGCTGTTTAATATCAACGGAAGCATACAATATGTGACCCTTGGTGTCTGGTTTCTTGTGCGTAAGCGCACTGTTTTTGAGGCTCATCCGTGTTGTAGGTGGTATTGAGATTTCATTTCATTGCTGAATAATATTCCATTATATGGAGGGACCACTCTATGTATCCATTCTGGCTCTTTTCTGTTTGGAATCTATTGTGAACAATGCTGCTCTGAATATTCTCACACACGTCTGTGTGGATGTCCGTTTTCATTTGTCTTGGGTAGATACCAAGGTGGGGAATTGTTGGGTCATACAGGAAGACTACTTTTAAGTTTTCAGGAAACTCATAGCTTAGGGTTTTTTTTTTTCTTTAATGCTTTTCTTTTTCGTTTTGTTTTTGAGAGAGAGAGAGAGACAGAGTGAGAGCACGAGAGGGGCACAGAGAGAGGGAGACACAGGATCCGAAGCAGGCTCCAGGCTCTGAGCTGTCAGCACAGAGCCTAATGCAGGGTTGGAACCCATGAACCGCAGGATCATGACATGAGCAGAAGTCAGATGCTTAACCCACTGAGCCACCCAGGCTTATAGCTTAGTTTTTAAGCCATGTTAAAATGTCCTCCCAGCTGCTTGCAAAGGGCCGTTGGTGGCCCTGGATGCCCTCCCCATGTGACTGTCCCAGGGCTTACAATGGGATTTTCAGGACCTTCTGCCACCTGCCAGAGTAGATCCCCACTGCCACCCGCAGCCACTTGTCCATGCAGCCCCCTCCCCGCTCCGAGGAAGAGGGAACCCGAAGAGAGCCATGGCTGTCTGAACGGGCTTTCTCCCTGGACCAGACTTGTACAGTCCTGTAAAAGCAGCTGCAACGTTTCCCTGCTGCAAAGGGTTTTTCATGCAACGGACAAAGGAGCTGAATGTCGTGTTGGAAAGGTGAACCCAGGTAGCTGGGATGAAAACAGCTGGGCACTGTTTGCTCTGCATTTCCCTGGGAGGAATCAGCTGCGTTTGAGGAGCGGTCCGGTCCATTTTTCAGCTTCAGCTGCGGCTTGGGTCTGTGTCAACTTTCAGAAGCATAGAGGGGAGGGGACTGAGACTGTAGCAGGAATCAGAGGTCTCTGGAGACTTGGAGACAGCCTCCAGATGGTATGACAGGTCAGGGAGGCCAGTCAGCCAGCTGAGCAGCTGTGATGGGGAGCCCGTGATCAGAGAGCCACACGTGGCTTCGTTCATCCCGTGGGAACCTGGGGAATTTGGGCTCAACCAGACTGTGCCCAATGGAATCTTCACTTGTCTAAGACACAGGAGGTTAGTGTAAGTTGAACAGATGCCAACGGTACCAGTCTTCTTACTGGTAACTGATCCTCCCCTAATGGGGCCGAAGGTGATTTTAGAAAAAGACTCAAAACCAGGTTCCCAAGATGGAATTGTTGGTCGCTGAGAAGGTGCTATTAAGAAGGCGACCTCAGGGGACACCTGGGTGGCTCAGTCAGTTAAGCATCCAATTCTTGATCCCGGCTGAGGTCATGAGAGATGACCCGTTTGTGAGATTGAGCCTTCCTGTCGGCCTCTGCGCTGAGCCTGGTGCCTGCTTGGGATTCTCTCTCTCTCTCTCTCTCTCTCTCTCTCTCTCTCTCTCTCTCTCTCTGCTCCTCCCCTGCTTACATACACATACTCTCCCTCTCTCTCAAAATAAATCAACTTTTAGAAAAAAGAAGGTGATCTCAGGCATCAGATTAGTTATACAAAATCATCGGATAATGTATTTAACTCCTCTGTGCCTTGGCTTCTTCATCTGTTAAATGGGACTGAAAAGAATATCTCCTTGTTTTGAGGATTAACTGGGATTATGTTTGTATAAGCTTTAGCAAAGTGATGGATTCATAGAAAGACAATAGTAAATCCTACCTATCATTAGTTTTATTTTTAAATTTATGCTTTATTTATTCCTAAGGTGATTTTTTATTTTAAGTCTCCATTCTACCAGGTGAATCTGGTAGATTCTCCCATTCAGTTCTACCAATTGAATCTTGATGTATTCCAAGTAGCCCCTGGTGATTCAGTCTTGCCTCTCCTCACAGATTTTGTGTCTGTAAATGTCGTAGGGTTGTAGGCAAAGCACATGGAGAGAGTGTGATCATCCTTGCCTGGGTGAGGGGCCATCCTGTCTTGAGTTATCGTCTGTCCAGGCTGATATCTATGGAGGCTCATTTTATCGTGTTACTTGCAGCTTTAGGAACTGAAGCCCAGAGAGATAAGGAAACGTGCTTAAAAAAACACAGCTGAAAAATGGAGCTAAGATTGAAAACCAGGTGTGTCTGACTTCAGGGACTTGCTCTTTACTATGTGTCTTCCAAATGTGACCTGAAGGCCTGTGCACCTTAAGTCCAGATGGTCCCATCATTAAAAAACCAAGGGGAAAAAGGGTTTTTTTGAGGAATGGACTAGGATTGCCTTGTGACCGGGCAGAGAGGACCTTGGGTACTTACTTGAGTCATCTGCCAGATAAAAGGTTTTTGTTAAGTTTAGAAAGCAACGGTGTTTCAGTTAACAAGGTATATTCAGTGCATATCTGTTGAATTGAAGGAAGTGGAAAGGGAGAAGAGAAAGAAAAAAGAGGGAAAAACATAAGAAAAAGAAAGGAAGGTTGGAAAGGAGGAAGGGAGGGAGTGAGGGCAGAAAAGGTTTTTGTCTTCCGTCACGAGGCATGCCTTTGGTTTTTTATTTTGTTTTTTTAATATAAATTTTTTTAAATGTGTATTTTTGAAAGAGAAAGACAAAGCATGAACAGAGGAGGGGCTGAGAGAGGGAGACACGGAATGCAAAGCAGGCTCCAGGCTCTGAGCTTGAGCACAGAGCCTGACACGGGGCTTGAACCCATGAACCGCGAGATCATGACTTGAGTAGAAATGGGACACTAAACCAACTGAGCCACCCAGGCGCCCCGAGGCATGCCTTGCAATGTAATACATTATGGGACTTCACCAGGTTATGCCTTAGTGTCTCCAGCAGAACATTTTCAAAATTTGTATTCTTGGCTTACACCCCACACCTACTGAGTTGGAATCCCCGGGGTCATTCCTGGGCAGGTAAACACAGGTGAATCGACATTGTAACTGTCATCGAGAACTGTGAGTTTGTAGTTTTTTTATTTGGTTTGGTTGGTTGGTTGTTTTGAAGCAAAATTTAGGATTGATTGAGGTTTAGCAAATGATTTGTTACAGGTTGTGAGTCTGGGTTGATTGGGTCTCTTATTTAGACACTTCGGACTGATTTCCCTGTTGGAGGTGTGCTCAGTGACGCACTGAGGGACCATTAAAAGGCACCGCTGGGTCAAGGCCCCTGTTTGCCTTTGTGAGGGCCAAGGAGTGTGCGGGGTTGACATTTTCCCTTTAAGCAAACCCTGTGTCACTTGGAACCAGAGTCTCTTTTTGTACCTTTATCTCGCTTTAGCTCGCTGATGGTAGAGTAACAGATTTGTACACATCTTCCTGATTTTCAGGACTAAAGATTTTCAGGTCTAAATGGACCTAAATCAAAAATGTTTTCACTAATTGTAGCGATGGTGGCCACGGCGGAGGTTCCCAAGGGACCAGTGAGATAGCATCTCCTGTGTGTTTGCATGAGGATGTTCTCCTCGCCTGTTAGCATTAGGTTAGGGTTAGAGTGATCTGTTTTTCCGGGCTTTTTCCAGGCAGTGCCCATCGTGACCTAGCTGGTGGTTGCCTGATTTGAATTTCCCATCACCAGAGTAGAGGATGATCATCCTTGCTTGGTACAGCATCTCTGAATTAATTGGCTGCCTTCAGGACTTGTAGGTGACAGCCATTGGACAGGAATAGATATTGAAACCTTGGGAAAATTGTCTTGCCTGAGAGGCTCATTACTGCATCCAATACAAAGGAATTTGGGCAGGGAGGTCAGAGCTAATGTGCTTAATATTCAGTTGCTGCAGGGACCTAGCCAAGGAATTGAGAATGTCCTGAAAATTACTGGCTCATTTGTTTGCATTCTCTGGCTGTGTTCTTGGAACCCATGGAGGAGGGAGGGCTGAACACAATGGAAACTGGGAAAAGGCCCAGGCCAGTATCTTAGGGATGAGAGGGGTTTTGTGGCCATAGCCAGGAGGTCGTTTCATCTGACTCTGGGTCAATGTAGGCTTCTACCCTAAACTAGCAGCGATCATTCATTCATTCACCACATACTTACCTAGGACCTGCTATAAGCCTGGAATTATGCCTGGAAAATCTTCAGAGATTACCTGTGTTGGTTAAAATATTCCTAGAAACAAGTGACTGTTTTCCCAGAACACAAAGATTTAACAATTTAGCTAAGTCATAATATCGAAGTGTCCCTTCCACTCGCAATGTTTTTTTCTTCTTCGACTACAGTTTTTACTTCGAAGAAGTTAAAAAGGGTACAGAAAAGTACAGAGAACGAGGTAAAAAATCACCCGGCCTTCCACCACCCAGACTCTATGATTGTTAACTTTTGGTCCTATTTCTTCGGGATGTATTTGGTTTTGACATCAGAACCAGTAAGTGACAGGTCATGTTGAAATTGCCCCTTTTCTGTCACCGTCTGTCTTACCCTCTCTCAGGCATGGGGTTAAGGGTCATGAAGTTTGGTTAGTTCCTTTTTATATCAAACCCGGTAACATTTAAGTATTTAAAATTTATTTCTTTTTTAATTGTGGTGACATTTATGTAACACAAAATTTGCCATTTTACTACTTTTAAGCTCAAAGTTCTGTGGCATGAATTGTGCAACCAATTCTATGACCGTCCATCTCCAGATTTCTTTTCATCTTGCAAGACTTAAACTCTGTACCCATTAAACACTAGCTTGCCAATTCCCCCGACCCCAGCTCCTGGCAACCACCCTTCTACTTTTTTTTTTTTTCTCTACTCTCTACCTCTATAAATTTGACTACTCTCTGTACCTCATAGAAATGGCATCCTAGAGTATTTGTCCGTTTGTGAATGACATTTCACTCAGCACAATGTCCTCAAGGTTCAACCACGTTGTAGCCTGTGTCAAGATTTCTTCCCTTTTTAAGGCTGAGTAAGGGTTCTGTTGAATGTATATACCACATTGTGTTTGTTCATCCGTCCGTGAATACTTGGATGGCTTCTTTCTACCTTTTGGTCATTGTGAATCATGTGGCTTGTAACATGGGAGCTCAAATACCTGGTTGAGACCCTGTTATCCGTTCTTTGGGGTGTATCCCCAGAAGTAGAATTGCTGGATCATAGGGAAATTCTATGGTGAATTTTTTGAGGAACCACCATACTGTTTTCACAGTTTCATTTTATAGTCCCATCGCTTCTCGGCCTTTTGGCTAAGATCAAGTATAGTCCCACCAGCAGTGCATAAGGGTTCCAATTTCGCCACATCGTTACCGACAATTGTTATTTTCTGGTTTTTTTTTCTATTTTTTTTTTTTTTTAACAGCATCCATTCTAATGGGTGTGAGGTAGTGTCTCACTATGGTCCAGATTTGTGTTTTGCTGATGATGATTGATAATTGAGCTTCATTTCATGAGCTTATTGGCCATCTGTATATCTTCTTTGGAACAGTGTACCTGCAGGTCATTTGCCCATTTTTGAATTTGGTTGTTCATTTCTTTTTTAGTGTTGAGTTTAGGAGTCCTTTAGGCATTCTGGATATCAACCTCTTATCACATAAATAATTTGCAAATATTTTCTCCCATTCTGTGGCTTGCCATTTCGCTGTGTTGATTGTGTCCTTTGGTGCGCACAAGTTTTTCATCTCAATGTGGTTCAATTTGCCTGTTTTCTTTTGCTGTCCCTGCTTTTGGTGTCATATCCCATGAGTGTCAAATCCATGAGATCATTGACCAATCCATTGTCATGAAGGTTTTTACATCTGTTGTTTTTTAAGAGTGATAGCTTTGACTCTTACGTGGAGGTCCTCTTGTTAACTTTTACATATAGATTTATGTTTTGGCAAGTAATATATAGTATTTTATGTTTCAATTTTTGTTCATTGTATCATACTTGACATTGCATTCTCCACCTGCCTTTTCCCCCCTCACTCAACATTATGTTCTGGGGCTTTATATATGTTACTGTCTAGCTAGGTATTCCATCTAGCTCCATCCATCCATTATCCATTCAGCCAGCCATTTCTGTTTTCTCCTTCCTTCCTTCCTTCCTTCCTTCCTTCCTTCCTTCCTATCCATCTGTATCATTTTTCTTCTTTGCCTCCTTCTTTTCCATCATCATCGTCATCATCATCATTTACGTATCTACTTACTTATTCATCTGTCTGGCTGTAGCTACTTTACACTTATTCTGCATTACCCACTCGTTATTCTTGCCTCATCAAGTAACAGGGGTGATACTCAAAATATCTAATAACCCATATGCTCCGTAATAAAACTTTGTAACGGCCCCATCAGACTCCATTTGGCTATGAACAACTGGCACATCTGTCGTATTGGTTCACACCAGCTGACCAGTCTGCCTGCTTGTAGGCACTTGGATTTGTAAACCCCACACTAGCAATACTGCCGTTCCTTCCAGGGGTGATGTTCTTAGAAACAAAATCATCTGAATGTCTTCCTCAGGAAGACTTTCTCCTTTGACTGCTGACTCTCTCACATCATCTCTCCTTGTAGAAGTTTAAGCAGCCTCTTTGGCCTATTTCAAATAGCACTCCCTGCATAGATAACTCTCGGACCTCCAAGGCAAATGTTTGCTTTGATTCTCTACTCTTATAGTTGGGGGTGTATCTGTAGCATTGTCCATCGGTGGCATGTTCCAATGGACTGTAGGTTCTTTGGACCTGGTAGTGTACCTTACTGGTCCATCTGACTTTATTTTGTACCCACCTCTCACTGAAACATGCATGTCAGCTGGTGTCTGGGGCACACCACAAACTCTTGTTAGGTTGGCAAAGGATCAGTGGTCGTGTCTACTTGCAATGCAGCGTCAGGAGTATGTCTGGGACAACACGAGGATGTCCGGTTTTCACGTTCTCATTCACAGGAACTTCCCAAGGTGTTCTTGGCCCTACGGGTCCTTGCCTTTGACAGAGCTTGTCAGAGTAACATGGCTCATGGTATGGCACAGTGATGCTGCTGAAGGTATCAGGAAGGAGCTGAAGCCCCAGATAAAAGACTTGCTTTGAGAAGATGGAGGCGAGATGGTGGTTGACAGCCAGGCGGTGTGGACCAGTGAGCAGAGTGCTGGCTTTGGAGCTAGACACTCACCTTTCTGGGGCTGTGCCTAGAGAAGCCTGGGAAAGTGTGCGTCTTAAACACAGTCATTCCTGGCATGCGGTAGGCACTCAGTAAATATTTGCTGAGTGTGTGCATGGAGCCACATAGCCCCGGGTTCAAATCCTGGCTCTGATGCTGGCTGCCACCTGTGAGATTTTGGACACATTTCTCACCTGAACTGAATTTCAGTTTCCCTACCTGAAAACTGGTGACAGTAATATCCACCTTCATGGTTGTTGGAGAAAGGAGGCGTCCTGGATGTGTAATGCCTAACACAACTACCTACACAAAGCGTGTGTGCCGTAAACACATTGCCCTTAATATGGGTTAGGGCTTTTGTGTATGTTCAGCACAAGCCCTTGGGAGATGGACACATGTATTTGTCCCAGTGCTAGTCTAGTTGTGATCCCGGGAAGGTTTGACGCTGTTGCTGTTTGTTTGTGTTTAAACCCTGTGAGAGAATGAATTTCTGTGAAGCCACCAAGTGTGTGGTCATTCGTTAACAGCAGCCGCCGGAAACTAATAAAGGTGGTTTCTGTGCCGAATTCCGCTTACGCAAGAACCTTTTCTGCGCATTGCAGGTGCTTATTGAAATGCCCTTAAAAAGTTTACCGTACAGTGCTGGGAGAGGACACAGAAGCCAGCAGTTCCACAGCGCAGCAGGTGAGGGTTCGATAGAGAGGAGCCCAGGAAGGACAGGTAACCCCGCGGCAAGGTGGTGTGTGGGTGTTTCCAGGAATACTTCCTGGAGTTCATGGAAGCTGTGTCCCAGAGATCAAGGAGGAGGCAGCTAGACAAGGATGTGGGAGGGCGTTTCAGGAGAGGGCGCCACACACAGAGGCATGAGACAGCAAGAACAGGCAATAATTCTTGTGTTGCCAAGTCTCTCGGGAAGGTCAGAGAGCCGTCTGGGGCGGTGCTTCTCAAACATTGAGGTGCACGCGGATCACCTGTGGGATCTTGTTAAAATGCAGACTCCGATCCGGTGGCTCTGGGGCGGACTCGGAGATTCTGCATTTCTTATGAGCCCCCCGGAGGCTGCTGGTGTTGCTGGTCTGCAGAGGCACAAAGCCTTAGGATTCTGAGGTTCCTAACACTATTTGAACCTGCCCCGGAGAGAGCCCGCCGAGAAGAAGAAGGGCCCTGCCTGAGGTCACGCAGCCTCAGATGACATCTTTGATCTTAGAACCTAGGTTTTCTGACTTTGAATCCAGTGCTCGTTTTAAACAAGGCATCGTGCGATTTCTTATGATATGCAAATGAAGACCGGATTTTGATTTAGACCCAGCCTGAGAGTCTTTTTTCTTTTCCTGCGTACCTTGCATGCTTATTATCAATTCTGTCTTCATTTTCTGGCGATGCTTTTATTCCTTACGTGTCCTTGCAATTTTCTTTACCCTCCCACTTGTGTCTTTTCCTCTAGATTGGTGCTTCCCAGCAATAGACACATATAGGAATCCTGTACGAAGCTTTAACAAATCCTGCTGTCTGGCTCCTGCCTGAGATTTGGATTTATTTGCTCTGGCATGTGGCTTAGGTATCAGGCTTTTTAAGACTGGCCCCACGTATTCTAATGAATATACCCAAGGTTGGGAGTCACTGATCTAGTCTTTTTGGCCTCGGTTTTCACTCCCTTCCTGCTACTTGCCTAATTTCTGGGGGTTTTTGTTGGTTTCATTTTTGGTTTTTAAATTTTTTTTAAAATTCTTAGTTTTTTAATTTTTAAAGTTCTTCAGTTGATCACCTATATATTTAAAAAATTTTTTTTAAATGTCTATTTATTTCTGAGACAGAGAGAGACAGAGCGCGAGTGGGGGAGGGGCAGAGAGAGAGGGAGACACAGAATTCTAAGCAGGCGCCAGGCTCCGAACTGTCAACACAGAGCCTGATGCGGGGCTCGAACTCACAGACCGTGTGATCATGACCTGAGCCGAAGCTGGTCGTTCAACCGACTGAGCCACCCAGGCACCCCATCACCTATATATTTTTAACTAGTACATTCAGTTCTTTTCCTCCATTTGTTATCAATCCCCTTGAAGTGGAATCTTTTAATACGTTATTGTGAAAACATTTGAGACAAATGTGGATATTCACTCCCACATGCCTCTTCCCGTTGGCCCTCTTTATTCCAGCAAATCCCGATTCCAGTGTAATTGGTAAGCTCTGGGTGTATGTCTCTGTGGCCTGTGGGTTTCTTTCACTTCTCTTGGTGTTGTTTATTTTGTACTATTTGACTTTTCCATCGACACTTGTACGAGCCACATTCTTTTCCCAAGGTTGCTCAGCTTTTAGTTCTGTATTTCCATGGTTTCCTTTGTTAAAACAACTTGAAGAAGCTGGAGGGGCTAGAGGGATGGAAACAAAATTACTGTTTCTAAGATAATAATTAATAGTAATAATAAGTCCTTCTTATCTGGTAAGTCATGACATCTTACTAATCAGGGCTAATTAGGGAGCAGGTTCCAGGCCTTAAGGGGCATTCATTCAGCTGGGTTTTTTTTTTTTGTTTGTTTGTTTGTTGTTTTTTGTTTTTTTGGTGGGGGAGGATTTTGTTTTGCATCCATGTGTATAATGGAGACTGGTTTTCTTGTGTGGCCTTTGTTGAGGAAGGCAGACTGGGTTGGATTCAATCCTTATGGTCTTTGTCCAGTCTTGGTACTGATACTATATACTTGTGTCATAAAATGATTGGGGTAACTTACCTCTTTCCTGTGTTCTAGAACAGTCTGACTAAACCGGGAATTCTCTGTTTCTCAAAGGTCTGCTACACTTTGGCTATAAAAGTAATTGGGATATTTGCTTTTGTGGGAGTGTATTTTTTTTTAACACTGGCTTTTATTTTGAAATTTTGAAACATGTTCAACTTACAGAAACATTGAAAGTACAACAGCAATGACTTTGGTTTAAAAAAATTTTTTTAATGTTTATTTTTTAGAGGGGGGGTGTGGGAAGGTGGGGGGGGTAGAGAGAGGGGGCTGGCACAGAGGATCCAAAGCAGGTTCTGAACAGTCAGCACGGAGCCCAATGTGGGGCTCGAACTCGTGAGATCATGACCTGAGCTGAAGTTAGCTGCTCAACTGGCTGAGCCACCCCTGCGCCCCAGAAATGACTTGAATTTTTATATGGCTTTTGGGCTACTGTGGTTTTCTACTTTCTCTCGGGCCAGTTGGGCAATGTATGTTTTGCTTGAAAACGTGGCCATTTCAACGAGATTTCTATTTTAGGGTGAAAATTTTAAACAGCATTCTCTCATTTTCCTAATCTCGGCCGTATCTGCAGTTGTAGCAACTTTATCATTTCTGACAGGTTTTATGTTATCTCTAATCCTCATAGCGACTCTATGAGGCAGATACGACAGACGTACCAGTACCATTCGTAGTTTACAGATAAGGACATTGAGAGAGGGAGAAATTCAGTGACTTCCCAGGGCCGAACAGCCGGTGAGCGAGAATACCAGGTTCTAGCCGCAGCTTTCCAGAACAGAGTCCAGCTTCCCTCAGCTGTGTCTTCATGGCCTGCTGCTCTGCTACCCACACTTGGGACAGCAAGACCTCGGTGTTCCGAAGGCTCCAGCACTGTTTGCCCATTTCTTACCACATGTGGGCCTCCCTTGGGGATGGCGGGTTCCCCATTTGCAGCTGGGAAACCAGAAGCTTTCAGAGAAGAGCTGCCTTGCCCAAGGTCACCTGGCTTCCACTGGTACCATTGATTTTCGAACCCAGGTTTTCTGATTCTGATGACAGTACACTTGTTAATAATTCACCATGCCATTTTGTCGTGGCATACAAGTAAGGGTTAGGTTTCTATTTTCTGACCCGGTCCGAGAGGCGTTTTCTACTAACAGATTGTTTATATCCTATATCCACTTACTGATGTAACAGGCACGTTTATTGGCCATTAATAATAATTATTATGTTTCCTATTATTAAATAGTTACATAATCAAGTAACAATTATCAGTGGGTTGTTAATAATCATCATTAATTACAACTAATTAAATTAATTCTTATTAAGCTGCCTCTCTTCACATTCTCCCGAAAGGTGTGGACAGAAGTCTCTCCCTGTGTTGTTACCTTTAGGAGAAGTGACCTAGTGGGGTCTGGGGTGAACTGGGCTACACCCAGATCAGCTTTCCCCCGACCAGAGCCCTAGACGACTATAGTGTGGGGCTTAGGCTTAGCTCAGGCAAACACTGAGTTCTTGGCCACCTGCTTCTATCGAGTAGGTATTGACTATTAAAAGGGGGCTGATATTTTGTTGTTGCTGCTGTCGCTATTGTAGATTGCATGAGATCTAAGCTACTGTGCAAGCCCATGTGCAGTCAGTAGTTAGGAGGTACATTTTTTAGAAGAAGGTTGATGGGTGACCTCAGAAAGAGCTGAGTGCACTCCAAGGGGGATGAGAATGTGATCTGAAGACAGTGTCCTCCTAGATGTCCGGTGGGAATGGGTGATGGCAGCTGGCATGGCCATAAAAAATGGCATGATGGTAGTTGGCTACAGGAGAGGACAGGTAGTGCAGCCCTGAGGATGAATCAAAGGAAGGAAGGTTGTAACTAGATATATCTAGATATGTCTACAGTATTTCTTAGCTTTGGCCACATGAGTTGGGTTGCAGAGTTACTCCCACTGCTGAGGGAGTTCCCAGTATAGTAAAGCAGTGAGAGCTGATAAATTCCACTCCAGAGCTTTGGAGCCCTTTGACCTATTACCTGGGGTCACGTGACCAGGGGACCTGTTCACAGAAGGGTCACACATCAAACATCTCCTCCCCACGACCCAGGATAGAGTTGGTGGCCTGGGCCTGCTCCAGGCTACAGGGCGTTGTTGTGTTAGCCGTGCCCTGATTTCCCCGCGGTGGTATATAGGGCGGAGAACCCCGAGGACTGGAGAACATATTTTTACACATAAATATTTATGTCAAATCAGCTCTGGTAAGAAGGTGGCAAAACAAGGCGTGAAAACACAATGAGACAGAGCAGCCTGACTTTCTGCAAATATTTATGAGAGAGGAAAATGCTGGGAGAGAAATAGCCCTGGAAGAGAATAGCAAAAGAGGAGAACAGGACCATCAAGGGTGCCCCGAGCTGTGGCAAGGCTGCCTTGTTGGAAGAAGAGGGTACAGAGGGCAGGGCTGATCACATAATGCTGTTAGGGAGGGGAGGGGTTGACACTGTTTATCTGTGTCTTGAATACCTATATGACAGGCACTTTGCTAAAGCACCTGAAATCCTTTTAACGTTTTTGTGCACTTCTGTTCAGAAGTGTTAAAAGGAGCATTATCACTAAATTGTGCGCGCGTGCGCGCGCGCACACACACACACACACACACACGCAGAGGACGGGTCTATATAACAGACATATCTGGCATCCTTCTCTTTGGTAGAGCGATGACAGCGAACGCCCTATTTCATGGGATCCTCTGAGTACTGAGCGAGATGGTCCACACAAAATACCACAGTGCCCAGCACACTGGAAGCTCTCCATCCATGTCAGATGTCACGGTCCTCTTTTCAGCAGATGGCTCCTCGGAGAAAGGCACAGAGTGGTGGTCGATGGAGCGTGCATGCGCCATGCTCATAGTAGAGGCTCAGTGCTTCTGTTGTTGTTGAAGAAGAAGATAGAAAGAAATACGCTGGGGCTGACCCTGGTTTTGAGAGAAGGAGGTCCGGCCTCCGTGTACAGTACAGCTATAGGCGGTAACCGGCCACTGCAGAATTTTCCTCCAAGGGTCTTCCACTGTCCCTTTAAGATGTGGCCATTTCTTGGGGCGCCTGGGTGGCGCAGTCGGTTAAGCGTCCGACTTCAGCCAGGTCACGATCTCGCGGTGCGTGAGTTCGAGCCCCGCGTCAGGCTGTGGGCTGATGGCTCAGAGCCTGGAGCCTGCTTCCGATTCTGTGTCTCCCTCTCTCTCTGCCCCTCCCCCGTTCATGCTGTCTCTCTCTGTCTTAAAAATAAATAAACGTTGAAAAAAAAAGATGTGGCCATTTCTTGCCAGGCCACCAGCAACTGTTTCTGCCTGTGGCAAGCAGTTTTCCTCAGATTCACTTGACAGTCCTGTCCTTCCTAAATGCTGGAGGGAGCAGAACTGTAAAACCTCTGTCCCATAGGAAACCAGCCAAGCAGTGGTGGTGGTGGTGGTGGTGGTGGTGGTGGTGGAGAAAGAGATGCCCCTACGGTGTTTGAGTGTTTTCTCAGTTCAGCTTTGAGGGACTGTCCATTTTCCAGGCATTGTGTTTGGTGCTGCCTGGGTGTTTTCTCTTTGGATCTTCACACAATGCTGCAGGGGTGAAATTAGCATTCCTGCTTTATAGACGGAGAAGCCAGCTCGCCTAAGGTCCTGTAATTCAAACAAATGGGATAGGACTAGGGTTTGGGAGCTAGACTCCCCGTCTGGGTTTTAACCCTTTGGGAGGGTGTGTGGGGATCGAAAAAGCAAAGAGGTGTGAGAGTAAATGCGCGTTAGCATGTAGTCGGTTCGGTTTTGTGCCCTTGAGAAGTGGGGCAGGAAAGGGGAGATCTTGTTACTCAAAAGGATACATGCCCTCGTTCACTTGGGAGCTGTGTGTGGCCCCGCTCATGGCTGGCAACCAGAGTCAATCTTGAGCGTCTCATCTGATCTGTTTGGTAGTGGTGCTTGGTGGGAAGTTGACGGATGGGGCCCCTTATGCACATGGGATAAGGAATCAGTGGCCTGTTTGCTATGTCTCTGTTGCTACTCCTGGAGCAGAGAGGTGACCCTTCTGAGTCATACAGGAAAGGCATAAATAAGGGTGGCTGGATTGTACCATCGTGACAACAGAGGTATGAGGTGAATGGTGAGCACAGCTGGCAGAAACGGAATCCAGCGAAAATGGGCAAAAAAGGCCTCATTTTGTGTTATAACGAGAGATCGTGAACTTGACAACTCTCCAACTGCCCTGAAGGGAGGCAGCCCAGTCTGGGCAAAAGAGAGACTTTCAGAAGAATCCAGAAAACAAGGGCCTCTTCCAGTAAAGTGGCTACTAACAGTGGGACTTTTGGAGCTGGGCAGGTCACATTTCAAATCCTGGCACCACCACTCATGAGCTGTGTCACCGGGCTTTTACCTCTATGTTCTCATCCAGAGTGTGTGAGTACTGCTCCTGATGCTCGGTGTTATTCTGAGAATGACGTGACATAACATCATTAAAGTGCTTTGCATACAGCAGGTGCTCTGTGTATGGATCGTTCCCTTCCTCTCCACCCACTGTCTTGTACCCTGCATCTGGGGATTCTCTCCTTGGTGAGGAAGGGCCTCATCGGGGAGCACCGAATCCTGACTCAGACTCAGTCCAGCCCTTGGTATACAGGTGTCTCTAGTGCCTGCCCCTTTCCATGACCAAACTTCAGGGCCCACTTGGCTTACCCTATTACTATTAATGGAAACTGTGTTCCTAATTCCCCTCCCCGCTGTGCAGTCAATTTACCTCTTAATGCCTGGTAGAGGCAGCATGCAGAAAGATTGACAACATTGTTCACACTGTTTAAAGGTTCCACTGTGTGCTGAAAATTGTCTAAATGGGGGGATAATGAACAATCACCAAATTGGAGCTTTCTCAAGCTGAGAGGAAAGAAAGGCTTCGGAGAGCGGTGGCCACATGACCGAAGTTATTAGCTGGGGTGGGGAGGGGGAGAGAGATAGTGTCAGTTCCCCAAGCCCAAGAGAGATTGGATCTGTTGGAGCATGAAGCGTTTGGAGCCTTACACTATTTGCAGTTTGCCTGGTAACTTTCCAGGAGATGCTGGGACAAGAAGGGTTGGCACACCTTGTATTCTCCCAGCTCCAGACAGGTGAATAAAACTGTAAATCCATTGGCGTCCACCACAATCTGGACCTACTTGAGATATGAATTCACCATTGATTTCCTGACCGCAACTTCCCCGATGGGATATGCTGGATGGAAGGATTGTATCTCAAATCCCATCTCTCTTTTAGTAGGGGTGTATCTTAAGATAGTTGGCTTCACCTTTAAGTCTCCACTTTTTGCCTGATAAATGAAGGGATCTCACAGAACCATTAGGATGAATTATAGTTGTAATATTTAGAAATAAGTATCATTTGCCGTGCTGCCCTTTTATGGTGGAGAAAGACACTGTGCTCTGTTTTGATCAGCAGCCCTGTGACATAGATTATTATCCACATTATAAAAATGAGACGCTGAGCCTCGTAAAGTTGAGATTTGTCATCCAGGACCTCACAATTAGGAACCAAAATCTGCTTGACTCCAAATATGCTACCTCATCCATCTATGCAAGAATAATATCTCCACATGAGTCACTTGCTGGTTCCAGAACCACCCAGTTCGGGGCAGGAATGCTGCTCAGGAAGTATTCATGTTGAGCAACCTGCCAATAGTCTCATGGGTGTTTCCTTGTATGTAACCCCTCTCTTTTCTCTTGCTGCTTTGACTTTTGCCAGTTTACTTAGAATGTGTTGGGTATGGCCCTAATTGAGTTCAGCCCACTTGGGATCCTTCAAGCCTCATGGATTTGGATGTCCATTTCTCTTCCTAGGTTCAGGGCCTTTTCAGCCATTATTGTTCTAAATATACTTTGTCCCTTTCTCTTTCTTTTTTCCTTCTAGAATTCTCATAATGTGAATATTGTGGGTTTTTTTTTTTTTACATTGTCTCCCATGTCTGCTAGGTTTTCTTCAGTATTTTTTGATCTTTTTTCTTTTTTCTCCTTTCACTGGACAATTTCTTCCTCTTCTTTCTTTTTTAAGTCTGCACCTTTATTTATTTACCTTTCAGTAAGTTTAAGTCCTCGAGGGGGTACAGCATTACACAGATTCTGTGGCCCATGGCTTTGGCGGGAAGGTTGTTTTGGAATTTGGCACGAGCCATATGCCACTGTGTCCATGAGCACGAATTACTTTTCCCAAGATCCCTCTGGTTTTGTTCAGTTTGCCACCAGGAGTCACTGTGTTGTTCTTTGCTTTGTATACATAAGCACATCTCTTGCCTAGATAGAATTTAGTTTCATCTCGAGCATAAACACCTTCAGTTTTAAGAAGAGACATGCACTCCCTCTGTTTCCAGAGACCCCACTTTAACCTGCAAAAATGACTTTGGACCACAGCCTTCTAGACATATCTGTTGTTTTAGGAGTCCTGTTCCCAGCAGGCCTCCTCAGGTTCCAAGGTGGTGGAAAGAGCTGGATAATTTCTAATGTTCTGTCCTCCAGGTCACTGATTCTTTCTTCAGGAGATCAGATTTGTGGTTATCAGAGGCAGAGGGTGAGGGGAGGGTGAATTGGTGAAAGTGGCCAAAAGCTACAAACTTCTAGTTTTAAGTTCTGGGGATGCAATGTACAACATGGTGACTGTAGTTAGTGCTGGTATATGACATATAGGAAAGTTAAGAGAGTAGATCTTAAGAATCCTCGTCACAAGAAGAAATTTTTCCTCTCTTTTTACTGTATCTGTATGAGATGATGGATGGTATCTGAACCTATTGTGATCATTTCACAGTCTACGTAAATCAAACCACTATGCTCTACGTCTGACACTTACACAGTGGTGCATGCCAATTATTTCTCAGTATTACCTGGAACAAAAGAAATATTTATGTGTTTATTGTTCATTAATCTGTCCTCAGTCCTGAGCACTGATCAGCTAGCTCTGAGGTTAGTGTTGGACGTCCGCTGGTTCATAACTAATATTACCAGTCTTGTTGATCCTTACCTGGCATAAAGAATGGGTAGGCAGTCGGGGTGCCTGGGTGGCTCAGTCGGTTAAGCGTCGACTTCGGCTCGGGCCATGATCTCACGGATCGTGAGTTTGAGCCCTGTGTCGGGCTCTGTGATGTCAGCTCAGAGCCTAGAGCCTGCTTTAGATTCCGTGTCTCCCTCTCTCTCTGCCTTTCCCCTGCTCGCACTCTTCTCTCTCTCTCTCTCTCTCTCTCAAAATTAAATAAAACATTAAAAAAAAATTTTTTTTTTAAGAATAGGTAGGCAGTAGACTACCTTCTCTGGCTACCACAGCAATGGCGGGCCCTCTTCGAAATTGACAGGACGTGAGGAAGGGTCCAATTCAATGACATATCCTAGCTAGTGGCAAGTCCTTAGGTGTCTTATGGCACAGGTTGAGAACTCCATGATTGGCAGAGGCTGGCAAAGTGTTCACAGCCCGATGTGGGTGGATGGTGACATCTTGAGCTTGGACAGAAGTTTAGACAGTGATGAAGAGGCTGCCTGGAAGTGAAAGCCTTCCCTGGGGCCCTCATCCACACTCACAGCCAACTCTGGTTTCCCTATCGTAATACTTAACCTCACTACTGTGGGGTCTGTTTTGCTCTCCCCACCCGAATGTGAATTCCTTGAGAAGACAGATAAGTCTAATGGATCTGAGTGTTCCCAACGTGTTGCGTAAGGCCAGGCAAAGAGTAGGTAGCTAACCAATACTGTGAGAGCCTGAGGGTGCATGAGGGAGGGAGGAAAGGAGGGATGTAGAGAGAAATTGAGGGAAAGGAAGGAGGGAAGGAGAGAGGGAGACAATCAAAGTAAGGAGGGTAGGAAAGAGGGAAAACAAAGGCAGAGAATGGAGGGAGAAAATAAGAAAAGGAATTTAAGTAGGAAGGGAAGGAGGAAGAAGGAAGAGACGAAGGGGAAAGAAAGGATGGAAGAAAAGACTCCACAGGCCAACTCTTGAAGGGTTTCTCTTTGGCTCTCTTGCAAGTCACGAACTCAAGCTGTCTATGTGACTGGTTTCCCAGGACACCAGGCTGCAGGGTGAGCTTAGGAACTTTATTCCAGAAGACCCACTTTTCTCTAGGGCTCAGTCCTCTTGTCTGTGAAACAGGCTTAGCCATGTCTACCTCGCACGATTGTGAGAATGAAGTCACATAGTCACGATAAAAGAGTCATGGCCCCTGAAGCGTGGAGACCCAAGCGAGGAGGTGGACCTATTCCAAGAAGCTCGGACCGGAGGAGGGAATCTTAGGGAGGGCCCAGCTTCCCATGGTGACCTGTCAGCCTTTCCCCTTCTAAGTACTCCAATTGTTACATTCTTTTATTAAATTCTTTTCTCTAGTTTAATAGGCCCATGTCTGCGATCAGGACCTTTCCTGGGGTGCTCACAGACTGTGCTATTTTGAATTCTGCATCATTAAGATAATTAGGTGCCCAGACGGAGTTTAAATACTATGAAGGGTTTGATGCACACTGCCTGGCCCTGGTGGCAGAGTCATTTGGGGACACAGCCTCTGCTTCCTGCTGGTGTTGGGAGCTCAGACCCTTGCCTAGGACATAATGTCTCTCCTGGGCGAATGAAGGGAAGAGAAGGGGAAGAAGGTGGCATATTTCCCAGCTCCTTCTCAGTGCCAGGTGATCAGCAGGGAATTCTACATGCCTTGCCTGATATACTTTTATCCCCTGAACAGACTTGTTAGGTGTGCATTATTGCTCCCATTTTACAGATGAAGACAGACTAGTGGAGGGGTGAAGGCTTGTGCCTCAGATCAGCATCTGGGAAGCCCCTCTGGCTGGGTAGCTCTGAGACCTCTCCTTCACCTCTCTAAGGCTGGATATGCTGAATTCATAAAATGAAAATAGCAGGAACACCTACCATGGAGGGTCGAGAAGCAAATTCAGCACCATGGGACCTATATAACAGTCTTATCACCGTGCCAGGTGGCTACAAAGAACTCGATAGTGGTGTGTTAGCATTCTCATTCATTCCCACATTATCTGGGCCCAGAGCCCAAGCTCAGTGTATGAATCTGTGAGCTTCGCTTGTGACCCACCGGGAGACAGACATGGGCCCCACGTGGACAGCAAGAAGTCGCTCTTCCGTTTAGTATGTAATCGTTTCCGGTTCCCATCGTGCTCTAGGAATTGAGCTGTACCATGGCTGTGTACTTGTGTCTACACCACAGTGCTGTAAGAACTCACTGTGTCCATGCCTGTATGCCTACTCTGTGCCTGTGTGGCCACAAACCCACTTCTGCATTGACGGAAAAAGTAAATATCTTCACAGAACTTTACTGTTCATAGAAGAGCCGTGTTGTGTGTCAGCTTTTTTTTTTTAATGTTTTTATTTATTTTTAAGATAGAGACAGAGCATGAGCAGGGGAGGGGCAGAGAGAGAGCGAGACACAGAATCCGAAGCAGGCTCCAGGCTCCGAGCTGTCTGCACAGAGCCCACTGCAGGGCTCGAATTCATGGACTGTGAGATCATGACCTGAGCTGATGTCAGATGCTTAACCGACTGAGACACCCAGGCGCCCCATGTCTTAGCTTTTATCTCTTCCCAGTGACCCTCGGTCACTGATTGACATTCATCTTGTCCTCAACCTACCAATAGTTGTGTCTACAAATGTGTTTCTGAGCATCTTGTTTATGTCGGACTGTTTCAGACAGAGGAGCAAATGAGAAGACAGGGTTCTTGTCTTCATGAAGCTTCTGTTCTAGTGGCAGTAAGTGTATAAAGGGAAAATAAAATACTTGTATATATTTTTTAAAAAAAATTTAACATTTATTTATTTTTGAGAGAGAGAGAGACAGAGAGAGAGAGAGAGAGAGAGAGAGAGAGAGACAGAGTGTGAATGGGGGAGGGGCAGACAGAGGGAGACACAGAATCTGAAGCAGGCTCCAGGCTCTGAGCTGTCACCACAGAGCCTGACGTGGAGCTCCAACTCACAAACTGAGATCATTATCTGGGCCAAAGTTGGCCACTTAACTGACTGAGTCACCCAGGTGCCCCAAAATACTCGTATGTATTAATTAGGTCTACGAAGGAAAACCAGAAACTTCAAACACCCAGTGCATGAATATGACCCGTGTTCACTTCTTGTTCCCATGACAGTGAGCACTGCTCCACGCAATCATTCAGGGCCTCAGTCCACGCAATCATTCAGGGCCTCAGGACGCTACCTTCTGCTGGCTCTGCCCATTTTCTTAGGGCCCTGAAGTCCTCCAGTGGGCCCCTAGCAGACCAGGGGACAGTGTAAGATGGGGGACAAGAGGCTTTTACTAAATAGACCTTGAGGGGCAAACATAACTTCTACTTAGGTTGCATTTTCCAGAACTATTGTGTGGCTGTACCTTGTTACGAGGGATACTGGTAAATACGGTGTGGCCAGTTTCTCAGGAAGAAAAGGGAACCAGTTTAGTAAAACATGCCTCTGTCCTCTGCCACCATGTTCATGAGTGTGGTTGTGCTCTGCTGGGTGTTTGCAGCTGTATGGGCTTCTTTGGAGGAGCCTAGTGGGGGCCACTTTCTGCAAGGAGGCATCCCTGGTGGGTGTGTGATGACCCCCCCGCCTCGCCCTTGGTGCCATGATGCTCTGTAGAGGAAAATCTGACCTCTGAGCCTGACTTTTTCACATTCTCTTTCTCTCCCTTTTCTGTCTCTTACCCCATATCCTATCCTTTGCTCAGGCCTAGACAGTGCTCTGTTTCCCTTCTCCCTTGCCTGAGTTCAGATCTTCTGGCCTTGTGAATCCCCCACCACTCCTCAAAGGCATCTCACAACTGGGAACCCAGATCATTTCTTGTACCTTTGAAAAATTCTCAGTTCTTCGTGGCAGTCACACTAATGTCACTGCTTCGTTTGAATGGCCTTCAGAGTCTTTAGTGAACTTCGGTGTGCTGGGACTTCTGGCTCAAGGTCTGTATCCCAACTAGACTGTGGGTGCCAAGGTGCAGGGACCATGGCTGTCTGAGCACAGCTGTACATCTGGTGATTGGCACAGTCCCGGCTACAAAGTGGAGCATCCGTACAGCATGTTCGGTGGGCACATGCATACATGATTGAATATATCTTATTTCATCCTCCCAGCAACTTTAGGAATTAAGTGTAATTATCCCATTATGCATAATTTCTCTTCCCCAGTTTAATATTACCCTCAGGTTAGAAAACTGACTCTCAAGGAATTTAATAACTACTTTAAATCACAAGAATAATAATTGGGTGGGCTTGGATTCATACTCAGGTGTGCTTGATTCCCAATTCCATGCCTTTGGCTTTTTTTTTTTTTTAAGTTTATTTATTTTGAGAGTGAGTGAGTGAGCATGCAAGCAGGGAGGGCCAGAGAGAGAGAGAGAGAGAGAGAGAGAGAGAGAGAGAGAGAGAGAATCCCAAACAGGCTCCATACTATCAACATGGAGCTCAACTCAGGGCTCGATCTCACCAACCATGAGATCATGACCTGAGCTGAAATCAAGTATCGTATTTCTGTATCATATTTCTCCTGTATCATTTCTCCTTTATCATATCCCATCGTCTAATACTAATACTGATATATAACAAATATATAATACATATTTTACATAATTTTAAATATAATTGTTACATAATTTATAAATGATTATATATCACATAATAAATATATAAATAATAATAGTATGGCTCACATTTTTTTAGTACTTTTTGAAAGTACTTTTACATAGGTGATTTCATCAGAATATCATGATAATTCAGTTCAGTGTAGTTTGTATCAGAGGCTTGTTTTTATTTTCCTACTGCACAGATTTGGAAAGAAAGTCTATAAAAGAGACTTCTACACTAAGGGTCAACAAACTTTTTCTGTAAAAGACTAGACAATAAATATTTAAGGCTTTGTGGATCATACAATCTTTCTTGCAAGTACCCAGCTCTTTCCCCGTAGCACAAATACAACCATAGACAGTATGTAAAAGATGGGTGTGGCCACATCCCCATAAAACTTTATTGACAAAAACAAGGGACAGCCACATTTGGCCTGCGTGCCACAGTTTGTCAACTCCTTATCTACACAATCACGGAAAGAGCTAAAATGGAAAATACCAGAAAGGAAAACTCAGGCTTGAGAGTTTCAGTAACTCGCCCAAAGTCCCACAACATGTTCGTGTCACAGCTGGCCCCCAAATCTGTGTTTCTTGCTTCCTGACATAATGTTCCTTCCAGTACACCAGTCTTCCTCCTTAGCCCCTACGGCGGGGAGAGAACCTGATCTCAGACTCAGGGATTTGCCATTTGTTCCCTTCCACTACAAACACGAGTCACTGCTCAGTCTTTAGTGCTGATAGCTTCCTTCCACAAAAACCCAGAGAAGGGCAAACACTTTGCTGTCTTGCCTTCTCTTTCCTAAAGAAATGAACCTAGAAGCCAGAACAGAAATCCTCTCTTGATTTTCAGTTCACCAGAGTAGTCAAGAATCCATATTTAGGGCCAGGCAGTGGTGGAACAGCAGCTCTGATGCTTACCAGCTGGGTGACTTTGGGAGCCTCAGTTTCCTTATTAGTAAAATGGGGTTAGTAACAGTCCCTGCCTCAAAGGGCAGTTGGATGAGGACCAGAACAGTGAGAAGTGTGTACGCATTTAGGCGAACGTCTCCCATCCAGTAGAGGTTTACTGCTGATGCTGCTGTTTATCACCATCTTCATTATCATTAGTCCCAAATTTAGGGAACACGTGACTGCTTATCTTGACTGCTTCTAACTGCCAGTGCCAGTGATGCAGAGTTTCTTGCTTTTGGCATTAGTGACATTTTGGGCTGGTAACTCCCTGGGTGGAGAGGGAAGTCCCATGCATTTGGGGATGTTTAGCAGCATCCCTGGCCTCTCCCCACTAGATTGAGGAGCATCCTCTCCCTCTTTTGGTTGTAATAACCCAAAATGTGCCCAGACATTGCCACATGTCCCTTGGGTTGAGAGAAATAAACCAGACTGAAGAATGAGTTTTTAAAGCAACGATCGTTCCTTTGGGTTTGTTTCTTCAGGATTTTGTGTTCCTGGGGTAAATATTCCAGGCCACGATCAGGTCCTTTGTGATCCATCAGAAGCTGAAATCTGCTTCCCAGGCCCTCTGACACTCAGAGATTCTGGGCTAAGATAGGCCCTTTAAGAGAATCCACAGGCTCTTTTAAGGGTTAGAGCTACCTAGCAATAACTGTCCTGAAGCCCTTGCGATTCTGCGGTCTTGGTTTTTTTTTTTTTTTTTTAATCAACCGTATCAGCGATGCCTCTGTGTATTAGACTGTACAAGCAAAAGACCCGTGTTTCAAGCCAGAAAGCCCTGGGCTTGAATTCGAACTCTTTATTAGCAGCTGCTTGACCGCAGACAACTTATATAACTTTGCTGAAACTCTGAGGTTTCTGAGACAAGGGCTGGGTTAAGCAAGAAAGAGAACAGGGGTTGATTAATGATGTCTGTCACAGGAACAGAATGAGCATATGGGGCCACACATGGCACATGCTTGCCGTCTTTGTGGCAACATCAGCAGGATGTATCCTTTCCCATCCAGGAGTTTTCAAGCCTGTCTCAGTTTGTGGGAAATCAGGTAGAGTTTTGCTTTAGCAGTGATGTCTGTCTTTTGTAACTAGCCAAGTGAATGAGAAATATTTGTTGGAACTGCACTTGGAGGCATGCTAGATTCTGTTGGGTGGAGTTCTTAACCTGGCAGTCTTACCTCTTTCTTTAGGACTCAGTTTATGTAGATGCACAGGGATGCTGCTTCTCCAATGTTAGCGTGTGTAAAAATCACCTGGAGAATTTGATAGAGCACAGCTTTCTGGGCTTTATCGTCAGAGATTCTGATTTAGTTGGTCTGTAGTAAAGCCTGAGAATTTGCATTTATGCATACTCATAAATGATTGTGATGCTTCTATTTCATGGACCGTGTTTTGAGTGGCCCTGTTCCAGAACCTTCTCTCTGCAAACAGCAGCATAAGCATCAGCTGGGATCCATCTGACATGCATAATCTGAGACCCAATCCCAGAGCTGCTGAATCAGAACCCGCACTTGAACAAGATCCCCTGGTAATCCATATGCCAGTTAAAGTTGAGGACCTCTGGTCCAGGAACTGTTGTCTACTCTGCTGTGCTGGGAGAGGTGGGTTAGGTTCTCATCATCCCTCCCTCACATCCCTCCCTTATCACATGATTATAATCAGAGTAATCTACCTTTTGAGAACACGGCCCCACATCCTCACTTCTGTATATCCATCTCCTAGGCCAGTACTTGTGTAGAGGAGGCCCTCAGAGAAGTGTACGTTGAATGAGCATATATGGTAGCCTCCAGACCTTGGACTCCACTAACCATCCCTCCAGGTCTTATTCAAGTTCTCTCTTGGATGATCTTTGAAGAGGGATTTTAGTTTTTCACTGATTCAGGAATATGGACGCCTCACAAAGGGAGCATTTGAGCCATTTAGGAGGACAAGGGATTTCCAGACACATCAGCTCTTATTTCCCTGCAAACAATTGCTGCTGTAATTATGAATCATTTTCCCCCATTCATGGGAGCAGGTCATGAGGATTCCCTATTTGGCAATATCTTTTTGCAGGATTAGTGCCTCAAGAGATGGCTGGAGTGTCTGATCATCTACCTGAAGTTTTTAATTCTATTACACCTACCTTCACCTTGGCTTCATTGGCACCTTGGGCTAGGAGCTTTTTTTTTTTTTATATTATTTTGGAGAGAGAGCATGAGCAGGGGAGAAGGGCAGAGAGAGAGGGAGAGACAGAATCTTTAGCAGGCTCCACACTCAGTGTGGAGCCCCAATACGGGACTTAATCCCACGACTCTGCGATAATGACCTGAGCTGAAATCAAGAGTCAGTCGCTTAACCAAATGAGCCACCCAGGTGCCCCTCAGTCTGGGAGCTTTAATTAGGGTGCCTTACTGCATTGCAGGGTAAGGGGAGTGGGGGTGGGGTGGATGGAGCTAATGGAACTTCTGTTCTCAAACAAATGCACTGAGTTTGAATTAGAAGACTAGAGTCATCATTGTGAAAGTAATGTTTCCTTCCACAGTGACCTCAGAAATTCTCCTCTCCTGACTTCATTTTCTTGTGATAGGTTTGGATGTTATTAGTAGTTTGTTTTCTTCCTTATTTTGTTTCTCTTCCTTAACTTTGTTCCCTCCATCAACCTCCTCCCTTCCTCCCCCCTTCCTGCTTCCTTCCCTTCCCTTCCCTTCCCTTCCCTTCCCTTCCCTTCCCTTCCCTTCCCTTCCCTTCCCTTCCCTTCCCTTCCCTTCCCTTCCTCTTTCCCTTTCCCTTTCCCTTCCTTTCTCCTTCTCTCCCTCCCTCTTTCCTTCATTCTCTCCTCCTTTCCTTCCTTTCCTTTCTAGTTTCCTCTCTCCCTCCCTCCTTTTTTGGTTTTGTTCCTTCCTCCCTTCATCTCCCTGTCTGTCTCCTCTCTTCCTTTCCCTTCCTTCTCAACCTTCATCTCCCCGCTCCCAAGCTTCCCCCCTATTTCTTTCCTTCCTTCCTTCTTTCCTTCTTTCCTTCCTTCCTTCCTTCCTTCCTTCCTTCTCTTTCCCCTTCCCCTCCCCCCCCCACTTCCCTTTGTGTTATCAGCATAACCATTTCTTCAGGAATCTTGTGTGGGTGCCACTTTGTAAGCCAGTCACCAATGGAACTGCCCCACTTGGTGTGCCTGGACCACCAGCCTCTTCCACTTTCTCTGTCTTTTAAACAATTCTGTAGAATCCCAAATTCCTGTGAAATGCACTTTACAGACCACTGGATTTGATGATCTCTGATAAGCATTTTGTTCCCAATAATTTAAGGACCATATGAGTAAACAAGACAAGTCAGGTTAGAATGTCTTGTTTGGCACCTCACAGCAAGACAACTTTAAACCTCTTACCCCAGGGCCTCAGAAAGGAAAACCCTTGAGGCTCAGACTCACTCATATTGGCTCTGATTCAGATGAGTGAGGCTCCTGGTCGTCTGTATCCTTGTACCCTTTGCCATGGTTCTACTTCTCACCCTACTTCCCAGCTTGGCTCTGTCTTTCTGTTTTGGCTCTTGGCTGTTGGTCAAGCTTTTTTCTTTTATAGGTCAATAATGCTCTCTTCTGAGGGTAAGCAAACATCTCATGGGTCCATTCACTATCCACCCAACAATGATTCATTACAGTGAGTTCCATATGCCAGATGCTGTAATAGCCATGGGACTGTAGTAATACATCACACGCTGTCTTGCCCTCAGTGATGTTGTAGTCAGGCTGAACATGCAAATGCATCAATACCTATCAGTGTCAGCAGTGCAATGACAGAAACCTGTACATGGCAGTGAGGGGAGAGCATGAACACTGTAGGGAGGCTTGTTGGCATTGGGGAGGCTTTCCCAAGAAAAGTCATAGCTAGGTTTTGAAGGAAACCTCCCAGAATTGGACTGGGGAGGAGGTGAGGCATTTGAAGTTGTAGGACTAGATGTATGAAGATTCCGAGTTGTGAGGCCACAGGACATGTGTGTTACACATAGGGGCATTTAGAAGTATCGAAAAATAACTGTCATCTCCAGAAGGAGGTGGAGTTGGGGATGATGAAATCACAGGGGCAGGACCAGCCCCTGAAGGCTCTAGTATATTACACCGAGAAGCTTTACTTTGTAGATGAAGCCTATTTGCAAATCTGATTTCCCTCAAAAGTCATGGTGGAAATTTTAGGAGACAGAAATCAAAGAGATACAAAAACAAAACAAAACATCTTACCTATGGAAGCCCATGGTCCAAAGGCAGCAACTGCTTATTTTCTAGTCTTTTTACTATGCATTTTTTGATATAGTGGAAACAATACCAACAGTGAGTTTTCAACAGGATAGTCAAATCCAGACTTGCCCACGAGAGCAATCATTTTGTGGGCCACATGACATCTGGAACCCTAAGCAAAATCTCAATGGACCGGAAATTACGTAATAGTCTTTTGTTTCCAAGTGTTTTACTTAAGAATAGTTTAGACTTATAGAAAAGTTGCAGAGATACTACAGAGAGCTTCTATGTACCTCTCTCCCCAGTTTCCCATTTCATAGTCTTAATTAATATTGCCATCACTTGTTAGTCAAGTAAGACAATAGGCAAGTCATGGGGATTTGTCTAAAAATGTGGTGGCTGGTTGGTACTTCCCCATGACTGCCCTCTCCTTAGTAGCTATAATACTGGACATTGAGGATGACAGTTCACATTGATAACTGTGAAGGGACCTGTCCGTAGGTCATCCTTGCCAAAGCAGGAAATTAACTCAGATGGTAGAATGATTCCCCACCATACCAGTTGAAATAAACATGGCTTTCTATTCTACCTGAAATAAAGTTCCAGCATCCCCATGCTGGAAACGTTTCTGAGCCTCATCCATGAACCCATACCAGTTGGAGAAAGCTATGCTGGGTCTGGCTCTAGGTCTTTCCTCTCTGGATGTGGACTGGGTGAAATGGGAGTCCAAGGGTCATTATAATTGTGACAGATAATGGGGTGTCTAGCACGGCCAGGCCAAGTGGCATAGCCACAAGTACTTGTTAGGTCTTCCCTGAGTCCATGTCAGTAACAGCCTACACATTCCCTTCTGTAGCTAGAGAATTTGAGTCCCCCAAACCATACTGCCTGAGCCAGGCAGTTTAACTGCAGCTTCTGAGCTCCGCTTGGCTCCACTTGGTTTTCACAGTCCAGGTAAATACATGTAATCATAACCCAATTTATGACTATAACTCTTTGGCCAGCTGCAGTGGAAACTTTGCAAATAGAGACCATTAGTCTATAATACTCAGGTTCCAAGTCTTGATATTAGAGCTGTGCATAGTTATCTTGCCCTGCCTATGAAGACTGCAGACGATGCATTATCAAATCATCCTTTTGATGGTCTATCACCTGGCTCACCTCTGCCTTTTTTTGACCCCAGATTTAATGCTATTTTTTATCATGTCACTATTTCACCGAGGGAGGGACATTTCCATGGCAATGCAGAGACCTTCCTATTTTGAAGCAAGTTAAAGCATGTTAGTATACTGTTTAAGAATTTTTTTTAGAGGGAACATTATTCAGGATGCTATACAGTATGTCACAGGGGCTGTAAGTCTTTTCCCTAATTCCCCTTTTTATATTTTTTAAGGGAGAAGATATAGTCAAGTTAGTGGGGATGAACTTAAGAGCATATGGAGCTGAGGAAAGGTCCTCAGTAGATGTTTCTTCTATTCCAATTAGCCTACTCACTTAATGTATTAGTGGACATTTTCAGCCTAACAGCACAGTGTACTTAGGATAAATATGTTTCCATACTTCTCCTTCTGGAATTCAAACTGTTACAACAGAGGGTGATAAGAAGTTCACACACGACACAGGGAAGACCAGTAAGCAGCTGCACTGGTCCCCAGTGGGCCAGCTCTGGTCTGGTCACCGTGCTCTAGCTGTGCTCCCCAGCCTTATTGGCTGTCCCTCTTGATGTGACCTGGCTCCAGCAATTGACTCCCACTAGATTGATGTATAAACCATCATAAAAATATATCTATTGCCACTGAAAGAGAGAGTTGGCCATCAAGCAGACAGCGTTGGGCTGGATGAGTGAAATCTCTTCTGTGGGTCACACCACATGGGAAGCTAAATTATAGTCAAAATATTCCTTCAGTGGTACCACCGGGGATGCTGGAGCATGCTTGTTTTGACCTACAAGGATCAATTGTACATGTCTTTTCCCAAATCCAACATTCCTGTTGGTGGCTTGCAGTTGGGCATGCTGAGAATATTTACACCATGATAATTGGCAAATGTTACAAATTACTGCTTTTTTTCTCCCCCAGAAATCTGATTGTTAAACATTTATCAGTATATCAGTTGGCTTACTACATGTATCAGAAAACATATTTAAGTTGGTAGCATAGTCCTGGACATGTCTTGCACAGACCTTGGAGCGGCATGACGATGTCTTCTTCCTTTACTCTTCTTGTGGCTGGACAGGAATTCTGCTAATGGATGGATCTACTGTTATGTCCCAGCATGGGAGACTGTTTTCTCCTTACTACTCCTTCAAGTTGATGTTATTTACCTCTACCATCTTATATTCAGTGGATAACCTAGTTTCTTGATTCCAGGTTCTCTGGGGCCACATCACTGTTGGCCTTGCATACACTACTGGGGGTGAGAGTGGCAAGATAAACAAAAAACAAGAGGCAAGTGCTGCCGTCATTTTAGTGACTGTTAACCATCTGTCATTAAATGCCCTTGGTGAAACAATAGATTTAATGGGAGCTCAGATTGCATGTGAAAACTGGCCTTCTACTGATCTTGGGCCTTGGTTTGGACAAATGGGAGGAAGCAGAACCCTCACTAAGTAGATTTTGCTCGTCTTAATGAGGGATATAGTGTTGAAAAAATTAAGTTTCTTTCATTAGTGAAAATGAGGCTCCTTCATCAACTTTCACATTACACAAAGAATGAAAGAAAAAACACAGGCAGAAGAGAAGGCAGGGAGCCTAGACAAAGTAAACAATTATTTTTGATTTATTGATCCCTGCAAGAAGATAGAGCTTTTGGCAGAACAAGGAGCATCTTTCTTAATTAGTGCCATGATTTTTCGGCAGTTATTGACCATGCAGTGTCTTCAGCTCTATTGTTTCCTTAATGCCAGTCTCTTTGCCCGTGTTCTTCACTGTCTAGTTTGGATTCTCCATCAGAGGGATGAGAGGGAAAGGAGATTCTCTGCTTCTCCCCAAGAAGCCAAAGGGGTGCCTGGATTGCAGCATAGTCCAGTATTGGAACCAACCCTGAGTTCAAATTCCACTTGTGTCACTTAGCAATTACGTGGGCTTGGGCAAGTTTTAACTTCACCAGGTCTAAGATTACTTAGCTTGCACGACTATAAAATGGAATAATCAGACCCGCTTCATGATTTTATTGAGAGAATTAAAGGTGCAGTGTGGAACGCATTTCATGGTTTAGGTATAAAGTGGCAGTTGTCAATAATAGTAATGATTGGACAGATCGATTTCTGCAATCTGCTGACAGGCACAGTATTCATTTTCCTAACAAATAAATTACTGAAAATAACCTACTCTGTGTCAGAAACTGTTCTAGACACTGAAGTTTTATCAGCACACACAACATATGAAACATTGCTGATCTTACAGAGTTACATCCTAGTATATCATGAGAAATTTACAGTTACTTGACTTGAGAAGACACTGGAAACCTCAGCCCAATGGACAAGGCTCTTAACTGAAGTCAAAATTGCTGCATTCAGGAAATGAAAGGGTTATTATCCAAGTCCTCTGGGAGGAAGTTAGGTACGTACTTCTTAAAGCCAACATTTTTTGAGCTCTTAAAATGAGACAGCGTGTCAGAGTCAGAATTTAAGCATAGGTGTGCCTAATCTTGAACTCATGCTCTTAGCCATTACTATTGAGATACCAACTTGATGGGTGGGATCTTTCTCTGAAACTTCCTTTCACTTCAGATTCACGCGCAGGTAATGGGACCAACTTTCTGGACAAAAGTCTGATTTCTGTCAATTTTAATATACAAGCTTTACAAGGGCAAAATATGTGTCTTTTTGGCTGGCTACTGCATTTTAGAAGCTAGTTGAGTTTCTGGAATTTATTAATTGCCCCCAAATATTTTGAATTAATAATGAATGAATGAATGAATGAATGAATGAATATGGTAAGATACGTCCTTCCTGGTCCTTGATGTGTCTACAGAGGGAAGACAGCCTAGTTGGACTTACTCAGCACAACGGACAGCAACCTGTGTTTCTTTGAGGAGGTTATATTGCCTCTGAGGAATAGTCAGAGCCTAGAAGATATGGTGAGAAGAGGCAGGGAATGAGAAACTAGTACAGTCAGATCATGGAGTGTCTTGAATGGCATGCTAAGGAAATTGGATACTATCTGGGGGCTATAGGAAGTCAGTGAAAAGTTGTTAAACACATTAAAAAGGGTTGGAATAGTTAAAATTAAGATGATTCTAGAACCAAGAAGAGGAAAGGTTTGCCTAAGGCCAGACCCCAGAGCAGAAACTAGAAACCCTAAAGCCAGAGAATTTCTTCTGAGCCACACTATGTCTTAATTTTTGTGGGAAAATGTGAACTGAGCTTTAATTGTATGTTCTTTCTGCTCAGGGCACATTTGGCATTGCTTTTGTTTTGACCATCTCCATTAGGTGGGAAAATCTTTGCCTACAGACCAGAGTTTGAGAGAAGCCCATATGTATCAAGAAATGCTAATTTCTCCAAATACTTCATGCCTAGTCAAAGGGGGTAATCAAGAGTTGGAGTCCCAGAGGGACAAAGGAGAGCAGTGAGTTAGCCTTCTGGAGAACACCTTCAAATAGGTCTCTGGAAATATGTTGGAGGAGGACCTAGGATGTTCTAAACATTAGAAAGGTGTGCTCAAGAGTCTGTGACCATCTTTTCCTATGTCAGCAGCTGTCGTGTGCATGCGTGCGTGCACACACACACACACACACACACACACACACACACAAATAGGCACACACCCCTTCCAGCACCCACCTGCATGCTCAACTTAGAGTTCTGGTGCTGCCCACACATGCACACTGTCAACACACATTTCCCACCCATCCCCACACTATCTGAATACACACAAACACACATTCCCCACACTCACTGAAATATATGCACCATACACTCACATAGGCTAGAGCAGATGTAATGCCTTATGCTCACACACCCTTACACACCCCTGCAAGCACACATACCATGTCGTTTCTGCAACAAACCCATACAACTCATGCTTTCAGCCACAGAAATACACTACACACCTGCATCAAAACCTTCCCACTCCCCAAACACACACATTTCATACTCACCTTCTCACCCAAGTTACATATACCTTCCTCTACCACCTCTCCACAGCAAACACAGCCCATATTCTATTTATACCTATATCTATGTTTCTACGTGCATCCACAGCCACATTTCTAGCTATATTTACCCACACGTACATACCCCACACACACACATGCAGGCACCCTCGTTTGCTCACATATATGCATATATACTTATGCCATGATTTTACCATGTATATGTACCATACTTATTTCCTGGGAATCCTAAGTCAACAGTGAAAACATTGCCCAGGGCTGAGTGCAATCTTTGTCTAGGACCACTAAAAAAATATTATTTAAAGTTTAAAATTTTTATGGGAAAATAAAATTCTATTTGCCTATTTTTAGCTCCCCTGAGGTTAAATATGGCCTTATTCCATGCTCAGGCAGCTTCCGGGATTATGTAACTCAAACAGCTCTGACTTCTGACGTCAGTGCCTGCTCTACCCTTGGTAATGGGAGTGTAAGGCCCTTTCATCCACCAGCAGCAGCAGCAGGTGTTCTAGGCAAAGGGATATTTACTGTTCTGGTTAAGGGATAGAATATTTGGGGGAAAGTGATGCCCTCAGCCCATTCAATGAGCTTCCTGAACACAGTAAAGCCCAGACCACAACATGAAAAATGGTCTGTTGTTGCCACATACTGCTTCCCAAGCTCTCTTGATGTGAGTCAGATGTCTGGGAGAAAGAGTGTTGACTCCAGGTGATCAGGCTCAGGTTCCAAGCATGAGTGTTGAAGGGCAGCTGGGAATAGAGATGAGGGGCCCATGTGGAGAGACTGTGGTTCAACGCTGTGGGCTCTACTTTTCATACTCACTGGGCATGGGGTCACAGAGGGTTTCCAGAGTCTACCTACTGGCAGGGATGATGTGGCCACTGCATCACCAGGTGAGGGGCAGTATTGCAGGGTGGTTAAGTATATGGTGCCTAGAATCAGGTTACAGTGAGTCACATTCCAGCTCCTTCATCTTTTAGCTCTTTGGACTTGGAGAAGTTCCTTGGCTTCTCTAAGCCTCACTTTCCCCAACTCTAAAATGGGGATTGTTGTGATGTCCAAAAGATAGAGTCATGAAAAGAGCATAGCATGTAGAAAACACTCAGTAGTCTTCAGAATATCTTTATTTTCCCCCACACCAGACCTATTTTTCTGGTGTCAACTGTGGCCAAGATTGAATTCGGAAGAAGCCCTGCTCTTTGGTTTTTCCTTTGAAGGTAGAACTTTACTCTTCCCCCACATTGGCCCTTCAGTAGTTCTTCAAATATGCTACATTTGTTATAGCTCCATGTCTTTGCTCATGCTGACTCCTCTCCATGTACTGCCATCCCCTTCCTTGTTGGCTTGGCAAACTTTTACTCACCCTTCAAGTGTGAGCTTGTCCCGGTTAGTGTTCCTAGATACCCCAAGAAAGACTCAGGATTCTTCCACTCTGTCACTGCTTCTTGTGCATGGTGACTGTTGTCCCCATCCTTCACTTTTGTGGCAGACTTGACCCTGTTTGGCAGCAGCAAGAGACAGCAGGAGTAGCTAAGAAGGAGGGCTGACGACAGTCTTTAGGATAATGAGTTCAGTCTACTCCAAGCTTTGCTGCTCAACGTATGTTCTGGGGAGTCATCATCACCTGGGAGCTTGTTAGAGATGCGCAATTTCTACCCTGCCCCAGACCTACTGAGCTGGAATATAAATTTTAATAATGAGGTGATTCATTTGCATAATGACATTTGAGAAGCTCTGTCTAGGACTCCCCCTATGCAATGATGGTGACAAGCAGGGCAGGTGAAATATTGTGCATCTGTGAGCATTTGGTTTATTTTGGCTGCTTTCAACCATGACCATGGGGGAAAACACAGGTAGTTACCATATGTATGCAAGATGCAATCAAGAATATGATCTCAGTCTGTCCTGTTTATTGAATCCCCAAATCTTTCTCCATATTATTTTCATCTTGCCCTCATCTTAAACCTTTCCCAAGATCTAGCCCAGTGTTGCCAAGGTGGAACCAGCAGACTATGGTTTACTTTGCCCTTAATTATTGCATATTTACTTGCACGTAGATTTTTTAATATTATAATTAACAAGGGAAAAATGCTCCAAAAATGGAAAAAACCAAGAACGGTACCCAGTCTCTTTGGTTTTCAGTAGATTATATCTTCCCTTCATTTGACTGAACAGCAAGAAATTTAGTTTCCTCTTATGTTCACAAGAATATAAAGGCTCTGTAGCTATATCCTCTGTATGTATCCTACCCACCAATACATGCTCCCTCAACTCTCTTCAATTAGGATCTATCTCTACTGTTGTTGTATAAAGAATATTTCCAAATTGACATGACTGCGTAATTAAACCCTTACAAATTCTTGACCTAAATATATTTTATAAGCTTATCAATTAGCCAAATGTACTTCCCTCCTTCAGAAAAAAAATAGATTTCCTTGCTGATCATTCTGTACACCCGCACATGCCTCCTTTGTCTTTATACCCTAATCTCCATGAGTACAGGACCATGGATTAGCTGACACCCAGTAGGTATGCTTAGGATATTTTTCTTATGTGAGTCACTAAGTAGGACCCTTGGGCCCAGGGAGTCTGACTTTTTCCTCTGTATGTCCCCAAGTTTGCTGGCACAGAGTAGGTGCCATAATTAATTCTGAATGAACGAATGGACAGCAGGAGCAGTCACTTCTGCAGTCTCTGCCTGTAGGGATCAGAATGGCTCCCTAGATGAAATTACATGAGAAAAAGATCAGGGAAGAAAACAATATGCAGAAACCTTATTTCATGTGTATTATCATGCTGCTCTTTTCATTCAGTGTAAATAAATAAAAGGGGCTCGTTCCAACAATGGAGCTGTGAAAATACCCAGAGATGCATATAACAAGTCTACCACTACCACTCCCTAGAAATAAATTCATCTGGTTGAGCTATTTATTTCAGACTCACTTTTTTTTTTCTTCAAAATAAGTCTGCTGTCCTCCATACAAGTCAGGAGAGTGTATCTGCATGCTGGCTTTATCTTTAGGTTCTGTGAGTTTCTCTCCTTGTCTCTGTGTCTCTCCTTTTGCCTGATCTTTCAGGGCTTGTGGGTTGCAAGCAACAGAAACTAATTTTGGATGATGTAAATAAATGATCAACTGGACGAAATAGGGGATGGCTTGTGGATTCAGGGGAAATGCTAGAGAATCGCACTTCTGAAAGGAAAGAGACCAGGGAAGTTTCAGAGAACTGGAACCCAAGGGGTCTTTTCAGCATGCTGTGTCATTGAGATGGTTGAACCTCAACCATTTTACATTGGTGATTCGCTCAAGATTTAAATCCCAGCAACGGGGTGGATGATGGGCCTACCTTGGGCCCCATGTGCAGTCCTTGTCCAGGCAAGGAGAGAACACCCAGTTTGCTGGATTGACCAAGACGCATCAGAAGAATAGATGATGTGGTAGGAAGAATAACAATCCCAAACATGTCCACATTCTAATCCTAGAAACCATGATTATGTTATGGAACATGGCCAGGAAGAATTAAGATTGCGGGTGGAATTGAAGTTGCTAATCAGTGGACTGACTTTAAGACAAGGAGATCGGTTGTCTAGGTAAGCCACTGTAATCACAAGGGTCCTTTAAATGTGGATGAGGCAGTCAGAGTGATGTCTCATAAGAAAAAGTCAACCAGCCAATGCTGACTTTAGAGATGGAAGAGAGCCATGAGCCAAAGAATGAGGACAGTTTCTAGAAGCTATAAAAGGTAAGAAAACGATTCTCCCATGGAAAAGAACGCAGCTTTGTTGACACCTTGATTTTAGTCCCGTGAAACCCATTTGGAATTCTGACCTCAAGAAATATAACATAATAGATTTGTGTTGTGTTAAGTAAGCCACACATTTGTGTGGTCGTTTGCCCCAGTACTAATAGGATGTAGATACAGATTATCAGTCAGAAAAAAAACAACACTGTCTAAAACAGGGGTAGCCTGTAAGTGTTTGTTTCCACATTGAGCTTTTAATGGAAAGCTTGGTGTCAGCAGTCCTCAGAGGTGGACAGCCGTAGTTTTGTTCCAAGACCCAGCACAAAGGAGGTGCTTGGTGAATGTTGGCTTCCTAAATTGAGAGACAGTGGAGGTTTCTTGCTTTTGGCCTCTTCCTGTTCTGATGTTCCTTGGGATCTACAGTGAATGTTCTCTGCCCGCTGTTCTAGAAGCTTGTGTGTTCTGGAACTTCGTTGTGTGACTTCACACCAGAAAAGGGCTTCTCCATCTCTGCTTTCTGCAGGGCCTTTAGATAAGCCATAAAAATGTGCCCTGGAGTATCGCTTGCACCTATCACGAGTTCCAGAAAACAGAGAGACGCAGCCCTCTGGAGGGGCCCAAACCTGATGTTCCGGGGTGTTTGCCAGTCTTCTCCGGAGCATGAGAAAATATTGTACTTGATGATCGTTCATTTTGATTACACTTCTGCTCCGGGGAGTATGGTACTTTTTTCCTGCAATGTTTGGGAACGGAGCATCTCTGGGTATTGGTCTATGCCCATCAGAAATCAGTGTTGTGATATAATTACATTTTTACATTTGCAAAGCAGATGGATCATCAACGAGCAGGTGGCTGAAGCTCCTGTTTCAAAGAGAGGCAACAGATATGAGGGCTGGGCTGGGGGTGGGGGATTGAAATCTCTCCTCTGTTCCCAGATAAGAGCTGTCTACTTTGTGCCTTTGATGCTTTTGTAAGGAGGTTGGCAGGGAAACCCATGCAGGGGCTCAGGGAGGGGAACTCATATTTATTAAGCACCTACTACGTGCGGGTTCTTTCCATACCTATCTCACTTAGCGTCTGTAGCAGACCTAAGTAGTTGGTGTTAATCGTCTGCATTTTACAAGCGAGTAAACTGAGGCTCCGGGAAGTTAAGTTAGGGCCGTATAGATGAGATACCCAGCAGGTGTAGCAGCCCTTAGCACTGTCCAGCAAATGGTTCCAGTTCTGTTCCTAAGCATGTGAGAATTTGCCTGGTCTCTGACTTTCTCAAAGCGTGATTTCTCTGCTCTGACCTTCGAGTATGGGCATGTGACTTGGTTAGGACAGGGGCATGTGAGTAGAAATGAAGTGTATCTCTTCTGGGTAGGAAGCCGATGCCTTTAGGGGCCCCTCCGTTACTTGCCATGTGCTTTTGGCCTCCACCGTGGTGAGTGTTCCAGATAGAGGCTGCTCCGACAGGAGGCTCTTGGCAGTAAGGATACCACAGAGCAGCACCCCCAGCCAGTGCTTGTGAGACATGAATCACGAGTGAGAAATAAATCTTTGTTTTAAGCCCCTGAGATTTTTGAGGCTATTTGGTATATCAGACAGGCTAACCCTGTCTGATATAGCTGCGAAGGAGAATATCTGGAATTTGACCCCTTCTTAGTCTGGCTTTCCCTCTGCGTGGCACCAGAGGAGGCTTGGCTTCTTATTCATGATCTGTATATAGAGAGGCCTTTGGGTTTTGACTTGGTTTTGGTTTTGGTTTAGTTTTGGGTTTTGCCCATGATCTGGGTTCAACTGAGTCTTTGAAGGCAGAGAGGGTTATGTGTTCCTCGGTTGTTTTGGAAGGGTTGTCTCTGCCCCCCCCCCCCCCCCCCCCCCCCCCCCCGCCAAGAAGGGTGCACTGATGGGGACTCTGTCTCTCTCTCCATATCCCTCATGGTACTCAGAATGGCTCACAGGGTAGTTGACAAAATACTTAGGGCAGCAGTTACTGGAACGGATCGAAATGGTTAAGAAGGCAATGAAATAATGGAACAGGATGAAATGCAATGGAATGGATTGGGACACAGTGGCTTGAAATGGAAGAGGTTGAGATGCCCTGGACGTAGATGAGGGACAATTGTATTGAACTGGAATCCAGTGGAATGAGTTGCAGCTGGAATGGCATGGAATGGCATGGAATGGGCTGAGCACGGAATAGCTTGGAGTGGACTTGGTGGAATGACATGGAGGGACACGTTTGGATAGGATGGAATGGAATGAACCGGATTGAACAGGGCGACTTACTGGATTAAAGGCATAGATGGTGCTGGAAAGCATTCTTTGTTTCCAGTCTCCTGTTCCCACCCCACCCCACCCCACCCCACCTTTGCCTCTGCCCCAGGAACGATTTTTGCTGCTGTAAATAGTCAACATGCTGTTGAGAAAGTGCCATTGTTGGGTGCCTGGGTGGCTCAGTCGGTTAAGCGCCCGACTTCAGCTCAGGTCATGATCTCGTGGCTTATGAGTTCTAGTCCCACGTCGGGCTCTGTGCTGACAGCTCAGAGCCTGGAGCCTGCTTCAGCTTCTGTCTCCCTCTCTCTCCACTCCTCCCCTGTTCACGCTGTGTCTCTCCCTCTCTCTCAAAAATAAATAAACATTAAAAAAAAAAATTCAAAAAAAAAAGCAAGTGCCATTGTTAAAAAGACGTCCCTTCTGTGAGGGAAATAATTTCGATCTCTTTAGCTATGCTAGGCTGCTCCAGGGATGACCTCTGGCCTTTGATGGTACATATGTGTGTGTGTGTGTGCACGTGTGAGGGTGTAACACGCACACACATACACACACACACACACACACCCTGGAGTAGAATATGATCCCAACTGGCATATCCACACTGCAGCCTTCAAACCAACTAGCTATTTCTGGGCCTGGGGGAAACAGTGCTGGGTCAGGGGGCATATGGCCAGTTCTCTTCTGGGAAAGTGCATCTTACTACATACCCTCAGCTTCAGCTTCTCTCCCTCTTCCCCACGTCTGCTCTCCCCCTGCCCCTGCTCTGTGTTCCCTGTATAGTAACAAGAAGCTCGCTCTGCTTTTCCCTTCCCTCTCCCAGAACGAGGGAATGTGCTTGGAAACAGTTGCCGAGGGAGCAATCTTGTTTTTGAAAAAGAAACTGTAAAAAAAATGTGTTTGCGGGGATGCCAAAGTGGAGTGAGCCTTATTTAAGTGAGTGGGGTGGTGGGAATGTGTTTACCCAGCAAGAAAACGCAGGCTGGCTGTCTGCTATTTCTTAAGTGGATGGTATTTTGAAAGGACTTTATGATCTATCTTTTAATTCATTGTTACTGCCTCCAGCCCAGGAAAGTGTGCCTTCCTGGTGGTATTCACGTAGCTTGGGTTAAGCAGCAGAAAATTGACAGCCAGTCTGAGCCTGTGATTACCTAACAGAAATGTGTGTACGGGCAGCTCAGACAGAGCCAGGCACACGTGCGTGACTGGGCACACCCATCACCACCGCCGGGAGCATTAAGTGGAGTTCACATTTGCAACATGCTTAGGACAGAGCCTGGCACATAGTAAGCCCAAGTTAGTGCTAGCCCATTACTTAGTAACTTTGTGCAGGTGTGTATGCACCCAGTGCTGCAAACACTCATTGATGGGTCCTGTGGTATGTCCGTACACAGCAGTGCACATCAAACACCGGGCACACCTGCGGGATTCCGTTTGTGCACAGAACTCCATGCACACTTCTACCTGCACAATGTGGACAGCTAGATGTGCCCTTATCTGTGCGCTCGACCCCGTGATGTGTGCACCATCAAAACATGAAAACACAAAGGAACTGAACGCCAAGGGGCTGTAGACGATATATAGAAGCAGTTTGTGAATTTCCTTTGGAAACCTGGCTGAAGGCTTTTCAAGCATGCTTCAGAGGATCCCCTTTTAGAAACTGGTTTCCACGTTCCATTCTTTCTCACTTCCAGATGGCAGGGTTCCATCTCCTTGCTCCCATCTGAATCCTCATCTTATGTCTTCTTCCCTCCCCTTCCTCCCTCCCTCCCTCCCTTCCTCCCTCCCTTCCTTCTTCCCTTCCTTCCTCCTTCTTCTTCCTCCCTCCTTCCCTCCCTCCCTTCCTTCCTTCCTTCCTTCCTTCCTTCCTTCCTTCCTTCCTTCCTTCCTTCCTTTTCCTCCCTCCCTCCTTTCCTCTTCTTCCCTCCCTCCCTTCCTTCCTTCCTCTTCCTCCCTTCCTCTTCCTCTTCCCCTTCCTTCCTTCCTTCCTTCCTTCCTTCCTTCCTTCCTTCCTTCCCTTTCCTCCCTCCCTTCCTTCCTTTTTCTTCCTCCCTCTTTCCTAATGCACTTTATGTGCTCATTATTGGCTAAACATGTTGGCTTATAAGACAGTCCTGCACCTCCTTTCTCAGAGCTTCTACTCTATCCTAGCATCAAGTAAAATGCTTGCTGATGTGTGAAGCAACTTACAGTCCCAAAGCTCCACTGCATACATTATAATACTTGGTTAGCCCAGTACCGGAGCTCTACCGGTTTTGGAGCTAGACTACCTGGGCTCACGTCCTAGCTGTGCCAATTTCTTGCTGTAATGGGATGAGTTGCTTCACCTTTCTGTGTCCCATTTTCTCATCAGCGAGACCGAGTTGACAGCAGCAGGACCCAGTTCATAAGATTTTGGTGAGGATTGAAAGAATTTATGTATGAAAGCCCTTAAAACCGTGTGCAGTGCACATCACGTGCTATCGGTTGTTTCTAAAATTGCTGTCGTCGATTTCTCTCAGGCCCGTACAGCTCATGGCACTGTCCACATTTTGCACACAGGAAAACAGGATCCGAGCAGCTCAGTGTTACCCTTGGCTGATGGTCACTGCCTCTCAGCTGTCCTCCCTGCTTTACTCTCCATCCCCGTTCCCCAAAGGGCGGGGAGGCCACCCCCAAGTCCCCCAAAATGTTGTTCATCCCCTCTTCCAGTTTCCCCGGACCTGGCAGTGATCGCAGATTTGAACCTTGTTCGGAGATGAGACTTTGAGACATCGCTGCACAGGGTCCAGCGGGCCCTCACCCGTCTCCTTGTCTGGTCTCACCGTGCCTCTGCTTCTACTCATCTCCAGGGCCTCGTTTCCTCTGACGTGGGCTCCTCAGTTAGTCTGAAACAAGATCTGTGTGTCAGGAAGTGGTGCTGTTGGGGATGACTTTGGTACACTAGAAAGAACCAGGGGTTTGTGGCCCAAACCCGGGCTCCAGTCCCTTCTAGGCTTACCTCTCTCCTCTGTGCCTCAGCTATAAAACAGGATGAGAGTTCTTCCTGTGTTTCCCCTCAGAGCTGCGTGGACATAGTGGGGAATGCCTGGGCTCTGCCTTCGGGCTGACCAGCGTCCAGATCCTGGCTCTGCTTCTCCCCGACTGGAACTTGCTTGTCTTCTCCAAGGCTGTTGAATTGGCCCGAGTCCTTAGTCACAAGCAAAGGGACCCTCCTCTGAATGATTCCAGCAGGCAAGGAATTTATTGGAAGGATATTAGATTGCTCATAGAATTTCCAGGGTGTCTAGGAGACTAGCTTGGAAAATGAGCAGAGACAGAAGGAACCACAGTAGCCAGAACCACTGTGTCACGGAAGGTGTCCTATGAGGACCCTGCTGTAGCCACCCCAGGACACTGGATGTCGTCACAGTGTTTCTCCTCCTAGGATGGCTTCTTCATCATCCCTGTTTCTTGTGCCATGAGCTCCCAAATCAAGAGGCTGAAGCCATGAGTGGCCAAGCCTAGGTCACACGCTCTTGCCTGAGCAGCAGGAGAGGCTAGGAAAGGAAGTATCTAGTCTTTCCAGCTGCAGGGAGCCAGACTCCATGTCTCTCCAAGACTCATAAGATGGGGAGCCCCCCAAACATAGGAAGAGGGGGGTGAAGATGATTGGAAAAACAGAGACAAAAACTCAGCCAAACACTGTCAACTACAATACTGATTCCTCCTCTGTAGATTTGGGGAAACAACACCCATCTCTAAGAATTCTTGAGACGGTTACATGAGTTAACCCCTGCGGAGTGCTTAGACATCATATCTAGCATGTCATATGCACTCAACGAATACCTGTATCCTTTCGCTTTTTCTACAATCTACTTCAAGAATCTAGGCTCACGGAGATGTCCACACCATTTGTCCTTTCTCCACATCCTAGGTTCGGGTCTGTCCCTTCGGTGAAGCTCTCTATAACCAGTCCCCAGAATTCTCTCTTCGATGAATATGTCTGTAGCCCATTATCTTCTTTTTTTTCTCACTCCTGTTCTTCCTCCTCCAGTTATTCACCGAGGGCCTACTAGGTGCCAGACACTGGAGATAAAGTGGATATGAAGACAAACATGCTATCTCCTCTCAGAGAATGTCCATTCTAGTAGAGGAGAGAGAAAATAAACAAGAAATAAAATAATTCCATATTGTAGTGGGTGAGGGCTAGGGAGACTCTGAAACAGTGGCCCTAGGGAAGCTTAGGAAACTTTGTGTGGATATCAGTGGGAGGTTCCTCGGAGGGGAGAGAGTTCCAGGTAAAGAGAACAATGTGTCCCAAGGCCCTGGGTAAATGTGAGCTGAGGTGTTCTGGGTACAAGTACAGGATGAGCACGGCTAGAGAACAGTAAAGGGAGGAGACAATGGCATACAGGGTTCAGTTAATAGTACTTTTTATCTTGGCTTGTAAACTTGGGTTTTCTGTAATCAAGCGTGCGTCTTCTACTTCTTAATGTCTGCCTGTTATTAATTATGCCCAGAATGTACTGTTCACTGGAGGAGGTACTTAAGTTGACATTTGTTGATTGACATCCCTCTCTCATTTGTGTATTATGTTGCATAGGTGGTCCTGACCCCTTCAAGTGTTATTTCCCGCAAAATTGTGAAGCCCAAAGCAGAAGACCATTGAGTCCTACATGGCTTCAGTAGGGTGCATCTAATGCAAGTTGGGTCACGTAGCCCAACCCCAAGCAGTGGATATGAGGAACAAAGTCTGATGAGAAAATTCTAGTATGCGCTCTTTGGGGATGGTTTTCACACCTCCTTGGGCTCAGTTTAATGATACGGCCCTCTGAACCTAATATTTAATAAGCTCCTACATATGCACGTAGATCTGTTAGAATACTTCCGTTGAGAACATTCTGACAGGAGGGAAATGATGATGTCTCCCTGAAGCCTCCTAATTCCGATGCCTCTGGCTGAGACAGGGGAGGCGAGAAATCAACACTCTCCTTTTCAGACTGGCTGGCTTCAAGGGAACGAGTGGATTCAAGTGAATTCTCATTCTCAGGGCAGATGTTGGGTTGAAATGACCCTGGTGTCTTTCCCTAGTCCTGTTTCCCATGGCAAGAGACGTTGAAAGGTTGGCATTGGAGCCAAAACTTTAAAATTGCCTAGAAAAGGCAGATCCTGGTTAGAGCCAAAGACCTATGTATTTCAAAGGAGCCATAGAAATTCTTAGACTTTTCTGTCCTGTATGTCTCCAAGGAGTTGTGAGCAGAGAAAATTATAGGCTGTGGGGGCCTCCAGGATGCCTAGGACTTTCTGAGATATCCATGGAAAAGGAGACCATCCAAGGATTATCAGAAGTCAAGAGAGGAGGGGTTTTGCTACATTGGTGGTCAATCTTTGTGACATCACTGAGGATGTCTCCCCTCGCTGTTCAGGCCTTTGTGTCATCAGATTAAGCTGCCCATATGGACAACCCCACATAGACCTGGACCCTACCACCTTCTCAGTGTTCTTTTTTTAAAACTTCTAAGGAAATTCTCTCTTTCAGTCAAGTATAATTTTTTAACATACAGTGTTGTATTAGTTTCAGGTGTACAGTATCATGATTCAACAATTCTGTATATGACTCAGTATTCATCATGATAAGTACTCTCAACTTCACTTAACCTATCTGGAGACATCTTTATAACCAGCTCCTGAAGCAGTTAATTAATCTTTTTCATTTGAGCCCTTTGGGTACTTTTCCCATCTCAACTTTGACTGTCTCTCTATAGCTAAGATGCCACCTCCATATGAACTCAAAGGCGTTTTTTAAAAAATATAATTTATTGTCAAGTTAGCTAACATACAGCATATACATTGTGCTCATGGCTTTGGGAATAGATTTCCGTGATTCATCACTTACATACAACACCCAGTGCTCATCCCAAGTGCCCTCCTCAATGCCCATCTCCCATCTTCCCCCCCCCCCCCGCATCAACCCTGTTTATTTTCTGTATTTGAGAGTCTCTTATGGTTTGCCTCATTCTCTGAAACTATTTTTCCCCTTCTGGTCACCCATCATCTTCTGTTAAGTTTCTCAAATTCCACATAAGAGTGAAAACATATGATATCTGTCTTTCTCTGACTGATTTACTTCACTTAGCATAATACCCTCCATTTCCATCCACATTGTTGCAGATGGCAAGATTACATTCTTTCTCATTGCCAAGTAGTATTCCATTGTATATATAGACCACATCTTCTTTATCCATTCGTCATTTGATAGACATTTGGGCTCTTTCCATAATTTGACTATTGTTGAGAGTGTTGCTATAAACATTGAGGTACATGTGCCCATATGAGTCATCACTCCTGTATTCAGAGGCATTTTTATGTCCCAGCATTCTTGGGTCTCACCTGTGTTGGCCCAGACCCATGACCAGGACCCAGGCAGTGATGAACCAGTTTTTTCTTGTCTTTGCATATTCCAGCCTCTTTTATAGACAGTGGTCTTTTGGGTGCCAGCCATGTACAAGACAAAGTTTTGGGTTGGCTGGGGTGGGAGAGTTTAGAGTCTCCCTTATAAGCAAAGTCCATTTCTGGGTATTTTTCTTACCAGTGCAAGAAATGGGAAGTTTCTAAAGATTTGTTTCCTTGGAGGCTTTATATTGGGGAAGGGGAAAATGTGATGGCACAGGTGGATTTCAGATGTGCCTGGCAGTAGATGAATTAGCCCATATGACCCCCAACATTCTCAAGTAGGTAATATAAGGTTTGGTAAAAGCCAGAAGAGTGGGTGTTTGGAAGGTGGTGGGAGAGAGCTTTTCCTTGGAGATGTGGAATACATGTGTCAGTCTTGGGTTCCTGGTGGACCTAGAATAAGGGGAATAAGTATGAATTTTTAAGACTTATGAGTTAGTGCAGAACAGTATAATTCCTTCATGGTAGACAGCGAAAGTAGTTATTTGTTCGGATATAGAAGTCATTAAGGAACAAATTAAATAAGATTTGCTGGTTCCTATAGCGCTGTCAAGGAAACCGAGAGGCCAGGATGTTCCTTTATACCTTACATTAGCATCCATCACAGTGCACGTTGTTAATACATGGAACTGATTACTGGAATGATACACCAAATTCCATTAAAACAAATTCAAGGCTTGTCCAAATTCTTTTCTGTGATAGAATCAATACATAGCAAATGAGTAATTAGGCCACTCCTGGGCCTTGACAATGTACCGTACAGGATTTTGTTGTAATTCTCTTGGTATAGAAGGTGGCTATTACCATGTAGGTATGGGATCACTCTGCTAAGAGAAAACAGGAGAGAATGTTAGCAAAGTAGATGTCAGAACGCTTGAAAAAGACTTCAGTTTCTAGTGCCCTGGAAAGCAAATTAAGGTCTTCATTTACATGAAAACAAATACTGATAAGAGAAGAGGAAGTAGTTTTGAATAGATACTGTTTTATTGCCTCAGAGTAGTTGTCGTATCAAAAGATGGCTCTCCTCAACCTTAATTCTTTTTTTTAAAAAAAGTTTATTTTTGAGAGAGAGAGCCTGAATGTGATCAGGGGAGGGGCCAAGAGAGCTAGGAGACACAGAATCTGAAGCAGGCCCCAGGCTCTGAGTTGTCAGCAAAGAGCCCAACGGCAGGGCTCACTCTCATGAGTAGTGAGATCATGATGTGAGTTGAAGTTGGACACTTAGCCGACTGAGCCACCCAGGTGCCCCTCAACTTTAATTCTTAATGTGTTAATTTAAAACGTTTTGTAAACCAGCCCACATCCTTCTCTTAAAGAACATGTTTTAAAAGAACGTGGACAGAACTTGAGCGGCCTTGAACAATTCACTTAATTGACCTGAGTCTCAGTTTCATGGTCTGCAAAGAAAGCTGAGAGTGGTGAGTGGGCATCCTTGTCTTGCTTCTGATTCTAGAGCAAAAGCTCTCCATTTCTGACCACGGAGTGCGGTGTTAGCTGAGGGCCTTCATTATGTCGAAGTATGTTTCCTCTAAACCCCCTTTGCTGAGAGTTGTTATCATGAACAGATGTTGAAGTTTGTCAGATGTTCAGTGCAGCATTATTTATAATAGCCAAGGTATGGAAGCAACCTAAGTGTCCACTGATAGGTGAATGGATAAAGAAGAAGTCATTCATATATATATATACATATACATATATATATGTTATATGCGCATATTATATATAATATGTATATTATAATGGAATATTACTCAGCCATAAAAATAATGAGATCTTGCCTTTTGTGACAATATGATGGACCTCGAGGGTATTATGTTAAGTGAAAGAAGTCAGAGAGAGACAAATACCATATGATTTCACTTATGTGTGGAATCTAAAAAAACAAAACGAGCAAAAAGCAGAAACAGACTCATAAATGCAGAGAACAAACTTATGGTTGCCAGAAGGGATTGGGCAAAATGAGTGAAGGGGAGTGGGAGGTACAGGCTTCCAGTTATGGAACGCATAAGTCATAGGCATGGAAGGTAGAGAAAGCCTAGGGAATATAGTTAATGATATTGTACTGGTGTTGTATGGTGACAGATGGTGAAGATACTTGTGGTGAGCGTAGCATAATGTCTCGTCTGATAGGCTTGTTACATGCCTGGAACTCATGTAACATTGTGTGTCAACTGTACTTCAATAAAAAATGGTAATAAAAATGGAAATAAAATGAAAGAAAGCTAATAGTGCTTAACTTCTAGGGTCATACTAAGAGTTAAATGAGAAGATGTGTTTGGAAGTACCTACCTAGAACACGTCCCAAGTTCTAGGGAAAGAGGCAGCCTTGTTTGGGACAAGTCCTAGGGAGAGAGGCAATAAATCCCAAATGTCATTTAAGGGAGGAGAAAGGCATGATCTTCCCTTGACCTCAGGAAAATTATTTAATATCTCTGAGCCAACTTTATTTTACTTTTCAAAATTGCTTCGGTTATTACAGATCTTTTGAATTTCCATATCAATTTTATTTTATTTTATTTTTAAATTTTTTTAGAGAGAGCGAGAGAGCATGCGCACGGTGGGGAGGGGCAGAGAGAGAAAGAGACTCCGAAGCAGGCTCCATGCTCAGCTTGGAGCCCAACGTGGGGCTTGATCTTGTGAGTGAGGTCGTGACCTGAACTGACACCAAGAGTGGGATGCTTAACTGCATAAGCCACCCAGGGGCCCCTCCATATGAATTTTAGAATCAGCTGGTTATTTCTGCAAACAGGTCTGCTTGGATTTTGATTGGGATTGCATTGAATCTATATATCAATTTGGGTCAATTGACAACAGCATTGAGCCTTCCAAACTATGAGTGTACCATTCCATTCCTTTAGGTCCTTTAAATTTTTTCTCAGTAAGATTTTGTAGTTTTCGGGTACAGGACTTGCACGTCTTTTGTCAGATTTATCTCTAAGTATTTAATACTGTTATGCAATTCTATGTGATATTTTTCTTCACATTCTATTTCTCATAGTTCATTACTATTCTGTAGAAAAACAGTTGAGTTTTGTATATTGATCTTATGTCCTGCAACCTTGCTGAATAACGTATTAGTTGTAATAGTGTTTGCTTGTGTTTTGTTTTGTTTTGTTTTGTTTTGTTTTGTTTTTTGGTAGATCCCAACGAACTTTTACATAGATGATGAAGTTACCTGAAAATAAAGACAAATTTAAGTTTTTCTTTCCAAAATGCATTTTTTTCTTGCTTTATTGTGCTTTCTGGAACCTCCGGTAACATCCTGACTTAAATAGTGTAAATGGATAGTCTCACCTTACTCCTGACCTTAGGGGAAAGTTTTGGGTGTCTCAACATTAAATATGATGTCCATTATCAATTTGGGGAATTCTCCTCTATTCCAAGTCTGTTGAAATAGGATTAGTAGATGTTGGATTTTATAATATAACTTTTCTGCATCCATTGAAGTAATCATATGGCTTCTTTCTTATATTGTTAATATTATGAATTACATTGATTGGTTTTCAAATGGTAAACTAACCTTAGATTCCTGGGATCATTAACACCTGGTCGTAATATTTTATTTTTATGTATTGTTGCATTTGGTTTGCTAAAATTTGGTGAGAAATGTTTCAGCTATGTTTCTGATGGACGTTGGTCTGTAGTTTCATTTCATGTGTTTGTCTGGTTTGGTAATGCTGGCCTCACAGAATGACTTGCAAAATATTCCCTCCTCTTCAGTTTTTTTTTTTGAAAATATTTTGTGTAATTCATATTATTTCTTCCTTAAATGTTTCTTAAAATAGAAACTGAAGCCGTTCATTAGAGATCTTCTACCGTAAGCATTTATGTTATAAAGTATCCTCTAAATACTACTTTAGCTACATCCCACACATTTGGTTTGCTGTTTTCAGTTCAGTTCAAATTACATTCTCCTTTCCTTTTGATCTTTTCTTTGATTCTTAGATTATTTAAAAGTGTATTTTAGTTACCAAATGTTTGGGTATTTTGATAATTTTCTGTTACCAGTTCCTATTTTAATTCCATGTGGTCACAGAATATACTTTGTATATGAATCCTTTTAAAATAGTTGAGATTTATCTCATGGCCCAGAATATGTTCTGTCTATGGATTGTCTTCTGGAGTGTATCGTACCTGCTAAGGAATCTGCCATTATTCTTGTCTGATTCCTGTGTATGTAATGGGTCCTTTTTTCCTACTGTTCTTAAGATTTTCTGTATATCATTGGTTTTCAGCAATTTGGTGATGATATGCCTTTAGTATCGTTTTCTTCATGTTTCTTGTGTTGTGATTTGTTAACCATCTTGGTTTTTATAATATTTGGGAAATATTTGGCCATTGATTATTCAAACACTTTTGTTTTTTCTCCTCCTTTCTCCTCTCCCTCAGGGACTCAGATTCCACATATAATAGGCTGCTTAATGTTTTCCGCATCTTGCAAATGTTCTCCTCATATATTTGCTGTCTTTTAAAAAAAATCTCAGTCTTCCTTCCTTCCTTCCTTCCTTCCTTCCTTCCTTCCTTCCTTCCTTCCTTCCCTCCTTCCTTCCCTTCTTCGTTTCTTTGTTTCTTTCTTTGTTCTTTCTTTTGGAGAAAGGGAGAGAGATTTGAATTATTAAGTCTTATCATCTGTATGTCTTTGAAATGAGTCAACTGAGTCTCAGAAGTTAAAATGGCATGTTTCGAATCACCGAGAACCAGGACAAGAATTCAGGCAGTCAGGGGCGCCTGGGTGGCACAGTCAGTTAAGCGTCCGACTTCAGCCAGGTCGCGATCTCGCGGTCCGTGAGTTCGAGCCCCGCGTCGGGCTCTGGGCTGATGGCTCAGAGCCTGGAGCCTGTTTCCGATTCTGTGTCTCCCTCTCTCTCTGCCCCTCCCCCGTTCATGCTCTGTCTCTCTCTGTCCCAAAAATAAATAAACGTTGGAAAAAAAAAAAAAAAGAATTCAGGCAGTCAGATTTCACAGTCTGGAATCGTATCCTCTACAACTTGCTGTCTCTCTAGTACAGTGGCTCAGTGTAATATACATATCCCTAGCTGTACTTAAGAGGATTTCAGGGTGGGGCAACAGGGTGGCTGAGCCAGTTAAGCGTTCAACTCTCCATCTCAGCTCAGATCGTGATCTCACAGTTTGTGAGTTTGAGCCCCATGTTGGGCTCTGCGTTGACAGCACAGAGCTTGCTTGGGATTTTCTCTCTCCCTCGTTCTCTCTGCCCCTCACCTGCTCACACTCTCTCTATCTCAAAAACAAAGAAATAAACATTTTAAAAATAATAAAAACAGAGGACTTCAGGGAGTACATAATTGAATTTATTGTAACTTCAGTAATTTATTAGAAAAATATAACTAACACATCGAATTTGCAATTTTATAGGTTCTACTGCTTAGAATGAACCAAAGGTAGTGATATCAGACCTGAGTTTAAGAAGAACTATTTAATAAACACTATTTAATTAGTTAAGTATGTAGTAAATAGGCAAATTTGGCAAAAACCATACAAGTGTCATAAGCTTAGGAAACTTTCTGTTAGATTTCCTATCCCACTGCATGGATGGGGAAACTGAGGCTGAGGCAGAGAGTCCTCTGAACATGAGTAGAGAAGGTACTTTGCCCTGTCTTTCTTCTCTGTCTTCAGGAGGTTCACAGCTTCACATACAACGTCCCTTCCCATAACGGGCAGGAGACTGGACACATTATCATATGCTGATAGGCAAGCAGAGTGCTTTCCGCTGTGAATTTATTAAGATTAATTTGCGAGGGTAGTCGGGGGACCTATTGAGCCCTTAAAAATGTTAATTGACAGAATTCCCAATAAATCATGTCAACAGATCTTTATAAAAACAGTAGGGAGCTTTTAAATTGGGCCCAAGAAACAGCTTTGGCCCCACAAGGTGGGCTCGGTATAGCCTTTAAAAGAAAATGGCAGACATTATCCGCCACTCAGAGTCTGGAGCCCATGATTCCCCAGCCACAGAATTCTCAGTGGGAAGTCATTCGCGTAATCATAGCGATCATTTGTTAATGCCTGCTGTTTAGCAGGAGACCGTGCTTGGGATTTTATATATGCTGTCTTTGATCTTGCAACTGTCAGTTTTCTGATCTCTCATTGCATAACCTTGCGACATTCCAGGTCCTGAGGCGTGAAGGGACTTGTCCAGGATTGTGGGTTTTCTCCAAGCCCTCCTCCCAACTGCAGCTGTCAGATTACTAACAGTGCTTTCATGCTTCTGGGCTTCTGATCTGCTTGTTCCTTCTGGCCAGAGCACCCTCCAGCTCTGTCTGTCTCTGTGACACTAGCCAACGTATCCTTCACGTCACAGCCCTCTTGATAAAATATATGGTCAAGGCACCTATGTCCCTGCTTAACGGTCTTAGAACATCCCCTTTGCCATGGGATCAGGGGCATGCTCTTTAGCATGGCTGACAAGGCAGGATTGGAGAAGACTTTCCTGGCCACTTCTTCTCGGAAAACCCCTTTCCCCTCTCCCTCCCCATTTCCTGTCTCTTTTCTTCCTTTACTTTCTCCATAGCCCCCGTAACTGACATTATACACTTGTCCCTTGTGCTACCTTTCTCCTACACTAGCATGTCAGCCCCACAAGGGCAGGTCTTTTTGTCTCTTTTATCTACTGCTCTGTCCCCAGCATGTCCCCCAAATGTTGCAGAGAAGCTGTCAAAATGAGGGCAAAGGAAAGGTCATTGGATGCGGTGAGTGGAAAAGCCCCTGGTGAGCAGATCATGACGGAGGGAATAGGGAAGCAGAGAAAGCTGTGGGTAGAGTATTCTACCAAGACTTTTGTTGTTGTCAGAAGAATGTTTCCCTGTTCTTATTTTACTCTACTTCTGAGGATTTGGCACAGTTGCCTACTCCCTTCGTTCCCGGACACTCTTTTCTTTATTTAATTTCATAGATTTCCTGTGCTGCTCTGTCTGCTTTGAGTATGACTTCTGGCTCTTCCATGGCTGTTGGCTTGCCATCACTCAGGTCTCATTCACCTGTCTGTAATGACCGTGTTTTCTGATTTCTATACTTGATGCTTTGACATCTTGTGGTCTTGCTGGACCCTGGTGGGACTGCCCATCCCAGGGTTAGCCACTTCCTACAGATGGTAAGGCCTTTCATATGCACACCATCCAACCCAGAGCCCATACCCCCAGCTACCTTTCTTATCCAGTTCTGACACCCCAGGCCAATCACTGTTATTCCACCTGAATCACCCAGGTTTAGGTATTGGACAACTAGGATGGCTTGTGGGTTCCAGAGCCTACCAGAATCATTCAAAGTAACGATTCCCACCCCTGCTGACCATAGAAACCACCACTCTTGTCCATATTCCCCCCCTTGCACGTCCCTCTGCCTCCTGACTCACCCTGATCCTTCCCCTTTTGACCCCCCCCCCCATGGCATGGGGTGCCCCATCCTCTTGGGATCTGTGAGTATGTAAGCTATCATTTCAATGGTGAAGGGTTTTCTGATCTCCTGATCTGTTGGCCATGCCATACCTAATAACAAAACCTATACTTTAAAACAATGTTATCTCCCCAGAGAGCCCTTTCCTCACCCCCTATATTTCTATGTAAGCACACTTGTTGACTTCCTTCATGGGAAGTACCAGAGATTATAATTATTTAATTTGTGTGTTCATTTGTCTTATTATCTGTCTTCCCCCATGTGATTCTTTGAAGGTGTTTTAGAGAACCAAAAACAATAGGAGATATATCAACTATATATATATATATATATATATATATATATATATATATATATATATATGTAAGATATACACACACACACACATATATGTAAGATATCTATATCTTATCTATCTAGTGGAAGTTCTAGTTCAAAAGCCAGTAAGTGCAAGACCCAAGAAGGGTTGATTTTCCTGTTTGAGTCTGAAGTCAGAAAAATACAAATGTCTCAGCTCAGGTATCAGGCAGATAAAGTCCCGTCTTACTCTGCCTTTTGTCCTTTACAGGTCTTCAGTCAGTTGGATGAGGCTCACTACACTGGGAAGGATGATCTGCTTTATACTGAGTTTACGGATTCAAATGTTAGTCTCATCTAGTAACACCCTCACAGAAACACTTAGGATAATGTTTGACCAGATGTCTGGGAATCTTGGGGTCCAGTCTAGTTGACACATCAAATTAACCATCTGGTGCCTTGCATACAGGAGGTGTTTAATAAAGTCTGTTGATTGAATGCAGAAAGGTGACCTAGAGACATATGGTCACTCTCTGAGAGGGGCTCTAGTTAAGTGAGGCTAGGCTGTGCAACAGTGATGAATAAACCTGGAAACTCAGCAGCTTAACTTTATTTCATATTTACACAACTCTGCAGCATATCGGGCAGGTCACTCCCGTTTTGCGGCAATCCACCCACACATATGGTATTTAAAATTGCCACAGCAGTGGCCTGGAAGTTGCTTACATCACTTCTGCCAGCATTCTGTTGGTCAGCGTTTCATCACATGGTCCTAATCTTACCTGCAAAGGAGTCTGGGAAACATAGTCTTCCTTTGTGCCCAGGTGTGGTAAACTGCCAAGCACCTCCTGTCCATGTGATGCCATGAAAGAGAAGAGGGAGCCTTTGGAGAGGCCATGGTCCGCTGCTGTGGAGAAAGCTGTCCCGGAAGCATTGACAGCTTAGAAGGTGCTAGTGGTCTTGGGTTTGCTCTGGATCTCATCAGCACCAGGTTTCTGGGTTTTGTTTTGTTTTTTTCCAGCATCTCCTGAGAACCTTGGAGCCCAGGATATGAAATTAGAAGGGCACGATTCCCATCCCCTTGTGCCATTGACTGGCTGTGTGGCTTTGGGCAAATCCCATCACCTGTCTGGGCCCCAGGTTCTTCACCAGTAAGAGTGAGCATTGATACCTGCCTATAGAGTTGACGTGAAATTGGCATTTGTATGTACGTTGTGCCTGGCACTAACACCATGCTCAATGAGTGATGGTCACCATTGTAGTTGTCATTTTGTCACCTTATTAATTACATGGAAACCTACTGAGGCACAGACCCTACCTAGCAAAGTGGAAGCATCTTCCAGGTTCTGGGTTTCCAACTCCTCACCTATGGTGACCCCACGGAGGACCTCATACCTGTTTCGGAGAAGAGAGGCACGCTGTGAGGGGTTCGGCCATTTCTCTGTCTTACAGGTGCCGTGACCCTCACTGCACCCAACTCTAGTTGGAAGGTCAATTGCAGGGCAGCCCTTTTCCAGGGTAATAAGTTTCTAATGTAGATGCAATTAGTGAATAAGCAGTTGATTAGTTCATTATGAAAATGCCGAAAACAACCCCATTTGCCGTGGCAGAAGCTCTGGGAAGACAGATGTACTCCTTTTCATTTCATCAGTTGGGTCATAGTGCCAGGAAAGTTAACATATTTTACCATAATATTAAAGCCCTGTTTAACACTGGAAGGCCATTATGTTAGGAAAAATGTCCCTCTCTGGGGTATTAATTAGAGAGAGAAAGTTTAAAAAAAATCATAATCTCATTAAATTCCTCTCTTATAAAGCCATTTTCATAAAGAATCCTTAATGTGAAATGTGGATGGAAAAAAGCAACTCTGGATGAAGAATTTATGAAAAATGCCAAGCAGCTGATCCATCCTTTTTAAAGGGGGGGGAAACACAAAAACAAAACCAAAACATTTCATCAGATTCCTGGCTTTGGATTTCTGAAATAATTACGAGCAGCCTGGGCCAGAAGTCAGAGAGTAATGTAGTCTTTGTAGCCCAGTCTCCAGCCTCCCCCCCAAAACTAATGATGACGGATGATCGCTCTGGGTGGAAACTTATGCTCTGCGTCCCATCCCTGAATCACCCTGTTCTCTCAGGGCTTTCCTGAGATGCACTGGGTCTCTGGCTGGCATTATAATCTGGTTCTGATTCTTGCCCATGTGCTTAAAAATATAGCCGCTTAAATATACTCATTCATATTCACATTTATCATCAATATATATTCAGCACTATAGTAAATATCTATCGAGCTACTGGCCACACCATAAACCGGGCAGTGGCGGATGGAGCAGTCCTGAACTCAGATGCTTCTAGAGTAACAGAGGGGCTCTGTGCTCATCAGTAGATCTCTGAGGCTGGTGAGAAATTGCAAATGGGGCAGATGTAATGGATGAAGGAGGTATACAGTGCCCAGAGAGGGAATGACCCTCCAAGATGTTGTCAGGGAGCGGCAGGCAAGGCTCCCTCTGAAGGTGAAAGGCAGGAAGGGAGGGGGCTTTACCAGGTGAATGGGGTCTTCCTTGATGAGGAAACTGGATTGGCAAAGGTCCTGCTATAGGAGCAAAAGAACAAACGTGGAGAATGGAAAAGAGGCCAGGTGGCTGAAAGGGGGGTGTGGGAAGAGGGGTGGAAGGGGGGACAGATGGGCGGAGCTGTGCAGGACTGTCACCTTTTACCCTAAGAGACTAGAAAACCATAGGAGCATTTTAGGAGGTGATGTGATCATTTTACGAATATGTGTGCACACAGACACAGACAGTGCAGTAATTAAAGATGCAACATTAACTCCGTGCTGCTGAACGAATGGTTTTCTCTCTCTGACCCATTCCACGTGGATTAAATGAAGCTAGTAATGGGACCCGCCTCTAGTTTTACAGTAACTATTATGTGGAGTAATCCAAGTGCATATGCTTCTGTTAGTGGTTGGTAGGTCTTAGGGAAGATACTTTCCTTTCTTGATCTCTTTCTCTTTTTCTTCCTTCCAGCCTGCCTGCCTGCCTGCCTTCCTTCCTTCCTTCCTTCCTTCCTTCCTTCCTTCCTTCCTCCCCCACTCCACCTTCCTCTTCCTCCTCTTCTTCTCTCTGTGTCCCTTGTTCCCTACATTCTTCTGCCTTCATCAAGCTAATACCTCCAGTGGGGGGTGGGGGGGGGGTGCGGGAAACAACCTACTAACCAAAAGATATATTCTGCTTCTTTTAAATATTAGGACACTTAAGACTCTTTAAAAACAACAACACACTAAGTACTCTGCTTATTGCAATTTTTTAAAGTTTATTTATTTAGAGAGAAAGAGAGAGACTTCTGAGTGGGCTCTGAGCTGATACCGTGCGGAGCCTGACGTGGGGCTCGAACTCACGAACTGTGATCATGACCTCAGTGTAAATCAAGAGTCAGGTGCGTAACCGACTCAGCCAACTGGGCATCCAGCTTATTGCACTTATTAAATCGATTAATCACTGAGCGTGAAATGGGGGCTAGCCTTATGCCTGGTTCTGCGGAGATAACCCTCGAGTGTGGGAAGCCCCAGTTGTCACACCTGTGCCTCTGTATGGCCGGATGTGTGTAAGGGGCCCTTGATTAAACATGCAGGTGGCTTCAAGGAAGCCGGGTAACTTGCCGATTAGGGAATTTGTTTCCAAGCCCAGCCATTAGTTATGGTGTCAAATCATTGTGCGGAGCCTCTGTGTAGATGCACCATCATCTTGTTCATGGTTTTGACTGTTTTCCCTTCTTGTGGCACTGTCCATGGCCCCTCCGTCCTCTTTTTCTTCCTTTTTGTGAAATAATAATGAAAACACCATCACCTCACTATCACCTTCATGCTGGCAAGAACAGCGATCATCCAGCCTGCCAGCGACAATCTGAGCCTGTTTTCTCCTGTCTCTTCAGACTCATAGACAAGTGTTAAAAACAATCCTACGACTTAATCACAATTCACTAATCCTGATGGTTTCTTTTTCTTTTTCCTCTTCTCTTTCTTTTTCTTCTTTCTTTCTTTCTTTCTTTCCTTTTTTTTTTTTTTTGGTAAATAATCTTGATATAAATTCCTGGTGGGCCTATTAGAGAGGAGGTGGGTTTTAATGAATGGGAGATGAAGTGGAAATATTTTGAAATGCTGAAAAGTATATTTTGCTTGTCACCTAATTACTTATCTGCCACCTAATGGCACGTTCCATAATATCTTACTTCCTGATCTGTTCATCTGGCAGTAAGTAAAAATTCTTCCTTGTGATTGCCATGTGTTCCAGAGTAAAGACCAGTACATTAGCAAGTGAACAGAGAGCCACGCTTTAATGACCCAATAATGTCTTTATTCGGGAATGGAGAAAGGGTTTTCTTGTTTCACTGAAAATTCATTTTCTTCTCCAAGGGTCTTTTGTTTGAGAGGGAACTGTTAGTCAAGATCTCTCTCTCTCTCTCTCTCACACACACACACACACACACACACACACACACACACACACAATTACCAATCCAGAAACAAAACGTTAAATTCCGATTAGCTCCGACAGTTCCTCTTACTTTAACAAGGCAGTATAAACACAGCCGTGTTGAACGCATCCCAAAAGAGCAAAAAATGTTGCAGTTTTGGACAGTTTATTTTGGAAACGACAATATGGGGATGACATGTACATGTGTGTGTGCACACACGTACACACAGTCAGGCCCCACATATGCATGTCCTAAGTATAGATGCAGTTTATTGTATGTTCGCCGTGTCTCAGGCCCTGTGCTGCACAGTAGGAGTGTAATGTAGAGAACGGGAGGACATGGCCTCTGCCTTCACACATGTCACAGCGTAGATCACTCCTCTCATCTGGAGGTGTTTCTACTGTTCCGCCCCTGCTCCTCAACCCCAGGGACAGTTGGTAAGTTCTGGAGACATTTTGGTTGTCACAACTTTAGGGGGATGGGTGATGGGCGTCTAGTGGGTAGAGGCCAGGGATGCCGCTAAACATCCCACAGTACACAGGACAGCCACCCACCCCCCATCCCGCACCCGAGCAAAGAATGATCCAGCCCAAGATGGGATCTCGTTGTGCCGAGACAAAGAAGCTGTGGTCTAGCATAAAAAGTGAATGAAATGTTCAGCAAGTACAACTGAGTTTGCTAAGTGGATTCTATGCCAGAGGAAGCTTAGAAGGCTGTCAGGGCAAAGGGAGTAGGGCATTTAACCCAGCTAGGGAGTTCAGGGAAGACTTCCTGGAGGAGGTGATGGCCGTACTGAGTCTTAAAAGGCAAAAAGACATCGACGAGAAAAGGAAATGGGAAAAAGATATTCGGGGAGCCAGCACACTGAGTGGGGAGCCAGAGTCATGGCAGAGCCCAAAAGCTGGCTCACGGTGTGGCCCTAAGTATGTCATGTCACCTCACTGGGCCTTTCCCCTCCACCGTAAAACAAGAGACTGGAGTGGGTGATTTCCAAAGTCCTTTCTAGCTCTACATTTGTGATTCTGTGCCTCCAGCCTGTATCCGTTTGCAAAACGCAGTATTCGATTCCTGCCTGGTTTCATTTTTGTTGTTTTCATTGTGGGGCCTTCTCATGTGACAACTTCCAGCCTCCTATTTGTTTACCAACAACAAACGACTTCCTTTGGGCTCCGCTTCATGCTAGTTTCTGAGTAGACAGAAATTCTCTTCTTCTTTCACCTCTTCTCCTCCTGCAACTGAAAATCTCCTAGAAGCTCACCTCCATCATTGCCATGATCCTTGAGCAGCCCCTGGGAGTCAAAGGGCTGTGAGTCTACGGGAGCTGTTACTCTTAACTGGGCTGTGGTCCTAGGAGAGGTGCTGGTGGCCTGGATCGGGGCAGGGGACATGGAAATAGAACTGACGCAGGGATGGGTGCCATGAAACTTGAGGGATGTTTATAAGAAAGAATTAGTAGGACTCAGTCAGTTATTGGGGCTTATGGTGATGGTATCCAGGAGGAAGCCTGGGGCTTTGATCGGAGCAGTAGGTGGATGGCGGGCCCTTGGAGGAGGAAAGGTGTGGAAAGGAGAAGCTGTTTTTATATGAACATGGTGCTCGGGGTCCTTCTTTCTTCCTGCTCATGGAGCCAAGGAGCCCTGTGGGAATGTGAGAGGTACAAAGCAGTCGAGTAGATTCGCTTACCACTTGTGGATGGAGGCAGCTCTGACTCAGGGAAACAAAGACCTCTCCTGTGGGGAGAAAGCTTGCCCCACTGTCCTTGGCCTCCTGACACTGGTGTCAGACCTAGATGAAGACCTGGGAAATCCACGACGGGGTCCTGGTGCTCAGCCTGGGGCACCCAGTGGGACTCAGATTTGGAGTGACATGATCTGAGCTCGGGTTCCAGATCTTTCTGTGGCATTCTGTCTGTGTCGGGGCTCCACTTTTCCCATGCCCAAGAGGGAGGCGATTCTTCCCATGTCTGGGGATGCCGTGAGCAGTGAAGGAGAGAATGGGGGGTACAAGTACTTAGGAGACTCTTGGAATGTTCTGGGATCTGCATGGGACATGCTGAGGGGCAGGCTCTGAGAGAGGCATGGACTCTGGCTCCCTCACATTGCCTGCCTGGAGGAAGATGAGGGTTCAGTGTAACCCATGAGAGAGGCAGGGCTGCTTACAGGTAACTCCCCTGCTGGTCTTAAAGGGACTTGGGGAGTTGCGGTGTTTCTCAGCAGGGGCTCTGTCAGCATGTTGGGGGGATGAGTACCCGTGTTGGGACCCCACACACCGCAGGGCATTTAGCTACAGTGCTGGCAGCTTTCCCTTTATCACCTGACCATTAGAAAATGGCCTCTCCCAGGGGCGCCTGGCTGGCTTACTTGATTAAGCGGCCTCCTTTGTCTCAGGTCATGATCTCACAGTTCTTGGATTCGAGCCCCACGTCAGGCTCTGTGCTGTCAGCTCACACCCTGGAGCCTGCTTTGGATTCTGTGTGTGTCTCTCTCTCTGCCCCTCCCCCATTTGTCCTCCTTCTTGTCTCCCAAAAAGATGAATAAACATTAAAAAAAAAAAAAAAGACAATGGGCTGTCCCAGACTTGCTCACCTTTCCAAGGGTGGTAGGCAGCCCCACTTGGGTTAGAACATCACATATGAGGAGACCAAGCCAGAGGGAGCAAATAACCAGGCCCAGAGCATGTGGCTATCAAGGGCATAACTGGGATTTGAACCTACGTATATTCTCATTCTTGCCCTCTCTGAATGTAACTTTATATATGCATGTGTCTGTGTGTATAAATATAGATATATATGGGTATATAAATATATATTATAGATATATATGGATGTTTATATATTTATAAATATAAATATATTATATATGTTATATAAATATATTTATAATATATATTTATATGTTATATAGATATATATTATATTTATATTTATAATATATATTTATATATGTTTAATTTTTATATTTGTAACTTGTATATTTATGTTTCTATTATATGTTACATATATTGTTTATAAGTATGTTTATTTGTTTACAGATTTATAACTTACATATACTTATATTGTGCATATATAGCATTTATGTGATATGTATTTACATTTATCTTTATCACATGTTTGTATTTATGTATTAATATTTGTTTTCATATATATATGTAAAATGTTATTTATAATTTGGCTTAGTCTCTGCTTTATGTTCATATTTGGCCTAATGTTAAAGACTTACATCGGCCAAGCAAGATTTCCTTACTCAACTTATTCTGCCTCCCTGTTCGTGCCCACGACTGCATCTAAATTCACAGGGGCTGGCCCAGGGTCCAGGCACTTTGGAGGCACAGGTCTGGCCTGCACTTGTCACCTGCTTTGGTCTGTGGCCCACATAAGGCGCCTGTCCTCACATTAGCACAGGTGCCTGTGTTCTCCTTCGGTCTCTGGTCCTACGGTCCGTGCCAGGCCCGCTGCTCTGTGCCTGTTTGTCGTCTTGACCTCAGGGTCTGTCCAGAGTGCCACAGTCTCCCTTCAGGACCCAGATCTTGACTGGTACCCCCTGTGTCTGGTGGTCCCACGCCTTCCCAGGGCCAGGTGCTACTCACAGGCACAGGGAGTGTGGCCTCGGGCAGCCAGGCAGGTTTATGAACGTGGACCCAGAGCGGGGGTTCTCAATTTAGCCCAAGACTTGGCCCCCTCCCACTGACATAACTAGTGGTACCCGTTACATCTGCGAGCTGGTGTTTGACTCACCATTATTTTTTTTTTCACAAGTAAAATATAATTGCAGGCTTATTGTTATACTATAACCTCACACGGAGGAGTGGGTGGTAGGGTGGGCTGAAGGCTCAAGACAGATAATGGCCTTCTAGGGCTGCAGCTCTTGGATCACCCACATCTCTTCTCTTCTCCCCGTTTTTAATCTCTTTTAGAGACAATAGCTAAGCCCTGATGTTGACTCGGTGTTATTCATCCATGTAGTTACTCCGAGGCTGGGGGGGGACTCACAACTCCATTTATAGACTGCTTGCCAGCCTTTGATCTTTGAGGACCCGGGGCTGGGAGCCTCCTCATTTGCTGACTGGGGAAAACCTGATTCTTTCTGCATTTCCTTTTCCCTGCTCAGTCACCAGCCAGGAGGATCTCTCATCTGGGGCCAAACTCTAGATCTGCTTGGAGGTCTGAGTTGTAGAGATCCGTATTTTATTTCCACCACGAGCAGCGTATAGGACCCCACCCCACACCAATGACAGCTCACTCAAATTATTCTCTTACCTAGCTTTTTCCTCTCCTGTGACCTGGGATTCCTCTTAGCTTCTGCACCAGAGACAACACAGCTCAGCAAATGCTCGTCCTTATCAATACCATGTTTCGAAGCTCGAAAACCTGGCATCTGACTCTTTGGTTGTCTGAGTCCATTGTGCAAACTCTCCATCGAGACTCTGGCTGCACTGTGGCCATCTGACCAATGGGGAAGGGTCACTGTATCAAAAGAAGTATCAGGGCGGGGGGGACAGGGACATGGCCATCAGTTCTGCATACCATCCCACGCCACATGCATTGGCACAACTCGTGCCCAATACTTTTCCTTAAAAGAACGGATGTAACTTGTACATATATTCATGTGATTTTCTTCTGCCTACTCTCTCTCTTTCCCACTAGAGTATGAGTTCCCAGAGGCAGGAACGAGGTCCATTTTTTTTTCACTGATAAATTCCCGATGCCTTGCATATAGAGGCACTCCAAAAATATCTATCGAATGGATGAATCAATGTGATCAGGTCTATTCTGAGGTTCTAGAGGTCCAAAGAGACTCTTGAAGAAGAAATGTGAGCACAGAGAGGAGAACTGGAATATTTTATCCTCAAGTGGCTCAGAGCATCTCCTCCCCCTGTGGACTGGGTGTGAGTTGGGTCAGGTGTGTCTATGTGGGGAGGGATGCGGTCTAAAATCCCGGAGCATTGACTCTCATCCGGCACTGATGCATATTTGCTGAGTGATGGTGGCCAAGCCTACCCCCTCTTCAGGTCTCGTTTTTGTTTTTCATCCGGAACACTTTGAAGGGGCTGGTAGAGTCTTCAAGGTCCCCCGTTCTACCGTCTCCTGAGGAAGTTTCTCCCTTCCCATCTTGGGCCTCACGCTTACAAGTTGCTTCCTCCAATCGCCCTCCAGGCTCCTGACACAGCAGATGGAGCCGCTGCCCGCCCACGGCTGACAGATGAGCCTCATTTACAGCCCTCAACATTTAACCACTTGGCTATTTGGCAGAGTCATAGAGCTCTGAGACGCTGGGGGAGCCCTCCTTGTCCTGAGCAACACAGACAACTTCCCGCCCCCATGCCTTGGTCTGTGCCAGGGACCTGGGAATGCGGAGCCTAGAAGCCAGCCTCCTGCCATGGGTCTATGGGGCCTTACAGAGCAGCCACATTTGAGCCTAGCAACACTGCCCAGGGAACGGAAGATGATGAGGCAGTGTCCAGACAAGCATGAGCTAGCTTGACCTATTCCAGGCCATGGAAGTTTGGACCAGGGTTGGAGGACACCTAACCCAGAGGCAGCCTGTCCATAGGCTGATCTGTGTTCTCAGAGTAAAAAAGATGAACTGACCAGAGGAGACTCCCGACAACCAAATGTCTGGAAATGGAAAACAGACTGAGCCATCCTTACTGATTCAAAATCACGAGCATGGCACAGAGCACAGTCTAGAATGCAAAATTCAACATCTCAGGAAGCAGGTTTGGGAACCAGGTTCCTTTTCACATGCAAAGTTATTCCTGTTTCAGGAGACACCCAGTGGAGTTGCAGAGTCCATCAGAGTAACATTTAGCTTTTTTTTTTCCATCCAGAAACACGTCCTGAGCGGTTACTGTGGGCCAGGCATTGTGCTGGGCACCGGCATTGACCCAGTAAGCAAATTAGATTTGGTCACTGCATGTTTACGGGAGGACATGGGCATCGGTTAAATAATCATTCAAGGAAATATATTTTTATAAAGTGCGATTACAGAGAGAAAGGTTGTTGTTACTGTTATAATAGTCATCTTTACTATCTGGGGAGGGCCAGATTTATGCAGGGGAGGAGGCTCAAGAAAGTCTTCCCTAGAAAAATAGCTATGAGTCCCCAAAGATCAACCAGAAATCAGGAGACGAGAGAGTATTCTAAGCAAAAGGGGAGAATATGTGTGAAGGCTCTGAGTAGGGACATGACTTATGTGTGAGAAGGTCCCAATATGGGCTAGTGTGGCTGGGCAGAGTGTGGGTGGTGGAGAGTGGCAGGGAACCAGGGGCTGGTGAGGTGGGCAACTGTTGGTCGTGCGTGACCGCATCGTACATGGTGTGCATTTTGAGTTTACCTGAAAGTGACACTGGGAACTGATTATAGGAATTCAAACAGGGAGTGTTGTGATAGCAGGTGTATAATAAAGATTACTCAAACTTGTGAGTGGTTAAATGGGTTAGAAGTGGAGGGAGACATGAAGCATCTTGGTAGGAGGACCCAGATAGGAGACAATGGTGGCTTGGTCTAGAGAGGTGCTCGGGTGTGTATTTCATGTAGAACTACTCTAAGGGAACCAGCAGGAATGAAGCATGTTATGAGTTAGGAGTTCCCACAAAACCTTTGCCCCAAACTCTGAGTAATAAGTATGGTGTGTAACTGCTATGGGGCCTTAGGTGTTTGGGATGGGGATTCAGGAATCATCACCAGGGGTAGTGGTAGCCGGACGCATGTAGCAGTGGGGTGCCCAGCAAGCTCAGATAGAGGCATGTCCAAAAGGAGTCAGTCTGAGACATCCCAAGGTCTCATCCATCCTGAGATAAAACAAAAAAGGTTTGCCACCCACCTTGGCCTAATATCTCTAATTTCTGTATCCTTGCGTGTTCATTTTCCCCAGATATTTTTGATGGTGGGCACTCTCTGTGAAATAGCTATTATTGCCCTCACTTTTTAGTTGGGAAAGGGAGGGCCAGGGAGGTTAAATTACTTACCCAGGATCACACAGCCAGAACTCCAAGTCCAGAAATCCCCATACAAAACCTTCTTCCCCAGTGGTTTAGAAATATTCAGCTGAAAGAATAACCCACCATTCCTTGTTGGTTCTGTGTCCACATCCCTTGCCCTTTCACCTTTTTTTCTCTGCACGTGTCAGCCTACCCACTACTGGTGGTGGTGACGGGGTGGCGTAATAACACTGAGTCAAGGGGTGAAAATCCTGTTTTTCTTGTCATGGTTCCAGCTGTCGCACATGTTAGGGACTGAAGATTAAATTTCATCTCATTTAATTTCCCGTGAAGTTGAAAACGGATGTTATTTTAAAGAAATGCAAATCTCATATTTTCAGATCTACAAACTAAGATGTTTTTTAATGTGTTGCTGTGTACTGAATTAGCCTCACAAGTCAGCAGCTTGAAACAAAAACAAGCATTTTATTGTCACCCGTAGTTCTAGAGGTTGACTCTTCCCAGCTGGGTGATACTCACTGGGGATTTCTTATGCAGTTACAGTCAGACAGTGGCTGGGGCAGATGTCATCTTGAACTTTCTTTACTCACATATCTGGTAGTTGATTGTGGTCACCAGCTAGACTCTCAGCTGGGATGGTCAGGTGGAACATCTACACATGGCCTCTGTCTGTAGACTGGGCTTCCCCACAACATGGCAGCTGAGTTCCAAGAGCTGGCATTCCAAAAAAGCCAGCAGAATTGCCTGGCAGCTTCTGATCTAGCCATGGAATTCACAAAGCATCATTTCTGCCCTACTGTGTTGGTGAGAGCAATCACAAAGATCTGTGAGGGCTCTGCAATACAGGACACAGATACCACCACCAGATGGGAGAATTGTCAACATCATATTATAAAAAGAGCATATGAGTTGGGGAGGTATTGTGACGACCATCTTTGGAAAATGCAGTCTGCCACAGATGATAGGAGATAAAGAGTAAAATGAAACATATTAGTTGCTAATGCCCACCTTATGTATTTGTACTCATAGGTGGACACTTTCACTGCATTGTGATTCATGGCTGGTGTTTGTGAGCACTTTCATTGCAATGCATTTCATGGCTGCTGCCATAACGAAAAGCAGAATAAAAAGAAGCCTTCCCTGTGTATTGTCTGCTGTAGCTACTCTGAGTTTATTATGGTTCCTTAAAAACCACAAAATACTTTTCTGCGGTTCTTTACTTTCATCCTTACTGTTTCTCCTGCCAGGAATGATCTCACAACTGAGAGCTGGCAGAGTCTAAGAAGGCTGCCCTGAATCCTCCAGAGTTAAATCTCTATGAAGTTCTTCATCTTGGTTTCCACAACTGTGCTTTTCTTTTTGGAAGAACTCTATTTGACTCTTTTTTCATGAATACCTGTTCTTCTTTCATGTATGCAATAGCTCTGAGAATATTAATTACACTCGTTTTAAAGTCCTGAGCTAACGGTTCTGTTGGTTCTGTATCTTTAGATTTACATTCTTCCACTTTTTGAGATTATCTTTTCTATTTCATGGTGTTGGTATCTCCATGGGTTCAGTGAATCTGGATTGGGTACTCATCTTTGTGTGAGATTACTTGTTAGATTGTCTACGGATTTGTTAGCACTGTTGTCTTGAGGGAGGGAAGGGAAGGAACTTTTGTTACTTGTAGTTCCTTAACCATATCCACATTCTATGCAGAAAGAGTGAGGGGAGGGTGGGATGTGTCACTCTTTGGGATGCTCAAGCAGGTGGTCTTCTTGGTGGTAGTGATTCTTCCTGAGCACCCCCATCCACCTTGGGCATTCCTCTGTCTGTCTGACCTAAGATGTCTCAATCATGGCGGCTGACTTGCTAAACTGGGAAGCCAGAGGGTTTGGAAAGATGCATGATGGCTTGGGTTCTGCTTCCCTAGCTACCTCCACTGCAACACAAAACCAATAACCTGTCAGTGTCCTCAGCCCCTCTCATTTCTATCCCCTCTGGGATGTTTGAACACATCTTCTGCAGCTCTGTTCTCTGGTTTAGATCCTGCCCTATGAATCCTTTTTTAAATATAATCCCATTTTGGCCTCACATTTCAGAGATTCCTCACAGTTTCTGCTCTGCCAGCAGAACTCTTTGTTGCTAAGCAGGGTAATGTCTTTACATATTTTTAAAAAATTATTTAAATGTACTTTATAATTTATATACAGTGAAATTGATTCTTTTTGGGGAACAGTTCTGTGAATTTCAACAAATGCATGGAGTCACGTAATCATTACCACAGTCAAGACCCAAAATGGCTCCGTCCTTCTACCCCACCTCCAGATTCCTTGGGCTGCCCCTTTGTAGCCAGTTACTCACCTGAATCTTCACAACCACAGACCTGATTTCTGTCCCTCTGGTTTTGCTTTGTCTAAAATGTCATATAAGTGGAATCATATCCTGTCTGGCATTTTGAGTCTTCCTTCTTTCACTTAACATAATGTGTGTATTCATAGTCTTTTCCTTTTTACTTCTCAGTGGTATTCCACTGCCTAAATGTGCCGAAGCTTATTTACCAATTTTTCAGTTGAAGGACATTTGGTTTGTTCTTAGTTTTGGGTGATTATGAATGAATCCACTTTAAACATCAAGCAGGTTTTTATGTGAGCCTAAGTTTTCATTTCTTTTGGTTAAATACCTAGGAGTGGGATTGTAGAGTCTGATTGTAAGTACAGTAAAACCTTGATTTGTGAGCATAATTCATTCTGGAAACATGCTTGTAGTCCAAAGCACTTGTATATCAAAGCGAATTTCCCCATAAGAAATAATGGAAACTCAGATGATTTGTTCCACAACCCCAAAATAAACATATAAAAGTGATTACAATACTGTAATATAATATAAAATAACAAGGAAAATACAAAATATGAAGAAAAATAAACAAATTAACCTGTGCTTACCTTTGAAAACCTTCGTGGCTAGTGTGAGGGTGACGAGAGAGAAGGGTTATTGTGTAGGACAACTTTCACTGTCACTAATGGAATCACTGCTATCTCTTGGCTCAATGGCATCTTTTTCTTTTTGTGCAGCTTTAACAAGGAACCTATCCAATGACCTAGAATGAAGCACAGCATTCCTAAGCTTACTCTTGTATGGAAAAGCAAAGGACTGTCCATAGGGGCTTTGAAGTGACAAAAAATACAGTAGTGCTAGTTGTGGGCACTGTCCATTGTTCTGAAAAATCACTGACTTCTGCCAAACACCATAGCTTGAGGCCAAGCATGCAAGCATGGGAGATGATCACCCACAATCCTGCGGGGGGTGGGTGGGGGGGAACCATGGCTCAGTTGTGATCATGTGACAATCAGCGTCATGTACTACTTATATTGCAAGACATCACTCATTTTTCAAGTTAAAATTTATTGGAAATGTTTGCTTGTCTTGCGTAACGCTAGCAGAACAAGGTGCTTGCAATGCCAGGTTTTCTGTATATGTTGAACTTTTTAAGAAGCCGCTACATATTTTTCCAAAGGGGCTGTATCATTTTGCATTCCTACAAGCAGTGAATGAGAGTTTCTTTTGCTTCATATCCTCACCAGGACTTGGCATTGTGAGATGTTTTATTTTGTTTTTGTTTTTGTTATTCTTTTAGATAGGTAGTGATATATTATCATGGTTTCATTTTACATTTTTAAGAGTTTTTTTATGCCTTGATAATCATTTTTAGGAATTTGATATAGGAAGGATTACTATCAGGTAATTTTTATCTTGAAACATAGGTTGCCTCAGATCTTTGTGTCTACTTTTTTTAAATGTTTATTTATTTATTTTGAGAGAGAGCAAGAGAGCAGGGGCAGAATAGAGCGAGAGATGGAGAGAATGAGAATCCCAAGCAGGCTCTGCACTGTCCCTGCAGATCCCAGTGCAGGGCTCGATCCTATGAACCATAAGATCATGATCTGAGCGGAAATCAAGAGTCATACACTTAACCGACCGAGCCACCCAAGCGCCCCAGATCTTTATACGTACTTTTACTATCACATGTGTTACCAGGAGTGGTTTACCTTTCAGTTCCCCCTTCATTGGACTGTGAACTTTTCAGAGGCAGGAGTGGGTCTTAGGCATTTCTCCTTCCCCAGTACCCAGAAAGACACCTGGCCTAGGATTGGCACGTTGTGATTATTTGATAAGTGGGTTATTCAGTGAATGAATTTGCTCATCCGGCAATTAGCAAGGATTTGGTTTAAGTAATAATCACCCCTTGGAACATTCTCAGAGACAAGAAGAAATGGTTAGCTTGAATGTTTTTAAAATGTGGAAATATTATGGGGAGAAAGGTTTACCATTACAGATTCTTACATGTGCCAGATATTAAGGTCTGTGCTTTCAGGACATATCTTGCTTGATCTTTTCTGGACTCTGTCGAAGACAATCAGTTAGAATGGAGAAGGAAGCATTGGGTTGGGATCAAGGTGACTTCATCTCTGCTGCCTGTGACCTCACATACATGGTCCACAGCCCTTTCTTTTTGCCTCATTTTTTCCCATCTGCCCGTTGTGCACAGTAATGTCTAACTTACAGAATGGCTTCACGTATAATGAGGGGTGTGTGGATAGAGCACTTGGCACGTGCATTTTGGTCTCAAAATTTGGCAATGAATGCACAACATAAAATTAACTATCTTAACCATTGCTAGGTGTACAGTTCAGTAACATTAAGTATATTTACATTGTCGTGCGACTGACTTATGGAACTTTTTGTCTTGCAAAACTGAAACTACCCGTTGAACACCAACTCCCCATTCCAGTCTCTGCCTGCCCCTGGAAACCACCATTCTGCTTTCTGTGTGACCATGGATCTGACTACTGTAGCTACCTCATATAAGTGGAATCATAGAGTAGAAGTCTTTTTATAACTGGCTTATTTCACTTAGCATAATGTCCTTGAGGTCCATCCATGTTGTAGCATGTATCAGAATTTCCTTCCTTTTTGAAGCTGAATAATTGTCCATTGTACGCATACAGCACATTTTCTTTATCCCTTCATCCATCGGTGGACACCTGTTGCCTCCACCTCTTGGCTATTGTGAACAGTGCTGCAGTATAGACGGGCAAGCAAACGGCTGTTTAAGAACCTGCTTCCAAGTTCTTTTGTTGGCATTCCCATCTCGCCCATTTCATATGCAGTGAACCAGAGGTACCAGAGCTCAGTAATTTTCTTAGGACCTCACAGCTAATATGTGGCTGGAGCAGGATTTAAACCCTTGTCTCCCATCTCTAAAGGACCTATTCTCTCTGTGTTCTCACTCTGCTCTCAGATAACTCCTCACAGAGGAAGCTGTTTGGAGAACTTTGGAAGGTATGGAAAATGGGGAGAGACATAATTGTGTCTATCACTGTGAATGTCAACCACTCTCTTTGTGGTAGGTCCTTAAAAATGGACTCTCCAGGGGCGCTTAGTTGGTCAGTTGAATGTCCAACTCATGTTTTCTGCTCAGGTCATGATCTCAGGGTCATGGGATGGAGTCCCGTGTCAGGCTCCATGCTGAGCATGGAGACTGCTTTGGATCCTCCTTCCCTCCCTCTCTCTCTTGCTCTTTTTCTGTCTCTCTCTCGCCCTCAGCCCTTCTCCCCTGCTCAGTCTCTCCTTATGTCTCTGTCAAAGAAGTGTGGGGGGGGGGGGCGGTGCCTGGATGACTCATTTGTTTAAGCATCCAACTTTGGTTTAGGTCATGTACTCACAGTTTTTGGGATTGAGCCCCTCATGGGGCTCCATGCTAATGGTGCAGAGCCTGCTTGGGATTCTCTCTCTCTGCCCCTTCCCTGTGCACATTTGCTCGCTCCCTCCCTCCCTCCCTCCCTCCCTCAAAAAATAATAAATAAATGCACTTACAAAACGGACTCTACAAGCTAAGTGGAGGAGATTTGCACCCAATTCAAGTGGGCTCTTTAAGACACAAAATATATGGGTGATAGGAAATCAGTCTGTACTCTGCATCCGTGCATTGGCTCTGTGAAGCTTCAATGAAAGCTGGAACTAAAGGCCTTCTTGGTGCACACTGGAAAATGCCTTAAGCAACAGGTCCGTTGCAGCCCTGCATAGAATCGTTTCTGCTGGAGACTTGGTGTAGGATATACTTCGTCCTCTGTCTGTGGGGCATCTGTGTTGTGTTACCACCTGGAGGAAACATACCTAAGCAGCGTACCATCCCTGGTGTTTGGTTGAGCTGAGCCCAGTTCCCTAATTTGTTTCATCCCTTTGCTTTTTTGTCATTGTCGTTTGCTGTCCCAGGTGTCAGATTGTCCATACACAAAATACTTACCTGATGCACTTACAGTCCAAAAAGAAAAAAATGAATTTCAGAGCAACCGAAATGGCTGTTGCTAAGCTGATACATCCAATGCCTTTTTCTTAGTGAAAAAGCTGACTTTTAGGTAAAATTCGTTGCAAACTGCCTGCCACCTAGCAGGTGCCTGAAAAATGGTCTTCTTCCCTCTCATCCTTTCCTGTGTTAGTTAGAATTCAGTTCCATGGAGGGAGCCAGGAGAGGCACTGGGAGCGGAGGGGTGGAGGAAACTGAACACATTCCCTGGCCTCAGTGGTTTGGGAAAACAGGCACTGGAAATAAATAGAAGTATTTATGTGGCTAAAGAAGTCAAGTTAAGGAAGTGTTACACATTGAATTGTGCCCCTCTCAAATTGAAGTGTTGAGGTCCTAACGCTCAGTACCTTAGGATGTGACCTTATTTGGGGATAGCGTCATGGCAGATGGAATTAGTTAAGGTCATACTGGAGAAGGATGGGCCCCAATTCAATAGAATGGATGTCCTTATGAAAAAAAAGGGGAATTTGGACACAGACATGCACACAAGGGGAACACTATGTAAGGGTGAAGGCAGATATTGGGTGATGCTTTTATAAGCCGAGGAGTGCCCAAGATTGCCCGAAAACCACCAGAGACCAGGAAAGAGGCCCGGAACAGACCCTCCCTCATCACCTCAGAAGGAACCAGGCTTGCTGACACCTTGAACTTAGACTTCCAGCCCCTAGAACTGCAAGACGTTACATTTTTCTTGTTAAAGCCCTACTCTGTGGTTATGGTGGCCCTAGCAGACGAGAGATGCAGGAGTATTTAAGATTGGATGGGGTCAGGAAGGTCCCCTGGAAGCTGTGATGTATAAGCTGACCCTGGAAAGATGATTCACAGTCACCTTGGGGAAGATGTAGGGAAAAAGGAGAGCATTTTGCAGAAGCAAATAGCATTTTTACATACGGTTGTTACTTTACCATCCATTCTAACAAGCCTGGGTATCTAGTTTCTCTCTTTTTTTAATTTTTTAAAATGTTTATTCATTTTTGAGAGAGAGACAGAGGGTGAGTGGGGGAGGGGCAGAGAGAGAGAGGGAGACACAGAATCTGAAGAAGACTCCAGGCTCTGAGCGGTCAGCACATAGCCCGACAGGGGGCTCAAACCTACAAACTGTGAGATCATGACCTGAGCCAAAGGCGGAACTTAACCAACTGAGCCACCCAGATGCCCCTCTAGTTTCTTTTGTTTTTTAGTGCTTATTTATTTATTTTTGAGAGGGAGACAGAGAGAGAGAGAGAGCGAGAGTGAGCACAAGCAGGGGAGGGGCAGAGAGAGAGAATCCCAAGCAGATTCCATGCTCAGTGTGGAGCCCAGCATGGGGCTCCATCTCATGAACCATGAAATCATGAGCTGAGTTGAAACCAGGTCAACTGAGCCACCCAGGCACCCTTGGGGATTAGTTTCTAATCCCACAACACATTTGGACTAGAAATAATGAAGTCCAAGAGGACAGGCTGCAGCTCACCATGCAGCTGGTCAAAGACTAGCCATGATGGAAGGGAAAAGAAAAGTACTAAATAGAGGTGGATTGGGAGGAGAAGGATGCCAGGGGAGGAGAAGAGTACAAGGAGCAGAAAAGAAGCAACTATGGCTCCTTGGGCTATTGAAGGAAGGGGCATATACACCATTAGATGGGCTCATGAAATTGACCTTGGGGAATGGCTGCTGTTCACATAAGCAGCCGTTGATATTATAATGATGCTAAGCTATTGGTGGTGAGTTAAGCCACCTTGGAGATGTTGCATTGCAGAAGCAATACCAATAAATGGTAGTTTCTAGAATGTGCTCCTGATGCTATTTCCAACATGGTCCTCTAGTTACTTTCTTTGACAATCTCTCTTTCTCAAAGTGTAGATGAAGGTCTTCTTCCTTCTAAAACTGAGCGAGGTACCCTGTCCCTTGTGCTGTCATGGGACTCTGTGTTTTGCTGTATTATGGCACTGTACTGGTCTATAAAGACCATACTAGTCTTTATGCATATATATGTGTGTGTGTGTGTGTGTGTGTGTGTGTGTGTGTGTGTGTGTGTGTGTATATATATATATATATATGTATATAATATATATATGTGTGTGTGTGTGTATAAAGTTTATTTATTATATTTATATAATTATATATGTAAAGAGAGAGAGCAGGGGAGGGGCAGAGAGAGAGAATCCCAAGCAGGCTCCACACTGTCAGCACAGAGCCCTACATGGGGGGGGGGGGGGATCTCCCAAACCCTGAGATCATGACCTGAGCTGAAATCAAGACTCAGATGCTCAACCAACTGAGTGACCCAGGCGCACCTAACCATGCTGGTCTTAACGGTCCTCTGCGTCCCTTGCATTGTTCTTGTTCTGCCTCCTATCCTAGACTGTCATCTCCTTGGGGCACAACCTGAGATTTGAAATGAATATCTGCTGCCCCCTCCCCCGCCAGGGCCTGCATAAAAACTGACAAAAGGAACATTAAACAAATACTTAACAACTCCACTTTTAAAATAGTCCCATCATAAATGGTCAAAATAAGAAAAAAATGTTTTGCATGCTAAGAGGTATAAACCCATGGGCACCACAAATGCCTCATTTACCAAAGGTTTTACAATGATATATGTGCATTTTTTTCCCTCCATTGCAAATCCCTGCTGGTCTCTCTGCCACCAAATTTCAATAAGATGGATTTAATTCTCGTTCTATGTAAACCTTTTCTGGTGAGAGGCTCGCCTGCTATGTTCTTTTTTGGCAAATTCGGAGTAATTTTGAGTTGGATTTGATTTGAATTTTTTTTTTTTGCTTGCTTATGGCCATAGAAAAATCCACATGGTGTTTCAAACTATAATTTTCGGGTTTTTCTCTTTAAAAGGATACTGGGCATAAAGGTTTGGGAATGATAGAAAGGAAAACAGAGCTAAAAGCCAGAGCTCTGCTATGATTTCTGAACATGCATTCTCTTTTTTTGTTGTTGTTAAGAGAATTACCGGTGCAACTGGCCCCCCACAGGAACATCTCTTGCCTATTTTCTCTCATTTGTCCTTTTCCAAGTCAACTGAATGATCGGGAACATGTCCAGGAATCCTGAGTCGAGAGAGGGCCATTCTCTTTCTGTGGCCACCCCCATCATGTTTTCTTTGTTTACTGGACAATTGGAGGGAATAAAGCTTTGGCTAGAATATGTGGGATGGTTACTCTATTTCAGGGGCAATGCTGAGGATTGTGTACATGCCGTCTCCATGAAGTTCCCCACGCCCAAGAGGATGCTTTTATGTCCCTATTACAGAGCTGAGAAGACTGAGGCTCAGACAGGCATGATAACATACCCAGTGATGCTATTGGGAAAGGGAAGAGCCAGAATTTGAGCTCAGAGCTGACTGAGTCAGAATTTCATTCCTTTTTCATTATGTCGAGTCATTATGAGGAGGCACAGAGAATGTGTTGGGGAGCATGGGGTTCATCTGAAGTACAGTGCCGGTCAGGACCAGCATGGCCTCGCAGGCCAGGCAACCTCATGGGTGTTTAAAAACCTTGGGAAATGTTTCCCTAATTAGTTCCTCTATTTAGTAAGTGGTACAAGAGCTAGGACTTGTCTGCCAAGTTCAATGCCTGGCCCACCGCAGACACTCAAATATATGAGGAGGGATGGATGGGTGAGCAAGTAGGAGAGGTCTGAGCACAGGCATATTCCACAAGGCAGTAAGGGATTCTCAGGATGGGCAGGGGGTGGGGAGGCCTGCTCACTCCTTGGGTATAACACAAGTTCCATTCTCTGGGTGAAAGGGAGGCAAAAAGACACAAGATCTGGCTAGTGGTTTACGGGCCTGAGTGGGAAATTTTATAAGAGGGAAGATACTTGTGATGCCTGGGTGGCTCAGCTGGTTAAGCGTCCGACTTCATTTAAGGTAATGATCTCACAGTTAATGGGTTCAAGCCCTGCGTTGGGCTCTGTTCTGAGAACTCAGAGCCTGGAGCCTATTTTGGATTCTGTGTCTCCCTCTCTCTGCATCCCCCCCTCTTATGCTCTGTCTCTCAAAAATAGATAAATGTTAAAATTTTTTTCTTTAAAAAAGAGGGAAGAAACTTAAGACCCAAGAGTCTTTCCCCATAGAGGAGGCTCCATGCTGAGACACTAGTTTCTTCTAGTCCCGGCTAGGGGCAGCCTAACTTAATGGAGGAAACACCTGTTCTGCCATCTGACAAAGCTGGGATCAAATCCTGATAGTTACTAACATACTGTGTGACTCTGGGCAAGCACCTCAATCTCTCTGGGCTTCGATTTCCTTGTATGTAAAACAGGATTGTGATAGGCAAAGAAATCTGTTTTTTATGTGGTTAACGTCCTTTTCTATTTGGCCTTTGTGGGTGTGTGACTTCTGTCTGAGTTGGCCCGTGCTAACTGTCTTGCTTGGGAGAGAAAGGAAAGTAGAATCAAGTGGAAGGAAACGCTCTATGTATGGAACCTCCCTGCCCTACAATGAGAGGTTCTCTGGCGGGATTCCTGCCCTCAAGCACTATGGGATATGAGGGTCATTGAGGAAGGTCAATTTAGGCATCTGGTAGTCAGATCATACCACTCCATTTCTTAACTGGCTCAGCTACCCCCTGACAGCTTAGCGCTTCTTCCCTGTGAGCTCCTCCCAGAGTGAGACAAGAGATCCCTGCCGTCAGCATTTTCCTCATCCATCATTCTCCATCCCAACCTGGGTCTGAAGACCAAAGAGATAAAGTTGAGTGACATTCTTTCATCTCTCTCTCTCTCTCCTTTTCATTTTCTCGATTCCCTAGAATCAGAGAAGGCAGGCTTCCTATCCCATTTCTTCCCTGGTCTACCCTTGACAAAAACTCTGTGGTCTTGTCTACCAAGTCCAGCCCTCCATATGCTGAAGAGCAGAGAGAAAGGTATGGAAGTTCCTCAAAATGTTAGACATAGAACTACCCTACAATCCAATAATTGCACTATTGGCTATTTCAAAGGGATACACTGATTTACAGGCATACATGATCCCCTATGTTTATTGCAGCATTATTTACATTGCCCAAACTACAGAAGCAGCCCAAGTACCCATTGATAGATGAATGGATAAAGAAGTGAGGTGTGTGATTGTGTGTAATGGGATATTATTCAGCCACTAGAAAGAATGAAATGTTGCCATTTGTGACAATATAAATGGACCTAGAGTATGTTATGCTAAATGAAGTAAGTTAGCCTAGAGAAAGAGAAATGCCATATGATTTCACTCATATGTGGCATTTAAAAAACCAACAAAAACAATCAAAGGCAGGGGAAAAAAGAGAAAGAGAGAGCCAAACCAAGAAACAGAGTCTTAACCATAGAGTACAAACTGATGTTACCAGAGAGACAGTGTCTAGGGGGATGGGTGAAACAGGTCACAGGGATTAAGGAGTGCACTTGTGATGGGCATTGGGTGATATATGGAGGGGTTGAATCACTGTGTTGCACACCTGAAACTAATATACATCAACTGTCCGGAATTCAAAATAAAACTTTAAAAACTAAAAAAAAAGAAAGAAAAACAAAGAGTGGTGAGAAAGGAATAAAAACCTACCACTTTCCAAAGTCAGTCACATGACGTAAAATTGTATTGTTGTCTGTCTACAAAATAATTTTTCGAATGTCAAACATTTGAATTTAACTCCCTTAAAGCCAAAAGGAAGTGGTCAAGAACGCAGATTCTAGAGGCAGATGGCCAGGAACACAGCATAGCTCTGCTGTATATAAGTGGTATAACTTTGGGCAAGTTACAAAGCCTCTCTCTGTCTTGGTTTCCTCCTCTGCAAAGTGGGGTTAATAATAGTATCTCACAGAGATTCTTGGAACGACTGGATTAGTTCATATACAGGATAGTGCCTGGTACCTAATAACACCTCTGTGCGTATTATGTATGTAAGTGTGTCTTCACCATCTCCATCATTGATTGATGCCATCCATAATGATTATTTTTCTTTGTGGTGCTTCTGTAATAAATCCCAATTCCCCAGCATTATCCAGGCATGTGGATTCCATGGGCCATGATGCTCTTAGGAAGACAAAAACACTTTAATAACTTGAAAAATCCATTGTCTTTAGACTGTGCTGTAGTTGATAAGGTTGTTTCCCATGGGGGTATGGGAAAATGATTCTGGTATTGCTAGACATGGATATTGGACTTAACAACTGAGTCAATGGATGGTGGATGATGGGAGCCATGTTTCTCATTGCTGGGGTGAAAGATTACAAATAAACAAGGGGAGGAGCCTAGAATGATCCATGGATCATGGATTAGAGCTGGAGAGAGCAGGATGAATGTGTTTGGTTTAAGGTAGATACAGATGTTTACATATATAAATATTTGTAGATCCCGGAGTATATGAGTTAGGACATACACATAGTTTTCCTTACTTTGTCCGCAGAGAGAGAGAGAGAGAGAGAGAGAGAGAGACCAGAAGCACCCAGATCTTGGTTGCTAACACCATTCTACAATGAAAAGAACCAGGGCTCCTTGGAGAGATGGCTGATTCTAGCCCTAGACAGGGAATATACAAGATGAACGTGGAGCATCTCATATTGCTAGAGAGCAGGGGGTGGGGGTCTGAAAAAGGAGACACAGGAGCCAACTGAAAGAGTTTCCAATGACTGGACCTGGAACAGTTTGAGCAAAAAACAACATGGTATTGGTTTATAACCCAAAGTAATAACATACATATCTATGTGTCCACACTGATATAAATAAATGGTTGAATAATCAAGTGTGGGAAAAGAGACAAATCTCCTACATTGAAGAATTCTAAATAATTTATGTAGATACTCTTTACTCGAGGAGGTCGAATGTAACTCCCCACTCCTGAAATGTGGGTTGTGCAAAGTGGCTTATAGAGGATAGCATGGAAAAAGAAAAAAGTAGAACAACTTTACAGTGGACAAGCTTGATGGGCGCTACCTCAGGCAGGTGATCAAGGTTAACATCAACAGTGGTAAGGCATCATAGTATGTATCCTTGATAGGTTATGATGAGAATGTCACTTTATCTCTACAGTTCCCTTCCCCCAAACCCACAGCCTCAGTCTGGTCATGAGAAAAGCATCAGACAGATTCCTCTCAACGGCCATTCTACAAAATACCTGGCTGGTACTCCTCAAAACTGTCACAGTCATCAAAAACAAGGAAAGTCAAAGAGACTAACCGCCACAAGATACCTAAGGAAACATGAGGGACTCACTGTGGTAATTGGATGAGATTCTGGAACAGAAAAAAGGACATTAGGTAAAAACTGAGGACTTATGAAGAAAGTGTGGACTTGTGTTGATGGTAATTTATCACATTGGTTCATTATTTGTGACACATGCGCTACACGACACGCGCTGTTACTATCAGGGGAAACTGGATCTGGGGTCTATGTGGGACCTCCTGATGCCATCTCTGCAATAGTTTTATAATTCTTAAGATTGTTCTACAACAAAAACTTTATTTTTTTTTAACTTTTCAAACATTTATTTGAGAGAGAGAAAGAGACAGAGAGAGACAGAGAGAGAATGAGCAGGGAAGGGTTAGAGAGAGAGAGAGGGAGACACAGAATCCGAAGTAGGCTCCAGGCTCCGAGCTGGCAGCACAGAGCCTGATGCGGGGCTTGAACTCATGAACCGTAAGGTCCTGACCTGAGCTGAAGTTGGACTTTTAACCGACTGAGCCACCCAGGCACGCCTCGAAAACCTTATTTTAAAAGATATTTTGTCTGCAGCTCTCTACCTCCTAGGGTTGATATGGGAATTAAAGTGCATGAGAAATTCTTTACCAATGACTGGCATATAATGCATGCTCCACAAAACAACACCATTTGACTGTCTTGTGCCTTTCTCAGCTGTTTCCTTGTGATGTGCCATGAAAGACTGGCTTTTGTCACTTTGCTTCCAATAGGATCCACATTGGTCCAGTTTCTGATAGTTGTTATTTGTCTGTTCTACATTGAGAAACCAACAGCATCATCCCAGCATTTGCCGCGGAGCGTTTTTACCTTAACTGACCCTGTCTGAATGACATCTATCTCCTTTCTGTTTAGTGGCTAAGATATACCACGTATAATGGTATTTCCACAGCGGTTACCTGGGGGCAAGTGGTTTCCAATTAGAGTAGCTCTATCTTACCCTTCTTTGAAAATGGTTGTTTAATACATAAGGCCCCTCTTCTGTCTCAGGAAGGAGAGCACAGGGACATCATCAGCTTCTTGTTTGTTGACCGAGGGTCTTGACTGAAAACAGCATCCCAGAACAGAAAGTTCTCGTTGGCTATTTATAAGGGTCAGGATGAGTTGCAAAACTGTAATGCGGCAAAGAGTTTTTCTTACGGCATGGGGTATGAAGTACCTAGAACGGTATCTCTGGGGCCAAAGTTGGTCTATAAGAGAAACCATCCGGCTGAGAGCAAGACAGAGTTGGTTCAACTGGATTATCTCTATGGTCATGACTATGCAAATAAAATGAGATAGACGTATCAAACAACATATATCATAAGTAATATATATGTATGTGTACATATATAAAATACATACATACATATGTAAATAAATACATATGTATATGTACATACATAAAATACATACATATGTATGGGGCACCTGGGTAGCTTGGTCAGTTAGGTATCTGACTCTTGATTTCAGCTCAGGTCATGATCTCACAGTTCATGAGATCAAGCCCCATGTCGATCTCAGCACAGAGCCTGCTTGGAATTCTCTCTCTCTCTGCCCCTCCATGCCCCCCCACCCCCGCCATCTCTTTCTCAAAATAAATGAATATTTAAAAAGCGCATACATATGCATATACATGTATACCTACATTCTGTCTATCTATCTGTCTATGTATCTATGTCTTTTATTTTTCTTCTCTCTCTTGGCAAGGACAGGATTTGCAGATTATAACCCAGATCTCACTCTTTGTGCTTCCCTCACCCTATTGTTCTATTTTGGTTGGATGCCAAACTAGGCTTCCTTCGCATCTACACTTAGGTATCTCCTTCTTAGCTGGATATATTTGTAGAAAACTCCCAGGGAACCTGGGTGGCCAACTCTTTTCCATCTTCCTGTTCAGTAAAATGAAAATAACATTTAAAAAAAAATCCAGTCACACCTGCGTTTAATAATTTTTCGTTGCTGCCCCGAGACCAGATTTCTTTTCTTTTTTTTAAGTATGTGCCTTTTTTTTTTTTTAGGTTGGTTGGTTGGTTGGTTGGTTGGTTGGTTGGTTGGTTTATTTATTTATTTATTTATTTATTTATTTATTTATTTATTTATTTATTTTTGAGAGAGAGAGAGAGAGAGACTGAATGCAAGCGAGGGGGGTGCGATCAAAGGGCCAGAGAGAGAGGGAGACACAGAATCTGAAGAAGGCTCCAGGCTCCAAGCTGTCAGCACAGAGCCTGATGCGGGGCTTGAACTCAAGGACGGACCATGAGGCGATTGTGACTCGAGCTGAAGTCAGATGCATAACCAACTGAGCCACCCCGGTGCCCCTTAGATTTCAATATTTCTGAATATTTGATGCCTGGAAGCAGGCACAAAATGGCCGTCTTCCCAGGGTTCTACATGGGATAGCAGGAATGTGACTTTGGGCTGGTGAGGGATCCCTTTGGTGGGCCATCTCGGTCATGCCCACTTACATTAAGTAACTACCCACTGTCCTTGAGGTAGCTCAGGACTTGGGAGATATCATCCAGCAGCAAATACTTTATAATGGCATATTAAATATTCTGCTGGATAACATAAAAGGCTGTCACAAGTGATGAGGAACATCTCTACAGATTTTTTTTTCCTTTAATGACATGTTTTGCATCTCTCCTGGCAGGCCTGGGAACAGAAGTTGAGCATAGTGGGTGGGATCTAGAACCAAGGGAGCAAGGAGATGGGAGAAAGGGCCCACTGGACAGTGGGCTGGGGAGAGGCCAGCTCTTTAACTACACAGGCTCATGTTTGGGATCTACTTCCAGGGATTAAAAAAAAAAAAAAGACGACCACTATAAAGACATTAGTTAATTAGCTTATGAATAGCTTTGGGCATTCTCTATGTACTAGTAAGGGCACTTGCGGTTTGAAATTTCTACTATATTTCTGTAGAATACCCAGGAACAATGCCTTTATCATCTTAACAAAATCCCCAGGCCTTGCTTTATATCCACATGGGCAACTTCCCCTCTGGTTGGTTCCATTTCCCAGAGGAAATCCAGACAGCTACACTAGTCCAAACTGTACAGTGCAAGAGATACACCCCAAAGCATACTAGCTTATTAGAAAGAGGCTTCCCTGGGGCATCTGGGTGGCTCAGTCAGTTAAGCATCGACTTCAGTTCAGGTCGTGATCTCACAGTTCATGAGTTTGAGCCCCAATTCGGGCTCTGTGCTGATAGTTCATAGCCTGGAGCTCGCTTCAGATTCTGTGTCTCCCTCTCTCTCTGCACCCCCCCTCCGCGCTTGTGTGTGCTCTCTCTCTCTCTCTCTCTTTCTCAAGAATAAACATAAAAAAAGGGGAGGGCCTTCCCTATCTTCACTGCTTCCCTCCTGTTGTCCTTATTCCTTCACAATAAAGAGATTCTCCACTTGGTAGGTTCAAACTCGAATCCATGGCTTCCTGGATTTTTGAATCCAAAGGTTCCAAATAGAAAAATTCAGGGAAGTATTCTGATTGGTCCAGCCTAGATCACGTGCCTGCTTCTGGCCCAATCACTGTGGGAAGAAAGAGGTATTGTGACTTGTCAGATTTGATGACATGCTCACTTCTGTGGCCAGAGGTGAGAGTTACTGGCCTGATATCCAACTGCCAGCCCTTACATGTCTGAATAAGAGTTTTTTTGCCTGCTAGAGCACACTCTGACCATGAACATGGTGGGTTGCAAATGCTGAGGCATTGCTGTCTTGTAGCCCTCAACTGATGACTCATGGGAATTGGCATATAAATACTAAGGGGCTTGCCTAATGATAGAATTATCAGACAGGCATTCCACATCATTTACCAGCATTCCAAAGTGGGATTAAACTCCAGTTCACTAGAATCGCCCCTTGCTTGGCATTGTGCTCTTCGTCTGTTTTCCCATCCCTGTCTTGCTCCCTTACTCCTTTTCTTTTTTTTTTCTTTTTTTCTTTATTTCATTTTTTAAATTTATATCCAAGTTAGTTAGCATATAGTGCAACAATGATTTCAGGGGTAGTTTCCTTAATGCCCCTTACCCATTTAGCCCATCCCCCCCACACCCCCTCCAGTTACCCTCTGTTTGTTCTCCATATTTATGAGTCTCTTCTGTTTTGTCCCCCTCCCTTTTTTTAAAAAAATTTTCCCCTTCCCTTATGTTCATCTGTTTTGTCTCTTAAAGACCTCATATGAGTCAAGTCATATGATTTTTGTCTTTCTATGACTAATTTTGCTTAGCATAATACCCTCTAGTTCCATTCATGTTGTTGCAATTGGCAAGAATTCATTTTTTTTTGATTGCCAAGTAATACTCCATAGTATGTATATACCACATCTTCTTTATCCATTCATCCATTGATGTATATTTGGGCTCTTTCCATACTTTGCCTATTGTAGATAGTGCTGCTATAAACATAGGGGTGCATGTGTCCCTTCGAAACAGCATACCTGTATCCCTGGGATGAATTCCTAGTAGTGTAATTGCTGGGTCATAGGGTAGTTCTATTTTTAATTTTTTGAGGAACCTCCATACTGTTTTCCAGAGTGGCTGCACCGGTTTGCATTCCACCAACAATGCAAAAGAGATCATCTTTCTCCACATCCTCACCAACATGTGTTGTTGTCTGAGTTGTTAACATTAGCTGTTCTGACAGGTGTGAGGAGGTATCTCATTGTGGTTTTGATTTGTGTTTCCCGGGTGATGAGTGAGGTTGAGCATCTTTTCATATGTCAGTTGGCCATCTGGATGTCTTCTTTGGAAAAATGTCTGTTCATGTCTTCTGCCCATTTCTTCTCTGGATTGTTTGTTTTTTGGGTGTTGATTTTGATAAGTTCTTTAGAGATTTTGGTTACTAGCCCTTTATCTGATATGTCGTTTGCAAATATCTTCTCCCATTCTGTTGGTTGCCTTTTAGTTTTGCTGATTGTTTCCTTTGCTGTGCAGAATATTTTATTTTGATGAGGTCCCAGTAGCTCATTTTTGCTTTTGTTTCCCTTGCCTCCAGTGACATGTTGAGTAAGAAGTTGCTGTGGCCAAGGTCAAAGAGGTTTTTGCCTGCTTTCTCCTCGAGGATTCAGATGGTTTCATGTCTTACATTTAGGTCTTTCATCCATTTTGAGTTTATTTTTCTGTATGGTGTAAGAAAGTGGTCAGGTTCATTCTTCTGCACGTCGCAGTTCAGTGTTCCCAGAACCACTTGCTGCAAAGACTGTCTTTATTTCATTGGATATTCTTTCCTGCTTTGTCAAAGATTAGTTGTCCATACGTTTGTGAGTCCATTTCTGGGTCCTCTCTTCTGTTCCATTGATCTGAGTGTCTGTTTTTGTGCCACCCTTACTCCTTTTCTACAGTATTCCTGAGAGCACCCCCCCCCCAGATATGCTCATACTTGGATCCTTATTTCAGTGACTTCTGGGAAAACCCAGACTAAGACAGTCACCGTAATTGGCAGCTCATCACATGACCCAAATTCAGATGAAGCAGGATGTAGAAGGAAGTGGCGGTTCTGAAGACACAAAAATAGTAGCTGTCCATTAAAGAAGATACAGTGTGAGCCGCCCCCCCCCCAAAAAAAACAGCAAACATTGAGAGTTTATAGTAAGTGCTCCCACCAGACCAGCATTTGGGCACAAAACATGTCTGGCCTGACGTGCCGAGATGAAGTTGACCTCCCTAGCAGGTGGCTCTGGAGAGGAAGATGTCAGACGATCTCGGGGTCCACACCATAACAAATGCTAGGCCTTATGCAGCCCTATTTCCATTATTTTGTTATCTTGAGCCTTCTGGACCCAGCTGAATCGCAGCCAAAATGCTATTATGGCAGAAGGATACACCCACTTTCTCACATGCCAGCAGAGGCTGGGCGACATGGCATATGTTTGGTCACATCCCCATTACGCATTTGGGGTTGTGTGCTTGTGCAGTGATAAAAATGTTCTTATCTCTGTGTCTCAGCTGTGGTATCCCTGTCTCTTTCCATTTGGGTTTATTGGTTTCTAAAGGCAAGCATTCCATATACGTCATGGGGTATAACGTGTAGAGAAGTCATGGGTTGACTTGTCTAGAAGCAGCACTTCAGAGAGGGGGTTCAGGTGTATAATACTCTGAGGGAGTGCTCTTCAACACACACACACACACACGCACGCACGCACGCTCGCCCTTCTCAGGTTGTGAGGGAAACAAAATAGGTAAGATGAAGGAGTCTCACACGGATGGGGGTGTCAGTCTCAGGTAAAGTCTGGACCAGGGTTAGTCAAATTATGTCCCTTGAATCGAATCTAGCAGCTACCTGTTTTGATAAATTAAGTTTTATTGACATACAGCCACACCCATTATTTGACATAATGTCTGTGTCTGCTTTCTTGATACAAGGGTGGAGTTGAGAGTATTCCTAATGAGACTGTGTGGCCCATAAAGACTGAATTATTTACAGTTTTGTCCCTTTACCCAAAAAAACGCTGTCCCTTGTTCCAAACCCTGGGAGCTCTGGAGCATCCATTGGTCCATAAAGCTATCCACACCTTGAGGCAAGGGGCCGGTCTGCGCACCTTAGTGTCAGCCAGCCAGACACTGGTGGCCAGCCACCTCAGGTGTTGAGGGTGAGGTTCATGAAGCACCCGAAACCCAGAGTGGTGGTTCCTGAGAATAACTTAGTGGGTGCTAGGGCCAGCTCTGAGCTGTGAGTCCCCTCCAGAGCAGCTGGGAAATGGGCACATATGCCAGGTAAAGGGGATCTTTCAAAGCAGCATCAGCATCCACCGCCATGTTTATTTGGATCTGCACGAGTGCTTCATGTACCTGGAGACAATCTCCACTTCCTGCCTGAAACTGAGCAATAACCCCCCTCTTCTGGACTCCGTGCCTCATCTGAGCTTGCCCCCTCCCTCCCACTGCTCTCAGGGTGACACAGAAACCCTGCACAAGGCATCGTGAGCCCTGCAGGCCTGTTCAGCCCCACCTCCTCCCTCTCCCCTCTTCTGCACGTGCCCGGCACATGCTTCTACTGCCCTCCACCTCCTCCCACATTTAACTCACATCTGGATTTCTGGGTCTCAGCTCAGAGAATATTCCTTCGGAGCCAACTTCTTGAACCTCTCCAGGTGAATTCCATTTCCTCTACGTAGTCAATATTCTGCTCATGTGTCTTTACATATTTTTTTTCTGTCTTTGCAAATTACAACACACACAGATTTTCTTTACCAAAAATGCTGTATTATTTGCATTACTTTCTCATTTTCTTTTTCCCTCCTTAACAGTATAAGCCCCAAGGAACTATCCAGGTTGACAGGTGTAGAGTTAACACATCTTTCTATAAGATTTTTTTTAAGTTTATTTATTTATTTTTTGAGAGACAGAGACAGTGCGAGTGTGGGATGGGCAGAAAGAGGGAGAGAGAGAGAATCCCAAGTTGTCAGCGCAGAGCCTGATACAGGGCTTGAACTCGTGAAACTGTGAGATCATGACCTGAGCTGAAGCCAAGAGCTGGACTTAACTGGCTGAGCCACCCTGGTGCCCCAGAGTTTAACTTGATTTTAAACACTTTTTTTTAAAGCTGCATGATATCCCATTATATGCATGTACAGATTGTGTATGTAATATGAATGTACAATAATTTAATAATTCCCATATGGGTTTTTTTTGAGAAAGATAAGAGATAAAGTAGGGGAGAGGGGCAGAGGGAGAGAGAGGGAGGGAAGGAGAATCTTAAGCAGGGTCCATACTCTAAGCAGAGTCCAACTCAGGGCTCGATCCCATGACCCTGGGATCATGAGCTGAGCTGAAATCAAGAGTCACATGGGCCATCCAGGTGCCCCCAAGAATTCCCATATTTTTAGGAGCTCATGTTGTTTGTGTGTGTGCATATATTTCACCTCATAGACAATGGTGCAGAGAACATCTCTGAACAAATATCCATGTATTCTGATGTCATTTCTGTAGGCTCATTCCCTAGAAGTGGTATTGTTTGGTCAAAATATGCACTCACTTTACATTCTAAGGCACACTGTCATGTTCCTTTCCGCAAATATGGCAAATTGCGTGCCCACCATGAGTTGATGAGACCACACAACTTCCCACATCTTTACGACTATCGGTGTACCTCCCCCCTCTTACTCAATGTTTGCCAATCTCTTGGCGAAGGAACGGCTTCTCGTCATTGTTCTGACTTGCATTTCCTTGACTGTTACTGAAGTTAATCATCTGTATATAGTTTATTTTTTAATGTTCCTTCATTTTTGAGCGAGAGCACGAGATTGGGGGAGGGGCAGACAGAGAGGGGGACAGAGAATCCGAAGCGGGCTCTGTGAGCCCGATGTGGGGCTCCAACTCACGAACCGTGAGAGCGTGACCTGAGCCAAATTTGGACGTTCAACCAGCTGAGCCACCCGGGCACCCCTATAGTTTTAATAACAGAAATAGCCCCTGCAATGGTAGGGACCTTAACACATCCATTTCAGGGGGAGATGAAAAGTTCTAGGCGCACCCTTTGCCCTTTATTCACCCATCCCCTGCTGCTCTCGCTCTTGTGTCCCCAGGAGGGTGGGCGTTTGGGACCCTGCGAGGGTGGGTTGCTTTGCATGGGAGGAAGGTCCCGCCCCGTCTGTAACCACCCCCTGTTATCTTGCTTGCAGATGCTACGCAGATGAACAACGCGGTGCCCACCTCCCCTTTGCTCCAGCAGATGGGCCATCCGCATTCCTACCCCAGCCTGGGCCAGATCTCTAATCCCTACGAGCAGCAGCCGCCGGGCAAAGAGCTCAACAAATATGCCTCCCTGAAGGCGGTTGGTAAGTGCTGTTCTCTTTCTCCCCTGCTTTTCTGTACTTTTCTCTCCCCACCCCCCAACTGGTTTTTCTGCTCCTCTCTTTCGTTCTACTTCTCGTTTTCTTTTCCTTCTTCTCGTCTCCTGAACTCTGTCTCTGTCTGTCCATCTTTTCCTCTATCTCCTTCTCTGTCTCTCTCACACATATTCTTGATGTCTCTACCTGGGGCCCAGGTTACTGTGAAACAGCTGCTTTCCCTATGACTAGTCACGTGGGGCGGGGGGGGGGGGGGCGAGGGACACGTGTGGGGGCTGTTTCCCGGGACAGAGGGTGCCTGGAGGCTTATTTGGACCCACAGACACCTCAGCCCCTTCGTCGTCCACCATCTGCCCTAGTGAATCCCCAGGACATAGAATCCAGGACACCCGGTGTCCGAGTGTCTTGCCCTGTAGGAGGTAGCATCCATCACCCCGCAGTCACCCCGTCTCTGTGAATTCAGTAAGTGGAACGCTTCTGCTCTTCCGGATTGGGCACACAGCCTGGAGCTTGTGCTAAGTTCTGATCAAGTTCTTATCGATTGCACGGGACATTTTATACATCCTGCCTCTTTTTCTCACAGTGGTCCAAAGAGGAGGGCACAATTATTATCCCAGTTTTCAGATCAGGAAACTAAGACTCAAGGAGTTTCCTTTACCTTGGTCCAAATCAAGCAGCCTGTGGATTTTTATTACTCCAGAGCCTATCCTCCCGCTGCTAGCTTCCCCCTGCCCTGCTCCTCCGTTAGTCCCTTTCCCCAGCTCACACATGAGGGAGCGTCACATATGATGGTGTCCCGGGCTTCCGAACGAACCGCGTGGGCAGGAGTTCTATCGGATGGAAGCAGCAGCCACAGCAAAGTCACACTTTGGGCAGATGGACTCACAGGCCACCTGCTTGCTTTTATTATCAGCTACTTGTCTTCATTCCTTCCCTCGCAACCACGCCCCTCATCAGAGATATGGGATGGGAGGTGTTTGCTGATTGATTCCTGTGTCTGATATCTTAATTCCATTACAAACGGACACCAGAAACCAAAGCCCGGACGCTGTGACGTGTCTGTGATGCTGGAGGTGACCATGGTCTCCAAACATCGGAGGCACAAAGCATCTTGGTGGCTCGGCAGAGGGCCAGGCACATACTAGGAACTCCGCAAGCATTTGAATCACAAATATCTTTAGGAATTCATGTCTCCCCGTCTCCTAGGGCTTCCAGATGGAGTCCCTCAAAGATGGGCAGACCAGATTTCTAACCCCAAGGGCGCAGGCTGAGCAGACTGACACAGGCTTTTCCAAATCCCAAGCCCTGCAAGAACTCATATACCAGTTCCTGTGTTGCATGTTGAGTTTCTGCACCGAACTCAGCCCTTATACACACCCCATGACCACAGATTCCCCCCATTCCAGATCGCGTGTTTGCACAGCGTATGCATCCTGAGCGTGTTTAAGTAGACTCAAATATTAGGAGAAAGAGCTGCAGGCTGTTGCCTAGGAGAGAAGGAGTCAGGGCATCTACACCAATGTAGCTATGGAAGCCTTCATACACTGTGTGGTGCCCTGCCCCTTCCTGCCCCCTTCCTGAGCCTTGCCTTTAGGTGACAAATGGCATTTGCCAGTTCCATTTGATTCTTCTTTTGGCATTAAAAAAAAATCAACCCAGACATCCTTTTCCCTTTGAACTGGTTACATTCCCCTAAACAACTTATTTCTTCAGCTTAGGCCTGGTGTCTTGTCCCCCCTCCAAACCCAGTTGTTATTTGGGTGAATCATAGATGGATATTCCCACAATGCTCCTTGATTTTTCCCTCGGATTTGTACAGAGATCCTGCCCATAGCACATGTCTACAGTGCATTTAGAATTCCATTTCGTTTTGCCCTTCTTAAGTAACCCTTTCTTCCATAAAGAACTTCCATAAAGTTCTGTAGTGTTTACTGAATGAATGATTGTGCTTGTCTTTGGCATGAGTCCAATCATAGCTCAGTTGTAAGGAAGCACCCCTAATCTTCTAGAAAACTCTGAAGGATCTTACATAAAGAACTCTCCTCCATCCTGGATATGGTTGATGTGCCACTCTTCTTCTCTGTCCTTCCTCTCTGCTTGTTGTGGGAGTTCACAGACTTTACCTGAGTCACCGATGGTCTTGTGACTCTCCAGGGAGGAGCAAATTAAAGGACTGCCTGACCCAATGGGTTACCCACGTGTCCAGCATCTGCCTGCACAAATGAAATGCAGATCCTGGGCTAAGTGCTCTTCGAAAGGTTCTTTATTAAGGCATAATTCACACCATGATGTGTGTGCGGATGATGAAACGCATTTCATTAGCAAAATCATTACCACCCAGGAGAGAAGTTGTTTAAAATTTTTTTTCCTTTGAGAGTTCTGCAGCCTTCGATAAGCAGATGCATTTTCTAAAAATTCCTGGTAAAGAAGGAAGGACTTGGACAGCCTTTAGGGTTAACTGCCAGGTTCAAAAATACCCCTGGAAAATAAATTTCTCTTGGTGGCTTTAATATCCAGAACATGGGGTAGTTTCACGCAGTCACTGAAACTCTCTGACCTCAGCTTCTTCATGTGAAAAATGAGGAATGAAAAGCGAGGAAATTTTAAAATAGAAAATGAAACAATTCTACTCATTCTAGTTATTAGAATACTGTGGGCCATTAAATATGTCCCATCCATTCACTGCCAACTCCAGAGAGAAAAGAGTGGTAACTGTTGGTACTTTTATTTTATTTTATTTTATTTTATTTTATTTTATTTTATTTTATTTTATTTTATATTTTATTTTACTTTATTTGCTTGTTGAAATCACACTCATTAATGTTAAAAAATTTTTTTAGTGTTTATTTATTTTTCAGAAAGAGAGAGAGTGTGAAAGGAGGAGGGGCAGAGAGAGAGAGACACAGAATCCAAAGCAGGCTCCAGGCTCTGAGCCGTCAGCACAGAGCCTGATGCAGGGCTCGAACCTGCAAACCATGAGATCATGAGCCAAAGTCAGACGCTTGATTGACTGAGCCACCCAGGCACCCCAACACACTCATTGATGTTTAAAGAGAGCTCTTTTCTTTCTACAGTTCAGGGATATAGCATGTGAGTACACAATGTTCTCTGTTCCCAAGGGGTTCACTGCCCAAGTGTCAGCAAAAGATTAGCACACATTAGGGAAATGTTAGCAGCTAAACTTCATCAGATTTTGTACAAGGAGGTATGATAGGGTTGGATTATCATTTGTTTCATTCATTCATTCATTCATTCATTTATGTTAGACATTTAATCTGGTGTCCCTTGATTGTAGGTCCCATTGAGGCATGAACCAAGTCTGTCCCATTCATCAGTGCATCCCCAGCACCTAATACCATGCTGGGAACTTACAAGTGCTCCCAATAAGTTTTTGTAAAATTAGTGAATTAGAGCATATGGTGAGTACCACATCAAGTCAGGAGCATGAGATGATCAGCAAGATGGTGGAACATGGCATGGCCTCTGCCGCTGGTCGGGACGGAGTTTAAGATCTCACTAGATATTTTCAGGCTCTTTCTGAAATAACTTAACCTCCTCAGGTCTCAGTTTCCCCCCTCTGTAAAATGGAGATAATAACAATACGGAGCTGATGGTTTGTTGGGTAGATTCAGTGATACATTGCACAGAATGTGCTTAGCCTGACATACAGTCAACCTCAGTAATACTGGAACATATTAAAGGCTCCAGACCAGAGTTGTTTGTTGGCCATATTTTTCCTCAGATCTCCAAGATATACTGATGCCTTGATTAACATGCAGTGGCTCAGGTGTCATTTTGAGGGAGGGAGAGTTTATTCCGGTTTGATGGGAAAGACATACAAGGAAGCTAACTCACACTGAGGATCTGATAAAACAAACAAGCAAGCAAAACAGCAAATGACGTTTTTGAGCCGTTCTAAGGACCAGCAGTCAGCAAAACCTGTTTACTGCCCCGTATCTCCTGAATGACGAAGATCCAGACATATGGCTACTACAATCCATTAAAAAAAGATTCCTAGTCTCCTCCAACTGACTCTCCTTCCTAAGTTACAACTGAGGATTTAAACGTTGTAGTTCCATCCTCCACCAAGACTGAAGACAAAAAGTGTGTCTTGTGGTAGATTGAGTCGAAATGTAACCTGAAGTCTCCGTTAAGCACACGAGTTCCCTGGCTTGAGCCGCCAGTTTGATGGGTAGTTACGATGTGAAGAACCCACTTTATGGTTCTTCATAGGCAATGTTGACAGGACAGAGGTGTTTGGGAAAATGTCCAGAAGGCTTACCTGCTGGTTCAGAGGGGGGTGGTTCCTGCCTCCAGAGCTGGAAAAAGACCACACTTTCACGTAATTTCTGATGGACCTTGCATACAGAAAATTGACTACGCATTAGCATTTATCGCCTCTTGGCCCCATGTCCAGTTTTTTCCTCTAGGCACATAAGACTTAAACTACTGACCACATTTATTTTATTTTATTATTTTATAATTTTATCTACTTATTTATTTATTTAATATAATTTATTGTCAAGTTGGCTAACATACAGTGTATACAGTGTGCTCTTGGTTGTGGGAGTAGATTCCCATGATTTATCGCTTACATACAACACCCCATGCTCATCCCAACACGTGCCCTCCTCAATGCCCATCCCCCATTTTCCCCTCTCCCCCACTCCCCCACCCTCATCAACCTCAGTTTGTGCTCTGTATTTAAGAGTCTCATATGGTTTGTCTCCCTCCCTCTCTGTTTGTAACAATTTTTCCCCCTTCCCCTCTCCCATGGTCTTCTGTTAAGTTTCTCCAGTTCCACATATGAGTAATGAAGACATATGATATCTTTCTCTGCCTGACTTATGTCACTTAGCATAATACCCTCCAGTTCCATCCACATTGCTGCAGATGGCAGGATTTCATTCTTTCTCATTGACCTACATGCCCTTTAGATGCTTCATTGCAACCCTGGCTTCTCAGTGAGAGAAAGAGACAGGGTGTACCAGCATTATTGATAAAGTGCCATGGTGCCTTCATTTTTACATTAAAATTTTATTAAGAAGATATTTTCTTTGTTGCTATTTGACAGACAAGGGGCTCTTGCCAGAATCCTGTTCCATTTTCCAATGGCACTGTTTAAAACCACAACAGTACACTTCAACATGGCAGGAATTTCCTCTTTCATCTTGCTGTACGAGTCATGCGTGAGAAACCTACCTGATGCATGAGACCTCAGCCATGGATTGACCTCTGCGTGTTTAATTTTTTTTTTTTAAGTTATGGCAAGAAGAGGGCTAACATCATTGAAGTCTCAAAACACTATACCTCTGAGGGAGGTATTGTTCCCAATCTTTGGCAGATGAAATTAAGCAATTTTGGCAGGTGAAATTAAGCAATTTTCCCAGCGTCTTCCAGTAAATGGCAGAGGCAAGAATCACATTCAGGATTACCTGATTCAGAATCCTGTGTTCTTTCCATGACATGATTCCATCTTCCAGAGGGCAATTTCTGGCATCAGAAGGCTATAACCAGACCCAAAAAAAAAAAAAAAATGGGAGAGCACCTTCCCCTCTTTTTTGGAGGGAGGATTATTTATATTGAGTTATCTTTCTTTGTTTGAAGTTTAAAGTTTTCCCATGGTGCTGAGTATAATTGAGGTATAATATATTTAAGGTATACTGCAGATAAGGTAAAATTTACATGTAGTGAAATCTGCAGATCATAATTTTACAGTGGCATGATTGTTGAAAGACACATACTCTAGGATAACAAACATCCCAGTAAGGATAAGAAATATTTCATCACCCAGAAAGCTACCTCACGTTTGTTTCCTCTCACCGCCTTTGATTCATCTCCCTTTAATAAGTGTTGAAGTTTTTCCACCCAATAAATATTTATCTAATGTCAGGGGTAGTGGCACCAAGCATGTAGTGGGACCTTACGTGTATATTTGGAAGCCTGTGTGCTACCTGATTAAGTGTCCTTATTTTCAGTGGATTTATGAAAGAGAACTTGTTACCACCTTGCCAGAGCTAAGCCCTGCCTTGCATGGCATGGTTCCTGTCTTCAAGTGATGAACTTGGCTTAGGGGTAATGACCTGTTTGGCGTCCGTGACTCAGTGACTCAGGCAGTCTTGTGTCCACCCACACAGGAAGATTTGGGGCCACATCACTATTTCCAGATGTCAATGAACCTGGGCGGGTCTCACTTAATTTTAACTTCTTCACCCTCCTGTCCCTTCGTTTCCCCTCTGTTGTGAATAATGAGGGTGTTGAGTTCATATCGGCAGGGGGAATGTGGCAATCTGAGCGTCCTTTGGCATGCCTACGAGGCCAACCAGAAATGTTTAAATGAGACCGGATCTGTGCTCTGTAATCTTTCACATCACACAGAATGTTCCCTGCAACTCCTCTCAGCTGGCAGCCTGATGTCTGTCTGGAAATTGTGCAAAAATGCTGAGAACTTGGGCTTTTCAGGTAGATTCTTAAGAAAGGAAAGGGGAGCCAATGGCACACACTGATTGGTGAGGCCTCTGGCCAATGGACAGAGGCTGCTGCACAGACACGTGAGCAGGTTTACCCCCCTTTGAGTAAAATCCAATCTTACAGAGAAAGTCTAACAAAGACAGGCTTAGGGTGTGGCCATTGCCCTTCTTAACATTCTTTACACAAGAGGTTACCAGGGAGTTTTCTTAATAAAGTACCATCACCCGGGCTCATTTGGCACACCTGAAATGAAATTCAACTTAGAGAAACTGATTTCTAAACAAAATTCCAAGCATTATGTGATGCTTAAATAACAAACTTGAATCCTGTAGCATTTAGGGGTATTTCCCTCCCTTAGGAAAAGTGACTCACAGAGAAACTTAATTTGTTCGTTCGTTCATTCATTCATTTATTCAACAGTATTTTTCTTTCTTTTTTCTTTTTTCTTTTAATGTTTTTATTTTTGAGAGGGGGAGGGTCAGGGGAGGGACAGAGAGAGAGAGGGAGACAGAGGATCCAAAGCAGGCTCCGTGCTGAGGGCAGAGAGCCCGATGTGGGTCTCGAACTCACAAACCCTGAGATCATGACCTGAACCAAGGTCGGACGCTTAACCAACTGAGCCACCCAGGCGCCCTATCAGTATTTTCATACACAGATTATGTGCATGGACAGTCCCTACCCCTTGGGGGCCTGCCACCCAGCCTGTAAAGTTGCAGTCACTGCAGAGCCTGGCCCAACCTTGGATTTCCCTCTAACTTTTTCAGGAGAGGGATTGCAGTAAAACAGGATCCAAATGTATCTTGTCAACAAAGTGTTGTCATTAGCAAAAGTGACCTCATGCAACTCACATTTCCCTTTCTTTCTTAGAGGGTTGAGATTTAGAGCCAGATTCACTGCCTGAGAAATCTCTCTCTCCCTGACGTAACTGAAAACATCTAGGCCTTTTTCAAGGGACTTCTTCTGACCCTCTGTTGGGTGTTATCTTGATGCTGCAGAAGGAAGTGCCTACAGAATCACATTTGCCCGTTTGGTCTCTCGCCCTGTTCCCGGGGCCCCTGAGGCCTGCTCCCCCCCTGCCTTGGAGGCTGTGGCTGGGGCCGGCAGCAGGTGAGGGCAGCGAACACGAGAAGCCGGCCAGCAGATCAGCATCTCTCGATTGTTATTTTTTTAGGAAGTTCTGATGGTGACTGGGCAGTGGCGACACTTAAGTCACCAAAAGGTACTGTACGGCTCTTTCTAGCTCTTTTGTCTAGGTCTTGTCACATTTGACATTAATCATTGAAAGCACAAAGTGTCCTGGTGTCTGTGTGTGACCCAGTGCCACACGTGTGTCCCCATTGAGTGGACCTGAAATCCATCTAAGTTCCAGCATGTAGGTGTTCGTGTGTGTGTGTGTGTGTGTGTGTGTGTGTGTGTGTGTGTGATGTGTCTGTGCTCTGGGCTGTTGTTGAAGAATGTGCTACCCGCCTCCCTTCTCAATATTCATTGCCTGAAGGAAAATGTCCCTATCAGACACCATCCAGGTAAGACATCCAGGAAATGTTTTATTTTATTTTTTTTCAGAAAGCAACCCAAGCAAACTAGCAAAACACAAGGTGAATTAATGCAGGAGGGGAGAAAACACACCTTGTGAGGCAGAGATAAACACAGTCAGGTTCTTGGCTCCAAGTCTTGGGGATGATTTAGCCTTTTTGCTCTGTTCAGCTTTCCTGAGGCGGTCTGGGGAGAATCAGGAGTCCTTCACGTGGAGTCTGTGAGTTTAACCAGCTGGGTGGCTGGACCAGGAGGTAGCTAGCATCTCCTCACTCCCTACCATGTGCCAGACAGGGTGCTGGCCCTTTGCATCATGTTGTCACTAAATTCCCTGATGACCCAGCCATGCAGGCTGTGTCCTTCCTCATTAGCGATGAGGACACGGGCGTCTGAGGGAGGGTGTCTCGCTTACGTCCACAGCTGCTAAGTGCTGGCATTGTAGTTTGGACCCGCATCCGTCTGACTCACATGCCTAGGTTATTTCCCACCTGAGTGTGATGGGAGTAGCTCTTTTCAGAACAGATGAGAAACTCTGTTTTCTTCTGCTCTCACTCCATTTGCTTTGTTGGATTTGGCAGTGGGGAGGATGTCACTGACCCAAGGCGGTGGAGGCAGAACTGTTTAGTGACCTTGGACTGGGGAAATTAGAAGGCCTCACAGGGCTCTAGGCAGGATACTGGCAGAACCATTTTTGCATTCTTGATCGATAGTTTTGGTTTTCAAGTGGAGCTGGGATTAGGGGCAAATGGCCTGGAGGTAGCCCCCCCTCCCCCCGTCCCCTGCTGCCCTGGGAGGCTCCTACGATTACCCAGGTGGGCGGTGGCCTGGGCCAGGTGCGTAGAGAACACAGAAGACAATGAAGTGGGAGACAAGGGACGGTAGAAGGTCATGAGTGTGTGCCTGTGAGCAGGAAGGAGGGAACAGTGGGCCCTCACTGGTTCTCATATTTCAGCTCCTTGAGCAGCATCAGCCTCCCCCAGAGGATTATTAAAACCCAAATCCCTGGGCTCCATCCTAGAGCTTCTGATTCACTGGGCTTTCGGGTGGACCCGAGGAGTTACATTGCCACCAGGTTCCCAGGGGATGCTGCTGGCCTGGGGACCACACTTTGAAAACCACCACAGTAGAGAAATCTTGCTGGGAACTAGCACCCTCTGGTTAGGTCTCTAAAGATCTTTCTGTGGGCTGAGGGTTCTGATGAGGGCAGTTTGACTAGGTCTTGGTGGCTCAGAAACAACCTGAGCTCTGGGGGGAGCATGGAAGGGAAGGGGATGCACTGTATTCCTATATCCACAGAGAGAGCCTTAGACCCACGAGTCTGCTAAGGATCCCTTGACTACACAGTTGTTGCCTTTAGAGAGGCAGATTTTTGGGTCTTGCATTAGGTAATAACTGTTTACATGTCAACATCCATTTTTAGAAAGGCAAACAATTTGGAACATGACAGACCTACTAATTTGAGGCATAAACTTTTTTTTTCTCTCCCGTGTGAAAAACAAAGCCATTATGATTCCCGTGACAGCATTTAGAGGCAGTCAGCACCCCTGTCTTTATATCAGTTTATTGTTGTCTGATGCATTTAGGAAATATTTCAGGATGGGTCAAAAGCAAGAGCTTGGAAGCTGTTTTTCCACCCAAACTGGGCTAATTTCACCTGTCCTGTTAAATGCATCTTTATTTATCCTGCCTTATCTTGGGGGTGGGGGGAGGAAAGGGGTCTCAGAGCTGGCCAGGCCCAAGTTCCTGTAGAGTCACTGATCTTTCTCTAGTGTTCTCTACTCAGTCTCCAGACCCTGAGTCTACATGAGGAAAGGTGTCTCAGAGTTGGCCAGGCCCAAGTTCGTCTAGCATCACTCATCTTTCTCTAGTGTTCTCTACTCAGTCTCCAGACCCTGAGTCTACAGGAGGCATGATAACAAGGTTGGGGAGTTTGGATGGCCTCCACCTCCCACATTCCGCTCCCTTTTCAAAAGGGAGACACATGCAGGGTGTGATGGGTTTAGCCCCAGACACTCCTGGGTTACAATCAGGCTCATCATTCAATACTCTTGTGACCCTCAGCAAGTCAGCCAACCCCTCTGAGTCCCTGTTTTCTGATCCGCACAACAGAGACCAGACTGTCACCCACTGCCTAGGTTGCTGTGAAGATAAGGTAAAGTGTACAACACGTGGTGTGGTGCCTGACATACGGAAAGTGGTAACCGCATGAAGGCTATTACTGGCATCATTATGACTTTTTCCAGGTGAACAAATTAAAGGCTCTGGAAAATCTCATGGTAACAAAAACTGTCAGACTCTACCACGTCATTTCCCAAACACTTTTGATGTCTGGTCTCTCTCCTCTTCAGGAAATGCGGTTAACATCTTCACATACAGGGGCATGAATGTGGCTAGAAACCCACTCTGGGAACGTAGGGCAGGAAGGAGCAGAGGAGTAGGAGGAGGGGTGCGCGCCATGTGGGGAGGTTGGTGAAGGAAGGGATAGCTGCCTAGAAGAAAAGACAAGGTCCCTAAAGATGCAAGTGTCCTGTTTCCACCTGCATGATCTACAATTCCCTTGGGAGGTGAACCATATCTGCCAGGATTGAACGTGGCAAACAGATCACACCGGTTCGCGCCATTCATTTTTTCTGAGGTTTCTCATGCACACCACCCCCTAGTGGTCCCTGCTGTTACTCCACCCGTGTCCAGCCCTGGGAACTCCTGGCATAATTGTTGACAGTACACCTGGGAAGACACTACCCCCTCAAGCCCAGTGGACTTTCCTTATCAGCACAAAGCCATGTCTTTTGAAACCTGGTTATTTGCAAAATGAATGTTTGAACCTGACCTATCCCTTAGTCCAGTGCTACATTGGAGCACTGAACTTGGGGAAAATGCCAGCATGGTGCTGTGTACTGTGATATAGTCACTCTGGCTCTGATCAGAAGCAGACCATATGCTTTTGCACAAGCCACTCACATGCTCTGAACACCCATTTCTATCATTTCCAAAGCAGAGGCAATGAAAATCCACACCCTGTCGTGTTTGGGTTGGGGGGGGTGGGGAATGTTATGAGGTAATACAGGTAATACACGGCAATGGTGACAATGAAGAAAAGGCACCTGATTCAACCTTTCTGCTTTTATGGATGAGAGAACCAAGTCCCCTGAGATAAATGAGGTTGCCCGAAGTCACACGGGAAAATTCTATCATACCCAGGACACGGACCCAGTCTTCAAAGAATGGCTTAAAACCTGGACTCAGTATCAGTGGAGATGCTTGTTACAAATGAAAATCCTTTGGACACATTGCAAAGAAGCTGGAACCACTGGATGTGGGACCTCAACATCTTTTCATCATGTTTCTTTCTTTTTTTTTTTTTTTCATTTTGTAACTGCACCTTCTGGATAATTCTCTATATACTAAAGTGTGGACCTACCTTTCCCAAGATCCAATCCCTAGACGCAGTTTTCCCTACAACGCCAATTCCACATGCCAGCATTCTTCCAAACATGAGTATTTTTGGTGTTTGCTGAAATAAAACTGTTTTCTTAATTGAGGGTTTGAGCTGGAGCCCCAGCTGGAAAGTAGGAACATTAGAGGTGACAGTCTTGGATTTGGTGTCCTGCCCTGACACTCATCAGCTGTGTCACAGAAATTTGGTGGCCTAATTACTCAGTATCTCTGGGCCTTAGTTCCCATTGTCACATGGAAAAGATGATATTGCCTTTTCGTCCATCTTTAAGAGGGTTTAAGTGAGATAGTGTCAGTGAAATGGCTGAGAGCGTGTCCAGCACAGAGTAGGTGCTCAGCAAATTCCAGTTCTTTCTTTTTTTTGAAGAATATTGATGCAGCTCAATAAATATTCATCCAAGAGATGCTACAGAAGGCACAAAGCAGTAGAAAACATGTAATTTGGGTTGCAGTTCTGTCGGGGTGTGCACATCTTGGGTAAGGACCCACGGAAAGGCAACCTTAGAACATTACTTCATGAAATGCAGCCTTTTGCAATTTTCTGATTTGGGTTATTGGTTTGCTGGTGAGCTGGAGGGTGCAGAGCAGGTGGAGGATAGGGAGGGGATTTTTTTTTAATAAAAATCAAATCCCACCAGCTCTTAAGTATGGCCTCTTTTAAAAGCACACAGTGAGCACTGGAGTTTTGATGAGCTTTCCTGGGAACCCATAGGGCATGGGGGAAATTCTCTGCTTTGCAGAAAAGGCCACCGTGGTAAGATTGCAGTAAACATTTTATGCTAGTTTGAGAATATGCCCCTCAGAGGCTAAGCCAGCTAGATCTTATTCATTCCAAACTTTGCTGGCATCTTGCATGGTACCCATGGCAGGTAACAGACACTCAGTATGCGTTTTATTAACAAATTATTAAGTGAAGTGAGGCATAGCATTTGCAGGGAATCCTGCAGTCTTTTCTGAAGAGGTGCTGGGACATGGATAAATTAAGCACATGGAAGTCCAGGAGACCTGTGTTCCAGATCCATTGCTGCTTCCACCTAGTTTGGTATCCTTGAGCCCTTCAGTTTCTCTCCTATAGAATGGAAGGTTGGGGTCATTGATCTCTTTAGCCCTTCTGTCTCTGTAACCACAGATCCTAGGCTTTGCTCTTATTGGCTTGCCTTGTCACGTGCCCACCTCTGAACAAATTGCTATAGTAAGGGCAATGAAATGGGTTGATTGTAGTCACTGGGGGAAGAGCTGGGGGTGGGAGAGTGGAGAGGTATGTCATCTAAACCATGTGGATCAACAGTAGGAGACAGGTGGATTCCCCACCTGAAAAGCGCCACCTAGGGGGCTCTTCCTAGAAGTAGGGTGAGTAAATGATTGGTATTTGTATCAGTAGTCTTGCCATAATAATGCTGCATAACAAGTGGCCCCAAACCTTGTGGTTTAACATTTATTTAGCAGCATTTACTGAGACTAGGTGTCTGTGTACCAGTGACTTATATTGGCGTGGGAGTTTCTCCACTGCTCAGCTGAGTTGACCCATCTACCTGGGAGGTGGCTGGATGTTGGCTGATCTAGGCTGGTTTTAGCTGGAGTGACTGGGGTGACTTGGCTCTGCTCTAGGTGTCTCATCCTCAGAGAGGGTAGCCTAGACATCTCATGACGATGACATAGATGCAAAAGAGAAATACAAAGAACTTTATCAAACTTCTGTTATGTCATGTCTTCTACCATTCATTAATCACATGGATGAACTCCGAATCCGCTGGTGGGAAAAAAAGATCTTCCTCTTTTGGGGTGAGTTTCAAAGTCACATAAAAAGAGCATGGATACAGGGAAGGGTGAGGAATTGAAGCCATTCATGCATCAATTTAACATAGGATCCTAAACCTTACGATTATCTTTGAGATGGCCCTTTTCCTATAGCATTTTGGAAGGAGGTGCATTGTATTAAGGATAATAACCTGTATTTGTTTCATTAAGAAAAAAAAAAACTTGGGGCTTCTGGGTGGCTCAGTCGGTTGAGCATCCGACTTCGGCTCCAGTCATGATCTCACGCTTCATGATTTTGAGCCCCTTGTCGGGCTTTGTGCTGACAGCTCAGGGCCTGGAGCCTGCTTCTGATTCTGCGTCTCCCTCTGTCTCTGCCCCTCCCCAGCTCATGCTCTGTCTCTCTCTCAAAAATATATAAAGATTAAAAAAATTTAAAAAAAAAAAAACCCGTTGCATAAAATTTCACCAGAGGGGAGGTTGATCACAAGATAAACCACACAAAGGAATTTCTGAAAAGAAGTATCTCCATCTCTGGAGCAGCAGTGTGAGATGCATCGAAGGGTGATGAATGAATGAATGCAGTTTCCATCCAGGACCATTCTTTGCAGGGGGCTCTGTGGGCAGCCATGGCTGGACCCCATCTTTATTCAACAGCCTTTCAGAAAGAGGTGACTGCATAGCAGGCCTGCCTAAGGACAAGACAAAAGACCTGTAGGGTTCGAGGCCTGGAGTTCACAACAGAGGGGCTCATGGCATAGCCTGGACACCTTTGGTGTACAGCCCAAGCCAGGCGCTGTTTCAGAATCCTCTCCAGCAAAGGCAGTGGGAGCCCTCGGGGTTAAGACCAAAAAAAAAAAAAAAAAAGGTCCAGGCTCCTGGACTCCCCTTGAAAATTTTCTTTCTTAGAGAGACACAGGACTTCAAGAAAGCTGGGAGCCCTGAGCTTTATTAGGACCTGGTTCAAATGCGACTTTTCTTCCTTGTGCCTCTTCAGCAAGGCCCAGAACCAGGTGAAACAGGGCTAATTTACCATAAAGACAGTCCTTCTCATCTCCTCCCTGGCCCTCTCCTGTCTGAGAAGCTAGGCTTTTTTCCTGCCTTTCTTGTTTCTGCCTGCTGAGACAGTTTCAGGAACCTGCACAGATTTATAGAATGCATTTTAAAAGAAGAGAGAAATACCTGGGTATTTTTTAAACATGAACTGTCCCCGCTTTTGCTTTTTAATTTAGCTTGTGAGGGAGGAAAAAGAAGGAGAGACCCAGAAAATGTTCCTGTATAAGTAAAAAGCAAATACTTTCCTACTGAGCCAAAGGTCCCTACAGATACAGTGGCTTGAGGGAAAGAAGTATATCTCTGTTATAGTCCCGAGGTGGGGGGTGGTTGGTGGGGCAGCTTGACTCCAAACTGTCCCACGGGGACCCAGGTTCCTCCAACACTGTTTCTCTACCACCCTCTACCGGATTGTGCTCGGCTGCATTGTTGTAGCTGGTGGCTGTCATAGGCTATGAGAAGCGGAAGAGAGGACCCCCAGGGGAAATGATTTTCTTGCAAGCAAGTAAGGTGAAGTGGAAAATTGGGTGCATCCCTTTTGCTAACCTCATGTGGGCAAGAGATGAACTACATGGCCAAATTGAGCTTCCGAGAAGGGTGAGGAAATGTAGCTCAGAGCTGGGTAGCCACGTGCCCAAGAGAAAAGGGTAGAAAGAGACCCAAGAGACAAATGACCACGTGCTACACCTTCCCAGGAGATGTGCATTTAAGGAGGCCTGCCTTCTGCCATGTGTGATGGTTTGTGCTTTAACCTGCCTTGTCTTCTTTATTCCTGTACTGCACCCTTCAAAGTCAGTCTTAGTATCCCCATGTGAGTTTCTTTTTCTTTCGAACAATGACAGCAACAGCAGCTACTGTCTGTTGAATACCTACTTACGAGGCAAGGACATTGCTATTGTATATGAATCCCTTTGGTACCCTCACACTCCTGCCACGTAACCCTGGTTGTTTTATTTTCAATTTTGTTGGTAACCTTAAGAGAGATCAGGTGATTTGCTCAACGTCTCCAGCTTCTAAGTGGAAAACCTGGGATTTGAACCCAAATCCATCTTCTTTCAAAGGGTAGGCTCTTTCCGCCATATTGTAAGGAAGAATTTATGGTCACAAAAAATGAGGTGGGAGTTCTTCCAGACATCGTTAGATTCTTCCAGACCTGATGCACTGCATCCTTCAAGGTGTAGCCTCATTAATACTTCTTTCTTTTGCTCATTAATCCTTCTAATTCCTGAAATTTAATGCTGAAGCCTTGACTTTTGAGTCTCAGGCTCTGCTATGGCTGTCAAGAGCCCGGTGTAGGATTCAAAACCAACACTTTGGCTCTCTGTCATCACTGAAATTGATTGCTGCTCTCTGGGTGATGGGGAGGGGATGCTAGAACCACAAGAAAAAGAAATATTGGGTAATATCTGAAAATATCCCACTACATTGAGGGAATCAGCATGATGTAGCGTGAAGAGCCCAGGCAAGCACATCTGCCTCATTGGCTTGGGATGGGGTGGGAGCCAGATACATGACATAATATGGAGAGTGCCTGGCCCTGAGTGATGAGGAAGGAACTTCTGTCTTCTCTCAGTTCTGTGAGAAGTGAATGGTTCTTTCCAGCCCAGCTCTGGGACAGCTGGTCTGCTTTTGGTCAGTGCCCCTCAGAGATGCACAAGACCTGAGCACTAGCCAATTTGAATGCTGGAAGAGTCACAACCTGGCAGGGAGAGTCTCATGTCACCCCCAGCTCCCTCCTCACCTCAAAGAAGAAGATAAACATAGTTTGCCTTAAGAGGGAATTTGGGGCTTTGTTAAACTTCCCATGGTGACATGGGAATATGTCTTACTTGAGAATATGATAACTTACCTGTACACCCCCACCCCTGATGTCTGGAGAGGGGGAATCGAGAAAAGTGATTTTTCTGCCTAATTCTCATTCTGCCCTCCATTTTCTTTAGTTTAGGGGGATGTTTTCCCACAGATAAAACCTTCAAAAGGAAACAAGACTATTCTCCATAAGGCAGGCAGCCTAACCAGGGAAGTGGTGAGTGCTGTAGCCACAAATTCACAAATTCCAGGATACCTGGTATTCGGCCAGGTGTCCTGGGTTCAAATCCCAGTATCGTCGCTTGGACAAGTTGCCAAAGCTCTGTAGCCTCAGTTTCCCCATTTATAAAATGGGATTGATGATGGCACCTACCTTAGTACTGTATTGAGAGTATTACACGGGTTAACAAATTCCCTAGCCAAGTATCTAGGACAGAGCACACACTTAATAAAGATGAGCTTTTACTCAGTTTACCACTGGGGGAGCTGGGAGGGAGGCCAGATTTCTGCTCTAGCGAAGCAGTCTCTAACCAGCCCATGCCTCCTTCACCCACCTTCATCTTGCTTCCTTGAACGAACTGCTCCTCTGCAGTCATGCCTCTGCAAGACTATGGCCAGGGATATGGAGCTGGGCAGCACCAGGTTCTCCTGCCCCAGAAATAAAGGAACTTAACCACTGCTTATTCCTTAAGTTTCTGTAAAGCACAGGGCACAGGTCAGTCTTCCATGATGCGGACTATGTATTAGCGTTCTCCAGAGAAATTGAACTACAGACACACAGATACACATCCTATTATTTATATATATTCCTATATATCACACATGAATAATATATATATATATATATATATATATATATATATTATCAGTTTGATTGAGGCAATTCCCCATAATAAATCTCATATATATGTATGTATCTATATGAATATTATAAATATTCATATATATGAAAAATAGGATATCTATATATATGAAAGGAGATTTATTATGGGGTGTCGGTTCATGTGATTATGGAGGCTGAGAAGTCCCATGATCTATTGTCTGCAAGCTAGAAACTCAGGAAAGCCAGTGGGGTGATTTCAGTCCAAGTCCGAAGGCTTGAAAACCCGGGGAGCCTATGGGGTAACTCCCAGTCCAGGAGCAGAAAAGCAATGCCTCTCCTAGTCCAGGGGCAGAAAACCAATGCCAGGCAGTCAGGAAGGACATGGATCTTCCCTTCCTCTGATTTTTGTTGTATTTCATCCCCAAACACATTAGGTAATTCCCACCTACATTGGGGAGGGCAATCTACTTTACCGAGTACATCCGGGAATACCTTCATAGGCACACCCAGAAATAAAAATTAATCCAGACACCTGTGGACCCATCCTAGTTGATACATAAAATTAACCACGACACAGTAGATGGCCTGAACAGGAGACATTCTGCCCATTTCTAATATTCTAGAGAATGTTGTTGGTATGTGAACTATTTCCAGCGCTTCCTTGCCTTCATCAGATGAATCATTGTACCCCTACTATATGTCAGGCACTGGGCTAGGTGTTGGAGATACAGTAGTGAGCAGAGCTGATAATGGCCTCTACCCTAATTGGAGCTTATATTCTAGCCAAGGTAGACAGACAATACCCAAGTAACTAAGAAAGATAACTTGACAAAATGACACAGAGTTAAGAATATACAAGATGGGGAGAAGTGACAAGGGAAACTGGGGGTGGAGAGGGCTCTCTTTTGACTGGGTCATCAAGAGGAATTTTAGGAGGAAGTGTCCTTTGATCAGAGAACCAAATGACAAGAGGGTTGCAGATACGCAACCAAGAAGAAGAGCCTTTGGGCAGCTAGGACACAATTCAGTGGCTCTGACATGCAGAAAAGCTTGGTGTGTTCAGGAACAGAAAGGACTCCTGTGCGAACTGGGTTGAAGAGTATCCCTCCAAATCTGTACCACTCAGAAATTAGAACGTCTCCCCACCCTGGGAAATAAGGGCTTTGCAGATGTAATAAGTGAAGGTGAGGTCATACTGGATTCAAGTGGATCCTAATGCAGTGACTGATGTCCTTATAAGAAGAGGGAAATTTGGACACATGGACCCACACACAGGGGATGGCCAGGTGGAGTTTGAGGCACAGATTGGAATGAGGCAAAAGGCAAGGAACACCAAGGATTGTGGCGACTATCCGAGGCTAGAAGAGGTGAGGAAGGATCCCCCCCTAGAGCCTGCAGAGGGAGCATGGCCCTGCTGAGACTTTTTTCGGACTTCTGGAATCTGTGAAAGAATAAATTTCTGTTGTTTTAAGCCACCCAATTTGTGGTAATTTGTTATGGCAGCCCTGGAAAATGAATACACTTTGTGATGGGTTCATAGTAAGTGTGGAAGAGACAAGGGTGGACAAGTAGCCAGAGATCAGGTCACGCAGACCTTGGGGCCACTGCAAATAACTTGGATTTTATTCTTAAGTGTAATGGGAAGGTTTATCACTTGCTTTCAGCCTATTCTTGGACCAAAGACTGGGGCCAGTGAGGAATAGCAAAAGCTTAGGTTGGTTGGGGCATTGCTTACCAGGTTAAATTCATCACCTGAGACCTAAGAATATCACCAAGTGGTCATGAGCTGTAGGAAGCTCTCCTTAAGACATCTTTGGCTCTGGGAAAGAAGGTAGGTGGGAGGCCACATGTTGAGACCCCCAGATGTGCAGCATGTTGTGGAAACTGGTTCTTACCTTCACTCTCTCCATCCCCACGGAAGTGAGGCTCTATCCCACCTTGCACCTGTACAAGTGTCTGCTGATAATTAAGGGAGAGACAGATGGAGGAAGGTACAGTTTAATATTACTGCCTTGGTTCCTTCAAGGCAATGAGGCTTATTGGAAGGAAAGCACCTTTTTCATTCTTTCTTCCTCTTTTTAAATGAAGAAAAATCAAACTAGAGAGGGCCAATGTTGTTGAAAGGCTCACACATCTTTTTCTTGGTTGGCTTGTCAGCCATCTGCCCATGAGGTATCGGGGCTGATTAGGTTAATGCATTTATTAATGGGTCTTTCAAGGCTGTTCAATGAATCTGTTATTTCTTTCACAAGAGGAGTTTTGATAGACTGACAGGGACCATACGGCACAAAGCCAGGAGAGGCCAGGTAGGCATTTCTTCCCCCTCCGGAGCCAAGTTAGAGCAGACCAAAAGCACTGGAAAGAAAGCGTCACGAAAATTGCATTTCCTGGTTATGGGAACAGTTCATCCACCACCATCCACATTCTTGTTATTGAAATACTCTTGAAAATCAGTGTTTGAGGAACAGTGTCATGCCCCAGGCAACAAATCTGTGCCATCTCTGTACTTCTCTCAAACACCTCAGAGTCTAGTGGAGGGAAGATGGTCAGACAAATCAATAGCTGTGAATGATACAGTGTTGCCTGCAAGACGTTAGATGGTCTGGTGAGCCCCTGCCTTCTTCACTCTACCAAATTAGGCATCCTGTCTGTTTCTTGAAGCTGCCACACTCCTTCCCACCTCAGGGCTTTTGCAAATGCTGTTCTGTATCAGTCATATACTGCTGCCTAACAAAGTATCCCAAAGGACAGTGGCTTCATATAGCCACCACTTATCGGACTCGTAATTCTGGGTCAGCTGGCATTTCTTCTGGTTTGGGCTGGAGTGGCTGTTCTCAGCCAGTTTTACTCGGTATCTGGAGTCCGCTGGCAGGTGGGCTGATGGCTGTGTGGTCTAGGATGGCCTCACTCAGTATCTGGCAGTTAGCAGGCTGTGGTTTGGGCTTCCTTCTGCACGCACATGGAGGCAGGAATCCAAAAGCCTGATAGCAGAAACTATAGAACTCTTAAAAAAGCCCCAGTTCAGCACATGAGTGACATCACCGGTCATGCTACTGGTCAAAGCCAGCCATACGGGCAGGCCAGCTTCAAAGGATGGGGAAAGACATTGCACCTCTTGATGGAACCACAAAGTACTGTGGCCGTGTTTGCTATAAGAACCACATGTGCCCTGGCCTGGAATTCTGCTTCTGCTACTCTTTACCTCCAGCTGGCAGCTAAAGGCACGTCCCCGAGGGGGCCTTCCCTAATCATCCCAAATAGATCAAGTCCCCTTCTTAGGCCACTTCATAGGGCAAATGAGGCCAACACACAGGGTAGGTGGAGGGAAGTGAAGGGGGAAGGAAGAAAGGAAAGAAGGATGGTTGGTTTGGATCAATGCCCCCTTTGTACTTAGCAAGTTGCCTGGCACAGAGTGAGTGCTCAATAAATGTCTGTTGGATTTAATCCAGTTCTTTCATAAGCCAGGAGACAGACGAAATATATGTATCGAATAGTTCCTGCATTCCAGAACTATGCTATGTAGCTTATAGATCCCATATAATTTATTCCTCATAACAAACCTGATTTATCCCCATTTCACACAAAAGGAAATAAAGCTGTAAGAGGTTAAGTAACATTCCTGAGATCTCCTAAACACAGGTCTGTCTGATTCCAGAACCCCCAGATTCGTCTGCCCACCCCCCTCTTTTGCCAAGTACCAAACACTTTCTGTGGTCAGGGGCTCCCCAGTGTCAGGCTCACCAAGAGACCAAGTCAGGGTTGATTATGGAGAAGGTTGTAGATTCTCCATGTGGGACTCCATGACTCCTCTTAATGGAGGACTCTCCCCATCCCTGCACTGATCTAGCAAGAGTTGAATGTCTCTGTGACTTCTTCTCTTTAGAACTTTTTGAGAAAACATCACGTATCCCAGCTGTCGGGACACTTAGTGCATAATCAATTTTCTCGGTTTGTCAGACATGGGAAACCTTGAATACATTCCCTTCTCTGAGCAGAACTTAGACCACTCCATTGTGTGGAAAGAGGAACTGGGGAATGAACGATTCCAAATCATGACTGGGGACATAAGGAGGGTGAGTGAGACTTTCATAAGAGACTCCTGGGAGGAATGGGGGAAGGAAGCTTCCACTCCCACGACTGCCCTGATATTCTATGTGCATTCATGATTTTTTGCTCCTACGTAGACTCACTGAATATTGATTGGGTACCTAATATCTTCCAGGAGGTAGGCTGGACAGTGCTTATGAAGTATTGGGCATGAATCTGACCTGGACTTGTCCTCTTGGAACTGTAGTGGGAGAGATAAATAGTAATGAATGAAGTACATTAACAAGGGCAGAATGGTAACTATGATGCACGCCATGAAGAAGAGCCTATCATGGTGGGATCTGACCTTGTTAGACATCCTAGAAGGGAAGGTGGTGGGAGGTGGCTGGAGAGAACAGGAGTGAGGTCAGAAGCCACTTCCCTTGAGTTCTCTAGGAAAAGCTATGTGCCAGCAGTGTGCTAGACCCCAGGGCTGTACCTGTGGTTTCATCTCTGGCTGCACCTTTAGAATCACCTGGGTGGAGGGGCCTTAACAAAAAAAAGAAAAATCTGTGTCTGGGCCAGACCTGCCCAGAGATTCTAATTGAATGGTTTGGAGGAACGATCCAGGTATCTGAATGCTTGAAAAGCTCTCCCCTGTGATTTGCATGTACTGCCAGGATTGAGAGCCCCACAGATGCAAAGATAAAGTCCCTGCCTTCAAAGCTCCAACATCTGGTTCCCAGACCAGACTTTATTATAAATATTCATAATACTGAATAGTTCTTCATAGCACTTACCATATGTATGCTTTTATGCAATTTCTGAGATTATTTAGTCATTATCTGTCTCTGCCTACTAGATGCCCAGCTCATGAAGCCAGGGACCACATCTGTTTCTGATTCCTCCTTAGATTTCCACTGCCTAGCACCTGCTCATGCCACTGTGTTGAATGGCTGCATGAGCAAATTGCTTGAGGAGGTTTTGGTAGATGAGGGACATGGTCACTTTGGCATTTTAGAATTAGGCCTCTGGCTTCAGTGTGGAGAATGGACTGGGTGGAGGCACGACACTCAAGGAAGGGAGGCCAGTTTGGTGGCTGAAGTGGAACAATGTTCACAGTTGGGGGTCAGGTGGACCGTGTTACAAGAGAAGCATTTGCACGTGTAGCTGGAAGGACTTGGTGATTTATTAGTGGTAATAGAGGAGAGGAGGAGAGTGGAAGTCAGTGAATGCCACCGTGCTTCTGGCTTGAGTGACAAGCTAGTTGGCGTCCCCATTGGAGAGATAAGGAAGAGCCTGAAGAAGAACAGTACTTGTAATGATGATGTGTTCAGGTTTGGGCACTTGGAGTGGGAGATACCTGTGAATCTGTCCTAGAGGTACCTGGATACATGTTCCCCGACTAAGTCCAAGGGGGAATATCAGAGCATCCTTCTGTTGAAACTTTATGGCATTGGAAACCTAGCACTTTCTTCTGGAAGGCAGAAAGAGATCTAACACTGACTTGAGTTTAACTCTTGCCACTTCAATGCCTGGTATGGTGAGAATGTATATTCTTATCTTTAGTAGCAGATTCCTTTTGACAGTGACATTCCGTATCTTCAGACACCTCTAGAATTTATGGGAAAGGGGGACTTTCTCTTGAAAGACCACATCAGCCAGGAGTACTTACATTAACGAGGACAGAAACCCAACATAAACTGTATTAAGCCTGAAAGGTTAACATGTGGCTTCCTGGGGTACTGTGTTGAGTCTGAGTGGAGGCCAGGCTGCCAGGACAGCACAAGTGTGATCCATGAGGGACATTTGCCACGGATACGGAGGGAGCAAGCAGGGCATACTTTTGTCCCCTTGGTCCTAAAACTGAAGCTTTCCCTCTACGGCCTTTCAAACGCATAAAATAATGTCTGTCGGACTTCGGTTCTCCCCTGGATCAGTCACTAGCTGTGGATAACTTTTGTTCATCACTTCATATGTCTGAGTTTGACAATATCCTAGTCTATCAAACAGGGGTTAAAGCCCCCATCTTTCCTACTCCTGAGAGTTGTTGAAAGAAGCCAATGGGAAAATAAATCTGGAACTATAGTGGCTTCCATGAATTTACATAAATTCACATGTGACAGTGTGAGATGTTGTAAGTGTGGTGATAAAGCAGCAAATATCTTTCATCCCCCAAGAGATGGAAGTTCAAAGGTTTATTGCTAAGAAATACATTTTATGTTATTTATCTTATCTATTTTAAGTAATCGCTACACCCAGCATGGGGCCCAAATTCACAACCCCAAGATCAAGACTTGCACACTCCACCGATGGAGCTAGCCGGGCATCGCCACTAAGAAATAAATTTTCAAAGTGTAGAGCACCTTATAGTAAAAGAATTGGAAGAGAACATAAAATAAAAGATCTCATAAAATTATCAAATAGATAAATAAAGAGGAAGGAAGGAAGGAAAGAAAGAAAGAAAGGGGGAAGGAGAGAGGACAAGGGAGGGAGGAAGGAAGGAAAAGAAAAAAAAAAGGAAGGAAGAAAGAAATCATGCTGGAGATAGTGTGGTGAAATGGTGTGGAAGTTGGTGTAACAATTTTGTGGCGTAGCTAGCAATATGTATCAAGACCCTAGATAATATTTACACCCCGTGGTCATGTAATTCCACTTCAGGTAATTCATTTCAGGGCCGGCTAGTAGAGATTTCAGGCTTTGCGGGGCCACACAGTCTCTGTCACATGTACCCAAACCCACCACCCTAGTAGAGCAACAGCAACCACAGACGGTAGGTAAGTGAGTGGCTGTGACTGTGTTCTTGTAACACTTTATGTGCAAAAATAGGCAGCACCCACATCTGGTCCAGGGGCTATAGCTTGCCATCATCGGATGTAGATTAAGAAAATATTTTTAGAATTATTCTAAATGCAAAATTCTAAATACAAAGAGAGCTTTAGTCTTGAAGATTCTTATTTCAGCTTTATTTATGTCAACAACAGTAGCAAACTTCACTGTTCATCAATGGGAGGATCGATTCATTTTAGTAGTTCTACCCAATGAAATATTATGTACACATTAAAATGTTCATTAGTGGTTTGTAGCAACACGGAGAAATGCTTGATAGAAAGTTATGTGGAAATTAAGCCGTGATTTATAATGGTAATTAGCTTGGAAGGGGCTAATATGTAAATGCTTCGCGCACATCATATCATTTAACCCTCTGAACAACCCTATGAAATATATATACACATGCACACACTTCTAGGAGATGGTGGAGTTGGGGTTTGAACACAGGCCTGCTTAACTGCTAAAAGGCATCAAACACGCTAATAGAAATCCCAAATTAAACCGCGTTTACTGAGAAAACCAGAGGAAAAAAACAGCCAAGTGTTGATTTCGGCGGTCTTGCATGGTGGGTGACAGACACGAATATTTTTCAAGATGTTCACTCTTTCTCCTAATGAGAATGCATGATTTTAATAATGAAACAACACTTGAATTTCGTAAAAAAAGCCAAGGATGTACAATGCTAGGTGCACCGTGGTGGTGAAGTGCTTATCTGGGGGAGATCCAGAGTTTCCGTTGGAGATGCCCTTACCTTGTTGGTCCTGATCTTGATTGTGAAAGAAACATGAGCCTCTTTCCTTCTGTCCTCCTTCCTTCTGTCTGTTCCAGATGGAGTTTCTAGTGTGTGTCTCGTTTGGACTGTTGGCCCACTTTGATGCTGTGCTCTGGTACCCTTGCCAATCCCTAACTCTCTTTCTCTCTCCTTTCTCTCCCTCTCTCTTGCTCTCTCCTCTCCTTCCACGTCCGCCTTGGACAGCCGACAAGGTCAATGATGACTTCTACTCCAAGCGACGGCACCTGGCCGAGCTGGCCGCCAAGGGGAACCTACCTCTGCACCCAGTAAGAGTGGAAGATGAGCCGCGGGCCTTCAGCCCTGAGCATGGGCCCGCCAAGCAAAATGGACAGAAGTCACGCACCAACAAGACGCCCCCACATCCCCTGGCCTACAACTCCACCACCAACTTCAAGGGCTGGGACCCCAACGAGCAGTCTCTCCGGCGGCAGGCTTACGGTAACAAGGGCAAACTTGGCGTAGCCGAGTCGGGCTCCAGCGACCCCTTGGGGACTCGCACCCAGCACTACCCACCCCCACAGCCATACTTCATCACCAACAGCAAAACAGAAGTGACTGTCTGAGCTTTCACTACAGGAAGCATCCTGGAGACCATACTCAACTGAGAGGCAAAAAATATCCCTGGCCCACACCCTTCCTGCCCTCCCCGACATGCTCCCTCACGCCCTGACTCCCCATACCAACCGACCATAAACCTGCTGGCGACGCGGAATCATGCTTTTCTTGGGTCATGCCTAACACGTGTCGGCGGGCAGCTGAGCAAGGCCGAAGCAGGGATGTTCAGCAATACAGCAGAGGGGAAACTGAGGCACGGCTCTTTCGACTTCGGGCCCAAGGTGGCCGACTCACATGCCCAAACCGTGGGGCTGATTTTTTCTTTTCCTCCTGACTTAAGACTGAAATCCATGATGACGAATTAAAAGTAGCACAACTTAGAGAAATTGTCCATTCGAGCACATATTCCATTTACCACGTGCTGTCTGTTTCCAGGTGAAAGAGCCGGGGGTGTGGGGAGAGGAGAGCGTGGAGGGTACGACAAGAGTGTACTTGAGAATATGAGCTGTTTGGGGAGGAATCTGTGTGCATTATAAGTGTTTTCTAATCCCGAGAAGTAGTGACGTGGAAACACGCTTTTGATGAGCGTGAGACAGTCCAACCCTTCTATTTATAGTACTTTTCATATTGTCAATGTTGGAAGCAAAAAACAACACACACTTGAACTCACAAGGAATAAATAAGACCCTGAACCCACCAATAGTGATGAGAAAGAACGTTGTAGAGAAGTCCCGTAAAGACCATGACCATGGACATGGGAAGGATAGGTTTTTATGGCTGGGAGAGGGTCCAGAGAGTGTTAAATAACTTTTTTCTTAAAAAAACAAAAACAAAAAACAAAAAAAAAGAACAAAGATAAACGAATACAAGCCCACTACAAAACAGACAGAACGGCAAATCAATTTTTGTCCCAAATCCTCGCGACTTAGGAAACAAACAATGGCATCAAGAACAATGACACCAAAATTCATGGTTGAAAAGTCGACAAGAGGTGAAAAGGGGGCCCCCTATTTCCTGCCTTGCCTCCGAGACAAGAAACACAGAAACCAGTCCTCCATTAACTGTCTCTCCCTGACTCCCCTCAGCCCTTGCCACCACCGCTGCCAAATTTCAGCTGCTTTGGACTGAAAATGTCATAAGCGTGGGTGGTGCCTTCAATGTGTTACTGTTTAATGACAGTCTTGTTACCCAAGTGCAACCTGTGTTCTCTTGGCCCCCCTCCCTCCTGTTTCCTGCAATAATAGAAGATGTTTCTATCCCCCCAACCCTTTGTCGGTGAGCCCACCCATCACACACTCTGAGGGGGCTGCTGTGATGTCAGGGGTACCTAAAGACGAAGACACCCCCCCTTTCCTCCCACCCTGTCACCACTAGTCCTCCCTTTATCTAGCCCCCCCCCCCCAGGCCTATCAAGCATTTCTGGGTCTCGTAATTCCGACGGTCCTTCCAAACCACCTCCCCAGATACTTCCATGAATTCAGCTCCCACCCGGAATTCCCTGAGGTGGTTTTTCAGATAGGTTCTCATAGCCAGTGGCCCTTGGGTATCCCAACAAAGCCAATGTCCCTGCTAGTTTTGTTTAGTGGAAGCCCGAAGAGGAGAGTGGAGACACAAGAGATTTTGATTTTAGGTGAGAAGTTTTCAACCAGTCCCTAATGGCCTTAGCCAGTTAATAGGAACCTCCAAGTGACAGCCCCCTGCCCATCCACCCCCACCCCCCAGCTCTTCTGGTGTCAGAAGCTGCACACGGTGGTCCAAGAAGACTCCGAGAATTCCCCAGGATGGCCACGTGCAGAGTTCTGCCTCACCCGTTTGTCATCTCGGGCATCATGGAAGCAAGGAAATCTGGTGTTTATTCGCCTTCTCATTCCCATCTGATCTGGGGACATTGACAAAGCATGGTATCTCTCTGGGCCTTGGCCTCCCATCTGAAACACAGGCAGTTGGGGCTAGATCAAGCTTTTCAAGGTTCTTGGAAAGCAAAACCTCTGCCCGTTAAAAAAGAAAGAAAGAAAAATCATCCACAGATGCCAGTATCGAAGATCCTCATTTATAAAGTGGTTCTGTGCTGAACAAAGCAGGGCTGTCAGTGGCGGGGCGGGGGGCAGATATAGTGCCCACCTCCTCAGCCTCTTTGCCAGGATCCCAGCACACCCCAGCGTGGAGTAAACACCGCCAAGCTTGGTCAGTGTTTTCTTGATGTTAGTTCCAGGTACTGCAGTGTGCTTTGGCATCCCTGTGTGTCTCCATGGCAGTATCTAAAGGGATTCATTCTTAATACCTCGAACTTCTAAAAGGAAAACTCCCTCTCATGATTCCAAATAGAAAAGCGGTATCGATCACCCTAAATAGAAAAGAAGGAAGAAAATAAGTACAAAGGCAGCAAAGCAACAGTTGTTAAGCTCTAGGTAAATCGTGTTGCCTGTGGAAGGGTCTGACTCTAGAGCCAGGCTTTGGGATTGCGCACATGCACTCTCTCTCCCTCTCCCTCTCTCCCTCTCTCCCTCTCTCCCTCTCTCTCCCTCTCCCTCTCCCTCTCCCTCTCCCTCTCCCTCTCCCTCTCCCTCTCTCTCTCTCTCCCTCTCTCTTCCCTTCTCACACTCCTCTCTTTTCTTTTTTCTTTTCTTTTTTTTCTTTTTTCTTCTCTTCTCTTCTCTTCTCTTCTCTTTTTTCTTTTTTTAATTAAAAAGATGAGCATGTTAAAAAGCTCTTGAAGATCTACCGGCACTCAGTGGAGACACTGCACTCCCAAGGGACTCCATCAGAGTCTAAATGGAAAGGAGCCGATTCCCTCTGTGACTGGGTGTTAGCCAGTCCTCTGTCCACATGCTACGACGAATCATTTTGCATTCATGAGTGGCGCACAGCGCATACTTCAGGAAATGCTGGTGGGCTTCTCTGGGAGGGTCCCCCCAGCTCCAAAGTGCTGGGGGTCTGGTTTCCCTTTTTATAGCTCATCTTGCCCCCTGCCCTCAACTCACTTGGTGTCACCTTTATCCTGACCCCGATTAAGGACCTTTCTTGGTTTCTGCAACTACAGAATTTCCTTTTTCCTCCGTGTTCCTTCTCTTCTGAGTCAACTGCATCCAGCGAATTGTGTTATTTGGGGGTCTGGGCAGGAAGGTGACCGTGTGGTCAGTAAGATGTGGCAGCGGATGACTGAGAACATATCTTCTAGGTCTCATTACCTTTCAGGAGGCTTTGTGAGCAGGGACCGTTGGACAGGGAGGTTTATTCTTTGGCATCCTCTAGGGAGGGTGGATCAAACTCGTGGTACTGAGGGAACTGTGGCCGCCATGTGTCAGCAAGAATCCTGTAGCTAACAGTGGGGACCTTAGAAGAGAGAAGCCAGAACAAAGCAGAGAGTCGCTCCCTGCCTCAGCCCATGCCCTGGCATCAGCCTCTATTTCTTACCTTTAGTTTATGCCCAACCCCCAACCCAACAGGACCAGAGTCTGACTTCCCCTTGCCCTCCCAGAGTATCTCAGCCTCCATCCACCTTGGGCTCTGCCTGGCACCCCCACCTAAGTCCCCCAGTTTTCCGTGTAAATGGAGCATATTTTATGTGCGAATATTTTAGTAACCTTATGTTCTGCAAGTAAACCTGTGTTAATATTCGTCCACAACTGCAGAGTTTATGATACCAATAACACTTCCTACAATGAAGAAGAAGAAAAAAAAAACATTTGTTTGTTTTCTAAGAATGTTTATTTGTAAACATGTATTCACTATATTAATATGAATTTCTTACCTGGCAATAAAACTGATTATATGTGATGCTGTTGGGGTTGCCCTGTATGTTTTGTCCAAAGTTCAGGAAAACAAACAAACAACAAAGGTTAAGACTAGTGCATCACCAAAGTGGTAATTTTACTAAGAGTTTCTTGTGCACACACCAAAAACTTTGCAGACGGGGAGCACTCAAACCAAAATGTGGAATAAGGCTGAGAGGTATATTGTTGGAAAGCAGCTAAGTAGTGTGGAGACAGTGATTGTTTATTTTTCACAGTGACTGGTTCACAGAATTTTCTTAACTGAAAGAGAACTGGTTAGTGGTTACCTCGTATCAATCTTGGGGAACAGCAGGTTTGGTTTAGGATTTTCAGAGGTATCAGCAAGAAGCAACCCAGGTCAAGTAAGCCTTGGTTGTCTTGCAAAAGAAGGTAAATTAAGCTTTGCCTGTGTGACTAAGCTGGTTTTGCCTGCTCAGGGAATTTTCAACTCGGATCTCCGTTTGTGTTTAACACTTTTTAGGATCCCACATCCTAATCTGAACGGGATCCCACCAGGGACTACCAGTGTTACCACAGAGAGCTTTCATACGTACTCAGGATACATGGGTAATTGTTACAGGTAAAGGATGCTTTTGCTTAGTAGCAACTTACACAAATTTTCCTGAGACTTTTTTGTTTGAAACCTTTTTGGTAAGAGTCTGTGTCTCTTAGGTTCACTTCCTGCCTTCAAAAAATACACCATTGCTAGGTCTCTTTATAATAGGGGATTCTTCCCCTATTTGTTAAATTTTACTTCCTGCCTGGCTTCTGTTAAAAGAACAGAATAGTGTTAAGAGCATTATTTCAGTTGGAAATGTTCAGGTAGAAACTTGCCTTAATATGGTCCCACTGGAAAGGGGGTCTGAGAAAAGTTGATTTGAGAGATGAAGGGGACACCAGTAGGTGGGCAGGTGAGGCAGGAAATGGGAAAGAGCCAATAGAGGATGCTTTCTCATGCCAGCTCCCACTATGAATGACTGGAGTTTAATGCTGCAGGGAATATGTGGGGGTGGGGTTGGGAGGGTGTAGAACACACACTCAGAATCATCCCACCCAAATGCAGATGGAGCTGGGCTGTATACACACCAACTCCCATCTGACACCATTTGAGCATTGCTTTCAGGGACTGTTAATAATTGGACACTCGCGGGCTCTCCTGAGTGGTGGCAGAGAGATTTTCGAGTCCTGGAGAAAGGCCCAGGCACAGAGATGCCCCTGTTGGTAACTGGAAGTCAGCCAGCCACTGGGGGAAGACACAGGGAAGAGGCTGGAGCTCTCTGTAGGGGGCTGCTCAGAGCCAAAGCTCTGAGGTCTGCTGGCATGAAGCTTCTCTCTGAATGCCTAGAGGAGTCGCCTGTAGGGGACGGGACCACAGTCTGCAGTCTGAGCTAGGGTTCTTGCCTTGGGAGGCAGACAGGCTTCATTGGTCACAGGGTCACTTGGCGTCTCCCAAAGTAGATCTCATGGGCTCTCTCTCTCTTTCTCTCTGGGGCATAGCTGTGGATACCAGAGAAGTCTGGATGGCAGAGGGTGCTTGCCTCTCCAGTGCTCAGGAACTCTTCGGAGGTGGAGTCACGGACAGCATGCTTCACAGCCCCACGGATGCGGTGGTAGGACAGAGATCATGCCTCTGTGGAGGGCGGGGAGGGGGAACAGTGACAGACTCTCCCACTAGTGAAGCTGCTTGGTCACAACTCAAAAACAACAACCACCACATAAAGTATATTTGTAGAACTCTCATCACATGCCAAACAGTGTTGAGGACTTTGCGTGCGTTGCCACATATGATCCTCACGACTGAATAAGGTGGGCAGTGTTGGCTTTGGAGGTAAGTTCTACTTAGGACTTGAGTAATTTTGCCCCAAGGGATTTAACTAGTAAGCAGTGGAACTGGGCTTTGAATTCCAGAACTCATAAGATGCTTTGATTCCTATAGAGTAGTTGTCACTGGGTTGAGCAAGTGAGTCAGTGGGGAAACTTGATAAAAAAAAGCTGATTCCCAAGCTCCTCCAACCAAGATGAAGTGGGTCTGAATGGGGACCCAGGATTCACTGTAACAGGTGTTCTGTCATCACAATGCAGTAGCCCCCTGGACCTGAAAGGTGTTGCACCCCATTTGCCAATCATCCAACATCTGTGGGATCATTCTCTGGGACCCGGGATGCAGAAAGAAATGGAATGGAGGTGTGTGCTTCCAAGGAGAGGGCCCCTAACTAACCCCTTGACTTCATATCCAATGTTGGAAGACTGTGTCCCATACAAGACAAAGGACTGACTCCGGAAGAACTGGTTGCTGGTATTAATTCTCACACTCATTTGCCATGTGCCCTGGGGCCTGAAACTAGTGCTCTTTGAGACTCTCTTTCTTCATTCCAAGAAGGAGGAGTTTGGGATAGAAAAATCTCCATTTCTACTCTCTCACTTGATTGGGTCATTTCCCCCTACTTCTCACTATGGCATTTGATATAGTCAACGGGATTAAGTCCTTTATCATTTCCAAAAGTTTGCTCCTTGATGAACAGGATTTTGCTGCGTGTAATGATAATTATTATTGTAGAGGCTTCTATGCCATGAGCACTTGATAGGTACTTGGCTTTATGCTTAGGGATTTCCATTGCTTTAATAGCTATGGACTTAATGACAATAGTTCTTTTTCATGCCATGGATTCCTTTGGCATTCTGGGGAAGCCTGCAGATCCTTTCTCAGAATAATGATTTTAAATGCATAAAATGGGGGTGCCAGGTTGGCTCAGTGGGTTAAGCCTCTGACTTTGGCTCAGGTCATGATCTCTCAGTCTGTGGGTTCAAGCCCTGCATCAGGCTCTATGCTGACAGCTCGGAGCCTGGAGCCTACTTCAGATTCTGTGTCTCCCTCTCTCTGCCCCTCCCTCCCCATCAAAATTAATAAATAAACATTAAAAATTTTTTTAAAATAAGTGCACAAAATGAAATACATGGAATTACAAAATAAGCCCATCATCTGGAAATGCAACATGAAAATATTTTAAGGACCTGCATGTGTGATACAGTAATATATGTGATTTGTAACCATTGCATTAAATGACAAGATCTAATGACAGGTGTCAATGTAGTGACGAGTACAAACAACCCTTTGAGCTATCTGTTACAAGTGCACATTGAAGTGACAGCATCCGTGATTCTATAGGTGACATAGTCCCAGGTCCGTGCTAATATCATGATGGTTTTTTGCCTATGTTTATAACTGAGGGACATACAACATTTCAGTTAGAGCCTAGTGAAAATAAAGATGTTACTTTTTACCATCCAAGTCCTCAAACCAACGGAATTCTACCCACAACTCCCCTTGAGGGTCTGTGGGTCTAGGTGAAGCACCCAAGGGCTAGAAAGACTCAGAGCTCCTTGCTTTTCTCACCATGCTTCGATTTTCTCATCCTTCAAGTAGAGATAATCATAGTATCTCTTTCACTGGCTGTTGTGAGAAATAAAGTAATAGATTCAAAGACATTAATGAGCTCCTAGTAAACACTCAGGAGTTATTTCAGCTCATTCTATTTCAGCTCATTCTATGACAATTCTATGAATGGTTTTTTATTATCCCCCACTCCCAGAAGAAGAGACTGAGGCTCCGAGAGGTTACACTTGCATAGAGAAATAGCAAGTCAGTGACAGAGTGTACTGAACCCCAGATCTTTCTGGTTCACCCTCAAGCTGTTGATCACATACTGTGTTGTATACATATTTGTGTTGCAAACATGTTAAATGTTCTTAAAATTCGCTGGAGTCAGCTCAAACCCTGGGGTAGTGACAGTGAAACTCCTAGTTCTTTCCCCCTCCCTGAGGAGAAAGGTAGATGTCTGAGGTTAGGGAACCTTTTATCAGACATGTTTGGGGACTTTTGTTTTTAAGATTTTATTTTTTAAGTAATCTCTCCACCCAATGTGGCGCTTGAACCTACAACCCTGAGATCAAGAGCCACATGCTCTCCTGACTGAGCCAGCCAGGCGCCCTGTCTGGGGACTATTTTTAAAGGAATGTTGGAGACAGTTAATAATAATATCTTTCCATTCAAGGTAAGCTCTCCATGCCCAGTGCTTAGAAGATCCTGACTACAAAGACTTCGCTGTCCCAGAAATTTTCAGATTCTGGTTTTTTTTAAACCCAGTTAGAAATATATTCATCACCTAAAACTAAAATAAATCTTCCTCATAAATTCAGACAGTCTCAGCCTTGAAAGATAATAATCATAATGATAATAATAGCAACACATCTTTCTGTTACCAGTTACTGAGTTTTTATTATGGGCCAGGCACCAGGTTAAGTACTTTCTATGCATTGCCTCATTTTCTCCTCTCAACAGTGCTCTGAGGAAGAGGCATTGTTCCCATTTTCAAGATGGGAAAACTGAGACTCGGAGAGGTGAAATGACTCTTACAAGAACATACCTCTAGCGAGTGGCAGGGTTGGGAATCCAAACCCAGTCCGTATGATTCCAAAGCCAACCCTACCACAATGAGCCAGTTCATACTCAGACGATCCATGCCTGCACTTGTTTCCACTGCAGTAAATAATTGGGAACTGTAAGGGCGCCTGGCTGGCTCAGTCTGTTGGGCGTCTGACTTCAGCTCAGGTCATGATCTCGCAGTCAGTGAGTTCAAGCCCCACATCGGGCTCTGTGCTGACAGCTCAGAGCTTGAGCCTGCTTCAGATTCTCTCGCTGTCTCTCTCTCTGTCTCTCTCTCTGCTTCTCCCCTACTCGTGCTCTGTCTCTCAAAAATGAATAAACGTTAACAATTTTTTTAAAAAATAATTGGGTACCATAATGTGTCCTAAAATTGCTCTAAGGATGTTCAGTTAAGTGCAGGGAGAAGTATATTCCTCTGGGACAGGTAGTATCCACTGGTCAGTATCCATTCCTACCAAATGTCACTGACCTGGAGGCACTCAACTGGGCTGAGGGTGCCTCCATTGATGTTTCCATCCTTCATGTTCTTCAGACCTGTCCTGCAAACTGCTTATGTCACCAGCAAAACAGTACTTGGTCTCCAGAATGGGTTAGTGTCTAGGGAGTGGGAAAGAAAGCAGCACCAGAGGAGCCCTCTGAGGCCAGCAGACAGGAAACCAGGAATTTTAACTAGGTGTCCCTTAATTTTGTCTGACTCTGGGAAAGTCACTTCCCCTCTCTAGGAGGTTGTGCTTTCTTTTGGATAAGAGTCGGATCTCTGGAGTCAGAGGACCTATGTCTGCTTCCAAGTGGGCATAATAATAGCACCTATGAAAGGGTTGGTATGAGAATGGAATAATATAATCTATGTAAAGCTCTGAGCACAGTTTCCAGTTGGTATTTTCAGTATTTTAAACCTCCGTTCAGGATCATCACATACCCTAGGCCCCACAGAAGGGATTAGAAGAAACCTCAAGCTCATTAAGCTTCTTCACCTTGGCTTTGGGTAAGACAATTCTGAACTTGGTGTAGAACCTTTTCTTCCATCTCCCTGGCTGTTGGGGATGTCGTGAGCATGTCAAGGACCTGCTTTTACTACAGACCCTCTTGTAGTTTTGATACAATTTTTAAAACTAGAAAGAAGATAAATTCTTGCCCAATGGATGTGGTTTGCTGGATGGAAGGAATTTTTCAGATCAGGAGGTCTATAGGGGATAAAATCATCATTAAGGAGATCATGGTAGTAAAAAATGTTGGATTTAGATGGTTTGTTAGTTATGTATTGTTTATTGTTGCTTATTATAAGAGATCAGGAATCTGAGCGTGGCTTAACTGGGTTCTGTGCTTCAGGGATCTCTTGTGAGCCTGCAGTCAAAGTGTAAGTCAGGGTTGTAGTATCATTTGAAGGCTCAAGTGGGGTAGATCTGCTTGCAAGCTCCCTCATGTAGTTGTTGGCAGGATTTGGTTCCTAAGGGATTGTTGGACTGACGGTGTTGGTTCCTCCCTGGCTCTTGGCCTTAGGCCACCTTCAGTTTCTTTCCATGGGGGACTCTCTAATATGTTAGCTTACTCCATCAAAGATGGCAAAAGAGAGCATTTGCTAGCAAGACAGAAGTCACAATCTCTTGGTCATCTAATGATAGAGGTGACAACATCACCATAAGCTATTGGTTAGAAGCATGTTGCTCAAGGGGAAAGGACTGCATAAAGCTGTGAAGACCAGAAGATGGGATCATTTGGGGCCATCTTAGAGGCTGCCTGACAGCTTTTGCCCCCCAATGCAGAAATCTAAGCTATAATGTCTTTTGGGAGTATTGAGTATCTGAGCATAATTATGACATCTCTATCACTTTCAGAGAGATAACTAACTAACCTGGAATTCTTAGCTCCATCACCTTCTGTGCCTCAGTTTCTCCACCTTCAATAATAGAAGTAATAAGAGCCCCCCCACCTCACGTTTTTTGTGTGAGGCCTTTATATGGAATGTATGAGTGGCAAAACAGCTAGTTACCCAGTAAAGATGTAACATAGAGTTATGGCAGGCCAGACAAGATCTATGCTTCTCAATCCTTCTCCTTTTGCATCTGGATGGGAGTCATGTGACTGGGTTTGGGACGATATGAATGGAATTGATGTAGTCAACTTTCAGACATGGTCCATAAAACCTCTGGCATAATCCTCCCACTGCCTCCCCCACCTGCTGAATAGATGCCAATGCCCAGCACAGCCTCAGAAACCACATATTGAAGATGTCAGAGCCTTGGTGAGCCCCAGTCTCTGAATGATTTTGTGGAGCAGTGACTTCCTCCGCCACTGTTCCTATCATTATTTGAACTTTATATGAGTGAGAAGTAATCTTACTATTGTGTTAAGCCCTGAGATTTCAGGGTTTATCTGTTAGAGTAGTTAGAATTTCCTTAACAAATCCAATAGATGAAACATCTTCAACAGTGTCTGGCACATAAAAGACACTTAATAGATGTTGTCTCTTATCATCATCATCATCACCATCTTGACTAACCTACTCATGCTAAGAAATTCCCCAATGTCTTACCCTCCCAGGAACTCTATTTAATAGGGCTAGTAATGCCATTTAATAGCTAAGGGTTTTGTGAAGTTAAGCGACTTCCTTACGATCACAGAGCAAGTGCTGGTTCCACCAATTCTAGTACCCCCCTCAGCCCTCTCCAAGTTGCTGGCACAATCTGGATCCAGTTATGGAGGTGAAATCTTTGTAGGAGAAGAATGTCTACACTGTCAGCTTGGCATCTTGCTTATTTTCTTGTCAGATTCCAAATCCTAACTCGTGCTGTGTTGTACAGTTCAAAGAAAGCACTTCACATCAAGAAATGTCATGGTTGCTGGAAATAATTTTTTCACATCATCTTGAATTTTTCCTTTTTGCAAGTTCAGAGGGTTCACTTAGATTCAAATCTTATAATGCCTCCTTTTAAAACATTACAAAAGGGCACCTCGTTTTTAAGAATCTCAACATCCAAATAGAACACTTCATTGTCTTCATCTTAAAAGCTACAAAATAAGGAAATCCTAAAGGGGCAATTTATAACATGCAGGTGCCTTATTTTCTGGTAATTGGAAGCTGGTTTTGATACTCTAATTTTGGTTTTGCATTTTGCTGCCCGCTTACTGAAGGCAGTTGAGCTGAACGTACAGGGTTTCTACAAGCTGTCAGTCGAGCCCCAGGTTCAGGTCCCAAATGTTAATACCATGTAGGTCTTAAAGCTTTTATTGTTGGTCTCCTTATTTGCTATGGGAATCTGCCTCAGGGGGGTGTTTACTACTTTCTCAAGCAGAGTCAATGGAATTTTGGAGAAAATTTAGAGACACTTCTAAGTGTTTTGTTCCTCTCAAGCACCTCATTTAATCAATCAACAAATACAGAGTACCTACTATGTGCCAGGTGTTGTACAGGACCTTGAGGATACAAGGATCTCTGTGCCACTATCCCTGCCTCCCTCCCTGTGAAAAAACAAATGAAAATGTAAGGTGAACAATGGATAAGCAAGTACTATAAAGAGAGCATGGGTAGGGGAAAGCCTCGATGACAGCTAGTCTGGGGTTCAAATCCCCTCCCTAGCACTTCTAGCTAGGTGACCTTGGGGAGATTACTGAGTTGTCTCAGAGCCTAGGTTTTCTCATTGCCAGGATGGACACAATCATGCCTAACTTGTCATGTTGTTGGAGCATTTGAGGTAAAGTGTGTGAAACATTGAATCATGGTGGATGCTCAATAAAGGGGAGCTGTTATTAATAGGAAGCCCATGGATTCCCAGGCTAATGGCGTAGCTTGGTGTTTCTCTTTTGGTTATATTGGGATCCCCAGAAACATATCCCAAGTCAGGGATTCATGTGCAAGGAAGAAAGGAATCCAAGGAGGGACGGGTAAGGGAAAGGTGGGAGTCCGACAGAAGGGAAAGAAGCCACACGAGGGTACAGTCTCAGGCGATGTCCCGTGAAGGGTCATCGGTGTATAGTGTTCCTCAGAATTTGCAGCTAATCCAAGGAAGGAAGCTGGGCTTTATCAAAAGGGATGGGAACCCCCAGGAACACTGGCTTGCTGTGTGTGAGGGGAACACAGTGTCAGTAGCCCAAGGGAAGAGCTCCAGAATCTCAGGTGCTGGTAGTTAGAATCAAAGGCACACAGAGTCTGAAAGATTGGTGCCTGGAAGTAGGAAGAGGGATATGAGGGCATCTGGGTGAAGCACCAACTCTTGGTCATACCTCCCTTTTCTGACTTCTGGGGACATTAGTCCTGGCCCAACTAGCCCCAAGAAGTAGGATAAGTTTTCCTTGGTTCATAAGCATAGAAAGTTTGGGAGAATTTACCTATCCAAATAGAGCTAATGGGAGGCTTTGGGGTCACCCTGGCTTACCATGATGTCTTAGCTTACCTTTTTATTGCCTGTGGCACTTTGGGCAACTGCTTTAGCCTCTCTGACTTAAATGTTCTCATTCGTAGAAGAGGAATAACAATATGCTTTTTTGCAGGTTTGTTCTACAAGGATGTCTTTCTGTTCACTGATTTATCTGACAAATACATACTGAACTTCTGCTATATGTCAGGCTCAGGGCTAAGCATTGGTACACAGAAATGAATCAGACACAGGTCCTGCGATCCAAGACCTTGGCAGCTAGTGGAGGAGGCAGACGTATAAATTACAGACTCCGTGTCCTTCCTCATACATGATCTCTCTCTCTGTCTTCCTCTCTATCTATGTCTTATTTTTGATGCTGTGCCTTCTCCTCTGTCTCCTTCCGCCCCATGTCCTCCCTCCTTTTCTTCCTCTCTACATTTCTGTCCTGCATCCTCCTACCCTCCCCAGAGACTAGTTTTCATATCAACTGGACACTCTACCACCTTCTGCCCTAGCCAGTTCCTGCCTCCCGCTGCTGTTTTCCAAGGGCCCTTCTGAAGGCTGCAGAGTCTCTGATGTTCTGGACAATTCACTTCATCCTAGGCCCTCTGGTATGACCGTGGGTGACCTGAAGATAACAGGAAACCATACAGAGCTGCAGTTAAAGCTTGGAGGCTAGATTAAAGGGTGGGTGTGGGTGTACATGTGCAAGTAGCAGTCCTGAATCCTGGGGAAGAGCAAATTAGAATACATGGCTAATTGTTTGGGGGCAAGGGGTGGGTGGTGGTGCAGGAAGGTCTGGAAAGCAGAGGTGATTTCCTTGCTATTTTGCATATAGGTGGATTCCCAAGTGCACTGGGATGGGCCCCAGGAAATTCATGCCAGGAACAAGCTGCATGATATTGGACATTGTTTTCCTCATCCGTAGGATAGGGATAGAGACTGTGACATTTGAGGACTGTTCTGGTCCTCTTGGTCAGGACCTCTGCATTCAAAAATCTCTTGATTTCTCCCCTTGATGCTTCTCAGTCCTGGAATGACACTGACTAGGGGTTCCTAATAATAGTAACCAGCCTTTGTTTTTAATTCAGGACTCTGGGAGATGATTAGCTTTGGGCTTGGGAAAGACTTAGACGCAAGGCCCTGGAAGCAGACTCTTTTGGCTGGAGCCCGGTTACCCTTGTGTTGTGAAGTTAAGGGCAACTGCTGCACATAGAGAGAGCACTCTGGTGACTTGTATGAAACAGCACTCGGACTTGAACACCACGATCCAATAGCTCTAGGGGCCCAGAAATCAGCATTTTCACAAACACACCAGAGATTCTGATGTGGGTAGTTGGTGGACCCCCGAGAATCACTTCTAGGCACTCGGGCTTGGCTCTACCTCAAATAATCCAAGTTTGTTGTGGAAGGTCTCTGAGCATCTTTCTTTGCACAGTAGGGCTCTTTACCCCTGCCCTGTCTTTCTGCAGGATTTCTGTGAGAAACAGATGAGATGGCAGATGGGAAGACTCTCAGAGGCTCCACAGAATCAAAGATGATGCCCTTTGTGTGTGAAGCTGCACCACCTCCCAGGTCCCTTGTCTCTGGACTCAGAGTCAAAGAGACTGCAGACAGAGAATATTCCAGTGAACACTTCAGCCCCTCACCCCACCCCCAGTATCACCTCCTCTTGACCAGTGGTTTTTACTCTAGCTGTTGCTGTGGTCTACCCAGGTGGCACCTGGCCTATGTGTGCTCCAGAGCTCTGCCATATGCCTTGGTGCCTTCCTGCCTCTACGTCAGGACCCTGTGCCGCCGTTTTGAAGCATGTGCAAAGCTGGAAGTGTGAGGGGCTTACCACCCCATGGGCTAAATGTTGCCCAATGGGGGTTGGGGATTAGTGGTGCACAGTCCCCATTTCCCTCTCTTGGGAAGACAATTGTGAGGGCATTCCATCAATTCCTCACAGGTCCTGGTAGGCTGGAGCTCCCTTCCTCACAGTGGTAATCAGCTCCATAGAGCCCTCTGAGATCGGCTTTTCCTCCTTTCCTGTTTCACCCTTCCCAGACTTTCCTCCTGTGCCTTAGGACCCTTCCCCAAACAACTCCCTTAAAGCTTCTGCGTTGTACTGGGGTCACTTGGCAAACCTCATACACAGGGATCCTCTAGAACAGTTCTGCCAGTTACAACCTTAATCTCGAAACTCCTTTCCAAACCCACCTGCTCACACCTTGCTCCACCCTATAATTTCCTCAGGTATTTGGAGGGTCCACCCAGTTCTTGAGCTGGCAGTGGGGGGGGGGGTGGAATCTGTCCTCTGGGGTACTAGTCCTCCTTAGGTAAGAGTGTGATGGGACAACCCCATTAGGTCAAAAGGTGAGCACAGAAGGAACATTTCACGTCATTTCTCTTAACACTCAGATTAAGAAGACAAAAATGAGATGTCACCAAAAGTTACTTTCCTTTGCCTTTTTTTTTTAAATCCTCCCACTTCCTGTTTTCTCTTGGGAGATTGAAAAGTGTCTTCTCACACATTTCTTATTATCAGAACTTAATGAGAATTCTAATTAGGACTACTGCACATTTCACCGGTAGTTTCCGAAATGTAGCTCTGGCTTCTGGTTTGTCAGACTGCCAGTCTTTTGCACCCTCGCCAAAGATACCCTCTATCATAATAACACGAATAGCTGTCATTTATTGAAAGTTTACTATGTGCCAGGCAATTTGCATATATTAGTCCTAGTCCTCATAAAAAGTCCTACGAGGCAGGAGCTATTCACCCTAAGTGTAGATGAGAAAAGTGGGGTGCGGCTGGTGAAGTGATGGGTCTCAACGCATGCGTCTAGGAGCTGGCAGAGCTGGGATCCAAACGCAGGTGTGCTCTCTGCTCAAAGACTTCTCATGTCCTGCCTGCCCAGGGGATCATGGGGAGGGAGAAGATAAGACAAAAAATAACTTATCACAGCTTCCAGAATGGCCATCAGTTCCCATCATCATGTTTGTTATGAGTTATTTGGTCTCCAGCCTCAGTATCTTAGTCTCTCTGGGAATAGTGCTGTAGTTTAGGGAATCCCAGGAGACTCTGAAACACCCAATTAGAAGGGCAGTAATAGACCCCAGAATAGACTGATTGCTTATTCATTATTCTTGTTATTTCTGAACTATTCCATCCATCGTAGGGAAGGCTGTCAGCAATTACCACGATGTTCTTTCCGGAAAAGGGCCTCATAGCCTGGCTCATCACCTCCCCCAGAACCGAACAGAGTCTCAGGGCAAATTCTCCTGATGTGACATCAAACTTCTGCTGTCTCTGGGGCTTCCCAGTGAACCTTCAGTGGACACCTTGGGGTAAAATGAGAGAACTCGACTTTTGCAAAGGAAGGAGCGGGTCCCTCTCAGGCTTGTTAAGCGCTAGTCGTTTTGTTAAACAGGTGTGCCTAGAGGCAATGTGGTCTTGTAATGGATCAGCAGATTAATACCAGGTAATGGACGGTCAGGTGTGAGCCAAGGTCATCTGCATAGCAAGAGACACGCTGTGTCTGTTCCTTTCTCCTCTCCTCTCTGCTGATCCTTTTGAGCACCTACTTAATAGCACCACACACCTCATCATACCTGACTTTACCAGGTAGAAAGTGTCACTGGCACCATGCTGTCACCACTGCTCAGCCCCTAAAGCCTGCGTGCCCCCAAAACACATTCTCTCATTTTGACCCTTTCTGTTTCTCCTCTCTTGCTCTCCATCTTTGGGATTCCTTGTCTCTCTCCTCTCTGTCTCTCTGTTTCACTCTCTCCCTCTTTTTCATAAAGGATTAATTCTGTCTGGAGCTCAGTCCATGTTAAACCATCACCACCATCTTCCATTCCTACTTGTTTCAGTCAAGGACCATTCAAGCTCAGAAGATGGAAGTTAGGACCCAGATCTGGCTGGCTCCAAAGCTTGTGTTGTGAGAAACTGCCTCAATCTCCCCTTTTCTCACTTTCCATGTTCACTCTCTTTCCAGTTCTGGCCATGTTAATACTCAAAATATTTCTGAAACATGAAATGCAACTTCTTATCCTTACTCTTAATTTATTCATTCAACATAAACTACTGAGCACCTGCTATAGGTTGATATCGTGTAGTAGGTCTGGAACAAGTGACAGAAAAGTCAGAATTCAGGCAAGAATTCAGTCTACAGGGGAAGGAGATGACCACGATCATTGTATAAGCTTTCATCACATCAGGCCTGGGTTAATGTAACAGAATTTTCTCATAGATTACCTAATACCCTCCATAACCTATCCTGCAACCTCCCTAGACTCATCTTTTACCTTTCTGTGCCTTTTTGTGTCCTAGGAAAATTAGGCTGTTGGAAGTTCCCCCATATGTCTACCATGCTGTTTCCTGCCACCTGGCTTGGTTTTTTCCTCTGCCTGGAATGACTTTCTTTCGACATCTTGTTAACTCTACTTATTCTTGAAGACTCATATCAGAATCTTCCCAACCCTCTCAGCCTCGATTAGATGTTCCTCTTTATGACCTATAAATATCCGTTATTGAGATTATTACATATTGTTCTATAATTACCTCCTTAGGTGTCTTTCTCCGTATTAGACTGGGAGCTCACAGGAATAATTTGTCTCTGAATTCCCATGCCTAGAATAGCATGTAAAGTAGGGCAATTGATAAATACTTGAATGAATGACTAAGTGAAGAGATTAGTAAGTGAAAGAATGCTATTTTTACTATACCTTGGTGCCTTTCTGAGCATTGAGAGGCCAAGGCTTATTGAGCACAAGAGATAAATTGTAGCTTAAAAGATCTGAGGACTGAAAACCTTCCTTTGGTTGTGTTAGGGTGGGGGTGTCTCAGACTCCTTTGAGCATCTGATGTGACCTTTATGCGAAAAATACACATACACATAACACATTTGCTGTAATTGTGGTGAACTGGTGGATTCCCAATGCTTATATATGTTGACCTCTGGCTCACTTGAACACAGTATTAAAAACTCCATCTCTGGAAATGAGGCCAGGGTACAAATGATCTGCCAGAGAGTCTCTGTCCATTTAGGAAGTTTTATAGAAGTAGAGACAGGGTTAGAATTCTGTGCCTTCTCTGTTTCCCTGGGACATCACATTTCCTCTTGGCTGAAGTATTTGGCCATCGGTATGGAAACCTTCCCTGGACAAGGTTTTCTTTCTTTGGTGCTATTGATATGAGGTACTTTGCTATAACCCTGGAACGTGACTTGGTTGATTCTTGGAGATACTATGTAGGTTAATTAAATGTAATTAAGCTAGTCTCAGTTGCATCTGGCTTCTTAATTATGTGGCAAGTTACTTCTGGGACTCTCTTTCCTCTTCCCTAAGATTGCACTAATAATAACAAAGCCATAAGGTGTTGAATAGATAACATTCAAAGGGTGTTGACTGGGACAGTATCTTGTATATGATACACACTCAACAATCACACATCACCACTATGATAAACCCCCGCATTCAAGTCTCTCTATCTGATCTATGTGATGCTTTATCTGTACAATATCATCATATTTTGATGACTCCTTTTTGCAAAGCAGAGGGATGCTGGCAGATAGCATTTCCTTCAAGGGTCATCCCACCAATTTAAATATTGTGGTTCTGAGGAACAATTCAAATGTCTTTGCAAATGTTGTCACCTCTTTATGAATGTCCACCTGGGATCCAGCATTTATATAAAAGCCCTTAAACTGACCTTTAGAGGTGGAATGTTCTCTCTTCCCTTAATGTTTTAGACTCCCTTCTGTGCTTAGAAGCTGATGAAATTGGAAATCTGCCCATTTTGTGCTTTTTGGAGGAAAACCCAGTTTAAACACTTAATTTTATTGGTGACTTAAACCCATGTTTGCCATTTTCTTTGCAAGGAACTCTGAGAATTTGAAAGCAGCTCTCTGCAAATAAAAACATCATGACCAGACTTCTCAGCACTCCCTGTGTGGATGGGTGGTTTTGTAAGTGGGGAAAAAAAATTGTGCATTTTCTTGATTCCAAGGAACTGAAATTTGACTAGAAAATCATAGCAGCCCTGAGGCCATGTAATTTAGTGTTGCTGACACTATTCAGCCATCTGCCATCCACGTCTCCAACCTTACTGCCCCTCCTCTACAACCCCATTTGGAGACAGTAAAACTTTGATTACCTAACATAGAGAGAGGAAGATTCTGAATAAATAAATTTTCTGGTTCATTAAGTAATCGTCTTCGTAGAAGAAGATTATTGGGCAGACCTGTCTTTGAGTATTGTCACTGCTACTTATTAAGGGTGTCCTTGGCCAAGTCACTTAACTTTCCAGGGTCTTTATTACTACAGCCAAGACATGGGAATGGAAGTGGAACCATTTGAAGGTTACTTTGAGGATTAGAAACAAATTTGTAAAGCATATGGCACGTAATAGGTGCTCGGCAAAAATTGGTTCTCTTACCTTCTACTTTTTCTTTCATTCAACAATTTATTGAATAGTTCCTGGGTGCCCAGCACATTCCTAGGAACTGGGGGTAGAATGTCAAACGAAACTATATTGCCTGTGTCCTTAAGGAGTCTAGTAGTAAAATATGATTATGTTCTATGGTAAGGATGTTTAAGGTGCTTTCAGAGTCCATAGGAGAGGAATATAACCCAACCTGCATCTGTTTAGGTTATAGCTGGGATCATAGATGAAGATTATCATCGTCATGGCAATAGTGATGGTGATGATGGTGCTCATGACTTTGGTGATGACGATGACAGCATCATTCCCATTTTGTGCTGAACACTGACATTAAGTGAGATCACAAAGTCTGCACAGCTGATCAGTGTCAGAGTCCTTTTCAGAAGGAAGTTCTTCCTAATTCCAGAGCCCAGGACTGTCACCAGCTCTTTCCAAGCTCATGGAGCTTGAGAATTTACTCCAAAGTGGACCAAGAATGAAATTTTGAGCATCCATTATCCTCACAGTGTGATGACATCCACTATACCCTTTAAAAAAAAATAATCCGAGTCCACTGTATTCAATATTTTATAAATTCATACAGGAAAAAGCTGGTGGGTCAACAGTGCCACCTGGCCTGGAATGGATATGAGCAGGTGACCAGACTTTCATGAGCCCAAGAGGACTTTGAGGAAGAATCCATGAAATGGGTGTTCGTGAGATTCAAACTGAGATGTGGCCGACTTTCTCTGGATATGGACATGCTCAGGAATCAAAACATCTCTTGCCTCAACTATAAATTCTGTGGCTGAGGATGATAGTAAATGGGAGTTTGCTGGCAGGGATAGCCTACAGGTGTGTTACTGTGAAACTCAAGCATCAACAGCATGACAACACCTTCAAACGTGGCAGAGAGATAATACAGACATTAATTAAATCATCCAGCCCAGGTGGGTTCCCTCTACAGAGGCTCAGAAACTGGAGATAAGAGCCAGGAGTTCCCTTTGAGGTTCAGCCTGAGACAAAACCAACATCCCACCACCCTTGAATGCCCTCAAACAGTCTGGCAAAACAACAGGCTGTCAATCATCCAGTGAGAAAAACTGGTCCTGATATGCTCAGTGCTTGAAAAGAATGGGGTTGATAACAGCCACAAATTGATGAGAAGCAGCCTGAACACCTCCAGAGGTGATCAGCGCCTGAATGTAGTGGTTTTCATTCAGTGGAAACTTAAAAGCCCCAATTCCTGATCTTGGCATCTGCAGCCCTCTGATGAATTTCAGCTTCATTTCTCAGCTCCCTCCTTCCTCAAACACACCAGTCCCTATGGCACTCACTGCTCTGTCTGTAAGAGGGGTCTTATCAGATTGTATCACACTGTTGACCTGCTGCATTGCCTGCCTGCCTAGAAGATCCTTAAAGGTAGAAACTCTTATCTGATTAATCATTTTAATTTGAGCCATTAAGACCAATGGAGCTTCCCTATTTTGGCCCAGGTATCAGGTTTTCAATACTTTTTTGTTGAAGGAAGGAAGGGAGGGAGGGAGGGAGGGAGGGAGGGAGGAAGGAAGGAAGGAAGGCAGGCAGGCAGGCAGGCCAGCTGTTTTCTGCCATGTAATGGGCCACCCACCATGAAGCATGGTGGTCACCTCGTCCATTGAATGCACTCCATTCACTAAGATCACCCAACTGAGAGATGTAAAACCAGTCCCTCCTCATTCAGCCTTAAGTTACAGAAGAGGACATGAACTGTCTCTCTATTCCTTCTAAATCACTTCCCCTAGGTGCAGCCATACCTTTCACTGCTGCCTCCCTGCATAGCCATGGCCGGTGTTGGGTGGGCGGTGGGGGGGGGGGGGGAGGTCTCTTCTGTATTTCTCATCCCAATCTCAGTACCAAAAAGACTCTATTTCCTTACCTTAAGTTGCCTTACAACATGACTAACCTTTGCTTGGATTCAAAATTTTTCTCAAATCTTAAACCACATTTCCAGGGTCTTTACCCTGCACTCCTCACCTCAATCTAAACACACTACCCTCTCTCATGAACATCTCTCTCGGCTACTGCCTTTGGTGAGGGGAGCTGTGGTAAACTAAGGCAAGGGCTTTTAGCTTTGCGAACCCATGGTCATGCATGGCCTGTGGATAGCCTTCAGAGACCTATAATCCCTCTGAAATGGAATATGAAATCTTGTATGAAGTTGTGCTAATACCAGTTTCCTGGTTTTGATGAGGTACTTTGGTTCTGTATGATGCTGCCACTGGGGGAAGCTGGATGAAGGGTACTTGGCACTTGTCTGTATTATTTCCAAAACTTCTCATGAGTCTATAAATAAGCCAAAATAATAAAAAGTCTTTAAAAATTGTGCCAAGGGGCACCTGGGTGGCTCAGTCAATGAAACGTCTGACTCCTGATTTCGGCTCAGTTAGTGATCTCCTGGTTTGTGAGTACGAGTCCTGAGTCACGAGGTTGAGCCCCGAGTTGGGCTCTGGCTGACAGCAGCTCTGTGCCCACAATGAGGAGTCTGCTTTGGAGATTCCGTCTCCCTCTCTTTCTGCCCCTTCCTTGCTCATACTCTCTGTCTCTCAACAATAAAAAGAAACATTTTCAAGAAACATTGCGTGAAGCAACCAGATACATAAAATGGTGGGGTGGGAGGGGCCGGGGCGGGGGAGACTCTTATGCATGTACCTGTTTACTTTTCAAGATTTGTATCTTTTCTCTATTTCTTAGAGTGGAATTTGATCCACAGAATGTTATAAACACCAATATAACTATTTACACAGTTCTGAGGCTTAGTGCCTTTATCCCTCCCCATTGTATGTCCTCCAGTGGGCTGTCATATGTCATTACCATTGTCTCCTTCTGCACTAAATGGGGGCGGAGGCGAGAGAAGGATTATTTCAAATCTTGAGAATGGAGAAAACCAGGGGCAGCATTCCTCTTGGTTGACAGACTTCGGGACGAAGTACCTGAATACAGGAAAATTCTTTGTACTACAAAGATTCATTCCATCCTAGTATCTCTCTTATACGTAGTTTATTTAACAGAATGTCTCTCTTGTCTCTAGCCCTGAGCTGGGTTTCTGAAGATCCTCCTTTTTTAAAAAAAAAAATTTTTTTATGTTTATTTATTTTTGAGACAGACAGAGACAGAGCATGAACGGGGAGGGGCAGAGAGAGAGGGAGACACAGAATCAGAAGCAGGCTCCAGGCTCTGAGCTGTCAGCCCAGAGCCTGATGCGGGGCTCGAACTCACAGACCACGAGATCGTGACCTGAGCCGAAGTCGGACGCTCAACCGACTAAGCCACCCAGGCGCCCCTGAAGATCCTCCTTTTAATAGCTTAGATTTGAGTTGCTAGTGAGCCCTGGTTTAGGAGTCAGAATGAAAGTTGGGCGAAAAGAGGACTCACTTTTAGTGCTGGCCTTTCCAGTGTTAGTCCCAGAAGCTCTGGGCAACTTACAAGCCAACCGTGGTGTTCAGTATCAGAGCTGCCCAGAGTCCCCCGGTCTCTTCCTCCAGTTGGAAACATGGCAGTTCATGGTTCCACCCCACGAAAGAGGCTGTGTGGCAGCTGTGTTACATTCAGAAATTGTCTGGACCTGGAGACACAGGGACTAAGTTTGAATTCTGGTTCCACCAGTTATTAGCTAGGGCACTTTGCACAAGCCTCCAGGCCTCAATCTCCTGTCTTCCGACTGGGAAAGGTAACATTACCCTCATGACAGAGTCATGGGAAGTGCATAAAACAGGCATGTGAAAGCACTCTGAAGACTCCAAACTAAGACATAGGTGTGAGAGATTATTAGTAAGGAGTAATATGGGGAAAGAAATGACCTGGACATGGGGTCAGGAAACAGGCCAGACCTGGGCTGTGTCCTTTACAAATGTTACCTAAACTAAAAACACTGACTGCCAGAATCCTAAGCAAAGGTAAGAAATATCTCTGCCGTAGAAGGTTTTAATGTATTCCAACATGGAGGAAAGTGAGTGAACGTACTGACTTCCTTAGACCCAAGGGAATCATATTCTTTCCTGTCGTAGTCCTGTCCTGTCCTACCCTACCCTACCCTACCCTACCCTACCCTATCCTATCCTATCCTATCCTATCCTATCCTATCCTATCCTGTCTTATCCTGTCCTATCCTGTCCTATCCTATCCTATCCTATCCTATCCATTAATTCAACATTCACAGAGCATCAAATCATGTGATACATGCTGAGATATGGAAACCAATGAGACACTGGTCCCTTCTCTCCAAGAGTGGAGTTTAGTGTGGGACATAGAAACTCCTCCTTTCTAGGGAAAGAGGCAAAACAGAATCAAAGAAAAGCAAACAGCTTTAGGGGATTTTGTTTTTAAAAGCATCATTACCAACATCCAGAGTGTTCTGGCCAACAGTTCACACTGTAATCAATCTTCTAAACTCTAATTCATCTCTATCTGCAGGCTTGGATGCTGAGAATTTCTGTTAAGATGTAAGAAAAGTTCAGTTCTGCACACCAGACACCAGATAAGAAGTAGGTGCGTAGTTTGTTTTATTTTGCATTGTCATGTTCAGTGGGTGCTTTTTCAGATATGTTTTTTTTTTTTATAGCAAAGCAACTTCATGCACAGAGTTAAATGTATCAGCTTTATAAGGACAAGTAGGGGTCCCCTCTCCCCATGTCTGCTCATCTCCCGTCTTTGATGCCTTCCCAAAGGCAAAGATTTTTAAGGGTTAGCTCTTCTTCCACAAAGTTAGTGCTATATTTCTTTTTGTTTTTAAAGAATTTTTTACATTTTTTTTCAATGTTTATTTTTTGAGAGAGAGAGAGAGAGAGAGAGTGTGTGTGTGTGTGTGTGTGCGCGCGCAGGGGAATGGCAGAGAGAGAGAGTTGGGGGGGGTGGGGAGACACAGAATGCGAAGCAGGCTCCAGGCTCTGAGCTGTCCGTACAGAGCCCAACGCGGGGCTTGAATTCACAGACCGTGAGATCATGACCTGAGCCGAAGTAGGACGCGCAACCGACTGAGCCACCCAGGCGCCCTGGTGCTATATTTCTAAATCTGCCCATGTTGCTGTCTCACAATTAATTTCCCCCAGACATTATCAATGGTTTCCCTCTTTGGGAAGATAAGCATGTCATTCTCTTCTATGGGGGTGAGTTCTTTCCCCAGTCTTGGACTAGAATGAGCATTCTATAGGTCTCTGAGCCTACAGTGCCTCTCGGGAATCCCATACAGATTGCTCCTACCTTGAGGCTTGTCCAGGCGAGAGAAAGGAGAGCTTTGAGGGAGTCATTGTTGGCAGGTTTTGACACACAAGCAACCTTCCCACAGGCACTGGCTCTTGCCGTTTTCCAGTTGGAATTACTCAGGCACCAAGCCTCCTGGAATGTAGGCTGGCACTGCAGATGCAAAAGAACTTTCAAGAGGGGAAACTGTTTGGCTGGAAGTCCAAGGATAGCTCTGGGGACTCTGGTGGAGGAGGAACTGAGTGGGTGGTAGTGGGAGGAATAGAGAGGAGGAAAGACATCTGCTCAGGCCCGGGCATGGCTCAGAGAGGAGAGGGCTGAGAAACAGTCACTCTCAGGAATGAGACCTTAATATATGATAACAAGCCATGGGGAAGCTGAGGGATTATTCAGCACACGCTGCTGGGACAAATGTTGGTTAGCAATTTGGCAAAGGCTTGGGTTGATCCTCACGTCAGATTTAATACTGAAAAAAAGAAAAAAAAAAAAAAACCTTCCAGATAGAGTAAAAGAGTTTAGATTTTTAGTAAAAATAAACACCAGAAAAAAAAAATAAAATTAAACATTTATTGGGTTGCTGAAAGAGGGAGAACTATGAGTGGATAAAATCACAAAATAAAAGATTTAATTATACATGGGATATATATTTCAAAATAAATAATATAATAATATATTGTATCTATCCTATCTAATACATTATTTATATATCATATATAACAATGTCTTATTATAATATATTAGATTTATTATGTCCAATAGATTATCTATATACTTTATATATTATATCTATATCTAATAGATTATATGTTATATATAATGATATTATAATATATTCATTATATATAATAGATTATATTAGATATATATTGTTATAATAAATCTATTATATTTAATGGATGTATTCCCACATAGAGGGATATATAATCTCTAGCTTTGTATATCTTATATATATCTAATATATATCTATCCAATATATATCTAACATATATTATGTCATTATATCATATCATATACATATATGTGTACCTTTGGTTTAAAAAATGTTGAAAGAGAGCAAAGCAGGACAATATTCTAAGCAAAGATGAAAAACCAAGCCTTGATATTCTTAACATAAAAGAGCTTATAAAACCATTATGAAAATCACTAAGCTCCTGAAAGCCAAAATAGACAGAAAATAAAAATCACAAAGAGGAAACAAAACTGCTTTAAAAACATATGTGAAAATGTTCAACCTTACTAGTAATCACAGAAATGCAAATGAAAAATGGAGATGCTATTTGCAGCCAGCAAATGTGTAATATTTGCAAAAAAACAAGAATACCCAAACTGATGGGGGTGTGGTAAAATTGATACTTCTCATGCACCTCTGGAGGCGATGTGAGCTTGTACAGCCCTTTTCGAAGGCAATTTGGCAGTGTGCATCAAGATCCTTAAAAGTATCCATGCTTCTTAATTCAACAATTCTACCTCCAAGGGGCAATCCTAAATGAAGCCAAAGTTTTTGTGTTAAAAAAAAACAAAACAAAAAAACAAAAACAAGAAAACAAACTTCATCGCAGTGTTGTTTACAGTGGTGAAAAGGAGAACGCGATCTAAATGCATAACAAGAGGAGGAATGGTTAAGTAGCTGATGGAGTCCATTGGTCGCGTTATTATAAACCATTAGTAATGAGTCAGACCAACCTGGGTTTGTTCTGGCTTCTCTTCTCTGAGCCCCAGGGAATGCTGCTTGCATTTCTCCTCCTGCTTCCTTGTCTGTAAAATTGAACTAATGGGCCCCTGCAGGGTGGTTGTGAGAATTTGGCTGGGTATTTGGTACATTGACTGGGGGTGCTTTTCTTGTTTCTCAGTCTTTCCTGATTTAGCACCTGGCACTGTTGCTCCAAGTGGTGGGATAGATATTCCTGTGCCTCAAAGGATTCCTGGTCAAGGGATTTCACCAGGAAAGCATCAGCAGAGAGGAAAAAAAGGCAAAAGGATTTGGGGGCCACAGGGTGCAGGCAGATGCTGCATAAATGCACACGGGGGGCTTCAGGAACCCCGCCTGCCACCCCTTGTTCCTCTCGGATGGATGGTTTGGTGAGAGTGGGGGCAGAGGTTCATAGCGATGTTAGGGATGTTGAGATGAATAAGACTTTCCTTACGCTCAATAAAGAGTTATCTTTTTAATAGTTAGGCTTTGCAAGATGCTCAGTGGCACATAATGTTCTCCATGTATATGAGAAAGTGAAGATACTATCTTCCATGCTGTTAATGGTCCTGTTTCCATCCTCATTGTTGGCATGTTTTCCCCTTTTCTATGGTGGGCACACTTCCTTATGATGTTTCCTTCCTGTTGAGCTAAAGTGTCTTCAAATCAATCCTGGGATCTCTTTGATTAAAAAAAAAAATCAACAAGCAGCCTAAATAAATAAGAATTCTTGCAGGAACTACCATCACTAGCTTTGTAATACATTCAGCAGGTATTTGCTGAAAACCTATTAAGAGCCCAACTAGACTCATAATACCAGTTACATCCATCACTTCTCTGTACCTCAGTTTCCTCATCTATAATATAAGCAAGGTAAGCAATATGGCCCCTTTCAGCTATAAAGTTCTGTGCATGTTTTAGGCAGAGGAACCAGTATTACAGAGGTCCTGGGGGATAATATATTTGAGGCAGAATAGAGGAAGAGATGGAATAAAGGAGGCTACAGTTGAAATAAATCTATAGATGTAGGTCAGAATCTGTGACGCTTTCTGGGTTCCAAAGCCATGTACCTTGTAAAGAGGGGAATCTAGGATTTGATCCTAGGTCCAGGTAATCAAATCCCATGCCTCTTCAATCACCATAGACCTGATGAGACTTCACCTCTAGAAGGCTCTCCCCTCTCCAATAACAAGGCTGACATTTGTCAAAAGTTAGGTATAGTTGGATGCAAGGGCATTGGAACCAGGCCCTGAGAGGCTGACCCAATTATCGTCACTCTACCTCCCACAGAAAATTTAAAACCAGCCACGTTGGGAGGAAGTGTTTGCTGGGCTCTGATAAGGCCTTATTCACCAGACTCCAACAAAATCCAACTGTTTATTTGTTGAAAAATAGTTTGCCTTTCATTTACATTTCCCCTGATGGTGTGGGTCTGCAGGCTGAGCCAAGGAGTAGGACTTTATAGCATTGGGCTGATGTGTTCCTCACTGTATAGGATTGTACAGACTTAACAGGGGGGTGTGAGGACACCATCACATTTCTCCAGGGCACCTCCATCATGTTTTTGGAAAGAGACCTTTTGTACAAGGCAAAGCAGACTTAGAAACAGAATGTACCTTCCTAATGACTTTCTCTTAGGAGGCTGAGGAAGGAAAGGAGAAAATGAGGGAGATAGAATGAGCTTTGCAAGAATGTATTTACAGTTAAATTGTATTTTAAAGGGAATGTGGAAATCCTTGTTCTGCAAAGATGCAAGGTAGAGAGAAGCCAGCAAATTGTAGTAGGAAGTTAGAAAGTGACACAGGCGTTGGAGTCAAGAAGACTTGAGTTGAAGTGTTGATCTGCAATTATCAGCTGTACGACCTTAGCCAATTAACCTAGCTGGGAATCAGTGTCTGAAAATCAGGATAATATACTTGCATGTTACAAAGGTTGTGACACAGAAGTCATTGAATGTATTTTTTTCTCTGTCTCATTAACCAAGAAATATGTACAGTAAACAGAAATCAGTTACGACAGAGCACCTTGGAGTCATAAAAGTAGTCTCTAATTAGAAGCATGGGTAGTTGGCACCTTGGAATCACCTGGAGCCTTCCTTAGAGAGGAAATCAGTTTTGAGTCACTGGAAGTAGCATCAGAGAGAGAGAGAGAGAGAAAGAAGAAGGAGGAGGAGAAGGAGGAGAAGGAGAAGGAGAAGAAGAAAGGAGGAAGAGGAAGGAGGAGGAGGGAGGTGGTGGTTCTGGAGCCTCAGTGGGGAAGTAGATCATATGGTCTCATTCTCTTGGAAAAGGGATGTATATAAGGCATTTGGATCCATTCTCAGGGTTTAAGAGAGAGTGAACTGACCACTGATCTCAGACCCTGAGATGGGAAATTGATGGGACTGTGTGGTTTTGTTGGTAACAGGGATATGTCCTAAGTCTGACAGTCAAATGAAATGCTTTGGAATAGAGCTCACATTTGGACATCCTTGGCCAAGCTTAATCACAAGGAATGAGATTAAAAAAAAAAAAAAAAACATAGTCGTGGGATGCCTGGGTGGCTCAGTTGGTTGGGTATCTGACTCTCAATTTCAGCTCAGGTCATGATGTCACAGTTTGTGGGATTGAGTCCCCCATTGGGCTTTGCACTGACAGCTCAGAGCCTACTTGGGATTCTCTCTCCCTTCCTCTCTGCCCCTCTCCCCTCAAAACAAACAAACAAACAAAAAACCATACCGGTGATCCAGGGACTGCAGTGCCAACGTAGGCAGAGAGGACAAACATTCTCTGTTAGATTCTGTAATACAGTGATTCTCTTGGCCTGTAGAATCATCTGGAAAGCTCTGAAAACAAACAGTTGTTGTGAGCTCTACCACAGGCCCACTCAGTCAAAATCACCATGTGTAGCCAGGCTTGAGAACCACAGGTGTAGACCAACTTTAAAAAGCATGTGGGTTGTTTCAGTTTGGGACTGTCCTGAATAGTGTTGCTGTGAACATCTGTGTGCAAATCTGTGTGGACACTGGCAAATAGATACAAAAATGTGGTCTGTCTGTACAATGGGGTACTTTTCAATGGTACAAAGGAGTGAACTACTGACACCTACTGCATCATGGATGAGCCTCAAATACATGATGTGAAATGAAAAAGAAAAGCAGACACAGAGACACCAGATTGTGCAGTTCTATTTATATGACATGTTCAGAAAAGATAGAAAGGAGAGTACATTAGTGGTTGCCTGGGGCTGGAGGTAGGAATAGCGATTACCTTCAAATGGGCATGGGGGGAGGGTCTTAGGAGGGGTGTGTATTTGTGTGTGCATATGAAAGTGCTCCCAAACTGATTTCTGATGATAGCTGCACCACTTGGGTAACGTTACTAAGAATCATCAAAGTGTGTAATTGTAAAGGAAGAATTTCATGATATGTAAACCGTACCCCCATAAAGTTGTTTTTAAAAGCCATTCAGTGAGAAGAAGCATTGCAAGAAGAAACAATGATGGTTGTGGACTGTTTAAAAGCCATGGATTTTCCTTTCCTGCTTGAGTGTAGAGGCTGAATAAGGATCTTACTCCCTTCACTCTCCTTCCTGTACCACATGTCAGTTGCATTAAACCTTAGTTTCTTCTGCTGTATGTGAAATTGGTGGGGAGACCCATGAGAGGGCTACCAGATTTTTTTGGCCAATCTAGTAGGTAAGGACTCTAAGATTTCCTGGAAAAATAAAAATAAAAATAGATTGGCACGTGGAAGACGTACAATAAGTATTAGCCCTTCTTTTCTTCTGCATCGGGCAAAGCATATTGTCTTTCTTCTTCCCTAGGATCTACTCTCGTCCCACTGTTTACACTAAAATTGTGCATGTATCATAGGGGATTTTCATTTTCTCCACAGCTCTTAGGATCACTTCTTACCTTTGTCACTACTGAAGACTTCCCAGATTGACTCGGTGATATTCTCTCCCCTTCTCTCTCTCTCACTGTTTTTCTTCGGGATTTTAAACCGTCTGGAAAACCAAACCTACTGCTTTCTGTCTCGTTTTCTGGGACAGCCATGGAATCAGAGAAGTGATGGTGATTTGGCCATGTCCCCAGTGGCCTGCTATCAGAATTGGTACTTTTCACTGCATCACACCAACTCAGCCATCATCAGCTGCAAAAACAGTCTACAGAAGTATTATTAAGGACCCAGTTCCCAACGATGTAGCTTTCTCATGACAGTGCAAAGAGACCTCAGGCTACTGGTAAGACATCTCCATGGCATGGCCTGATGGAAGCATTGTGAAATCTCAGGGGTGCTATTGAGCAGCTATGTGACCCTGGGCAAGTTGTTTGACTCATAGGGTTTTTATTGGTATGTTACATGGGAATGCTTATTTAAAAGGTAGATAGAAAAACTCAACAAGATTATTTATACAAACAGGACCCAGGGCCAGGCACAAGGTAGAGGCTCAGTGAATTCTCATTCTCTCCCCCAAGCCTCAGAAGATTAAGATACTACAGGACTGTTATCCAATGGGCATCTGATGTCCATGGGCATCTTTGTCTCTGAAATCAGAAAGCACTTGCGCATCTGGCGGTCTCAGTGCCCATCATTCAGAGCATCAGTTTTGAGTGGGTTGGAACTGAAAATACCAATGTTGAAAGTGAATCTAGCCTCTTCCAGTGAGACTGTTTATAGGAATGAGTCACTTGCTGTGTGACCTTGAGAAAGTCAATTTAGTGACTTTGAGAAAGCTATCTTAGTTTTCTCACCTAGGCAAAAGTAACAGATTTGGCTAGACAAAAATATATAACACATGCCATTAGCTTGCTAACTTCTTATTTGAAGCCTCATAAAACCAAAACATAAAAATGTATTTTTCCCCCATCAGTTATTGGGCCATTCCAGAGATGTTGGGGCATCTGATGAAGGGGAAGATAGGCCATCATTTTGAATTGCCACTTGCATTCATGGATGTTTGTGATTCAGTATCCCGGCTCACAATTTCCCCACGTGAGTCCATTTTGATGCTCTGGATAAGTTTCCAATTGTTAGACACAACAAGATTGTCCTGCTTTGATGTCAGCTTGTACAGTTTAATTGCTTATATATATGCTCATAAAATATACTTTACACTGATAATATCCTCTTGAAAAAGAAGTTTTATTTTCCTTGTTCATCAATTGAAATGCCTTGAAGAAGTTACCTACTCTTATAGTTTCAAGTGCAAAGGCCTGTAAGTGGTTTTATCTTAAATTTTAATTGATGATTCCAGCCTCTAGAAGCTGTGCATGGAAGTGGTTGTTAATTCCCCGTTGTAGAGGTAATGTGGGCAGACCGAAGGGAGTCAAATCACTGCTGGCTGACCCTGAAAGGAGGAGGGAGGAGAGAGTCCCCGAATATGACAAGTGGCCTGAATTCCATGACATGCTGACTCTTTGTGGGATCCGAATGCTTGAAAAAGTCATTCATGTTGCCTTGAAGCTAGAGAAGCCACTGAACGTTGATAGCCATCTCTTTGGAGGAAACCCAGTGGAATCCAACAGGTTTCAGGGAAGTCTCACTAATTCCCTACAGCAGAAAAATGTCAACCATTGGTGGAAATTCGGTCAGCTGTCCTCAGTCTAGCACAGATTGCCAAGCTGCCCTCAAAGTGTGGCCCAGGGTGCTAGTCATTGGGTCCACTTTGAGTCGAGGCAATGGTTATTTGATGCAGCTGGGATATCTGTCATTCAGTGTCAAGTGTAAATTCCTCACATGTGACAATAAGGCATGCAGTCAAATATCTATTCAGAAGGCATAGATTGGAGTTCAGCTCCAGTCTTTACCAGCCTTTACCACAGGGCTGGTGTGGGGATCAAGTGTGATAATATTTCTAAAGCCCTTAATATTGTGACTGGTTAGGTGTTCGACACACATTTCTTTTCAGATACTGTTTGTGCATATTTTTACATGATTGAGATCTCACTGCATATACAGTTTTGCCTGATGCAGAAATAAAAGTTCAAAGTCATTTTATCAGAATTTAAGACATTATGGTTCTAATAGATCAGTCAATATAATCTGATTTCTTTTATATAAATGTTTCCCCCTTCTCTTCACTATTTCAACAGGTTGTTATTAAGTTTTGTGATCATAATATGCTGTCATATATATAAATTTGATTTAGCAATCTTCCAAGGATATCCATGTCTATGTGGAGGGGTGATTTTAATCTGTAATTTTATTCATTTTTGGAATGACTTTGGCCAGTTTCAATATCTGCATTTCTCTGGCTGCACAAACATATTGAGAGGTGCCTCCTCTTTCTCTATTTTTTAAAAGAGCTTGTGTAAGTTTGGTGTGAGTTCTTCCACAAATGTTTGATAGAATCCACCAAAATCACCTGGACTTCAAATATTCTTTGTGGGAAAGTTTTTTACAAATTCAATTTCTTTTCTAATATTCTCCTCTTCTCCTTCTTATGCCTCTATTTTTCTGTGGAGCTAACAACCTCTTTTCATTCCTGATTTTTAAATGTGCATGATTTCCTATTTTTCTTGATCGCTTTGCTTAGGGCTTTATCAGTTTTGTTGGTATTTTTAAAGAAGCAAACTTTGGGGTTTATTAATTTTTTTTCTTTCATCAACTTCATTGATTCCTGCTGTTTATTTCCTTTCCTTTTACTCACTTTGCTCTTTTTCTCCCCTCAATGCAATATTATGTCATTAATTCCATAATTAATCTCCAATCTCACCCTTTTCCCTTTTCCCTTTGGGGGACTTTATACACATGTCAGATCATTTGATATTGTCTCATAGGACCTTGTGGTTCTGTTCATCTTTCTTAAGTCTTTTTTTGTCCTTTGTTCTTTAGAGTTGATAACTTCCAATTACCTGTCTTCAAATTCACTGACTTTTTCTTTTACTTATGCAGGAATTTTTAAATTCCAGGTATCATATTTTAATTGTTTTGCTTTTAATTTCTAGCCCTTTCATTTGGTTCCTTCTTATAATTCCATTTAATTGTTGAGATTTTCTATCTATTTACTCATGAAGACGTTATTTTCCTTTAAGTCTTTCCTTTAATTATTTGCACATATTTGTAACAGCTGCATGAGAATCTTTGTCTGCCTAGCCTCACATTTGGACCAGTTTGGGATTGGTTTATAGTGACAACTTTATTTTTCCTACCTATGGATCACTCTTTCCCATTTCTTTGTATCGCTAGTGTTGTGGGGTTTTTTAATTGAATACTAGATGTGATAGATAATATTATGGAGACTTTGGATTATGCTTTTCTGAAGAATGTTGATTCTTCAACTCCTGGCTGATCACCATGAACTTCTGAACTTTTAATATTACATTTTGCCAGTGCAAATCCATGTTTATCAAACCTCTCTAACTGTGCTGACTTCAACTACATTCTTTGTCCCGTGCAGGTCTTACTGAGGCTTGTTTCTAGGCTTCATTAAGGCGAGCTAGGAGTAGGCATGATGAACATTCTTATGTGTCAGCTGGATTTCAGATGTGTTAAGGATGTGTTAAGAAGATCCCTCCACTCTAGGGCCAGAACGGACCATCTCTTGGCACTCTTCTTCTCAGCTGACCTATGGTGTTTCATTCCATTTTCTTTTTTAATTTTTTTTAATGTTTATTTATTTTTGAGAGAGAGGGAACATGACAGAGTGCGAGCAGAGGAGGGGCAGAGACAGAGGGAGACCCAGAATCTGAAGCAGGCTCCAGGCTCTGAGCTGTCAGCACAGAGCCTGACGTGGGACTCAAACTCACGAACCGCGAGATCATGACCTGATCTGAAGTCAGAGGCTTAACCTACTGAGCCACCCAGGCACCCCTCATTCCATTTTCAATTCATGGTAGCTTCTGTCTGGTAAGCCTTGGGAGGGCTCACTTTGAGAATGGACAACCTAGCTCTCATCTATGGACTTGCAAGGGACTCCCTGCATAGACTTCCAGGGTTCCCTCTCCACGCAGTTTCCGTTTCTTTGATGCCTTCATCAAACACTAATGACTTTATTATGTCATCAATTCATTCACTAGACAGATTCCCTGCAGCTTCATTTCAGATGTCCAGGACTCTGCCTGATGCGTCCTCAAGTTAGCAGAACTGTTGTTCTCTTCTTATACTTTAGTTCTCTGTGTCACACTGGGAGAATTTTCCATAGACGGAGAGCTATGTGATCATGGGGCTTACCAGGGATGTCCCTTCTCTCAGGTATTAGAGTCTTGTGCTGCCTGTTTTCCACTGTCTGAAAATCCATTAGCTTACAGATTTTGTCTAGTTTTACAATTGTTTACGGTGAGAAGACGGACCCAGCCCCAGCTATTCTATCATAACCAACAGCAGAAGAATTTGGCACTTTGTTTTAATGTCTGGAATTCAGATAACTTCATCAGGATACCTTTAGATGTGATGTCTGTCTTCCTTATCACTGCATTCAGAATAGTGCTGGACACATAGGTGATCCATACAAATTTGTTGAATAATCAAGATATCCTGGGTGGTTACCTGGTCAGTCTTTTCTACAGCTCAGGAAGGTTTTCCTTTATTAGTTATTTGACAATTTCCTCTCTTTCATTCTTTCTGGCACATTTACTAAGCAAATTTGGAATTTCTGGATATATCTGAATATCCCCCTACTCCATGTTTGACCTCTTTTACCAGTTCTTTTTTTTTAATTTATTTCATTTTTTAATTTTATTTTATGTTTTTTTTAATGTTTTTTACAGTTGTTGGGATGAGCACTGGGTGTTGTATGGAAACCAACTTGACAATAAATTATGTTAAAAAATAAAAATTAAAAAAATAAATAAATGAAATGTTTTTAAATATTTATTTATTTTTGAGAAAGAGAGCGTGAGCAGGGGAAGGGCAGAGAGAGAGGGAGACACAGAATCCGAAGCAGGCTCCAGGCTCCCAGCTGTCAGCACAGAGCCCAATGTGGGGCTTGAACTCATGAACCACAAGATCATGATCTGAGCTGAAGTTGGCTGTGTAACCGACTGAGCCACCCAGGTGCCCCCATGTTTTTATTTTAAATGAATAAATTCTAGGTTGCCAACTACTGAAATGTCATATTTAATGTATATAAAAATTTTAGAAAAAACTTTATTTTTTAATTTTTATTTTTTTAATTTTTATTTGTTTTAATGTTTATTCATTTTTTAATTTTTTTATTTTGTTTTTATTTTTTTAAATATGAAATTTATTGTCAAATTGGTTTCCATACAACACCCAATGCTCCTTCCAACAGGTGCCCTCCTCAATGCCCATCACCTACCCTCCTCTCCCTCCCACTCCCCCATCAATCCTCGGTTTATTCTCAGTTTTTAAGTCTCTTATGGTTTGGCTCCCTCCCTCTCTAACTTTTTTTTTTTTTCACCAGTTCTGACAAAACCTTTCACCTTAGTATCCCGGTCCAGATTTTAGTCTTCACTGGTATCCGTTCTTCTATGCAGACCATCCACTTACTACATTTTAGTTTTTAATTTGGCAATTATGGTTTTAAAATTTTGTGTTTTGAGAGTTGTGGGTGTTTCTTTTCCTTGGCATCCTGTCTTTTCTTACTGATGTGATAAATGGGTAAGTTTCCTTCGGTTTATTGTGTTAACTCTTCCCCCAGACATTAATTTGCTGCTGCTTGTATTTTGAAATTCTTTTTCACGTTGTTAGTTTTCTTCAAACGTATGGCAGGTATTGGTTGCTTGTCCTAATTGTTGATGTAATTTAAATTGAGTGATGTTGGCAGCCAAGGAACAATTCTTTAGTTGAAGTGAAATTTCTTGTTCTCTTGGCAATGAATGCAGATTTCGATCATGGGGGCCTTAAGGCTGGAGGAGGAGATTGGAGACTGGGCTTCCCTTTAAGGTGTGTAAGCAGAGGATTTTTTCATTTTGAATAAGTGATCTTCTAGTCTTTCCTAAAAGCTATGAGTTGTCTGGGCACAGCCCTACTTCACTGGCCATAGGTCACGCTCTGGGAGTCTTTGTCAGAATTTCTGGGTACAAGATTTGTACACAAAACCTTGTCTTAGAATAAATGTCAATAAAGCCACTCTGATACCCAGGGCCTAGCTCCACTGCTCTACCTTTTAATTCCTTGCCCTGATGACAACCCATGGCCATTGTTCTTTATTTCCTCCACCCCATTGCCTGCCATTTTCCAGAGCTTTCTCTTGTGTCATTATGTATTGGTGGTACTCTTCTCATCCTCCCCAATCTCCTATAGATTTAAAGAACATGTGGATGCTTTTCTTCTGTTGTTTTCATCACAGACATCAAACCAGAAGTGTCTACTTCTATCCTGTCTTTCAGTAACCACCTGTACCCAAGCATCTTCTTTGTCACTAAAGTTATTTGCGCCTGTGTGAAATCAACATCACCAACCCAGATAAAAAAGGCATACAGATCTGAGTGAACCACTTGTCTGGGTAAAATACAACAGCCAGTGTTTGTTTATTAGATCTAATAAACTATTAATAAATATTTTATAACTATTAATAAATAAAATATTAGATAAAGAGTAACAGGCAGGAACATGTCATTTGCGAAGGCCATCTGAGAGCTTTCATGTGTGTTTATCACTAGGGGGACATTGTTGACAAAATAGATCTTCATCCAAAGTACCCCAAAACAGCAGATACTGATGGATAGAATAGGCTTTTAAGAAAAAGGTATTGGAATTAGCAGAGAGGACACATAAACATTTTGGACCTTGTGTATCAAGCCATAAAGATGATACTCCTTAGAGGCCTTATAAACATATTTCCATTAAAAAGGTGAAGGTGTGGAGTTCATTTATTTATGTTTTGTCCTTTTAGTAAAAGCTGAGCTGAATGAATTATAGTCACTATGCAACTGGAGTGTGGTTACGGGTTTATATACCTGTTTGTCTATCTTTTTCACTCATTACTTTATTGATTCACTCACTAAACAAATATCAATTAAGGATCCACAAAAGACACTAATTAAGGAACTCACAAGGAAGCCTATCGTTGATACCACTGTAAAGTGGTACTACAACAAGATTGATAACCTGGTCTCTGAGATCCCGTGAGAACTTTATCAAATGTAGGGGGATGAGAAGGATTCCCAAAGGAAGAACAACTAAGCTGAAGTCAGAAGGAGTTAATCAGGTAAAGAGCAATAGAAATGATGTTTTTAGATAGAGAGAGTAGATATTCAAACATCCAGAGGCATGAGTGAGAAGGATACATTTCAAAAGAATCCTAAGTGGATCCACATGGCCCGAGTAAAGAGTGTGCGAGGGAAGGAGCAAGAAAGAATGCTGGGGAGGTGAGTGGGGGTCAGAACATTCAGGAACTTTGGCCTGTGCTGAGTTTCAGGCAGAGGAACAGCATAGTCTGGTTTGGCTCCAGAGTGTAGGAGAGATTACATACAGTGGAACCGAAATCCTGGGACCGTGTTGGGGAACGGGTGGAAATCCAGCTGAGCCATGGCAGTTTCACAAAAGTGTTGTCGGCAAAAGTGACGATAAACAGGGCAGTTCTAGAACTGCTTGGTGGTATAAGTAGGATCTGGTGAGTGTTTGCACCTGAGGGTGAGGAAGAAGGATGCGTCGTCGACTTGGACACCCTGTCACCAATGGGTGAATTCAGGTCCACCCAGAGAGATAAAGAGTATGGTGGGCACCACGATGGAGGAGGAGCTTTGGGAGGAAATGGTATGTTCTGTTTTGGACATGCACTTGTGAGGCACCCATGGAACCACATAGTAGGCAGGAAGAAATGTTAATACACAGCTCAGATGGGAGATCTGGATCAAAGAGTGTATCCAGGCGGCCTGAGAGGTAATAGTAATTGAAAACACAGGACTGGGTAAAAACCAACCATGAAAAGAGCATAAACAATAAAATATCAGGGAGATAAGAGGAAGACTAGACTAGTTTGCTGTTTTAGTCGGCTCAGGCTGCCACACCAAAAGACCTGCAGGAGTGGGTGGCTCGAGCAACAGAAATGTATTTTCTGACAGTTCTGAAGGCTAGAAGTCCAAGGTCAGGGTTCCAGTGTGGTTGGGATCTGATGAGATCACTCCTCCTGCTTTCTGGCTTGTGTCCCCCCAACATGGTGGAGAGAGAAGACTTGGTTTGTTGACTGATTGATTGATTGATTGATGACTGATTTCTGGCAGTATTGAATTCCAAGATGAATCCTCAAACTCCAGACTCCCACACCCTTTTGTTTGATCACTGTGACCCACCCAACTTGCCTTCCAGACACACGATTCAAAAATTCCCTCTTTGCCCCAAGCTCATTTGAAGTTGTGCTTCTGCCTTTATATAATTTCTGAAGAATCCTCACTGATCCTGAAATTGCTGCTGTGGCCCCAGAAGTACGAATACTGTGACTTGAGGAATCAAGGGCAAGGAACTAGAAAAAAACAAACAAACGTGTAGTTGTTTTGTAAGAGAGATTCATTACTTCCTTCAACGCACATCTACTGTCCTATGCGCAGATTTAACACTGAACATAGGTGGAATGGGATGTGCGTAGCTGCGTGTGAAAAAAGTCTCTCTGATAAGAAACTTTGTTGAAAATCCAACTTCAGGGCCCATTTATGGTATGACCTAATCTGCGCTCCTACAGTATTGCCTGCATAGCAATACTATTGCATTTTTATTTAATGCTGCAAGGGTGAACATTTTCATTTCCAGAAGGCAGCCAAAGCAGAGCCTCTCCCTTACATGCAGCATTGGTTTTGGGGACGAAGACAGACACAGAAATACACTTTCCTGGATTGTGTCTTTTCTTGACTATTCTCCTCCACGGCGAGCATCCACTTACACTTGTAGTCAAGATGCCCATCCAGAGAACGACATGTCACAGCATCATGAGCACCTAGGAGGACAGAGGCTGATGGAGAAACAGACCTTCTGCATGGGGAACGTGGTATCCTGAGTTGCTGACAATTAATTAGTGATGAGTTTGTCGTGTTGCTTGTGGTCCAGGATGATTAATCTGAGTCTGAATTCAACTAAACCATTAAGGAAAGTTCACAGCAAGATAAGCTGTGAGTGACAATGTTACCCTTTAGAAGAAGGGGAGCTGACAGAATGAATTGCAACCCCCTGCCTCCCCCTCGCTGGCTTCCAGCCTGTCACAGTAAAATCTCTGAGCTCCCACTGTGACAAAAGAGCTGAGGAGGCATGCTTTCAAGGCATGATCAGGGGACTCTCAGAAGTTAACGGAGCCTGGCAGTTCACGCCTCCAAACTACTCGTCCCGCACATGAGGGGGTTGAGGTCCAGAGAGGCCGTTGTACTTGTGTATAGACACACAGCAAGCAGCTGAGGCTGCAGCCCTCTGACTTTGGCAACTCTGTGTTGTCCCTTCCTACTGTGTCACCTCACAGAGGACACTGGCAGTGTTGAGCACACTCTTTAAGGACATGAGAATAGAGGCCTGGAGACCCACCTTCTAGCACAAGCTCTGAGATCAGCTTGTCCCCAGAACTAAAGCTGCAAAGGGAGAGGCTGGTTGCTGATGGTGGCCTCGGTGCCCCCACCTCCATGGCTTCTGGAAGCTAGATCAACTTCCTCACTTGGTGGTCTCTGGAAACCCATACTCTAAAACTTACACAATATCACCTCCTCTGCTGGTAGTTGGTCAAAACCAAGGGTCCTGGCCAGCCCAGCAGACCCCAGCCCTTGAAGAATAGTGACAAAGTGGCATCACCAAAGATCACGTGGGATAGAACTTCTCTTTTTGGCAATCTTTGCAAAGTACATCTTTCACTTCTGACAGTCTAGAAATTTCAAGTCCCCACAGGAATGACCAAATAACCCCATTAACTCCATCACCCAAATATACCTGATGTCTTTTCTCTGGATGATGTTGCTTATGAACTGCTCTCAATTATCTTGTGCTGCTGGTGGTGTACTGGCCTGGGGCCAAGAGAAAATAGAAGCATGTGTGTGTAGATCAGGTAATTACATTTAGGCATGTCCGCCAGTCTATGTTCAAGTGCATGTTTTAATTTGATATTTGATTTGTTTTTCATCAAAGATGTCATATGACTCGAAAGAATATGCAATATCAAAAGACAGAGCCCAAGAGGGGACCTGAATGGCTCAGTCAGCTGAGCGTCTAACTCTTGGTTTTGGCTCAGGTCATGATCCCAGGGTTGTGGGATTGAGCCCTGCATCAGGCTCCATGTGGAGTGTGGAGCCTGCTGGAGATTCTCTCTCTTTCTCTCCCTGAGATTCTCTCTCTTTCTCTCCCTCTGCCCTTCCCCCACTCCCTTTCCCTCTCTCTCTCCCTCTCTCCCCCCACCCTCTAAAACAAATGAACAAACGAATCAAAATGTGATCTTAAGGAAAAGAAGAGGCCAAATGTGGAGCTGCTGTTGCTTCTGTGTTCTGTCCATGTCCTGAACTAGGCAGAAGCCAGAAGTGGTGGTGACGCACACGAGCCCAATTACAACCCAGAATGTGTGTTTGTCCTGATGGCTGCTTCTTATTCCGGCTACTCGTGACACACTCTTTTTTTGCATCAAACAGTTGGAACCCGACAAACAGAGGAATTGGGTATCTATCCCTGCGCAGCTTATCAAGAAAGACTGGAGTTTCCCTCTTTTGTACCTCAGCTCTTGGAATGACCCTGGTGTTTACATTTCCCTGATCTTTTTACTTGGAGTCTGTTACTAGCTCTGTGCTCATCTGAAACCTAGTGGCAGATGTTCGGAGTTGTGTTTTTTTTCTCTTTCTCCATCTTCTGAAGTCTCTCTCAAATATCTGGCTTGCACTGATCTGTCGATCTCCCTGGTGGCCTCCACTGTATACTCAAGTGGCCTCCATTGTATACTCAAGTTGTACAGATCCTAGAGGCCCAGTCCCCATGCCTGCCAGAGAGCACCATTCAGGTGAGGGGGAGTCACACAAAAAGAAATCTTCACTTCAGGACAAGAGCAGGGAGGGAAGGAAGGTCTCCGGGGTGGGCTTGTACACTGTGCCCTGAGGGGCTGACCTCTTCCAAAGCAGTTAAAAAAAATGTTGTTGGGGACGCCTGGGTGGCTCAATTGGTCAGGTTTTGGACATCAGCTCAGGTCATGATCTCACGGTTCGTGAGTTTGAGCCCCACATCAAGCTCTGTGCTGACAGCTCAGAGCCTGGAGCCTGCTTTGGATTCTGTCTCTCCCTCTCTCTCTGCCCCTCCCCTGCTCGTGCTGTCTGTCTCTCCCTCTCTCAAAAATAAACATTTAAAAAATTTTTTTAATGTTGTCAAAGAGCAAAAGTTCTAGTGCATCCAGTTGAATGAGGACATTTGGCCCCCCTGGTCCCAGCAGTCGTCTCTTGGAAATAAAGAAAATATGCTGGCTAGCTTTAGCAGAAAAGCCAGTATTGATCTCTGTTCTAGGCAGAAGGAACACGGCTTCTCGTCAAATAAGGATCTTTTTTAAAAAGAACAAGACAAAGCCAACCATACACAGGGTTTCTCCCCATCCAAACGGCTGTTAATCTTGTCACATCTTGGCTGCAGTTATTAACTGGAAAAGTCAAAGAGGCAAACGGATTTCAGAAAGCCTCCGTTTATTCTGCAATAGGGCGATGAGTGTCCAGCTGTGGCAGACAGAATCTGGACAAGTTCTTTTACACCAATGGTCTTGTGATTGTTCTGAAATAACTTGTTTATCTGATGTGACACACAGCAGACACACCACTGTTGGGTTCTTTTATTCCCTCTCCCTGCCAAGGGATGTGGAGGCCCCACTTAGGCAACCACTGTGCCAGGTGCCTTTGGAACATCTGAGGCAGCTTGCGCCCCATGTAAAATTCTGACCAAGGGAAGTTCTTCCTTCCGTTGAAATCCAATCCTTCTCTCAGAAAACTATACCTCTTTGTCCCAGTGCTACTTTCGGAGAACCAAGTCAGAACCAAATATTTGATAGTCCTCCTAATATTTGGTGAGAATCATTATTCTCCCGTGAGTCTTTTCTTCTCTAATCAAAATTGTACTCCGCGAGTGGACTTTTTCTTGTTTGTCATGATATATGGGTGCACACATGTGTGTACACACACACACACACACCATTCCCTAGAACAAACAAGAAGACCATGTTGTCTCTGAATTGTTTCAAACTCCCTGTCCCTCACCCCCTGTGGCTAAGAAACCACCAATTCCTGCTTATTCCACCACCTGCAAAGCTCCTAAAAAATGCGGTAGTGACATCATACAGTGGTTAAGAGCCCAGACTCAAGCTCTTCCCGGTTTTGAACTCACCATTTGCACGCTGGGTCACTGTGGCCTCAACATCATTGTCTATAAAGTGGAAGGTGTAACAGTACGTGACCCATAAGATTGTTGATTGAATATATGTGATGCTCTTAGAACAGTGGCCTACATCTGATAAGTGTTGTTACTGACATTGTTTTTATTACAGAATCTGTTTACTCGTTTCTGAAATCTTCTTCATTCAGGGCCAACACTATCTTCTGCCTAGAAATCACCGATAGCTTCTTTTTTGTGTGTGATTGATTTCTAGTTTCATACTGTTGTGGTTGGGAAGGGTGCATGTAGATTTCATTCTTCTTAAATTTATTGAGATAGCTCTTGAACTTCCAGGCTCTGCCTCTGTTAGTCCATTCTTCCATTGTGTAGCCAGACTAAACAGTTAAACAAATGAACAAAAACTTGGTGATAGGGCATTTACACTGATGTGGAAATGACAAGAACCATGTGAAGTCTAGGGAACTGAGAAAATCCTTGAAGGCTTTGGTTTGTAATCCCATGGTTTTGCCCAAGGCTGTGTGAAGGGTTGGGGCACCCAACTGACAGGTGGCTATCCAACACTCCCACTCTTGAATGTTGGACCCTTCATGTAAGGTTAAGAGCAGCTCCATTCTCAGCGTCTGGCCACCACTAACAAAGATGGCATCATCACTGTGTCCCCTGGAAAATTTGCGGTGTCCCATTCAGTGACTGAGTGATGCTAAGGGGTTCCACTGGACAGTTTATCAGCTCGTGTTTTCTGTGTAACAATCCACCCCAACACTCAGTGGCTTTAAAACAACAGCCATTTCTTATTCTGTGGAGTGTAGTGTGGGTTCTCCAAGGATTGGCTGGTCTGGATTGGTTTCAGCGCATCTCTCCTGGGTTTGCTAATACTTCTGCAGTTCAGCTGGGGCCCTACTCCATGCTGGATTTGGATAGGTCCCCTTAACCGGGGATGGCCTGCGTTGTGTACCACTCCTCCTTTTTCTAGGACCAGTATCTAGCCTGAGCTTTTCCTTCTCTATAGCAATGCAAATGCAAGAGAAAACATTTAAGACTTAGGCTCAGAGCTGACACATCATCAATTCTGCTTTCGTGCAGTTGCCCAAACTAAGTCACATGGCCAAATCAGGAGCAGGAAATAATGTCCCACGCATTATGCCCACAGACTTCCTAGTGCCCAAAGGTGGGTAGCTGTGGGATCTCCTGACAGGTGCCCGAGTCAGTCTTCCACGTTGAGCATACAAAGTCCCACATTGGCAAGTACTCTATCTTCATCTGAGACCAGGGCTCTTAAGCTGAAATACTTACAGAGGTCAGACAGCTAATGTAATGAGTGAATCGAGTGGGGTGGGAAATACAATAAAATGGAAGGTTATGCCCTGTCTTGAGCGAGGGAGAGACTGCTGGGAATGCCTGTTTGGTGTTAATTGCGACATAGTGTAGCAACTGTTCTAACACATAAATGGCAGGCACTGGTGCAAAAGCATGGCTTATGTTAATTCATTTAATCCTTACGACAAACATTTGAGATAGTTATTATTATTGTTATTACTCCCATTTGACAAATGAGAAAATTGAGGCACAGAGAGGTTTGGTAACTTGCCCCCAATCACAGAGCTGGGGTTCTAAACCCAGATACCTGGCTCCAGAGTTCATGTTCTTAAATATTACACTCTGCAATCAACACTTTATATTTTAAAAAAAGCCGGAAAAGCAGACTTTCACATGGAATCATTCAAGTTTACATTTTGACAAGTAATTTAAATACACAAAAATCATGTGCAGGCCAAGGAAAGTATCTTTATGGGCTGAATTTGACTGTGGGCCTCTAGCTTAAGACCATTAGCTAACCTAGAATATTGGGCTGACCAGGGGAATTTTATGAGCCTGAATTTAGGGCAGCCGCCCAGCCACTGCAGGCCTCCTACCCTTCCGGAAAAGTACTGAACTCAATCAAAGCTTCCGAAATCAATCCCCAAGATCCCAGCAGTGTCTTAACGGGGCTCTGGCTGAGGCTTCTGCCCTGGCACTGGCCCAAGGTATCAGGTAGGCCCTGCCTGACATTGACCAGTCCTTCTGAGGGCATCAGAAATTAGAACTGGAGCCCCAGGCAGAGACTGGCCATACATATCAGGTTTGGGTCAGCTTTGGGCCTTTTCACCTTGGAGGGTTCACCCTCCTGCAGGGGCCTGGGCGGGTAAGCGATGTCTCCAGTGCTGAGCAGGTGCAGTGCAGTTTAACACTGTTGCCAAGACTTGGCTGGGCAGGAGGGGGTGGCGGTTAGAAGAGGAAAACCTTAGGAAGACCAGAGAATGGGAAAACCAGTGATGAAAAATGTATCCCGCACTGCAGGGTGAGGAGCAACGCCTGTGGTGTGCGAGGAAAAAGTTTGAAAGTGCAGAGGAGGGAATGTTGATTCAGAGATGTTGCTCTTCTCCTTTCTTGGGAGCTTCTCCCTGACTTGCCCCAAATCACAAGGCAGGTTTTTGTGGGCTCAGTCTGCCCCTCTTGAATCTGTACCCGACTCTGTGCGGGTCTGTTAGTTAGAGGAGGGGGGGGGAAAGCCTCCTTGCTTTCCCTGCACATCTGAAAAGTACTCTGTCACCAGTCTTTCCAGAGGGTGACACCTGTCACTCCTCCTGCAAAATCCACCTCCCTTGTGCCTTCAGAGGTGATAACAGCCAACATCTTTTATTTTACTTACTGCAGCATTTGCCTCCATTACCAGCCCCACCTCTTTAAGCTCTGTCAGTTTGAAAGAAAAGAGTTACGATTTTTTTTTCCTCTGCAAAATTCCCCACCCTCCATCTTTTTTGGCAGGAACAGACACGGGGATTTCTGAAGGTGGCAAAATAGGTGGTTACATCCTCAAGTTATAATTTTTTAGCATTTTATGTAACAAATCCTGGCAATATTTACCCACTTGTATTATCTAGAGGGTTGTTATTTGCTGTGCCTGCTGTTTTCCAAAAGGCACACAGAAAAATTAAAAAAAAAAAAAAGGCAGGTCTCTGCCTCACTGTGTCCAGGAACGCTGGGGATGTGTTTGATCCCATTCTGCTTGGGGGACTGACAACGGCGTCACAGCAACAAAGCCATCCAAGATGGGATTGTGAAAAACCCGTCGTGCAGATTATAATACTATTTCCTTATTGTACGTGTAATGCATGTTCATTGTAAACATACTTTAGAAAATACAGAAGGGGTAAAGAGAATAATCACCTGTCTTTCCATCTGTAAGGAACTTAGTGTGAAATACTGTCTCCCATGCACCCATTCAGGACGACACTATAAATACATATTAATATCCAAATTTATTTTGCAGTTTAATGGCATCCCCATAGCAGGAAGGACTTGAAATGCCCACACAATGTTGCAACATATCAATGTTCAATAACATCTTCATTCCCCTCTGTGTGGATATTTAGGCGGCTTCCAAGTTTTCAAGTCTACATGTGGATAAATGTCCTTGCTCACAATTCTTTGTATTTCCTGGTACCTCAGGCTATTTCTATGAGTCAGATTGTTGATTCAGGGCACATGGTGGCTCAGTTGGTTAAGCGTCCGACTTCAGCTCAGGTCATGATACGGTTCGTGGGTTCGAGCCCCACATCAGGCTCTGTGCTAGCAGCTCAGAGCCTGGCCCCTACTTGGGATTCTGTGTCTCCCTCTCTCTCTCTCTCTCTGCCCCTCCTCTGTTTATGCTCTGTCTCTCTCTCTTTCTCAAAAATTGATAAGTGTTAAAAAAATTTTTTTTAATTGTTGAGCCAAAGGGAATGGATATTTCTAAGGCTCTTGATAATTTTGTAGGAAGTTGGTACAAATTTACACCATGTGGTCTTCTGAGACCAGGTCACTATCAGCCCGTCGTAGGGGCTTCCCTCTGTCCCAGGGAAAAACAGAAAACAGGTGAATGCCTGGAGAGTGCTGGGGTGGAGCTGAGATTTGAAGCAGGACAGTGAGGGATGGTGTTGCCAAGGTGACGGTTATGGACTGAAAGTCTGTGTCTCCCAAATTCATGGGTTGAAACCCTACCTGGCAATGTGATGCTACTAGGAGGCGGGGCCCTGAGGAGGTGACTAGGGTTCAATAAACTGATGACGGTGGAGCCCCCAGGAATAGGATCAGGAACCCTACAAGAGGCACTAGAGAGCTTGCTTCCTCTCCCTGCTCTCTGCCTCTGGAGCGTGCAAGAAGACGTCAGCAATCTGCAAAGTGGAAGGAACCGGAAGAACCTGGCCATGCTGGCACCCAGATCTCAGCCTTCCAGCCTCCAGAGCTGTGAGAAGTAGACTTCTGTTGTTTATAATACACCTGGTCTGTGGCATTCTGTCACCATAGCCCAAGTGGCCTAACACAATGACACACATCTGCTTGAGGTGAGAAAGAGCCGTATGTATTTAAGGGAAGGGACTCCCAGCAAGGATACGGCAGATGCAACATCCCCTAGGCTGGAAAAGGTTTGAGTTGGCAAAGAATGGAAAGAAGGATGGGCTGACTCTTGGCCCTGAGCTTCCTGGCCACCAGAGCAAGAAGGGCAGCTTACCCGGAAGTGTCCTTTCTCCAATCACACAGCATCCAGGACTTTCTGAAACACTTTTGATGAACTTGCTGGATGCAGGGGGATATGCTCAGGTGCTCAATCCATTGGTTGATACCTGCTACTTGATTGGAAAACAAGGAGGTGACCTTTACCTAAGGCAGAGGTGCTCCCGTCCTCATAGAAACCCAGTGGGCTTCCTGGCTCAGGAGCTCAGAGACTTTGATAGACCCTCCATGCTAGAAGGAAGCGATGTTGAAGCTCCTTCTGGAAAAAAGTCCCCCTGAAAACTCTAATTTGCTATTAACTTTCTTAATTTTGCTAATTACTAACCTCAGTGTATTATCAACAATGAAAATAATTGCTCGTAAATACTAAGAGATTATCTCCCAGGCACTGGGCTAAAAGCTTTATATAGATTACCTAAATTTAATCATTTCAACAACCTTAAGAAGTCAGTAATATTATTATCTTCATTTTTCGGAGGAGGAGGAAACCGGGCTTTAGGGTAAAGTCACTTCTCTAGGATAAGAGCTGGTAAGCAGGCACAACTGGGATTCGAACCCACTTCTGTCTGGCGAACTCTACCTTCTGGTTTGCCTCAGAGAGAGCACTGTCAGAGCCTTACTTTATCTGGTGAAATGCTGATATGCAGCCCTTTGGAAGAGTTTATTCAGTTAACTAGGCCCTGGGGAAGGAGGGCTGGAAACCGCTCAAAACACATCCTGGCTGCCATGCTGAGATCTGGCCTAATTATGGCTCTCCCAGCAACGCGCAGGGCTTGGTTCTTCGGGAGGGCACGTTCAGCCTCCCCTCTGCACACCACTGGGTTCCGGTCGCAGCCAGAGTGGGAAGCTCCCCATGCGGGGTGCCTGGAGGCCTGTCCCCAGATCTGCTTGGCCGAAATCAGCAGTCTCCTTGGATCCCCGTGAATTGCAAGAACAAGGTGAAGACTGGCCTGGAGGGAACCCCCAGCAGGATGCTCCAAGGGCAGCCCAAAGACTCCCTGTTCATTCCGTGGAGGCCTACTGAGAGACCCCTCTCTCCTGATCTAACCACCACCACCACCACCACCCCCCCCACCTTCACCTGCACGCTCTTTCATTGCACAGAACATTGCTTTATGGTTGAGAAGATAAAGACTCTTTGGTCACATTTCCATCACCCTTTACCCTGTACGGTCTCCGCTCGAAACGACTGACCATTCAGATCATTTAGACTTAGATTCTCAGGCACTGTTCACAACTCTGTGAAGCGGGTAGGCTTTGATCTCCCTTTTCACGAAGGTGACCTGAGGCACAGAGACGTTATGTAATTTGCTCAAGGGCGCACAGCTGGGTAGGGGAAAGAGCTTGGACGGAAATCTAGATTGGCTGGCTCTAGAATCCACTTTTTTTTTTATTAAAAAAATTGTTTTAACATTTATTTTTTGAGACACAAAAAGAGAAACAGAGTGTGAGCAGTGGAGGGGCAGAGAGGGAGACACAGAATCGGAAGCAGGCTCCGGGCTCTGAGCTGTCAGCACAGAGCCCGACGCGGGGCTGGAACTCGGGAACCGTGAGATCGTGACCGGAGCCGGAGTCCAGACGCCCAACATAACAAGTTATTGCCCATCTTTCCCTCGGATAACCCTTGCATTGCAAGGTGTGCTGACTTCCCAGACCCAGTCCACCCCTGGAGCGTTTCTGAGTGGGATCTCATGATGTGACCAGCTGCAAGGAGCAGAACCAGCTCCCCGGGAGCAAGGACTGGTTTTTGGAGCGTCCCTGCAAGTGTAACCCCGTTCCTTCCCCTTTGATCCTCCACAACGGCTCATCCAGGCGGGCCTTCCCGGAGAGAAATGAGGTGGTGCCTTCCCCTGCCTTTCCCCGATCTGCTCTGGCGTCTGGTCTGCCCCGTCGGCAAAACTCAGAATCCGATCACTCAAGGTCTCGTTTATTAATTGGCAATTGGAGCCCGTTTAGGACAGCACCCAGGCGGTTGGTGAGGAGCTGAGCTGCAATGAAAGAATTTAATTTAAAGAACGAGTCGATTCAATTGAATCCTGAAAATCATTCCGATGTGCTCCCAGGGGAGTCTGTTTGGAATCGATAAATGTGCCTGTGTCGCTGTCTCCTGTCTCCACTCTCCCCCGCTGGCCCTCAGCCAGGGGGAAATTGTTCCAAGGGACCAGGTGTCATTTAGGAGAGGTGTGGGCTCTGCCGGATGCACAAGGTGGGGCATTCCTCAGCCCCAAGATGAGATGGATCTCTCCTTCTCCGCCCCCCATGCTCCCCGAGCCCCCTACTTACTCCCGTCCTTCGCTGCTTCCCTGCCTCTGTGTCTGTCTGTCTGTCTGTCTGTCTCTCTCTCTCCTTCCTTCACTCTTGGCCTTCTCCTGTCGTCTCTTTTATCTTCCTACAAAGTGCTGCTAAAATAGCCAAACACGCAGAAGCAGAGGGCAGAATGGTGGTGGCCAGAGGCTGGGAGGTACGGTGAGATGTTGGTCGGAGGTCACAACATTACAGTTCTGCAAAGTTCTAGAGACCTAACCCACCACGTGGAGACTGGGAGACCAGCGGCAGAATTCAGAATTGAGCCATGCTCAGGCTCAAACCCCGATTCTGCCAAACCTGTTCTCTTTGAACCCCACTTTTCTCACTGTAAAATGAAGATTATCTCGTCCACTCGGCAGAGTCACTGTGAAGGCTAACAAGATGATGGAGGGTGAACAGAGCTGAGGGCAGTGATGGTGACTCTGCCACTGTGGAAGGACTACAGTCCAGGCATCACGGGGACATGCTGGTTTTTAAAGCGCCCTGGGCAGCCACAGAAGGTTTTACTAGACGGAGGTGACATGATCTGGGCCGGTCATTTCCTCCCTCGTCAGACTGGTAGGACCCAGACCGTTGTCTCTTGGTCTCGCTGAGTCATGAGAAGGGGAAGCCAGCAAGCCAGCAATCTCTACGTGTCATCTCTCATTTCTGCCCCATGGAACCGAGGTGTACAGGCAGGAAATTAACCTTTTTTTTTTTTTTTTTACGAAAGCCAAGATGTCCATAGCTTGTGCACGTGTGTGAGTGAGCCAGACAGAGCCCCAAGCCTGTCCTGGAATACACAGTTCTTACTAGCAGTGAACCCCACAGAGATCAGCTGCTCTAACTCTGGAAGGTGATGACACCAGCAGCCGGGTGCTGTAGGAGGACGGACTGGAGCCTCTCTGGCCTGAGTTCTTTCCAATCAGACTATCTAGCTGTCTGCTTCTGCCTCTGTTCACATCACCCTGCATCTACACTCTGCCCTTTCTACTCTCCCATCAGTGACTTGCTTCCCTTTAGATAGTCTCACCTCCTCTGGGAAGCCTTCCCTCATAGGGCTGTCACCCAGTGAAAATGGCAATGGCTTTTCTGTCTGAGAGACCTGATGACTCTACATGTAAGGCATTTTAAAGCATTCATGTTTTAGGGGCTTCTGGCTGGCTCAGTCGGTAGAGCATGCGACTCCTGATTTGGGGGTCATGAGTTGAAGGCACATGTTAGGTGTAGGGATTACTTAAAAATAAAATCTTTTATTTTACTTTATTTAAAAACAAATTTTTTGATGTTTATTTTATTTTTGAGAGGGAGAAAGAGAAACAGAACACAAGCAGAAGGGCAGAGACAGAGGGAGACACAGAATCGGAAGCAGGCTCCAGGCTCTGAGCTGTCAGCACAGAGCCTGATGCGGGGCTTGAACCCACAAGCTGTGAGATCATCACCTGAGCCGAAGTTGGACACTTGAATTTTAGGGACACCTGGGTGGCTCAGTCAGTTTTTTTTTTTAAAAAAGCGTTCATGTTTTCTCCATCTATAAAGAGGGAATATGAAGCAGCTTCTCCAAAAGTTAAACAGAATTACCATATGAGCCAATAACACAATCCCAGGGGTGTAACTCAAAGAACCGAAAACAGAAACTCAAACCAATAGCTGTACATGTGCTCACAACAGCACTATTCACAATACCCAAAGGTGGAAGCAGCCCCAATGTCCGTCGGAGGATGGATGAATAAATGAATTACTGCATCCACACAACAGAATATTACTCAGCCCTAAAAAGGCAGTGTGAATACCTGCCACAATGTGGGTCAGCTTCAAAACCGTTATATGAAAGCATTAAGTGAAAGAAACAAGGAATGTGCAATATCCAAAGTAAGTAAATCCATAGAGACAGACTGCACATGGGGAGTTGCTGGGGTCTGAGGAGTGAGGACGGAAAGGGGACTAAGTGGTTAGTGGATACAGGGTCTCCCTTTAGGGTGATGCAAATGTTTTTGGAGCTACATAGAGGTGGCAGCTACACAGCATTGTGAATAAATCCCACTGAATTATCCACTTAAAAATGATTCCTTCCAGGGCGCCTGGGTGGCTTAGTCGGTTGAGCATCTGACTCTTGATTTTAGCTCAGGTCATGATCTCCGGGTCGTGGGATCAAGCCCTGCGTCAGGCTCTTCACTGAACATGGAACCTGCTTAGGATTCTCCCTCTCTCCCTCCCCCTCTCCGTCTCTCTCTCTCTCTCTCTCTCTCTCTCTCTCTCTGTCACTCCCTCTGCTCCACTCACACACTCCCTCTAAAAAAAATAATAATACGTGATTAATTTTATTATGTGAATTTCACCTTTTTTTTTTTTAAGTGAGGGATAGCAATAACCAGCCACATGATACGGTTGGGTATGAGTGATGAGATAATGAGACAATACGGGTGTAACTCCAAATCCACTCTGGGAATCAGCAGTTGTCACTCAATATACATGTGGTTTTCCTTCTTCTTCATAGAGTGAATCTTCACAGGCTAGGAATGTGAATCTGCATCAGATCCCTGGGGTCCTGTAGCACAGCTGAGTTATCCTTAACTTGGGAGTACCATATTACTTGTTTCGGGAAACCAACTAGAATTTTTTTACAGGAGGAAGTGTACAAAAAGGTCCCACTCCCGAACTTGATTTCTGTCCAGACTACAGCTTTTTGGGCTCTGATTCTCAATCCACTTCCAACCTCTGTTTTCGAGCATTCACACTCATGCACCCGTGGGCTACTCCACTGTCTTCCTTGGGTTTTTCAGTTTCTAGTTCTTGGAAGATTTGTACAAGTGGTGTCTCCTTGCCACCCACCACACAGAAGCTGCCTTTATTCTTTTTTTTTTTTTCTTTTTCTTCTCCTCCTCCTTCTTCCTTTATTACTTATTAAAGATAGTTTTGTGTTCTGATAACTGAAGAAAAACATGTGCACACTAAGTCAAGTTGGCAACAGTGTGTAATCTGACGCCGAGTGTAAATTGAACAGAGAAAGCTGGTTTCTAGATATCTTGACCTTTGTAGATACAAAATAATAAGAGTAATAACGAACAATAATAACTGTTTATTGAGCAGTTACATTGTTCTGAGAACTGTGCCAGAAGTTTTTATGTGCATTTTTAATCCCCACAACCTTAAGAGGCCAGTGCTATTATTAACCCCTTTTTACAGATGGGGAACGGGAGGGTTAGTGAGGTTGAGGACCATGCCCTGGGCTGAAATATGGAATAAATGAGTGATGAACTGAGTGTAGAGAGGACTGCCATTCATTCATTGACTGCAGGGAGCAGAGGAGGCAGGAGGGGCACATAGCAGGAGCAGATTAAGGCCAAGATACTCAAGGTAGGCAGCTCCTAGGATGTCTCACGGTGATCCCCACCTCCAGGTATTCAGGCCCTGTAATCACCCCTCTGGGCTGGCCTGATAACTTGCTTCTAATAAATATATGGCCGGGGTGCCTGGGTGGCTCAGTTGGTTGAGTGTCTAACTTCAGCTCAGGTCGTGATCTCACAGCTAGTGAGTTCGAGCTCTGTGTCGGGCTCTGTGCTGACAGCTCAGAGCCTGCATCCTGCTTCGGATTCTGTGTCTCCCTCTCTCTCTGCCCCTACCCCCCCTCTCAAAAATAAACAAACATCAAAACAAAAAAAAAACTTAAAAAAAAAATATGGCAAAGCACCCTCCCTTGCCTGCTCTGATGGAGTCCAGCTACTGTGTTCTAAGCTCCCCCACAGAGCAGTCCACCTGGTGGGAAGGACCCGTGGCCTCCTTACAGCCCCATGAATGAGCCTGGAAATGGACTGCCCCCCATTGAGCCTCGAGATGAAAAGTACAACCTCACAAGGGGCCTCAAGTCAAATGACCCAACTACATCACACTAGATCCCTGCCCCACAAAAGTGACAAGGCAATGTGTGTTTTGTTGTTTTAAGCCACCATGTTTGGGGCTAATTTGTTATGCAGAAGCAGATAATCGGCACAGTAATGTTTCCAAAGCACAGCTTTTGTCAGGCCCTGCTAGAGACAGGAGAGATTGAGAGGACCAGGACATAGTCTCTACCCTGCAGTAACTAACTCATGGTTCATAGAATGAAAAGAGAACCATTTAAAATGGAAAGTTTAGAAGTGTGTGCAAGGCACAGAGCTGGTAGAGGGGATCCGGTGTTAATGAAGAGTTCTGGGGCATTGACATATAAGTAGGAGTTTACTAGGTAGATGCTAGAGACAGTAATTAAATTTTTTTTTTAGTGTTTATCTTTGAGACAGAGAGACAGAGCATGAGTGGTGGACAGAGAGAGAGAGGGAGACACAGAATCTGAAGCAGGCTCCAGGCTCTGATCTGTCAGCCCAGAGCCTGATGCAGGGCTCGAACCCATGAACCGCAGGATCATGACCTGAGCTGAAGTCGGACGCTCAACTGACTGAGCCTACCCAGGAGCCCCTAGAAACAGTAAGTTTTTGAACAAATGAAGAGGGCTGAGTGCTAAAAGATGGGAAGCAAGACCATTTAAGATTCAGGAAGTGGGATTATCATGATTTGGTGACCAATCTGTAGGAATTGAGAAATAGACACAGGAAGGAGTCAAGGGTGACCCAGAGTTTTTTGTTTGGTTGAACAGGTGGGTGCTTGTGCCATCAGTTAAGATGGAAACCACAGGAAAAGGGCTGTGAGCCTTTGGAACAGGTCCCAGATATATTCCGGGCTGTTGTTCTCTCGCTTTCTTCGATCATTCTTTGAGAACATACACACACACCAGAGTATTCGTTATCTATCACTGTGTAACAGAATACCCCACAGCTTAGTGATTTAAAACAACACACATTTATTAAGTTTCTGAAGGTCAGAGTTCTGAGAGTGGCTTAGCTGCTCAGGGTTTCTCACAAAACTGCAGTCAAGATGTTGGCCATTGCTGTAGTCATCTGAAGGCTTGAGTGGGGCTGGAGGATCCACTTCCAAGATGGCCCAGCCACATGGCTGTTGGCTGGAGAGCTCAGTTCCTCTCTACGTGAGCTTTTTTGTGGGGATGCTCCACATGGTAGCTAACTTCCTCGAGAGCACAGCAGCCCAAGAGTGAGAGAATAATCAGGAAGCCAAGGGGCTTTGTATAACTTAGTCTTCTAAGTCCTACACTGTCACTTCTGCTTTATTCCATTCATTAGAAGTGAGGAACATCAAAGAATATGTGGACATATCTGACACGTACACACACACATACACAGCTCTGTGTATGTGTGTGTGTATACATCTCCACATATGTCTTTATGCCAGTGCTGAGCTCACAGTAGGTACTCAAATATTTATGAATGGAACAATTACATTGCATGCACAAGCTTTATTCTATCTCACTTAATATATTACGAACATGGTTCCGTGGTGTTGTTAACTGGAAAGATAAAACTGTCCATTATTTTACCGGCAGATATGGGTTTATTCAGGAATGACAGAGAATTGCAATCCAAGAAAAAGCAAGCTACAGCAAAACCATAGGCAAGTCCGGAGCACAACGATGAGGAACGCTCTTTTACACAGGAAAGGGGGAATTGGGAGGGGTTATTATTTTGTTCATGTTTATTTGTTTTCGACAAAGAGAGAGAGAGAGTGTGAGCAGGGGAGGGGCAGAGACAGAGGGAGACACAGAATCTGAAGCAGGCTCCAGAGTCTGGAGCCTATCAGCTGAGCTGTTGGCACAGAGCCCCGATGTGGGGCTCTAACCCACCAACCGTGAGATAATGGCCTGAGACGAAGTGGGATGCTCAACTGACTGAGCTGCCCAGGCGTCCCCAGGGAGGGGGTATTATAAATAAACTGGGAATGGACTGGGAGTTCAAAGTATAGTGGCTTCTCATTAGTTGAGTCATCACCCTCATTGGCTGGGCTGTTGCTGAGGGAGGAGGAAAGTCTTTCTTCCTCCTGCTGGAGTAGTGAAGTAGTGGCTGAAGTGGTATTCACAGGCAAGGCACCCCTCTTCCTGTTGGGTCTGGGACTACAATTGATGAGTGCTAGGGCGTGAGGGTTCCCCCTGCTGGCCTTCCAGCTCCATTCTAAACGAGAGTTCCCATGATTAATTTTCATATCAGAGACAGATACATCGTATACTTTGCAGTCAGACTGCTTGAGTTTCAAGCCCCAGTACCATCTGTGCAAACCAGAACAAATAATGTAACTACTCTGAAGTTCAGTTGCATGGTTTAGCGCCTATATACCAAAGTTGCTGGAAGGATTAAATAATGTAATACATGCACAGAACTTAGTCCACTGCTTGGCGTGCAGTAATTTTTTTTAATGCCATTTATTATTGATATCATGCTTTCCTGAATGGAATGGCCCTCCGTGTACTTTCCCTGTTCTTCCGGCATCTGTTTTCCCTTGGCTAGTGGTTGACGCTTTACAGATTCAGGTATCTAGGGATGAGCTTTGACAGGAGCCTCACAGCGCAGAAAGGGATGCGCCTTCTGTTCTAGTAAAAGCACAGGATAGCTAGCTGCTTGTTTTATATTTGCCATACAGGAGTCTAAAAAGCACGGAGCCTGATGCCAGCCATTATGCTGACTGTAGACATGATTAATTGGTTGTCTATTCCAAGCATTAACACTTATTCCCACAGCTACCTGATTACAATGACTAATTAGACAAAAGTTCCTTCCAAAGCCTGTTTGAATTATAGCTCTAATGCAATAAACCCCAAAGTTTGTATTCAATCCGTACATGATCTTTTTTCCTGTTCTTTTTCTTCACAGGAATCGATAAGTTGTTTAGACACCTTTAATAGAGAGGAAATGAACAGAACGCAGATTTTGCCACTTTATAAAAGGGGCTTTGAAATGTTTTACCTTTAACAAAGACTATCCTTTTCATCTACCCAACAAGTTGGGATTTTCAGGATAATTTAGATGCGCTTATTTCCATGATTACGTGAGGACAGTTAATGGCCTTGCCAGCGATTAAAGTTGGATTTCACCATGAGTAAGACGGACTTGCTTTCACGAAGCTCCCTGTGTTTATTCTGGGCACCATATATCACAGGCCAGGGGCAATTTGTTTTCTCTTCTTGCTTGGTGCCACATCCAATGCTCATTTCCAGTGCTCTTTCGTGACATTCGAAGTGCATCTGAGAGACGAAGATCCTCTCAGAAAATAATTATTTTGAGGCATCACATGAATAATAGGATAGTGAAGAAACAGAATAGAATGTTCTGGGACTTTTTAACCGCCAAAGCAGCAGACTGTATGAAGTGTTCTATTTTGCAAAGTAGTCTCTGTTCCTGGCCCATCCTCTTGGGGAAAAAAAGTCTTGTTTTGGTGCTTATAGAAGGGAGGACGTGGAGGCAAAGCACCATGTAAATTTCGGGTGTCGATTTCTGTTGAGGTAGAATTGTGGGACAAGAGGTAGAATTGTGGGACAAGAGACTGGTACCCACTGTAATGACTGCTGGTCTTTATCCACTCCCTGTAAACATCATGCCAAGGGTCCCGAAGTGACACTATTTAAGGTAGACCATTTAGGGAGGAAAGTTGGTGGAGATGAGGTTGGTCACATAGTGTGTCCCCAACATCGATGGGTCTCAGGCAAACATCCTGGATCAAAGACATTCTAAGTATCCCAAAGACAGTAACTCCTTGACGTTTCCTTCTGCCCCCCTGCCCCAGTCCCAACATAACATGACCAGCTCCCATCCATCATAGCAGGAAATCCACAGATAATTGCCCAAGTAGAGGCTTCTAGAGGTCACACACTAGTTAACGATAGGGAGGGACCAGTAGAAAAACTTTAAAGGTAAAAGGTTAAAAGTGGTTCCCCAGGGAATCTCCGTATGTGTGCCTACGTGGGCAGAAGATGGGAATACGGCGGGGGACTGTTGCATTTTATTATTGAAAAGGGAAAAAAATGTTTATGAGGCGTCTGTAATACCATGGAAAAATATTTATAATGTAAGTGGGAAGGCTGGTAACAAGTTATATACACAGTGCATTCACAAGTATATAAAAACTAGAACCAAAACAAACAAAAAGCTATGCACAGGGAAGGCCTAGAAGGAAACATGCCAAGTTATGTACGGCTCCCTGGGTGGTGGGAAACAGGATCATTTTATTTTTGTCATCACTTTGTGCATTTCCGTATTTTCCCAATTTTCTATGGCAAACACGCACAGCTTCTCGAATGCCAAAATAAACTGGATATCACAAGACTCGAATGGAAGCCCTCGGTGCAGTTTGCTATCCTCTCCTCTCTCCTCGTGCAGAGTGGCTAGCAAAAGGGATTGTTTGGCGGGGAGTCAGAAGCCACAGGGCTTTGCTCCAGCTCTGCTAATGAGCTGTATCCCTCGGGCAGGGATCCAGCTTTCCTTCCACCGCACAGACGAGGCTGGATCGCCAAGTTCCCTTGTTGCTCTGGCATCTTGGGATCAGTCCTAGGGCAGTTTGCTATAGGCTGGGAACAACTCCTTATCCTTTGATCACAATGGTCCCCCAGTCTTTCCTGGTCCCCTTGAAGTGATCTTTTGCCTCTGTGTCAGATGCCACCTGCTGTTGGAGCCAGGGGTCCCCTGGAGAGAGAACCGTCTTGGAGTCAGGGAGACCTGCCTTCTCAATAGCTGTGTGCCCTGGGGCCCACCACCCCTAGCACAGCACCTATAATGTGTCTGGTCCACAAGAATGTGTAATGAAGAAACCTCTCTGAACCTAGCTCCTCGCCTTTAAAAGGAAGGTGATAATTATTCCTATTTCCTATGAGGGCGAGAGAAATTGAATGTTTGGGGACATAGCACAATGAGTGGCACATGAGAAGTACTTGATAAATGGAAGCTGTTGCCGTAAAAGCCAACATTATTGTGTGTATAACGCTTAGCACTGAGCTATATGCTTGGCATTCATTAGCTCATTTAATCTTACCACACTTTGCATCAGGGAGGTATTTCTATCGGGAGACAATAGAACTGTGGTTAAGAGCCTGAGCGCCGGAGACAGACTGTCTGCCACTGTCCAGCTATATAATTGGGCAAGTTATATAATGTCTGGAAGCATCCTTTTCATCACTTGTAAAATGGGGAGGCTCATAGGGTACCCACCTCATAGACGGTTGCTAGGATTAAATAAATTATTTTATGTTACCTGCACGGAACAGTGCCTGGAACATAATACAGATGAGGTCACTGAGGCTGACAGTCGTCGGATGGCTTTTCTACGAAGGAAGGTCACATGTTTAGCAGTGAGGACACGAACCCAGGCAGCTTAGTGAGTCATTGTGCTGCACTCCTCCTCTCCTTGGCCAACTCTTTAACATGCGTGCATATTGAGAAAAATGCCCAGATGAACAGCATGTCCTCTTATAATCACATCTGTAGGTCGGAGTAAATAAAATCTGCTAAAGAGCGTTGGGACCTGAACAATGACAAGGACAATGCCGGGGAGTCACCATCACCCAGTTGTGTGGCCAAGATGAGGGACAGCTTTTGGAAAAAGCTGATGACTGGTCAGACGGATCCTGGGCACGGAGCAATCATTTGTTCACTGGTGAGTCCCCGGTTACCACCTGTGGTCTGAGCGGTTTGTCAGCGGGCAGGAAACAGAGGTGGACGGGTCAGTTTTGTCTGGTAAATTGTGGAACAAAGAAGGCACCATTTCTTCACCAGAGTGTCACCATTTCTTCCTGTCTTGGGGATTCTGTCCATAAGGTTGTATTGACCACTTTCCCCAGGAAGGGAGTCCAGAATGTGACCTCTCCTTGCTTTTTACTGGGTTCAAGGGTTCAAATATATCTTCGGGTCAGGCTCAAACTCCTGAGGGATCTTCTTTGCGTCCACAGTTACTGAGTGCTTACGATGTGCACTAGGAGCTGGTGATCTAAATAGAAACAATAATTCCTGACATTTGAAGTCCGTACCACAGTCCAGCCATTCTGTATCACTGAATCTAAGATGACATCAATAGTTCACGCTTGTATTTTATGTTAAGGAAAAACCCCACTCCATCCAATAATTGATGATAAACTGTCACTTGTGAGCCACATTCTAGTTTCAGAGATGACAAAACGTGGGAGATGTGCCCCATAGAAGTGATGATAAAATACGCTGTTAACGCCTTTGGCCTTCCATCCACTCCACAAAGCAGATCTTAAGATGCACCCCTTCAAGAAGGGGAAACTTGTCCAGAGACATTAAATAATGTGTTTGAAGTTCTACATCTAGCCAGACAGAACCAAGGCTTAAGCCTTGGCAGACTGATGTGAGCCTGTGGGATTCCAACAGCCTGAAAGGTATCTGTTCTCCTTGCACATCAGGCAGGAAGCCTGCCTGTTCCTCCTCTACTTCCTCCCCAAAGAGCCTTAGGCTTCTCTTCACACCTTCCAGCCTTCCCTGCTGCACAGCCTGACTCCCTCCCTACTTCCAGAGGCCAGCACAGCCCAGGAGGTCCAGGGACCCTTTCCTGGATCTTTCTTTCTGGGACTTCTCTGGTTGCAAACAACAGAAACTACCAATGACTTATAAACAAAAGGGGGAGTTTTATTGATGAGAAAGGGGAGGCTTGCAGAATGGTCAGGGACCTGGGGTTTAGGGCAACCCCTGGAGTCTAGATGCCAGGGAAGTTTTGAACATCTGCTCGAAGGGCTCTGTAGCAGCCACTTCTGGTTGGTTTTCCTCAATCTGGGTCAAAGCTCAAGAGTCTGTGTTCCAGGACAGAGTTCTGTTGGCCTGGTGTGGATTCTGACAGGGGACGCTCAGTAGGACACTAGAATTTTCCTGATATTGCACACAGCAGAGGGTTCCCCAAGAGGAGATCTGGGGGAAGAGCATAGCTTCTGGGGTCAAGCTGCTTTCTCTCACAGGCTGGTTCTGTCTACTAGCAGGGTGAACCCCCCGCCCCGTGCACTTCTGTTCCAGAGGAAAATGGAGATCACATCAGCCTTACCTCGCTGGGTTGTTGGGTGGGGGGGATACATGAAACAATTCCTCGCACCCTGCGTGTATTCACTGTCTACAGCTTGTCCCCATACATGGCTAACTTCAACAGCAATGGCTGTCTGTCCCAGAATCTTCCTGATCCTTAGAGCTTCACGAATCATTGCTTTCCCAGACGTACCTTGTGTTCCTAAAATTGGAAATGCCTCCCATTTGATCATCTGGGGTCCTCACTCGGAAGCAAAAAAATGCTTTTTTTGCTCAAATCTTCTGTCTGAAATACCTAATATCTCACATGGTATATAAACAGATCATTTCTGGGGCACCTGGGTGGCTCAGTTAGTTGAGCATCTGACTCTTGATTTCAGCACAGGTCGTGATCCCAGGGTCATGGGATCGAGGTCTGCATTGGGCTCCGTGCTAAGCATGGAGCCTGTCGGGGTTCTCTTTCTAAAAATAAAACTTAAAAAAAAAGGATAATTTCTAAAGCCATCCCACATGTGCCTTTTTAGACTTAATCTACTATTTACATACTCTGTGCCCAGCACTGTGGTAGTGTCCATAATTTATATGCAGGGTAAAAGGTTCTGTATCATTCATAAGTTTATTACCTACCAGGTTAGGGATTTCCCACCTTCTCTACCATTGACATTTTGTTGATTCTTTGTTGTGGGGGCCTGTCCTGTGCATTGTAGGATGTTTAACATCCCTGGCCTCTGTTCCTAGGTGCCAGTAGCAAATATTACTCCACAATAATTATGGAATCTAAAAATATCCCCAGGGGCACCTGGGTGGCTCAGTCGGTTAAGCCTCTGACTTTGGCTTAGGTCATGATCTCAGGGTCTGTGAATTTAAGCCCCCTCTACGGGCTCCATGCTGACAGCTCAGAGCCTGGAACCTGCTTTGGATTGTGTGTGTGTCTCTCTCTCTGACCCTTGCCCTTTCTCTCTCTCTCAAAAGACAACATTAAAAACTAAATAAATAAAAATATCTCCAGACATTTGCAAATATCCTGGGGGGCGGTGCAACATTGCCCCCAGTTGAGAACCACTATTCTAGATGAGTCTAAATCCCATCACAACCTGCCTGTGTCTGTCTGGTTCATCCTTAAATTCCCATGGCCTAAGAACAGTAGCTGGCACACAGTGGGTGCTTAATATTTGCAAAATGATCAGATAAACCCAGATCACAGCAATTTTCTGCTGAAAATAAAGCAAACAAAAACCTGGTTCCACCACCATCCCCTATCAAGTTCAAATTCCTAGCTGACATTTATAGTCCTACCCAATACAGGTCCAGTCTACACCCCCCAGTCTCATCAGGACTCAGGGGGTCCTTCTGGATTCACTTTCCTGCGTTCATTTTTAAATTTTTTTTTTTCAACGTTTATTTATTTTTGGGACAGAGAGAGACAGAGCATGAATGGGGGAGGGGCAGAGAGAGAGGGAGACACAGAATCGGAAACAGGCTCCAGGCTCTGAGCCATCAGCCCAGAGCCCGACGCGGGGCTCGAACTCCCGGACCTCGAGATCGTGACCTGGCTGAAGTCGGACGCTTAACCGACTGCGCCACCCAGGCGCCCCTCCTGCGTTCATTTTTGCAAAACAAACTCTCCAGCCAGCTGCATCTCTCCTGCCCTAAGAGACCTGTGGGAAAACTCTCCAACAAATATTTTAGTCGTCAAAGTGACACTAAGAGGTAAGCCCTACATATAAGAGACAGTAACGCTTTATCGCACAAGAATAAAGCTGACTCTCCTCCTTGCCTGACACGGATTTGAAACTGCATAGCTGAAGCTGTGGTTGGAGAGAGCCCAACTTCAAGGAAGCCTTCTGCCTTTTGTTTCTTCCTCCCTGAATCCCCAGATGGAGAAGGGCCTAAGGAGAGTGTGAGTGGTATGCATGCCTTGAGGGGGACAGGTCTCCCATCTGATTTTTTTAACCCTTCACATCCATGCTGGAAGTGCAGTCCTGAGTTTACAGCCCGAGGCTCAGCATCTCAGCCAAGTTCTTCCAGATACCCTCTTTCTGGGTCCTTCTGGTGCCTATAGAGAGTGTTTCCAGGGACTGCTGTGCAGAGATGTGTACAGGGCTGATAAGAAATGGGACCAGGGACCGAAGAGGTGTGGCTTTTCCAGCAGGGATGGTTCTTGTTTAAACTTTGGTTTTACATTTGTTTTGGTATTTGAATTTGAAGCAAGGCCAAGAAAGAGGAACATTTGCAATTATAACTGCTTCTTATTCTGTTAAAAGTAAAACCTTAAAATTGTAGGTTAGGGTGGAAGCAAACAGCATTGAGCTCTGGGGGCCAAAGATATGAGTTCCAATTCTTGTTTCTCTCTTTGAAGCTTGGTGACCTCAGACAAGTTAGTCACCTTTCTGGGCCTTGGTTTCCTTATCCGTAATAATGATACCAACTCTTCGGGTTGTTGGGGAGGCTTAAAAGAGATAATGGATGCCAAGTTCACCGCACAGAAAGGGAGGCATTGTTGCTGTTCTTGTTGTGTTACTGGTGCATACAACCTCCTGGGGAGGTAGCACAGTCACCTCTGGAGAAGGGCTTCTTCTGAAGGCCAAAGCTTCCTCCCTGGTGTGTGACCAACAATGTCAAATCTGAAGTCAGTGATTGCTTACCCTTGGTTTGTAAGGGAAGACTGGATGGGTGGAGAAGAGGGCAGGGGATATTATTTGGCAAAGTTACTGTAAGTTTCCATTTGTAACTACACTGTGGACTCATTCTCTGGCCACCTCTCTCTGGGCCTCAGTTTCACCATTTGTACAATGAGGAGGGTAGAACTTGAATACCTCCAAACTATTGTCATTCTTTGACATTTCAGTCTGGTAACCTTCAAAATCTCTGCAATGATGGCAATATCCTATATCCACCCTGTCCAAGATGGTAACCAGTAGCCAGAGGGAGGTATTGAGCACCCAAAATGAGGCTAGCATTACCAGGAACTCAATTTTTAACTTTATTTAATTTTAATAAATTTAAATTCAAACATAAATAGCCCAGGTGGCTAGTGGCTACCATATTGGATAACACAGCTCCAGGATTCTAGGAATCCACAATGAGAATTCTAAATGGAACGGCAGTCCCCAGATCATGACTATCTGTCTCCATCTACAGTGGCATCAGGAGGACATGGTTAAGATCAAGTGTAACTCTAGCAGATTCTGATACCTGGGAGGTCAAGGATCATGACTGTCTTTGTGGTGTCCTCTCTAGAGCCTTGCACAGTGGGTGGCACATGGCTGGTGATCAATCTATTACAATGAATGAATGAATGAATGAATGATCTTTCCCCAGGATTCTCTCTTTGGTCTTCCTACTACAGGCCTGAAATTCCTCCCAAGGACAAGTAATTCTGGCAGCTTTTGCACTACAGTGTCCACAATTCATCTCTTAAACTTCAGCTACCCTGGGAAGAGGACTGTAATAAAGCCTACTTGCATCTTCTCTGAATTAATCTATCAGATTATGAGTGGAGGCCCGGAAGCAGTAGGACAGGGGATGACACAGTATCTGGGGAAGGAGAATTCAAGGAGCATATGAATACTATGAATACAGCCAATACTGTACAATGTCTGTGTCTCCTTGTGTGTCTTCAGGTGTGTCTGTCTTGTGGTCTCTGGTTGTGTTTGTATGTAGATGTGTGCAATGTATAGATGGGCTTTATGGATTGTTAGACAGTTGTGCTCCATGTAATAATAATAATGGCTGCCAATTCATAGCTAATGTGACCTTGAGCAAGGACTTAACCTTTTGAGATTCTCTAGCTGTGAAATAGGGATAATAAGGATTACATCTTTAGAATTTGTGATAAATAAGATATTTTTAATATATATTGAAATATATATATATATATATTTTTTTTTTGAGAGAGAGAGAGTGAGTGAAACCATGAATGGGGGAGAGGGGCAGAGGAAAAGGGAGAGAGAGAATCCCAAGCAGACTGCATACCCAGCCTGGAGTCCAATGCAGGGCTTGATCTCTACGACTGTGAGATCACTACCTGAACCCAAATCAATAGCTGGATACTTACCGACTAAGCCACCCAGGAGCCCCTAAGATGTTTTTTAAAGTACTAATACCTGGCATATAATAGGTGCTCAACAAATGCTTGATAAATAACATAATAGAGTTGTGACTAGATATTGTATTGCCCACATATCGTATTCTTTCAATAATCATGCTAAGTACATTACAGATATTCTTGCCTTTAACTCTCTTGACCATGTTGCCAGCTAGGTCATGTATTACCCAATTTTTACAGATGGGAATGCTCGCAAAGAAAGTGAATGTCATAATAAACGTTGGCTTTCATCATTCCATTTATACCCGACATCCCTTTGGAAATGAAATGTGATTAGCTTCATGTCCAAGCACCAGGCTGGCCATGTCCTGTCACAAAGTCTGCACCCACGGTGGGGCTAACACATACACGTTGTCTCCCATGTCACTCAGGAGGCAACACCCCCAGTAATTTAGTGGCAGATCCACAGTTTGGCACTCGGCTCCCAATCAGAACTGATACTCCTTGGTCTATGAAGCTTTGATCTCGTAGTATCTTTCCTGACCCAGTCTAAGCCAGGGTAGTTGCCTCTGAGAGTCTCTATAGCTCAAGAGCCATCTCCAGGGTCCCAGCCCAGTTTTCAGCCATCTTCTGATCAACATCCCCAAAGAAAAACATGTACAAGAAGAGTACATGTTCTTGATTTGGGCAGATGGGGTTCAAATCCCATCTCTACCACTCACTAGCTAGCTCTGTGACATAATTGCACCTCTGTGACTTGTGGCTGTTCTTTGCTTTTTTTTGTTTTGTTTTTTATTTATTTTTGCCTTTAAAGAGGAATAGTCTTTGCCCATCTACTAGGGTTACATTATCAGATATGGTTCTTTGGTCACAGGCAACAGAATCTGGTTCCAGATTGCTGAAGCAAAACCAAATTAATTAGAAAAATATGGACTAGCTTATAGGACATGAGAAATAGACAGCACAAAGTGCCTGAGAAAATACAAAAGGTGTTGGTAGCACAAATCACTTGATGGTTGCATTAATCAGGGTTCTCCAGAGAACCTATCGGATCGATCCATGTATCTATACCTATCTATCTACCTGCCTACCTACCATCATCTGTTATCTATCCGTCATCTATCTATCTATCTACCTACCTACCTACCTACCATCGTCTATTACCTGTCATCTATCTATCTACCTACATACCTACCTACCATTATCTATTATCTATCTACCATCTCTCTCTCTCTCATCATCTATTATCTATCTGCCATCTATCTATCTACCTACCTACCTACCATCATCTATTATCTATCTATCTATCTATCTATCTAAGATTTATGATTGAGCAACATATGTTTGAACTGTGCAGGGGTCCACTTCACATACATTTTTTTTAATATAAATACATCACGTACTGTAAGTGTATTTTCTCTTTATGATTTTCTTAGTAATTTTTCCTTTTCTCTAGCTTACCTTATTGTAAAACAGTATATAACAGGGGCGCCTGGGTGGCGCAGTCGGTTAAGCGTCCGACTTCAGCCAGGTCACGATCTCGCAGTCCGTGAGTTCGAGCCCCGCGTCAGGCTCTGGACTGATGGCTCAGAGCCTGGAGCCTGTTTCTGATTCTGTGTCTCCCTCTCTCTCTGCCCCTCCCCCGTTCATGCTCTGTCTCTCTCTGTCCCAAAAATAAATAAACGTTGAAAAAAAAAAGTTAAAAAAAAAACAGTATATAACATATAGAACATAAAAATATGTGTTAGCCAACTGTTAATGTTAGTGATAATGTTAACAGGCCTGTAGTTAATTTTGTGGAGGGGGGGAGTAGTCAAAAGTTATATGTGGGGTTTTTTAATGTTTATTTCTGACAGAGAGAGAGCATGGGGAAGGGCAGATAGAGAGGGCTTCAGAGGATCTGAAGCAGGCTCTATGCTGACAGCAAAGAGACTGATGCAGGGCTTGAACCCACGCCCTGAGCCAAAGTCAGATACTTAACCAATTGAGCCACCTAGATGCCCCTATACATGGATTTCTGACTATGTAGGGTCAAGGGTCAAGGACAAGGGTCAACTACATTATAAGGAATTGTCTCACACAGTTATGGAGGCTGGTTAGTCCCACATTCTTCCATCTGCAAGTTGGAGACCCAGGAAAGCTGGTGGTAGAATTCCATTCTGAGTGTGAGGGCCTGAGAACCAAGGGGATTGATGGTGCACATTCCAGCCCCATGCAGAAGACTAATGTCCTTCTTGAAAGCAACCAGGAACAGAGAGCAAATTCTCCCTTACCCTACCTTTCCCTTTTTTCTTCTATGCAGGCCTCTAGTTGATTCACTGAGGCCCACCCACCTTAGGAAGAGGCTTACATGGTCTATCCACTCAAATATTAATGTCATCTAGAAACACCCTCACAGACACATCCAGAATGATGTTTGACCAAGTATCTCAGCAGCCAGTGGTCCAGTCAAATCAACACATAAAATTAATTGTCACAGTGGTCTTACTTAGGTGCCATAAAGAAACCACAGTGGTTCCAAGTTCCTTCCATTACTTCACTTAAGAGGCAAAGTCCCAAGAAAGAGTCTGGTTGATATCAGATCACAGGATGGTCCCTACTGTATTGGGGTAGTGAGGAAAATGATCTGGTAGGACTACACAGCACCTAACACATGTTCCGTAAATGGGTAGCTATTGTTATTATTTTCATCTCTCTCCTCTCTGTGCCTTATTATCAGTAACTCAGTGAATCATCTCAGAATGTCTTGCCACCTGGTTATCCTGAAGACAACCTCCTCAACGCCCACCAGCCAAATTTGCTTCTTCCCCAGCAAGAGTATATACAATTTAGGTGTTAAACAGTGTGATAACAGTTATTTCAGTTCTTGCCATGGTGTTTACCAATTTTTTGAAGTCTTGCCTCCAGGAGACACCAGGTATTATCACTCCATGAAAGTAACACTTATTCTTCTTGGTACATCAGGACGGAGTCCTGCCAGCCCTTCTCTCTGCCCACTCCACTCGAGATACACCCACATCCTAACCAGGGAGGAAGGGAGCCCAGGGGTGGGACCTGCTGGGGGCAGAGCCTGAGCCTCTCCTTTTCAGTTGGTGTATCAGTGATCATGTAAAAAGGCCCTAGCTCTTGACTTTCTTTGGGCCTCAAGGTTGTAGTTTGACACTTGTGTCATCCGAAAACATCTCCTCATACCCATACCAACATCTTGTTCATACATTAGCTTTGAACAAATGACTGAAAAGTTTCCACTTTTGAAAACAGTGATCTCTTCTGCTCCCCTAAATACACTTCGGCCCCTGTCCCCCTTCTCTCAATTCCAAACGGGGCCTGGAGCAGGTGCCCCTACCCCCCACCCCCTCTAGCCCTTGTACACCTGTGCAGAATTCTTGGTTGGCTGGAACAGCTTTGAAAGAGAAGAAAAGATCAACTCCTAGATGCCAGCTTTCTAGTAAGGGTCTGTTTTCCCCCTTGACAACACCAGTGTCATTACACATGAATAATCTACATACCCCTCCGTCCTCCACCACCCATCAGGGTGTTGGAACTTCTCCACATTAGCAACCTCCCCCACCCCCACCCCACCCAAAGAGGCAGCCTACTGCCCTGGGCTTGTGACCCACAAACATGCATAAAAATCCATGTGGTAGATGGTATCGTTGACCCTAATTCTTCAACCCCTCCAACCCCTCCTATCCCTGCCTTTTGCCTGGGGTCTTTTATTTTCTTTGCTAAAGAAGTAAACAATAAATTCCCACTCCTCTAATTCAGGTTCAGCCAAGTGACTTTCTGTAGCTAATAGAATGAGGCAGAGGTGACGCTGTGCCAATTCTGAGATTACGCCTCTTGAAGATTGCATGCTTCCTTTTGCTTGCATCTCTGCCATTCCAGGAGAAGAATATGCCCAGGACAGCCCACTAGATGGAGGCCACATGGAGCAGGGCAGAGCCACTCCAGCTAATCCCTGCCCCCAGCCAACCTACAGAACTTGAGCTAAATACATGCTTATTGCTGCATGCTGTTGAGACATTGGAATTTGTTAAGCAGCAATATTTAAAATTGATATATGGTTTATACATCATTCCTGCCACTTTATCTTTGTGTGGCTCTACTCAGAACTGTTTCCTCGACTCCTTCATCAAGGGATTGAACTGGACGATTCTTAAAGGTCATTTTAGCTCTGAAATTATTCAGTTTCTTCTCCAGACCCCCGATAATCCCATTAATGGATCATCCCCCAGTATCTTTGAACATTTACTACGTTGTACTGTAGTGATGTACAGAGGTGGATCCCACTCTCATCCACTGTGACATCCAGATGGGTCAACTGGGTCTTATCCATCAGAGCAGTACAAGCATCCACCTCAGTGTGGGCATGTATTAAGTTTTCAGTTAATGTTTATTATGGCAATGACTAGGTAGCTGAGGAGACTATCCAGAGGCACATCCAGATGGACACGCATTTACCTTCCTTCCTCAATGGCAAACAAATGTTTCCAGATCCACTAGACTACATGCAGGCTAACTTTTGTGCTGAGGACGTGACCAATCAGCAATAGTTTCATGTAATTAATTTCCAGCATACTTATAAATGGGTACAGTATGTCAAACTACCTTTATATTTTCATTTATTTGTATTATCTAGCTATCTGCTTGACCACCTACCAGAAGGCAATACATGCAAATGATAAAAAAAAAATAAGTGCTATAAAAGGGTGTCTAGTCAAAATTAAGTCTCTCTTGCTCTTAATCTTTAATCCCCTAGTTCACCTCTTTCTCAAGGGTTTCCTGGGCATTACAAAGATCATAAAGATATTTTATGGACGTACAAGGAAATATGCACCTATCATCCCATTTTTGCTATCTTTTTAATATAAATGCAGGATATCTTCTTATTATTTCTATATTTCTCATTATTCTATATTTCTCACTTAGATTTGCTTAAAGATAGTACCAGAGTTGGTAGGTATAGCTCTATCTTTATCCTTTCATAGCTGTATTGAATTCCATCTTATGGCTTACATCATAATTTAAGCAGTCTCTATTATGAGCATTAAGGTTATTTCTAGTCTTTGGACCAAATTCTTTTGAAAACTCTGGCTCATCTGGGACCAACTGGGACTGACACTTGAGCCCACACTCCACTCACTGAACCTGGAACCCTATGGTAAGGCTGTAGTCATCAGTTGAACAGGTGTGTTAAGAGGACAGCTCCCTGACTTCACTCCTCTAGAAGTCTTAAAGTACTCCTCTCAACTTAGCACGTAGCCTATTCCCAGGGATCAGCTAAGTGAGGTGACCAGTAGCCACCAGTAACTACCATGGACACTACTCATAAGGAGTAGTTAATTATGAAGAGGCAGACGGAGTAAGAGCTCTTGAGTAGGGAGCTGGATGAAAAGCTGGGACTGGAGAAAGGACCATGAAAAGCCATGAAGTACCCACCACTAGAGAGAAGGAGAGGATGCAGAGGGGGAGGGGATGGTGATATTAAGCATTGGTCCCTGGGCAGGAGATAGAACCCGAAGAGGGTCAGTGTGAGGGTTCCTAAAGTTTAAAAAAGTGAATGGCTGCAAATATGATTGTGAAAAATCTCATTAAAAAAATTAGGAAACTTTTAAAATATTTTTCCAAAATGTTATCACTTTTCTCAAATAAAAGAGGAAAGCCATTTTCCCCAAAGTTTTCTCCTTCTTCCTATGTCCTCGTGTCTTTAAATACCCCAAACATGGTAATTTTATGAGCAAACCATATTATACATTATACATTTTTATGTTTCAAAGCTTACAAAGTGACTTGAATTCCATAGTGTTAAAATTAAAAACAAAAAGAGGAATGCATATATTTCAGTTTTCCCACATTGCTGCTTTATCTACTCTCCTCCACCACACTAGATTTTGGCTTCAACATTTTGGGAAATTTTATAACTGTAACCTCAAACTTCCTTTCCAGGACGACCTCTACTCTTCCCTAGACAAGACCTGGAATCTCATTCCAGCCCCATTATTTGCAGAGTGACTTCCAGTGAGTCACTTAATCTCTCTAATCCCTAGTTTGCTCTCTGGAAAATGGAGACAGTGCTACGACTTATGCCATGTTGTGATGATAACATGGCACATGTTAATAGCTGGTACAGTTCTTGGCACACATTAGGGTGGATTCACGTTCTGTTTCCCCTTCCTGATACCCTTCAGAAAATGCTTCCTATTATCATGGGCCAGTTGTCCTTCTTGTTAACCTGGGTGGGGTAGAAATTAGACGATAGTATTTAGGGGAGATAATAAGGGACCATAAGTCAGGAGAAGTGACTGAAAGTGGATCTCAAACAAAAGAGGTGACACTAGGAAAGAAACAAAATAATTGGAATCTGTCATTATATGGGAGAAGACAGGTCTATTGGAAGAGGCTGGGACATATCTCTAAGATGACCCGCTTGGCCTGGTTTTCCTGGGACTAAGAAGGGTCCCTGGATGTGGCCTCTAGCACTGGCTAGACCCAGGGAAGGCCCAGACTAACTGGAACAACTTGGTCATCATATGTCTTAAGCTTGTGGAAGTTATGAAAGATCCTTCCCATGCCTGTGAAGGACTGGATGGACTTAGTGTCAACCTGATGGCTGAGTAACCTCCATTTCGTTGTGGAGAAATATGGAAAGGGCACGTGAGAGAACACTGGTTCAAGAAAACACTGGAGATGAGGGAGATATAACCAAGGAATGACTCAGCTACTCTAATTGGCTCAGCAAGTCCCCATATTCCCTCAAAAATCCACCTGTGTTCTGAAAGAAGATTCAAATTTGATTAAAAATGACATCCTTCCACCAGACAAGGACAAAGAACCCTCCATCAGAGCAGCGAAGAGGCTGTACTGCCCAGATGTCCTCAGAAGCCCCAGAGAGGGTAAGGTGGAGTTTCCCCACTGAGAAAGAAGAGGAAATGGAGAATGGAAATATCCAACAGGGTGTGACTCCAGGAGGGCTCCCAGAAACCCCAGCTGGGAAGATCATTAGTGATACAATAAAATAATTGGGAATTTGTCTTTGAGCACTCATGTGTTCTGTCTTGGTATTACTCATGCCTCTCCTCTCCACTGGGGCACAGATACTGAGTGGTCTGGTGCCTGGAACACCAAATTCTGGGGATGCCCAACATGTCTAGAACTGTCAGAGGAGTTGTTCTGCCCTCTGCAAATGGACTCTTCTTTTGAAAATATCCATCCCTTCATCCTGCTTCTCCTCTCCATAAAAGGTCCCTTATGGTGGCTATCTTCATAAGCCAGAGGCCTGGAAAAACCACCTTTCACTGGGGAAGGGAGAGAGGGATGATATTCTCTGGTCCAGCTCTTAGACCCTGAAGATTGGGGTCATCAGCACACATGCAATTGGAACATCCATCCAAATACCAAACAGCCTTTCCTCTCTCTTTTAGGAGAATGGAAATAAAGCCACAGTCAGGGATAGGCAGGACCATCTTAGTTCCACAACCCTTCCAGCTTCGGTCAAAGTTTCATTTGATTCTCCAGTAACCTGGGAAGGAAGATGCTGGTTTGGGTAACGTGTGAAATGTTATCACCCTGATGGAGTCATTGATATATCTCCCACACGTCCCCAGATGCACATTTGACCGAGATGCATGTACATCACAAATGCCACCCTCTTGAAATCTAGGAGGGAGGTAGGTTTTCAAGACTGCCTATTTTATGTCATGCATATTTCATGGCATTCAGGGTGAATGGAACTTCTGGACATCTTCCAACAATCTCAGACTTTCTGGAGCCAAGAGCAACATTATGCATTTGAAGGGATGAGTTGTTTAACTTTGAGGAGAAAATACCTCAGGTTTCTATTTACCCCTTAAAAGCTTTGGTAGAGGGGCTCCTGGGTGGCTCAGTCAGTTAAGCATCTGACTTTGGCTCAGGTCATCATCTCATGGTTTGTGAGTTACAGCCCTGCATTGGACTCTGTGCTGACAGCTCAGAGCCTGGAGCCTGCCTGAGCTTCTGTGTCTCCCTGTCTCTCTCTTCCCCTTCCCTGCTTGCACTCTGTCTTTGTCTCAAAAAAAATAAATAAATAAATAAATAAATCAACATTAAAAAAACGTAAAAGATTTGGGAGAGATGGATGGGGGAGATCAGCGGGGATGTCCTAAAATAGGAACAGAAGGAAATCATTCTGTGAATATCTGATACTTAAACTACTTTGCCTTAAGGTAACCATCCACTGCTTTGCAGCAAAAAAATGTGGGGTAGAGGCATTCTCCATTGCCTCTACTTGCTGACATAATTCATGCTTTATATGCTTCCTTGTTAAAACTCTGCAACCTTGTTAAAAAGGATAACAAAGTCCCTGTCTCTTAGGAAATATCCACCTCATCTAGCTCTAAGCTGTCTCTGCTCTAAATACAACCACGGGAACTAAGAAGATCAACATTTTCATCATGTTTTCCTTCATATCTTATTCCATTTGATTTTCCCAGCCATGTTCATGTCCCCAGTTTTCAGATAAGGAAACTGAGGTTTGACAATCTTTAGACTTTGAGGACAAGTTTCAAAGTTTAATGTCAAAGTTCAATGTCAAGAATCAAGACCCAATTCTTGTTTTCTCCTCATTGGGAATAGACATTCATCACCAGCCCATGAGCTTGGTGTTTGGTCTCCTCTTTCCTGGGTCTTTCATGTTTCCACCACCCCTAAGGGGAAGAATCTGTTTCTTGGTGGTCATTGGCCCAATTGTCTGAGGTCTGAGCCAGTGTTGGTCACCAGCCAATCCTCATGGATACATATGGCCAACTGTGGGATGAAAAATCTCACTGCTCCTAATTTGGAATTCTAGTCCTGCTGGCTGAGGCACTTTCCCTTCCCTGGATGTCACTCTTTTCCTCTGTAAAATGAAGACAATAGGAGTCCCTGCCCCCTAGGTTTGTTGTGAAGGATCAGTGAACTGATCTACAAACTCCTTTGCCCATTACTAACTGAGCTAAATAGGGTAATGATAGTAAAGTCTTTACAGGGAGTCAGACACTGAGTAGGTGCTCAGAAAATGTTGCCCACCTTCCCCTCCTAAAACAGGATAGTGCACTTAAGTCTTCTAAGAGGCTATGTGAATCCCACCTTTGGTTCTGGTAACTTTTCATGCTTCCTAACTCATCTTTTGGTCCTTTGCATATGCAAAGCTAATTCCTAGATTCTGATTCCCACAGAGAAAAGCCAGGAGTCATGGGTGAGTTGTGTCTCACCCCACCAATAAACAAACAAATATTAAAGTCCTAACCCCAGGACCTCAGAATATGACCTTAGAGACAGGGACTTTGCAGAAGTAATTAAGATGCAGTCAGTCATTAAGGTGGGCCCTAATCCATTATGACTGATGACTGGAAATTTGGACACAGAAACAGTCATACACAGAAGGCAGATGATGTGAAGACACCATGGGAGAAGAAAGCCACGGGACTAGAGGAGAGGGTCATGAAACACTTCCTTCCCTGTGTCTTCAAGGGACAAGGGCCCTGGTGGCACCTTAAGTTCAGACCTTCTGGGGTCCAGAACTGTGAGATATAAATCCGTGTTGTTTTAAGCCACCCATTTTGGGCTACTCTGTTATGGAAGCACTAGGAAACCAATACACTAGGGGTTTGGAGATGGGCTTATCTAGGGATCTATGGCTTGGGGGTAAGAGCCAACTCAGACTTTCCCCATGACCTCGCTGATGCACGCTTCATAGTCTGGCCTTTTGAGCCCAAATCTTCTAATCTAATCTATTGCAGAAAGCCAAGACACTTGCAGAAATACACACACACATACACACACACACACACACACGTGCGCACACACTCACAGAAGTCTCCACCTCAAATGCTAATTAAAAAGCAAATAAGGAAAGGGCATCTTTAGATCAGGAGGGCTGACCTACAGATAAGGACATATAGACCCTCACCCGGAAACATGATCTTTTGAAAGACCTTAGATTTTGGACCCAGGCAGCATCCAAGGTAAAACCCAGCTGGCTATTCACCTGCACTGTGAATGTGGACCAGTTTCCCACCTGCAAAATGAAATCTAACACTACTGGCCTTATAGAACTGTCATCAAGTTAAATGAGAAGCCATAAGCATTGTGTCTACCACAGAGGTAGGTATACAGTGGTGTGCACTCCTTAAAGGGTAATTACTGATAATGCAGTTGCTGCTGTGTCCTAAAGACTGACACAGTCATACCTTGTTTCCCCAGAGTTGTTTTTTTTTCCTAATTGCATAGCTCATTAAAAACATTTGAAGAAGATGGAGAGAGAACCTAATGGCCTAATTACCTCAACGACCCAGGAAGTATGGTTCTGTGGGTCTGTTTTCCCTATGCAATAAAGAGGGAATGATAAAACATGCAGTTTTGCCTTTGAAGATGGAGCTTCTGATGAACCAGAAGGGAAGACATTTGAGTGGGTTATCGAGTGGCAGTGGAAGCTTACAGATCTTGTACTTCTTCATGACCTCACCTGCATCCTGACCAGCAGCATAATGGGGCAACAATTCTGGGAAGACTTGGGGAACGAATCAGTATCACCGGTGTAGAGTAGAGATGGAATATGGGCTGTCACTCTCCACTTTGTGCCCAGGCACACACTGCTAATCACTAGTGGACCTCCTTCCCACAAAGGAGGGAACCTATCCATATATCTAGAACCTTAACAACTCAGCCACTATCCCCTAATTACAGCCAGCCTTTGGTTTGAAAGATACTTGTTCTCTCTAGCTCCCGAAAAAGAGAGAAGACACTAACTGATTTATGTCTCTTTCATGGGGCAAAGATGAAACAAGTTACCCATCCACAAAATGTGATGGTCATAGTAGGAGGAAGGGTAGGGCTTTGGGTGTGAAGGGCTTGTTGAAATTAGAAATGGGAAAATACATAAGCAGGTGATGAATCAGGCTCACAGGTAATTACATCAGAGAAATTACGTCTGGAGAAAGAAAGGACTCAGGGCAAAGACTTCAGGAAAAAGAAGGAGATGGGTGCTTAAGTTTTGGAGGTCCCAGCTAGACAGCTCAGTGGTGATGCCTAAGGAATTACACAGGGCCAGGACATAAATACTCACTGAGCAAGTATTAGGTGTCGGGGACTCTCGAGACACTTCCATGGACATTTTGTCATTCAACACTTGCAACAACTATATCAGGCTGGAAGTAATGTTCTCAGTTTACAGATGAAGACACAGATCCAGAGAGATTAAGTAACTTATCCAAAGTATGCCACCTGCGTTCAAGTCTTTTTCTTTCATATCATAGCTGATGTTCATACTTTAAAAAAAATTTTTTTTAATGTTTCTGTTTATTTTTGAGACAGAGACAGAGCATGAGCAGGGGAGGGTCAGAGAGAGAGGGAGACACAATCCAAAGCAGGGTCCAGGCTCTGAGCTGTCAGCACAGAGCCCCACGTGGAGCCCGGACTCACAAACTGTGAGATCATGACCTGAGCCGAAGTCGGACTCTCAACCGACTGAGCCACCCAGGCGCCCCTGATGTTCATACTTTTTGATCTTGAAAGCTTTCCAGACCGCTAATAAAATACACAATGATAACAACAAGAATAATGAGAAGAAATAATAAAGATACTATAAACTTTGCCAGGTCATGTTGGCCAAAAATTTTACTTGATAATCAAGGATCTTCGAGGTCGTATCTAATCGATATGCAGACTGGAAAAAGACCGGAAAAGGAGGTAAAAGATACCAAAGACAACACTTGAAAGGAGAGGCTGAAGGTGTTTATTGCAACTCTGTGCCAAGGTCAGAGGCAACCCAGAGTAACAGGTTGGTGGTGTCTCTGTCCCTGGAGGGTGCAGTCCTTGGTGAATGAGAACCAGTGCAACACAATCATGTCTGGAGTTGAGAGATGAAATGCAAGCTTTCATTAGGGAGACTGATGGACTAATGGACTAAAAGGGGGATGGATGGAGTAGGTTGGTTGCAGAACAGCCTTGAATCATGATAGTTTTTCTGGCTCAACTTCCACCATATATATGCTGGCAATACTCACCCTCTGGCTCCTTTTAAAGGTGACTGTAGTCCCTTAAAATAGGGAAACCATATAATTTTTTATCGTTTGCCCCCCCCCAGGTGCAAAATAGGATGTCACCCCCGAAAAAAAACAGATAGAAGTCATGTGACTTTCCCTCCAACTCCAACTTTAACTTACCAGCCACACACCCTCTCTGAGCCCTGGTCTCCTCATCTGTTATAGTGCCTGGACAAATTCTAAGGCAAGGATATCCTACAGAGTTCCCAAGACAAGAATATCCTACAGGGTTCCCGTGCTCCTTTGAGGGAGGCTGAGGCCGTTAGAATATGGGTCTGTGTAGTCAAATAGGAACTGCAGAATGGAGGCCCCTATTTCCTTGGGCTCTGGGGAGGACTATCTTAGTGCTTGTGCCCTATACTCCCTGATGCCTAGAGAAGAAATAGAGATGTGTTAATAACCAAACAAGTGAAGATAAATATAGCCCTTGTTGGATTAATATCCCCAGGATTACTCATGTCTCCTTCAAAGTGAAGCAAAGATCATGTGCTGCCCGACAATCACCCATCTGGCCCGAGAAAAGTTGCCATATGGGTGGTTCTCACTAATTATAGTTAAATACTAAAGGGAGGGGTTCCAGTGTGGATTCTCATCAGATCAGAATTCTCTTGGTTTTCCCCTTTCCAGGAGTTGTGGAAAGGCTCTTTCCCCTGCTCACACTTGCCTAGGTGCATTCAGCAATGCTACCCAACTTTCCAGAATCAACGTTCTCCAACTCAGAAGTGGAGGAATAATACTCATACTTCCTTATGTTAAAAGGAGTTATCAACATGGCCTCTGTGTCAAATAAAGAATCAATGAAGATCCTAAATCATGAAGGACTCCAAGGAAATAAGCAATAATGTAATAAATGCACATTTTGTGGTTCTTATTATGAATCTGAGTCCTTGTTTAGGCATACCAGGATTTACCCAAAACATAAATATATGGGTGGTGTTTTGGGGTTTTGTTTGTTTGTGGCAGTCCCAGGCAAAAAGCACCCGGTGGATCATTCTGATCCCAGAAAGGAAGTTCCTTTGTTGAAAGCATGTAGCAAACTATGGCACTGATTTCTTAAAATAGTTGGCGATTACTTGCTTTCCATCCCAAGAGGAGGACCAGCTTGAAAGATGAGAAATGCATTTCCCATGTATGTGCCCTGGGACAATCACCAAAGGCTGTCAGTTCAGCTGTGGACCAAATGTTGGGCAGGCATTCAGGTTGGGGTGAGGTGGAATGTTCAAATTGCAGATGAATGTTTGTCAGTGCTCTCATTCTGTCTGCATTGTTTTGTCCACCCCTGGATCCTGGTCATCTAAGCCCAGGAATCTCTCCCATCCACCACTCCATCAAAGTAAGACTACTCTCCCACGGAAGCACAAGCTACCATACCCTCAGACACCAGGTAGGCAACGTACGTAACTTTAGTGAAACAGGTGTAAGAAAATTCACATGGCTTTCTCAGTGTCCAGTACTTGACCCACTTTTCTTCAAGATGTGGCCATAAAGAAAGAATTCGCTTCTAAAACCAAAACAACAATGGAAGCATGGTGATAGACGACAACTGATGTCTGGCCCTAGAAATTTGGGAGACTCCAGAGTTTGAGGGAGGGATGGTAATAACCTGGAAAGCACATGCCCTGCTTCAAGGGAGGTATTCAAGGGAATACCTCTAAGCAGTCGGCCCTTGGCTACCATATGCCAAGGAAGGCTCGGTATTGACCGGTCATCTGAGTTTTCCAGAGATACTCTCATGGCACTATTTCATGGGTACTACTCTGATTTTTTTCTTGACTCACATCTTCAGTAAGTACTTGAAGCTTTTCTACTACTATTATTATTTTTTTTAAATAAGCATGATCTTTGTTCTGGCCTGGATGTGAGCCAAGCACTTTTGGCCAACTAAGGGAGGGAGCATATCTAAAATGACACTAACACAGAGGGAAACAGAGCTGAGAGATGGTGAGGCTCTAGGTCCTGGTGATGTCATTTGAACACCTGGATCTAGCCACACCTGCAATTTCCTGTATCCCTGAACTTATCAACTGTGTAGCCTAATCATTTCTTCCTTTGGCTTAAGTCAGTTTGAGTTAAGATTATTTTACATGCAACTGAAGAAAAAATCCTAATCAATGAAAGGACCTCGGGGTCACTCATAATTCATAACAGGATTTTTTAATATGAACATACCAAGGATCTGTCATTGTTCAAAATGGCTAGAAAGAGACTGTGTTGGGGCCAGAGCAAGTTGCCAAGATAGAAAGAAGGTGTATCACAAATTACCTAGAACGCTTTCCTAAAAAGTTCATTTCTTCACCCACAGGCAAGAGTAAGCCAGTGAACATTTTGGGAAGTGGCCCAGCTTTCTCTGTCTTGGGATTTTTGAGATTAAAACAAAAAAAAATTTTTTTAAGTAGGCCCCATCCCCGGAGTGCAGCACAACACAGGGCTCGAACTTGCGACCCTGAGAACAAGACCTGAACTGAGACCAAGGGTTGGCCACTTAACCAACTGAGCCACCCAGGCACCCCTTTATTTGGGATTTTGACTTCTTTCCTACAATTTTTTTTTCCTGCTAGTTGCTTCCAGGGCAGTGGAGGGGTTTCCTCCTGGATGATGGGATGGAATGAGGAAGGCTATGTTTTCTGGATTCCTAACCTTTCGGAACACGGTGCAGACTCATTTGACTGGTTTGTAACCCCCAGGTGAATATACAGTAGGCAGAAGCTCTTGGCACTTTGAAGCAAAAGGCACGATCATAGAAGAACAAATGGCGCAATATTTTCCTAAGCGTGTTTGGGTTCTATTTGTGTTAGATTTGGGACTGGCAATTTAATAGGTGGGAAAACTTTCATCAGACTTCAGAAAGTACATGTATAATTCATGGCCGCTTGGTGCATGGAATTGCAGGGAGAGATTAGAACCAGAGAGAGAGCTGTAGTACGACACAGTACAAAATAGCATCACCCGTCACCCTGTTGAGGCTCCTCTTGCAATTTATGGAGACTGTCAGCTACCAACAATCTAAATAACTCATTTCCATGCCAGAGATTATAACAGCAGCAGAAAATACATAGGATATCAGTTCCATGTTGTGACTGGTTTTTGTTTTTTGTTTTTTTTGAAATAAGGACACAGCCTGGCATGTGGGTGTCTCCGAGTGGGAACTGGCATGGCTTAATACCTAATGGGCACTTTTTACCATATCGAACTTCTATTTTATTTTTTTCACAAGGGTCCCAAAGTTCACTCAAGAAGGGCTGAGATGGAACCGGTTGAGAGAGGATGATGGGAAGCTGTTTTCATGTCCTAATATCAATAGGGCTTTGGGGTCAACCAGACCTGGACTGGAATGCTGACTCTTCTGATTACAATCTGTGTTATCTCTAATAAGTAATACATGCCTCTGAGCCTCAGTTTCCTTATCAGTAAAATGGAGTCAGTAGTAGGAATAGCAAGTTGTGACAGCAGGTGTATGGGCCTTTGTGCTTCCTTTTGAAAATGGGTTCAGATAAAAATTTGTGAGTGGTAGTCATGGGTTTTGTTTTTTCCCCTTTGTGGTGTTTGTGTGTGTGTGTGTGTGTGTGTGTGTGTTATGTGGTGTTGAGAGAGACACACAGTGAGAATGGTATAGATATATAGATATAGATAGATGTGTACGTATCTATCAACATACATACATATATATGTATGAGAGAGAGAAAGAAAGAGAGAGTGCAAACATGTAAAGAGCCTGGATGCTGAGGCCAGTCTACTATGGTTCAAGTTATGACTCTGCTACTTATGTAAATTGTTCAAATTACTTAATTTTTTTTTAATTTTTTTTTCAACGTTTATTTATTTTTGGGACAGAGAGAGACAGAGCATGAACGGGGGAGGGGCAGAGAGAGAGGGAGACACAGAATCGGAAACAGGCTCCAGGCTCTGAGCCATCAGCCCAGAGCCCGACGCGGGGCTCGAACTCCCGGACCTCGAGATCATGACCTGGCTGAAGTCGGACGCTTAACCGACTGCGCCACCCAGGCGCCCCGCAAATTACTTAATTTGTCAGTGCCTCAGTGGCCTGTTAAGTGGAGACGCTAAATAATATTTCCTTGTAGGTTCTTGCAGGAGTTAAATGAATAAATACATGGAGAGTGTTTAGAACAGTGCCTGGCAAATAGTGTACTATATGTCTTAGCTATCAGCAGTAATTGTGTTATTAATTGAACACTGCTATTATTTCTATTAAGAATCATAATGATAATAATGACTCATTTAATGTAGAGGGTTTTGAGATTTGAGGAGGAAAATGATGAAGGGTTGGTAGACTTTGAAGTTATTCCCGGTTTAAAATATGTTCAACTTTCATTTCTAATTTATAAAATGGGGATGATAATTTCTACCCTGTGGGGTTACAATGGCATTACAGTGAGACTGTGGTGTATCAGCCTGGGACACAGAAGCTGTTGTCATGATCTCCCGTTTTACAGAGGAGGGAGTTGGGTTGATTAAGCCATCTGTCCACAGACACACAAATGATTTGGCCAAGTGTCTTCCCCAAAATCCTTTGCCCTCTTCACTCCCCAGATACTGCCTCCTCTGAACGACATTGGGAACGTTTAAGGGACAGTGACAGTCTTTGGGTTTTCTTATCATGGAAAGTGATTGTGCCATGTGAATTGATCCAGTAGTCATTTGGGGGATTCTGTCCAGTTCATCTTTGGGGAAGACTTCCCTCAGGTGGGCCCTCAGCAGCCAGGTTCCTGACACATGACCCCCACCTCCTGATAATGATTGGACCAGGGCTGGGCACCTGATTCCAGGTGAGCCAATCAGATCCACTCTCTGAGGAGCTGGGACTTGGAAGCTAAGTTCCCTCAAATCCTTCACCATAATTAAGACAGACTGATCCTTTCAAAAGGCAATCACCCTCTCCTGCTTCAAACATATATATGGTTCCCTGTTGTTCTTGGAATAAGAACGTGTTTAGTCTAACGTGTTTAGTTACGTACTGTGGATCTGTAGGGCCTCATCTCACACTATATCACGTTTCTTTTTAGTGCTGTAGCCCCGCTGGCCTTCACTGCCCCTTGGACTCCCAATGCTGCCTTTGGCTGTGAGACCCTTGCACATGCTGTTCCCTCCACCTGGAATACCCGTCACCCTACCCTTCTCCTCCTCTTTCCAATGCCATTTCCATGATTACTTTCTCAGGGAAATCTTCCCTCCCCTCTCTGGTTGGGTCAAACTTGCCCCCTGTGGGCTTTCCTCACACTGTATGTCTTTCCATCCTAATGCTAATCACAGCTGTGACTATTCATCTGCGCGTATGATCATTTGACTAATGACCACATCTCCTATCTGACTCCAGGCTCTATCAGGGTGAGGTCGTCTTTCCTTTTGCTCAGTTTTATATCCCCAGCATCTGGCACAATGCCTGGTCCATAATAGATGCTCAGTAAATACCCACAGGGAGGATGAATTAGTACTAGGATAGGCCAAGCTGCAGAGTGAAGGTACCGGAGATTCAAGAGTTGTCCTGGTCCCCACCCCCATCCTTCTTGAAGCCTGCTCCCTCATATTTTCTTTAGGATCAAAGGCATTCACCGTGATTCCATTGCATTCTTATGCTTTGCTTCCTGTCCTGTGAGTGGGGTTCTCTTATCTGCAACACAATGAGACCCTTCAGGCTGCTGTAAGGAGATGGAACTGAGAAAATCCTGATGGTTTTCTTCTTCCAAATGATCCAACATGGGGACACACGGCACAGATAACAAAGATGGCCGCAGTTCCAGCAAACACGAAAGATGTTTGTAGATTTTACCAGCTTGTTATTCATCCTCAGGCTCAGCAGACTACCCAGCTGGACCGGGAAGCACTACTTCAGTTATTTCTAGTTCTTCTGGGCCTGACCTCAGCCCTTGTAATGCCTTCCCCACCCTCTGCATTCACCTTCCCATTTTCCACACTCTCTCTTCCCACTGAGCCTATTTGAGTTCGTTAGTAACTAAGGCACATGGAAACCTTTCCTTCCACTAGATGCAGCATTGAAAGCCACATCTAAGGGTCCTGTATCTATGTAAGAAAAATCTTGGCTTACCTGAAACTTTTTTAAAGTATCTCCAGCCCTAGTATTTACTCTGGATTCATTGTTTTTCTCATTCCCATTCATTCATTCATTCATTCATTCATTCATTCATTCATTTTTATGATTGAACCCAATCAACTTGCACCCAGTTGTCAAAACCAGGACTTAGAATCTGGGCATCACTTTGCTTCCTCCCTTTCCCTGACTCCCCACTCAGTCAAACCCACACTGTTCATCCACCCTTCCATCTGCTAAATATCTCCACAGTCCACCCACTTCCTCACTGGCACCCCCACTGCCACCATGCTAGCCAAGCTGTCATGACCTCTCCCTCTCCAGGAGACTATTCTAACCCTCTCCCCACCTCCAGGATTGCCCCTTGCATACTGCTTACCTTCCCAAACACAAATCTGACCATGTCTGTTCTTTCACCTCCTCTTTACCACCACAGGGATATGCCTTAGAACTCACTATCACTGGGGCATCCAGCTCGCTCAGTCATGATCTCGGTTTGTGAGTTCGAGCCCCGCACTAGGCTATGCACCGGCAGTATGGAGCCTGTGTGGGATTCTCTCTCTCCCCCTCTCTCTGTTCCTCCCCAACTTGTGCGCTCTCTCTCTCTCTCTCTCTCTCAAAATAAACTTAAAAAAAAAAACCTTTCACCGAACACTGCCCCATGTACAGACATCACCAATGCCAACTTCTGACCTCATAACTGCAAACTCCTATTCTTCCAACCTGAAGACAACAACCTCTTACACAATAATTCCTCCACTTCTCTATGACTCCAGGCCATTTACGCCACCACATTCATTTGTCCCCCACCACTACTTTCCTCTCCCGTTTCTATCCTGATCTCATGGCCCATCACTTGCAACTGCTTGCTTCCAAATGCCCACTTACACAATATCCTTGACTCATTTTCTCTCCACAGCACCTTTGCTTGGCAAAACCCAACCCTATATGCAGTAAGCCATCTGCATTCTCTGTGCTACACCTGAGCCACTAAAAACACCAGACAGAAAATAACACTGGGATACTGGTTTTACATCTCATAATGTGTTTCTACTGACCTTGCGTGCCTGCTTTCCGAGATCCAGTCTAGCCTCAACAAAGTCGTTGTGAACACTAAGAACGAATACAATGCAAAACAATTAAAGTCATACCTGGAATGTGGGATGAACTGATTGAATGTTGGCCATTTATAATATGACTATTGTTATTATTGTCGTTGACCCATGCTTCTTCCATCTAATGACCTTACTTCATACTTAATTGAGAAACTGGAAGATTTCAGATGACAACTCCCTAGTCTTGATGTCACCAACTCTTCAAACCTCCAGATAACCTTACTGATCTCATTCTTTCCACAAAGTCATTTCCTTGACATGTGATTCAGATCTTGTATACATTGGCTTTCTTAAGACCTTTACATTTGCCCATATATCCCTTTTATCTCTTGTACCATAAAATAAAATGCTGGATACCACCCGAACTAAAGAATTAAGTCACACACCCCCTTCTCTAGACAGTTCATTAACTCAAGAATTTAAAGCATGTTCCACAAAATGGCACTAGGTGTCTGGCCTCTGGATGAAAAAAGTCTAGGAGGAAAATAAGCATCAATTGCTTGGGGGGAAAAAAGGAAATCCTATAATTAATGTCCTAGTTGATACACATATTTGTATCCTGAAAGCCATTTCCTTCAGAATTGCAATTCATTAGCCCAGAGCAATTTAGCTCTGGTGCTTACATGTCTAAAAGTGCAAGAACTAACCAGACAGAAAGGCCGACTGAACTAATTATATTAGGCATCATGATCTTTAATTAGATCAATAGGAGAAGAGCATTGGTACACATCTTAGGAGGCTTTTGCCACATTGCTTGTTCCCTCCAAGAAACTCCAAGCATCAATACTAATCCATAGGAGAATGTCCAGAAAAGCACAGCAGATTAACAGTGACAGAAAGGATCATTTGGATGAAATAAATCATTGTTATCATTGTACAAAAGCAGTACTTGCCTGATAAAATGAGTCCAGGGCATTGGAGACCATGTCCTTTTCTTCCAAAAAAATTTTTTTAATGTTTATTTATTTTTGACAGAGAAGGACAGAGTGCAAGTGGGAGAGGGGCAGAGAGAGAGGGAGGCACAGAATCTGAACCAGGCTCCAGGCTCTGAGCTGTCAGCACAGATTCCGATGTGGGACTCCCAACTCACGAACCACGAGATCATGACCTGAGCCAAAGTCAGACACTTAACCAACTGAGCCACCCAGGCACCCCCCTGGGTCACTGTTAGTCTCAGAGCCCATGGCTTCCTAAACCTTCTCATTGGTGGAGACACAGGACAGTTCCATCACCAGTATGTACTCTCCCATTCACAGGAAAACCCTACAATTATTATGCTTTTAATGAGATCACCCAAGAAATTCACTGAGTAGGAGTCACAGAGAAGAATCAGAGCTTTCCTAACTCACTGAGTTCAGGGAAGACCACGGAAGGGAATAATGAGATGGGAGACCTAGCTGATAGGTCTGTATTTGGCCATCATGTAGATCTTGGTTTTATAAAAATTCATATTTATCCTACTAAGGATTCACACATATATGAATATAGAATATTCATATAGAGAGAGGAAATGGCATACTCTCCCATTTCATGGCAGGTTATAATTATCATCCAGTGGTAGGAGCCTCCTTTCTTTTCATATTTATTTACTATTTTTCCCTACCAGGTACCCACACTAGTGCACCTAGCATATATCCTTCAAGTCACTTTCCATAGTTTATACACATTTAAAATATACCTGCACCCTTGAAAAAATATGGTGTCTGTATATGCATGTTTTGAGTTTACATAAATGGTATTATGCTATAAGTCCCATCCTGTTTCTTACCTTTCTTCCCTTGCGTTAGGCATTTGAGATTTATTCACATTACTCGATATAAATATGGCGCTAGGATCTCTGGTTTCCTGGTTTCCTCCTACTCTCCGCCTTCACTCATTGACTCAAAAGAACCAAAGGATCACCAACAAGCAACCAATCCAGCCAGCTTTATTTGTGAACAAAGAAATACTTCTCTTAAAAAAAAGTTCAACCAAAGGAAAACAATGTATTGTACATTTTTAACTTCTTTTTAGTTCTCTTCCTGGTGGTGTGAGAAAAGATAATACCAGAGATCTGCTTTTGACTCCTGGTTCAACCAAATAAAAGGAGTGGAAGCTACCACTTTTGAGCATTTGCTGTACATTCAGCCCTAGGACAGGCACAGCCTTCTCATTTGATTCCCAGAACAATCCTTTGAGGTGGCAAACATTGTCCCCATTTTATACAAGGAGGATATTGCGACTAAGAGAGGCTCGGTAGCTTGCTTGGGGTCCCAAAGCTCATAAGAGGCACAATTAGGATTCAAATGCCTGCTTCCTCAAGCCTGTCCATAACCCAATTCCAAGGGCAATCACACGGCGCAAGGCCAGCGCTCCAGAAATCCTGCATCTGAAAGTCTCCATCTTTCACATAACAGTGAAGAGACATTGACAGCTTAGAGGAGGTGGAAGCGGAATCTGGAGCACACTTTTCAACAGAGGATTGCATTTCTGGACAAAGAAAAGATACTACTGTGGACTTGACTCCCCGAAAATACTGCAATAGATTATCAATGAGGGATGCAATTTTATGTACCTAGATGCCACTGGCTGACCTAAAAGGCCCGGGTCATCTTTAGATGAGTGTTTTATACCTAAAAAAGGAAACATGCCCATCAACCAGGGGCCACATCCCGAGATTTCCTAACCGTGGCAAGTGTGTCAATGGCATGTTACACATGAAGAGTGAAGAGTTGACATACACTGGTGAGTAGTGTTTTGGTATCAGTGGTCACTGTGATAGGATTGAGTAGTTGTTGTGCAGAACACTGTTACTGGGAACATTTCCATTTTCTCAAGATTCCAATGGTTAAGTATTAGCAACTCAAGCTTTTTTGAGCCAGCTTAAGAAAAAAAGAGAGACAGAGAGAGAGAGAGAGAGAGAATGTTGGGAACTGGAAAGGCCCCAGAACTCTATATGTCTGCCTTGTCTTCGCCCTCCTGTAGAACTGCTTCCTTTCAGTCACCATTTTCACCTTGTCCTATTGTGGCAGGTAGATTACTGCTGACCCAGAGATGTACATATCTCAATCTCCATAACCCGGGAATGTGCTACATTTTGTGGCAAAGCAGTATTAAGATTGCTAATTGAATGAAGTTTTCCAATCATCTGACCTCAAAGTAGGGACATTCTCCTGGATTATCTAGGTGGGGCTCTATGGAAGCAAGTAACCACAGGCTGAGACCTGTGCCGGATTTCTAACCTATGGAAGGGTAAGATAAATTTGTGTTACGTTAAGCCACTAAGTTTGGGATAACTTGTTATGGCAACCACAGAAAACTGAAACAATAATGTTGGTATTTACTGAGTACTTTTTACGTGCCAACAACAATGTGCTAAACATCTTAGAAGGTGTGGGTGCTGTCATTTCCCTTATGAGTTCTCAAGGGAGAAGTCAGCAAATAACTGCCTCAGGGGAGTTAGGAAGTGGTGGAGGGGTCCCCAGGTGTCTGACTTCATAACTGGGGTTCTTAGCCAAACACAGACAGACACTGAAAGGCTGCTGCTCGATTGGATTCTGAATTCTATTAGAGAACATCTGATAGGCCCTGTTTTAATCACGTGATCAGCATGACAATACAGAGGCCCAATGGACCTCTGTAGACCCAACATGGCAGAGGAAGGAAAGACACATGGAACAACGTTCCCTCCCACCAGGAGTCGTCTATTACACAGTCCCCTGGCTGTATGCTTTGTGGCCTCCTCAACTCTTCTCCCTTCCCACTCTCCATCTGATGTAGACTAACACTCCCCTTTGCCAGAGGACACAGCAGTGGGTGGGTTAGTCGCCCCCAAGGTCACTCTCAAATACTCTCCGCTCACGTGCAGCCATGGTTTTGACATTTATTCTTTGGAATCAACCAAACTGGAAAGAGGGCCTTCCTAACCAAGAAAATAAATCTGGTTTCAGACCAAAGAGGTAAATAAGAGGCATGTGATTGCCATGGAGAACTTCATATGATCAATATCATCCCCCTTTGTCCTTCTAGTCCCTTCCAGCAAAATGCCAATGAGGTTTGCAAAGCAGTCATGTTCCTGTTACTTGATATTGTGTCTTAATCACCCACCAGAGTCTCCTATGGTGGCAGTCTGGTTTTCTGCTGGAGAAAACACAAACAAAAACAAAACAACTTGCCTAACTGCAGAGAGGGAGGCTGGAGTCACAGGGATAGATACTATGGATGTGTGTGCCGTCACTGGTTAAGCAGAAGCTCTGGAGGCTAGGTGCAGGGTTCATGAGGACGGTGGGGCAGAGACAGAAAGGAGGGCTGGGCACTCTGCTGCCACACAGCCACTGCTGCACTTCTTAATCCACTGACAGTTCTAGCATTTCTGTACCAAGCAGTGCCCATGAAGTTAAGATGTCTAATTTTTCTTCTATCCCAAGTTCTACATCTTTCTCCATTTCAGCATTCTCAGAGCACAATTGAATCAATGTGCACATTTATTTTTGTGTTTTTCTTCCAGGGAGGTGCTATCAGATCAGTGATGTGTCTTACAAATGGTTGTCTTAGAATCATGAAAACGTAGTAATAAATTTCATGGGGGGGGGGCTATTTTGGTTTAAATGAGCACATAAAAGGGTCTGGTCTTTATCTGGCCTGGAAGGGAGGGACCAGGTCACATATAAAGACAGACTTAGTTCCTTAGAAGATGTGCAAAAGTTAGGAGTTCCATTACTTTTTTTTAATGTTTATTTTGAGAGAGAGAGAGAATGAACGTGGGGGATGGAGGAGGGGAAGAGAGAGAATCCCAGGCAGGCTCTGAGCTGTCGGTGCAAAGCCCAACACAGGGCTCGATCTCAGGAACCATGAGATCATGACCTAAGTCAAAATCAGGAGCTGGACACTCAACCAACTGAGCCACCCAGTCACCCCAGGAGTTCCATTATTTTTACTAGAGCTCTTTGCAAGGCGCCCAAACTGATATCTGCTGAGATAAGCCTGGAACCCATCCGACCTCAGGGTTCAGTCCTCTGAGAGCCATTCTTGGGAGCTTTGGGTTTCTGCCTCTGCCTCCTAAAAGGCAGAGATGCATTTGCAGAAGTGGGTCTTTTCCAGATGTGACTTCAGGCCCCAGAGGCACACCTCATTCTAAGACTCACCTCGCTGCTATGCTCATGTGTGCGGAGAGAGAAAGAGGATGAGGAAAAGGGCAAGTACTGGGGTATGAACTTGGAATGGCTTGTTGAATGGCTGGTTTTCAGATGTTTCTTGTTATTACACAGAATCTCTTTTATTCTCCAAAAGAGGCCTTGGCAAAGTCAGAGCAAGGAACCCAGCTGTTCCAGAGAACATTCTATCCTCATATCTTCTACCAACAGTATTTCTTGGACCTATAACAGGCTTTCACGTCTTCCCAAACAGAAACAATGACTATCATTTATTGAACCCTGATGTACAAGTACGATGCTGAATTCTTTACGGGAGTAATTTCTTTTATATGAGTTAGTTGTCTCAATCAATTTTCATACAATCGCCATTCTACTCATGAAGAAACTGGGAATCACAAAGATTAAGTAACATTCTCAAGGCCACACAGCAAACGCAGCAGAGCCAAGACTCAAACCCAGATGTACATTACTCCAAAGCCTAGCCTCCAACCCACTTTCCCACACTGCCTACCACTTGCCACTTATAGTCTCCATCCCGAAGCAGGCTGCCCATCTGATGGGGAAAAAAAGAGGGGGGGAGGGTTCCTCACCAGACAGTATCAAGGCTACCAAGTAAAGCAAATGGTAGGTGCTTCCATATAAGCACATTCTTCTGTGTAAGTTGGTTTCCTGCCTTTCATAAGCTCATGGACTGGTGGGAGGGAGGCAGAGAAGAGAAAGGAAAGAAAACAAGTACGACACATGTATGAGCAAAGTGCGAACCAAGGACTGCTCATGTGCAAAGCCCATTGAAAGAGCAAAGGAAGGAAGCCAGGGCAGCCCCAGAGCTGACTTTCTCCTGGCCACCCTCCTCTTTCCAGGCTGTGATGGCTCTGGGGAGGGGAAGTCAACAGACACTTGCCCAAGTTGCTGTTTATTTCCTGAAGTTCACAGGAGAGAAAACTGAATCTCCCCTCCTGCATTTAGAAAAATTGATGTGTTGGGATAATTATGATTCATCCTCTGATCTGTCTCTATCTGCAAAGCATAAATAGCGTTGGCTGGTGAGGTCTGATTGCTCCGATATTTCAGGTTTATATTTTGAATAACACAAGACTTGGTTGTTACACCGGTAAATAATTTACTCTAGTCTGAAATACAAGCTCCAGGCAAGAAACAGGAGATCAAACATGGGCAACTGTGGTGCCATAGCAAATACACTGCTATCCTGCAAAGAGTTCTTCTAAATTCACTGCCGGAGGAAGGAGGGAGAATGACAACAGGTGGTGAATCAGCCACAGTCCTTCTGGCTACTGCCCAAATAAAAATGGCTTTGCTGACATCAAAGGATGTTGGAGAGATTAATATCAATCATGAGCATGGCTGGGGGGGGGGGGTGCGGGGAGGGTGACAGTTGAAGGAGAATTCCTGAAGGTTCTAACACCAAAACATCTCTTTGCCCACTCAAACCCTCAGCCTTGCCCAAGCTGAGTGGCAATGCCCACATCTTAGTCTCCTTTGAAAACACATTCTGTGCCACTGGGTGCAGAAGAGTGGGAGTGCATGGTCTGGTTTCTTTGACTTCATATATATGGGCCAGAAATAAAGATTAACAAATGGACAGGTGCCTGGGTGGCTAAGTTGGTTGAGCACCCGGCTCTTGATCTCAGCTCATGATCTCATGGTTTGTGGGTTTGAGCCCCGTGTTGGGTTCTGCACTGACAGGGCAGAGCCTGCCTAGGATTCTGTATCTCCCTCTCTCTGCCCCTCCCCTGTTCTCACTCTCTTCGCTCACTGTCTCTCGCTCACTCTCTAAATAAAGAAATAAGCTTAAAAAATTCAGGGTGCCTTGGTGGCTCAGTTGGTTAAGCATCCGACTTCAGTTTAAGTCATGATCTCACAGTTCATGGGTTTGAGCCCCTTGTTGGGTTCTGTGCTGACAGCTCGGAGCCTGGAGCCTGCTTCGGATTCTTTGTCTCCCTTTCTCTCTGCCCCTCCCCTGCTTGCTCTCTCTCTCTCTCTCAAAAATAAACATTAAAAATTTTTTTAAAAACTTTAAAAAATTAACAAATGGAGACTTTATTATAGCATGGAGATTATGATTTGAAATGCAGCTGCAGTGTAGGCAGAGTTAAGTCCAAGCCAAGAGCAATATTTCTGGAAGTAGAAAATGCATTAACGTATTATCAGTGGCTGCTGGTAGGGGATGGGAAGATAGCCATACACAGCACTCCTTATTATCAAAGGGAGATCATGGTGGGGATGTAGGGTCCACTGTATTGTCCTGAGATGACCTTTGAGACTGGTCTGGACAGTCATGGGGCATGGCCTCCCTTGAAGAAAGAGAATCTTCCTTCTGCCTGCAAGTTTTGGGTTAACAGGAAGGGCATCAGTTGGCCCCTACTAGTCTCTACTTGATTGGTAATGGACTGTGTGGGACACTGAGATGGAAAGGATTCTGAAATCCGTGGAATAAAAGGCCTGAATGATTAGTGATGTCTGCCTGGGAGCAGAATAGGAGATAGCAGCATGAGATGAAATATTTGCTGTCTGGTTTTGAAGTCAGCCCTCTGAGTTCAAATCTTGGCTTTGAGCATGGGTGTTTGAACCTTGAAAGTTCACCCTAATTTTCTTGGATCTGTTAGAAACCTGTGAGAATTAGATGAAATAATCTATGAGGATATAGCTGGCATAGGTAAATGTTTAATAAATTTCTCTCCCTGCTTCTTCCTTTCCTTTTCGTCCTGCAAGACACAGAAACCATCAGAGAACATTATTCTGTTTTTCAGAATTTTCACAGATTCAGCAGGAATGTAAGTTCTTCAAGCAGCCAGTGGAAGGTCTCAGGTTAGAGGAGGATTAGAACCCTCTTTTGCACATTATGCCTGGCCTATGTCAGACTGTTGAGGGTTACGAGTTTCAGGTGTCAACAACAGGTGTAACACCCACTATTTGTGTGGTTTTCTGCACAGTTATAGGAAGATGAACCGTATGCAGTTGACAGGTCTACAAGACAAGGTGTTTTAGGGCCAAATAGTGTTAGAAAAACCTAGGACACCTGGGTGCCTCAGTGGGTTAAGTGTCCAACTTTGGCTTAGGTCATAATCTCATGGTTCATGAGTTCGAGCCCCACAACCATCTCTGTGCTAACAGCTCAGAGACTGGAGCCTTCTCTGGTCTTTGTCTCCCTCCCTCTCTGCTCCTCCCCCACTGACTCTTTTGCTGTCTCAAAAAATAAAAGAAAGATCTATCAGAATGAGGAAAACAGAAAAATACCTCATATCACTGGGCATATGCTGAGCTAAGCAAATTACAGATAGAATTTTTGGAATTCTCCCTTTGAGGCTGGAAGCCTAGAACTTAAATAGCTACATATCCCTGGAGGTAAAGAACTTCTTGATTGGGCTGAGAAATGCAATTCCCATTCCCTGGACTTCAACTGGGCAGGGTATCCAATTTTGGATTCTCTGTGGCTCTCATTTTCCTCTTTAGACTCTGTGTATCCACTCTCTCAAGAAATGGGTATTTTTAGGTTCTGGTCTGGAGAAGAGTAAGTCAGCAAAACTCCAATAATTAGTACTGGGGAGAATTGGCCCATTAATGCTATTGCCATTTTCATTGTAATGGAATTTTTTGCTGAAGGCTAGCAACACGGTAGGTGGGGAAAGTGTATATTTTGGACTCCATCTGAGTTTAACTCCCAATTTGCCAACTTATTTTCACCTTCTGAGCGGTGGGTCTTCGTGTATTAAATGATACTGTAGGTACTTATACATTTTGCGATTTTTCTAAGATCTGAAGTATATTTATTCTTTCTCTTTCTCAAGCAGATGCTGTCGGTGCCCAGTATCACTTTCACTGAGCCCAACTCTGACTTTAGCTACAGAAAATGGTCACTGCCAGTGTCCTGTCTCAAGTCCCCACTGTGTCTCTCCACTTTACTGTCTCAGATCTTTTTAAAAAAATGGTGGCAGTTCATTCAGGGCACACATAGGCAGAGCCTAGAAACACAAGGGAGGTAACACCAGCATGGCAACCTCAGCCAGTGGGAGTTGGGAGTCAATGGACATACTGAGGTGCAGTCTCCACAGTTTCTCAGAGGATCCCCAACAAGATGCCTTCTGGTTGTCCATAGCGGTAATCAACTCAATAATACCCCTTACCAACTGTCCTTCCTTTTTCATGTCACTTGCCCTAGTCTCTCCTTCCTGCTTTTGGACATAAACTGTCACATAAAGTACCTACACCCAAATCCTTGTCTCAGGTTTTGTTTGGGGAGATTTACATCAACACCATAACTATGTTACCTGTTCTTACTTTTGCCCAACACTTATTGTTCCTCCTTCATTCCCCACCCTGATGGATGATTCCATCTCTCCTTTAAAGGTTGAGAAAATTCACCATCTGCATTTCCTTTACATCTCTTTGCCTATCTTGCTTCCATTCTCAGAGGAAATAGGACTCCTCTCTCTCTTTCTTGGGGTAACACTTTTATGGTGTCTTGACAAAGTCTGATTCTCCAACAGGGTCATCCATTTCAGTTAATGGCACCACTAATCTCTCAGTTGCTCAACCCAAAAACCTGGGGGTCATTCTCTTCTCATCCCCTCATCAACCACCAAATCCTAAATGTTTCTCACTTTTATCTACTTATGTCTCAATTCATATTAGCTAACCTTTTCTTGACTATTTGCTATATGCTAAGCATCTGACGAGTTCTGTGCTTTATCTCAGGTACATCCCTATAGAGATGGTTCTGTTTTTACTCTCATTTACAGATGACAAAATCTAGGCACAGGGATGTCAAGGAATTGGACCATGGTTGTTTGGGTGGGTCCCTGGAGTGTTGAGCCGGTTCTTAATTACAGAGCTCATGTTCTTTTTAATTTTTTTTAGCGTTTATTTATCTTGAGAGCAAGTGGAGGAAGGGAAGAGAGAGGAGAGAGAGAATCCCAAGCAGTCTCAGAGACAAAATGGGGCTCGATCCCTTGAACCTCGAGTTCATGACCTGAGCCAAAACCAAGAGTTGGACACTTGTTCTATCCCCAGTTCTATAAGAACGTCCAGCACTAAGTCATGCTCAGTGAATGTTTCTTGACCAAGTGGCATCCTGATTCAACAGAATCACTTCATGGCTATCACCTTGCCATTGTTCCATGAATCATGACTCTAGTTCTGATTGTGCTGAGCCAGACACTAAACTCAACCTCTTCCTTTATTTCCCAAAAGCACCTGAAGAACGCGTTTGTGAATTGCAAATTCTATTGAAAATTATAGGGTACACAGTGCAAACAATAGAAAGGTTCCCAAAATAGTGTAAAAAAAATGACTTCCACTGTGACAGAGCCACCCAGGTGCCCCAGAGAACTCATGTTCTTTTTGTTTGTTTGTTTGTTTTATGTTTATTTATTTATTTTGAGAGAGGGAAGAGGAAGAGGAGGAGGAGGAGGAGGAGGAGGAGGAGGAGAGAGAGAGAGAGAGAGAGAATATCCCAAGCAGGCTCCTTGCCTTCCTCACAGAGCCAGATGTGGGGCTCAATTTCATGAACCCTAAGATCATGACCTGAGCCAAAATCAAGAATCAGATGTTTAACCAAATGAGCCACGCAGGCACCCCGCAGAGCTCACATTCTTAACCACTCTGCTTTCCACCTGTACATCTCCCCACGCATCATTACCCACACACTTCCCTTCCACTCCATCATCTCCACATGCTTCTTCTCACAGGGCTTCTTCCCCCTGCCTTCACTCATTATGATGTCTCCTTTTTTGCATCAGGTTGTCTCACACAAATGACTTACTGAATGACCGAGCCTTTATTCAGCTGGTTATTCACTCGACATGTATTGTGGGCATTCACACTTGACTGTGTGCTGCTTGTCATTGCTGAATGGAGGCAAAAGATTTCAAGCTTTGGAGTCGGAAAGGCTTCAGGTCAAGCCCCGCTGCCGTCACTTAATTGTTATGTAACCGTGGGTGACTCACGGAACATGTCCCAGCATTAGTTTCCTCATCTGCAAAGCATGGAGTAAAAATAGCTCCTGGGCCACAGGTTTGTTGAGAGAAGAGAATGAGATCATTTCTATATGCACATCACTCTTCAACATTTCTGCTATATAATGAACGTTTGTTACTTGGTATTACTACCATCAGCAGTACTTATCTGCTCCACACCCGCTAGTGGTTCCCATCCCACACCCCACCCCATTCACAGTGAAATCCAGATTCCTTGTCATTCAACAGCTCACGTGATCTGCCCTCTGCTGTCTGGCCAAACCCCACGCCCTCCACTGCCCCCTCTGCTCTAGATCTGCTGGTGCCCTTGCTGCTCTCAGTTGCACCAACCATTCTCTCTCTCAAGGCTCTTCTGCTTGTTCTCTCTGCCCGGAGCTCTCTTACCGCAGACAGCCTACCACTTATTTCATTCAGTTCTCTGCTTCAACATCTTCTTTTCAAAGAGAATTTCCCCAAGCACCATGTACCATCATCACACCCCCATCTCGTCCTGCTTCATTTTCCTTCCAAGCACTCAGCACCCCAGTTACGTTAAATGTCTCCCCCCAGTGCATACACTCCATGGGACCAAGGGCTTTTCCATTGGTTCACTGCAGTATCCCCAGTTCTAGAAGAATGTCCAGGACTAAGCCATGTTCAGTGAGTATTTCTTGACCAAGTAGCATCCTGATTCAATGGAATCCCTTCATGGCACATCACCTTGCCACTGTTCCCTGAATCATGGCTGTGGTCCTCAATGTGCTGAGCCAGACACTCAACTCAGTCTCTTCCTCTATTTCCCAAAACCAAACATTAACAGAAGCACCTGAAGAAGGCATTTGTGAATGGCACATTCTTGAAAATTATAGGGTGCACAGCGCAGACCGTAGGAAAGTTCCACAGTAGTAAAAAACAAAAACAAAAAAACAAAACAAACAAAAAAAAACCCTTCACCTGTTACTGAATGCTTTGGTCATCCTGGGACTAGAGGATTTCAATGGGCCATCTCATCCCATCATTGTGCGTGAGCCTTACCCCACCTCACTGATGGCGGGCCCCTCCCTTTCTCAATCTTCTTCACATTTCACTTTCCCAGTCCTAGTGCCCTTTCTTCTGTATTCCTTCTCCCCCTACCTCAAGAGCAAAGCCACCTTTCTTTCATCTTCTCCCACAGAGCCACGTAGCCATAGCCATTTCTTTCATTGCCTTCATTTTTTTCTAAAGTCCAGGCACTCTGAGCTTTACTTAGAGCTGCACGTAGCTTCTCAAGGGATTTCTCTCAACAAAAACAGTCCCGATACATAAAAGGAATTCTGATGCCAACTAATAATATAATTAAGGTTTTCACATCTGTTGCACTAGTGTTTGTATAAGATTGTATCCCTTTGGGAATAAGAGCTATGTTGTATTGAACTCAGAAAACGTTTAGAAAACACTCAACCATCTCACCAACTCTCTATAGGAACTGGGCAACCAGAGATGAAAAGATGTGGCTTTGGCCCCCTAAGGGGGCACCGTCTAAGTGGGAGAATAAGCCATAAGAAATCAACCATTTTGATGTTAGGTAATAAGCCCAACATTGAAATATGTGTAAGGCCCAGCAAAACACAGAGGCAGTATCACAAATTGGAGTTTTTCATTTCATGACCTCCACTCCAGACTGTAATTTCCTTGAGGGAAAGAGTTTCCTTAAAGAAGGACAAAGTCCCCTTAGGGGAGAGTGATACTGAGGATTATGGCATCAGAACAGCATTTTGAAGGATGAAACAGAGAAATGGGGGAAAGTGTTCTGGACAGGTGAAAAAACCATGTGCAAAGACACGAAGGCACAGAAAACAGCTTGGAATTTGGAGAACTATAAGTGGCCTGATAGAGCTGGGATGTAAAGCAGGGTCGGGGAGCAAGCAGAACCAGCCTTTACTGTACCCTCTGGGCTAAATCTAGCCCATTGCTGGCTTCAGAATTGCACTGGTGGTCTTAAACCTTTGGGTGCATGGTTCCATAGGAGTATGGTACACATGTGCATTCTCAAGTCTCAGAATATGGCGATCAAAACTTCTAGAGCAGAAGTACTCAAACGGCAGTCCAAAGACCAGCAATGTCAGCACCTCCTGGGATCTTTTTAGAAATGCACATTCTCTGGTCCTCCCAGACCTTCTGGATCAGAAACTGAGGGGGTGGGGCCCAGCAACCTGTATTTTAACAAACATTCCAGGTGAGTTCTGATGCATGCTCTAGTTTGAGGACTTCTGAGCTGGCTGTGGGGCTAAAAAATCTATACCAAAACAAAAACAAAAACAAACCAAATGCACAGATATCTTTGATGATCTGCCCAGTTTGAGAAACTCCACTGTAGACATGTCCCTTATCTTTATTGCTGTTGGCTTAGCACCACATTGACAGATTTAATCTGCCTTTTAGAACTAGCTTCGGCTTCCTTTGGAAGACCTGTGTCCACTAGGTCCTTAATAAAAATATGAAACAGACCAGAATCTGGGGAGGGGGCAGAGGCTAGTCTCTGATGTTGACATGTTCTAACAAAGAGGAAAAAGCAATTGTCTCTTTGCTGAAGACAGTGAATCACACAAAGACAAGAGACACCCCGAGAAAACAAAGAGAAACAAATTTAGAACAAGCAACAAGAGATATTTCCCCACTTAGCATTTACTCAACTTGCAGAATTTGGGTGATTTATGTCTTTTGATGAATATTCACGATGATTCCTTTCACCCAAATATAATCAACACCATTCAGTATTTTTATTCAACAGACAATATACCATATAGACAATATTACACAGACAATACCCAATTATAATGAACACCAGGGAATATTTTTTATTAGACATTATAATGGTAAGAGGCTCCTGGAAGATTATTTCATATTTCACTTATTCTCTGATCAACTTCTAGAAGAGGGTTGATTCTCTATGGGTAAGGAATTGTGCCCTCTGAATGCGCTCCTTCCCTGGACATTGATAATGTTTTGAATAATGCAGGTATCAGTTATAATGAAAGCATGCATATCTGGTTCATTTCTTTGGTTCGAGCATCATGCTCATTAGAGCACATTGCTGGCAATGTCAGGATTAGGGGTTTAGTCCTGGCATAGTAAGAATGAGGAAATGGACAATTTAGGGTAAAGGACAATGTAGGGGACAGATGTGGATGGCAGCATCCAAGGACCTTGGGACTTCATAAGTATGTGCTGAAAAGAATTAAGATGGTGATGAGGAGGGAATTGAAGATAGTAACAAGCCAAGAATGATTCCCAAGTTTATATCTGCTTGTGGAACCTCATGGATGGCGTGTACATTTGAACCTCTGAAAAAATAGAGGACAACGGTGAAATGATATCACAACCGCAAAGAATCTCCCCCAAGGAAAGTTCTAGCTCATAGAAAACAAAGTCTTCTAAATTGCCTTGTTGAAATGCACGGAGCCCCTACTTTGGTATTATCACATGGTGTAACATGGGTAATTTCATCTGGCAGTGGGCCCAGAAAATTATGGATCATTCAAGGCCATGTGAAAAATGTGTGAACAAAACTGCCATCAGTTACTCACCTATTGACAAAATATCCAGTGTCTTGTTTAAGTGGCTCATGTCATTTGGAAAGAGCCTGCAGATCACTCAACAGGTAGTGCTTTAATGTAACACTGCGTCTGGTCCACGCACTTTCCTGTAGTGCCTGCTGGAGACACAGCATGCACAAGGAGAGGACATGTCTGTCTAAGGACAGAGGAGGCATGTTTTCATTTAGTGTAAATATTTAGGTAAATATGTTTCAAACTTTACTGTCCATACCAGTCACCTAAGGATCTTGTTAAAATACAGATTTTTTTTAAAGTTTATTTATTTTGAGAGAGAGAGAGAAAGAATGCAAGTGGGGGAGGGGCAGAAAGAGGAAGAGAAAGAATCCCAAGCAGGCACTGTCAGCACGGAGCCTGACCCCATGAGCCATGAGATCATGACCTGAGCTGAAATCAAGAGTCAGATGTTTAACCAACTGAGCCACCCAGGCTCCCCTATAGGTTCTGATTCAGTAGGTTCTGGGGGTGCTGAGCTTCTGTATTTGTAACAAGCTCCGAGGTGATGCCAAATTTGCTGGTCTCCAGACCACACTTTGAGTCGCAAGGATCTAGGTTTGTAAAACTCTGAGCCAACATGTGTAAACCAGTACTCTCCTTTCTCAGAGACCTTAATAACCTCAAGGATGATCTGTCAAACCAGTACAGCAAGGAGTTCCAGTCAACAAAATTTAAACTCAAAGAATTAAAGCACCTACCAGGGTGAACATCTAAATAAATGTCCAACAGTAAGTGCCAACAACCACTCAGAGATCACACTTTTTGCAACCACCATGTGCCGAATGCTTATTGAATGCCAGGCACCCTGTAGCATTTACTCCATGGCATACAGTCATGCTGAGGTCTGAATTCAGGCAAACCGGATACATAAAGCAGAGAGAGGGAAGATACCACCCATGGGTACCATTTATTAAGCTCTTATTCTGTGCCAGGCATTTCACATTCTCCCATTTAATCTGCAAAAGATGATAAGAGGAAAATATCCTTGTCCCCATTTTTCAGAATGGGAAGCCAAGACACAGAGAAATTAAGCCAATGTTCAAATTCTCCTTGTTCTTATGCGGGTCACTGAGAATTTGAACCTTGTTTCTGTTGATCCACGATTCAGCTTCTATTGAATTTTACATCATTTGGAATGGAAATACGGCCTCCGATCCTAAAATAAGATGAACATCTAGCCGAATGAGCCGAGAAAATGAAGATCCCTCCCTAAAGGGGTGCATGAGCATGTGCACGTGCACACACACACACACACACACACACACACATACACACATGCACACACACACACCCCAATCTGTTAATAAACCCTTACTTATCCCTGGGTATACCACAGTCTTCCAGACCATTAGCCCCCTTGTTACAATCCAAATCCATATTGTCAGGGCTGCAATCATCTGTAATTCAGAAAAACCTCCAAAAAAACACCTCACAGACTGGCAATTCCCTACTGTGCTTCGAGTGATTAATCAACCAAGTCAATCAACATGTCCTTAAAACTAGACTGAGATCACCTGCAAAGGCATTTCTAATCAGCCATATCTGAGCAGTGGGCGCTGGTAGGTGGAATCGTGGGAATCGTTTTGCAACCACTTTTCCAGCCCTTGGGGAGCCAGAGGTAGTTTCTGACATAGTGAGGTGGGAAGAGGGGGATTTCAAGGAATTTGGGGAGTGTAAGTAGGCTCTTTCTTGTAACTGGTATCCAAGGAGTTACCATGGACCAACCAGCCTCACACTCTATTAGTTGCACCCATGTGTATGGAAATGTGCTAAGTGGAAGGAACATGACTTCTAGCTATCAACAGAAATTAATACAAACTTGGAACCTGACTGGACTGTACAATTTTGTTTTTTTTTAACGTTTATTTATTTTGAGAGAGAGCAAGTGGGGAAGGGGCAGAGAGAGGGAGAGAGAAAATCCCAAGCAGGCTTGCACTGTCAGCACGGATCCTGATGTGGGGATCTATCTCACGAACCGGGAGATCATGACCTGAGCTGAAATCAAGAGCCGGACGCTTGACCGACTGAGCCACCCAGGAGCCACTGGACTGTACAGGTTTTACAGCTTGATGGTGGAGGGGGAGGTAGTGTGGAGGAGGAGAAAGTGTGTGTAATGCAGTGCAAGCTTGTTTTAACAGTGAGAGAACACTTTAAATATTTTTTAACGTTCATTTGTTTTTGAAGGAGAGGGAGAGACAGAGCATGAGCAGGGGAGGGGCAGAGAGAGAGGGAGACACAGAATCCGAAGCAGGCTCCAGGCTCTGAGGTGTCAGCACAGAGCCTGACATGGGGCTCGAACTCACAGACTATGAGATCATGACCTGAGCTGAAGTCGGATGCTCAACCAACTGAGCCACCCAGGCGCCCCCCGATAAAAACATTTTAATCGGAGCCCAATGCGGGCTGTGAGACATGACCTGTGTTGGAGTGGGATGCTTACCTGAGCCACCCAGGCACCCCCAGGGGAACACTTTTAAAAGACAAACATGGCTGGTGCGATAATGATGAGTTGTATCGATCAGAAGTGAATTCTTTCACGTTGGAAGATGGGAAGATGCTAACTAATAAACGCAGAAAATACATTTGATTGGAGCACTAGCCTCCAAAGCAAGATGCGTGTGGAAAAAATCCCACTGAGATATGGGAAGAAATGTTAGAACTTCTAATAATATTCCTTTTTACTTAAAATTAAGAAAGAAATTAAGCATGAGAGATCTTGAGCATATGATTGCAGTGGGATAAGCGCTCAATGTGTAAATGAACACACACACATTTGGGTGTATAATTACACATTTTTCCTGGGAGAAAGGACACTCTTTCACGTGAATATGCATGTTTAGATAGATTCTAAATGTCATGTTGGTAGAAAGAAAATAGACCAGAATGGATAAATAAAGTGGTAGATATTAACATAATGGAGCATTAGACATCTGTTAAAACAAGTAAGCTGAATTCAGATAAATCTCGCACAAAACGCCAAATGAAAAAAGTAAGCTGCAGAATAGCGTTCAGGAGTGACTTCATTCATGTGTAGCTTTAAAAACATACAAAACAATATCCCAAGTTGACTATTAAGGCTCACTTATATAAAAAGACTCTCTCCTGGATAAGAGCGGTGCTCACGAATTTTAGAGGAATGGGGACACCTGGGAGAAAATAAAGGGCACAAGGTTAGGGAGGACCACAAGGGATGTCTGAACAGAAGAGGGGACCAAGTTGGCGGAACAGCATCCAGGGTTTTTGGGTTTTTGTTTTTTTTTTTTTTTTGCATCTCTACTCCCGGAAAGTCTGAACAAAGCTTTTGTGTTCACTCTGGAAGAGAGCACTGGTTGCTGGCTGGCTGATGAAATTAACGTTTTCTTCATATAGTCAAAATATTTCCTCCTCATCAAAGGCATGAAAAGTGCTAAACTGGTGGGTTGAGGACAACATATCCTGGACAGTGAGATTTATAAGATACTGTGTGGGGAGGCTGCAGGGACTTAACCTTCTCATGACCTCAAGAGTGAGATGAGCCAAAAACAGGGTGTTCAGCCAAGAGAGACAGAGGGTGCCACCAAGAGTCAACCATGCCGCTACCATTTCTGGGCTGACCCCGCGTGGGGCTCCCTCTTCATGCAAAGTGCATGGTAATTAGCAGAGCTGCGAGCAGTGTGCCACATGATCTTGTGAACCTCATCTTGGAGGATTGGGGTGAATTTGAGAGGGACATGAGAGGACAAAAGTTGAGCTCACAAGGGCCAGGTAGACCAGTGGGTCTCAGCTCCAGCTACATACTAGCAACATGGAGGCAGCTTAGGTGTGCCTGACTCCTCTCTCAGTATTTCTGGGAATGGAGATCTGTATGGACATTTCATTGAACATTCCCCAGTTGATTCCAACATGCAGCCTAGATTGAGAGCCTTGGGCTATAATGTGTGCTCCCGGGTTCCCAAACCATGGATTCTGTCTATTATACTCAGGCTGATAACAACCATGCAGCTTGTGTCTGCACATACACATTGCTTTCCCAGCCCTGCCGGTTGCCTTTTCTGCTCAGACATGGATCCCAGCAGGAAATGGAGACTAGAGTCAACAGTCGTTAAAGGAATCTGGGACCATGTGATACCGTGGCCCTGTTTTCAAAATGAGGACACCAACATTCTGAAACACAAAGTACCATGGCTCCCAAATACATGGCTAATTAGTAGTAGATCCAGGATTTGAATGCTAATTTTCTGACACCATCTTGAAAGCAATATAGAAGTTCTATTAATAAGGGTTTATTTCTGGAGCGCCTGCGTGGCTCAGTCAGTTGAGCGTCCGACTTCGGCTCAGGTCATGATCTCACGGTTCATGAGTTTGAGCCCCATGTCAGGGTCTGTGCTGACAGCTCAGAACCTGGAGTCTGCTTCAGATTCTGTGTCTCCCTCTCTCTCTTCCCCTCCCCTGCTTGTGCTGTCTCTCTCTCTCTCTCAAAAATAAATACAAAAAAAATTAAAAAGGGGCACCTGGGTAGCTTAGTCAGTTAAGCGTCCAACTTTGGCTCAGGTGATGATCTCACAGTCATTAGTTCAAGCCCCACATCAGGCTCTGTGCTGACAGCTTGAAGCCTGGAGCCTGTTTCCGATTCTGTGTCTCCCTCTCTCTGCCCCTCCCCTGCTTGTGTGCTTTCTCTCTGTGTCAAAAATAAATAAATAAATAAATGTTAAAAAAAATATAAGGATTTATTTCCCAGAAGCGATCCTGGTAACCTGAACTGGCATGAGAAGGTGCTACTGAGTGGACCTTCTTTCAAGCACAACATAATTTATAATTACCCTAATTTTGTGGAAATGAAAGCTTCTCAAGCATGTGAAATTTCAGAAAAACATCTCGTTCAGTTAACTATTTTAAGTATTCCCACTATAATCTTGTTTTTAACCTGGAATTATTTTATTTTTGAGGGAGTGTTTGCTTAGTAATGAAAAGCTTTAACCTACCCTCTGTGTGAATGGTCATGCATTAACATTACTGGAAGCCAAATTAATAAGGGACTGAAGGGCTCTTTATTCTGAGAGGCTTGGAGTGGAGTGGGGCCAATAATAAAAATCAAAAAATAATAACAGCAAACATTTATTAGTACCGGCTGGGCACTCTTCTAGGTGTTTAAGTGAGAGGGTTGCCAGATTTAGCAAATGAAAATACAGGACACCCAGTTAAACTTGAATTCCACATAACGCTGGGTCAAGATACATTCTGTGAGTTTCTTTGCTGATTCTAGCAACTCACTACCTTATTAACTCCACTTGACCCTTACAACCCTATGAGGCAGGTTCTCTTTGAACTCCCATGACACAGATGAGAAAATGGGGGCAGGAATTTTAGGTAACTTGTGCCCAAAGTGACAGAGCTAGTATGTGGCAGAGTTGAACCAAGGAAGTCTGGCTGCAGAGCCTCTTAATTTAACCACAAGGACATACTGCCTTTCTTAACAAATAAAGTGAAAAAGCTAGTCAACAACTATTCAATTAGTAAACATTGATTCTGTGTCTGAAGCCTGAGAGAGACAGACCTGGAAAAGTCATTTTCTTCTGTATCCTCCTGTGTATGGTGGCTGTATCCTCCTGTGTATGAGGAAAAGATAAAGCCAGACCCTTGGCTCTCAACTTGGGCAGGCAACTTGAGAACTTGCAAATGCCTCTGCTCATCTCCACAGATTCTGAGGGGTTTGGGGATGGATTCTTGGAATCTGGATTCTCTAAAAGCAAGTTGAAGTCAATGAATCTGAAATTCAAGACCCTCCAGGTGAGGTAATCTCTCAACTTCATGATTCTCAACCCTGGCTGTGCATCAGAATAACCTGCAGGTCGCCTGGGTGGCTCAGTCTGTTAAGCGCCCAACTTTGGCTCAGGTCACGATCTTATGGTTTGTGAGTTTGAGCATGACATCGGGCTCTGTGCTGCCAGCTCGAAGCCGGGAGCCTGCTTTGGATTCTGTGTCTCCCTCTCTCTCTGATTACACTCTGTCTCTCTGTCTCTCTCTCTCAAAAATAAATGAAAACACTAAAAAAATTTTTAAGAGAATCACCTGGGGAAGTGGTGACTCATTGGGTGTGGGGTGGAGTCCCCTGAGTGATTCCACGTGGGAGCCAAGGCTGAGGACCACTGCCAGACACCTCCTAGCTCTGAATGGTCAATGACAAGGGAACACCCATGGTTGAAACACTTCTGATGAAGTTAGAGATAAAAGGGAGTGAGAGCATTGATGTTCCTTCATGATAGAAGACCTGCTCCTTATGTGACGTTCATTTTTGCATCAGTGAGTTCAACTGATTGAATTGATGTATATATGTATATATACTGAGAACCTACTATGAGCTTGGTGAAGAGATGTACAGAACCAAAGACTATATAATAGGGATAAAAGGCACAGTAGAGGGAATATAGTCAATGGTATTGTAATGGCATTGTATGGTGATGGATGGTAGCTATACTTGTGGTGAGCAGAGCATAACCTACAGACTTGTCAAGTCACTATGTTGTACACCTGGAACTAGTGTAACATTGTGTGTCAACTATAATTCAATTTTTGAGGAAAGTCTATATACATACCTGAAATGTGGTTTGCTATATTGCCACTGCTGAAGGGTTTGTCCTTAGGGAGCAGAGCTGGGGGGGGGGGGTGGGCAGTAGGTATCATGGTCCTACCTTCCTTTTGTGGACTTCTGGGATTTTGAATCCCTCAGTCAGCTTTTGAAAGTCTCCAGGTGTGTAGGAAACTCTGAGCTAAAGAAGGCTTAGGGAAACCTCAGAGTTCTGAAACCCAATATATTTCATTCATTCAACAAATAGCTGAGTGCTGAGCCTTGGGCTAGATCACGGGACAATAAAGCTAGTCAAGACAGACAAGACCCCATGGGGCTTATATTCACTCTGAGATAGAGTCAGGTGGTATAGCTTCCTCCTAGCAAATATGGCAAAGGGGCTACTGAATGTCCCAACATAATTCCTCTACCATACCCAGGTATAAAAAGCACCATCTTGGTGGCAGGAATGAGGGCTACATTGCTGAGATTTGGGTCAGTGGGGCCTGTAGAAATTCTCTTCTGAAGGTTCTGGTCAGCCATTTACCCCAGTTCTTAGCATTCACTAAAGGCGCCCAAAGATGGCGAAGTTTTTCTGACTCTAGAGTTGATGTGCCTGGCTACACCTGGTACTTCTTCCTCCATAGATTCATGGCTAATGATGCCATGTTTGGAATCACATCGTGGTTAACATCTGACTGCTGCATGCTGGTAATGTGATCTTAGGAAGATTGCTGCAGACCTCTGAACCTCGGTTTCCTTTTTTATAAAATAGGAAGTTTTTATGAGAAAACCACATTTTTGAGTTGCTTCCCAGGCATTTTACAGAATGCCAACCCTGCTCACACCCAGAGTCTGGACATTTAGATGAGAACCTGAGCTTAGAATTCCCACCACCTGTTCCTACCTTGCTTTTCCTTGGGAATCTTTTAAAATAAACACTTAGAGGCACCTGGGTGGCTCAGTTGGTTAAGCGTCCGACTCTAGATCTCCACTCAGGTCATGATCTCATGGTTTTTGAGTTCAAGCCCCGCATCAGGCTACATGCTGATGGTGCAGAGCCTGCTTGGGATTCTCTCTTTCTCTCTGCCCCTCCCCCACTTGTGCTCACTCTCTCTCTGTCTGTCACTCTCTCTCTGTCTGTCTCTCAAAATAAATGAATAAATAAACATAGAAAAATTAAAATAACCACTTAGAATTGAGCCCCCCAAAAGTTAGTGAACTCTGCCCCCACCATCTTTATAACTAACAGGTGCATAGTACCCACTGTCTGTCTCATGCTCACCTTCATGACCTGGGGTGGAGGACTGTCCTTTTCCAAGTTCCTTGTGCCCAAATCTAAGATCTCTAAGTAATAAATCTCGTGACATTAATTCCTTTGTGTGAGTGTACTGAAACTCTGCCTTCAGTCAAAGTGGCCGAACTTTTCCATTCTCCAAAGTGGGAGCCCAGATGCCTACGTAGCTACCTGCTGACCCCCTGTGTGTGCCTCCTCATTAACCAGGTCGTCATCTGCGTGTTTTTAACTTAGTGCACTAGCTCTGGGTTTTCCGCCACAGGAGTACTGCCACACTTCCAAATTTAAGGCACACACTGTTTTCACATTTTTAAAACATTTCTCAAATTAGAATGTGACATACGATTGATTTAGACGTTAAATGTTCATTTTCTCCTCCTTGGTTTCTGAACTGATGATGCATTTAACAATTTATGGCAGTTTAGAATAGAGAAAATACAGCAATAAGATCTGTGTAAGATAGCTGATTAGCTGAAAATTTCCATTGGGTTTAACTCTTGGTTGGTTATGGAACATATTAATTTCTTCCTTGACTCATCAAATATGTAGTAAGTAAGTACTTGCAACAGTGCATTGTACTAGGTAAAGGGATATCATGGTAAATAAGACAAATTAAATTACTGCTCTTGTGGAACGTTCAGTTGAATGACAGAGATATTTTTAAAAATATTATAAAAGTAAAACATGTAGCCTCAGATTTAACTTCCAACAGAGGGACATTAGTGAGAGTGGCACCATAAAGACCTCCCAAAATCTACTTTTCCATTTAAGCAGCAGTGATAAGAATTGTCAAAAGTCAACTTTTTCAGAACCCTAGAAATTACCCAAAACCTTGCAAGAGTCTAAGGAGCACTTATTCAAGAAAACTAGCTAAATATTGGTAAGAAGAGCAAACTTTGTGGCATTTTAACTGGCTTCATTCAACCCCCATCCTCAGCTCCAGAGTAGTGTTGAAAACCAAGAATCTGCCACCATAATGAAAGCCAGCAGCCTAGAATCCACTGGAAGGGAAGCCACTGGAAGTGAGTTGGAGCTCTCCAAAAGCACCATTCTCAGTTAATTATCATTACTGACTCGTCTGACATTTCCCAGGAAACACACACACTAACAAGGCTTGTGTTTACTTGACCTCAGAGCCTTCTCTTGTGAACAGCCTCTTACGTGAAGGCATTTGTCAAAAACAATCAGCGACAGTTGTTTAACATAGCAGCTGCCTGAGGCAGCAATAAAAATCTGAGCAAACAAATTTTTGCAAGCTGACAAAAAACCTTAAAAGGAAAAGGTGAAAAATGAGATGTCCATTGAGGATTCTGAAAATCTCTGACATGTTTCTGTGAATCTGAAAGTCTATACAGATGCACAAGACTGGGCTGTGAACATACTCAGGAAAGAATTGACAAGACCCTAAATTCTCACTGCTGGCTGACCTTAGGCTTTGTACAAGTAAGAGGTGAAAGCTAAGAAAGAGTTGTAAACTGCCTGTCTGAGCACTGAAGGGGTTCTTAACATACACAAAGAGACACTGGGCAAAAGCCTGGTGACTTACTGATCCAAGAATAAGGAAATGTCTATTCAAACCTTAGCTGAGCTAAGCAAGCAGAAACTTCAATGTCCACACATAACAAACAATACAGATTAAAAAAAAAACATTTCAGGATGGGGCGCCCAGATGGCTCAGTTGGTTAAGCATCTGACTTCAGCTCAGGTCAAGATCTCATGGTTCATGAGCTTGAGCCCTGCGTTGGGCTTTGTGTTGATGGCTAGGAGCCTGGAGACTGCTGCAGATTCTATGTCTGTCTCTCTCTCTCTGCCCCTCCTCCACTTGCATTCTGTACTCTTGTTCTCTCAAAAATAAATAAACATTTAAAAAATTTTTAAAAAATATCTCAGGAAAGTCAACAGCGGCAGGAGGAGCATTAGCAACATCAACCACAGCAAACAACAACAAACCTTGCTGATGACGATAGAATCAGAAAGATCTCAAGTCAACAACTTGGTCTTCTACATTAACAAACTAGGAAAAGAAGAGCAAACTAAACCCAAAGCAAATAGAAGGAAACAATAAAGATTAGAAAAGCAGTTAATGAAATTGAAAAAAGGAAAATATGTAGGAAAACCAATGAAACTACCAAACTTCGGTTCTTTGAAAATATAAAAAGTGAAAAACCCTTAGTTAGACTGGCTAAGAAAAAAGGGAGGAATCAAATTACTAATACAATCAGGAATGAAAGTGGAGTCATTACTACCAGTCTCATAAAAATACAAAGAACTCTGAGAAAATATTATGAACAACCATATGTCACCAAATGAGAAAATCTAGATGAAATGGACAAGTTCCTAGAAACCCACAGATTACCAACACTGATTTTTAAAAACCTGAATATCGGGGTGCCTGGGTGGCTCAGTTGGTTAAGCAACCGACTTCAGCTCAGATCATGATTTTGTGGTTCGTGGGTTCGAGCCCCGTGTCGGACTCTGTGCTGTAAGCTCGGAGCCTGGAGCCTGCTTTAGATTCTGTGTCTCCCTCTTTCTCTGCCCCTCTCCTGCTCATGCTCTCGCTCTCTCTCCCTCTCTCTCTCAAAAATAAATAAATGTTAAAAAAATTGTTTTTAACTGAATATCAAGTTTAGAAAAAACTTTACACAAAACAAATCCCAGACGCAGATGGCTTTACTGACAAATTATACCAAATGTTTAAAGAAGATATAACAACAATCTTTCCCAAAAATCTTTAAAAATAGAAGGGGAGGAAATACTTCCCAACTCATTATATTAAGCCAATATTAGGCCCTAATACCAAAACCAGATAAAGACATCACAAGAAAACTACAAGCCAATATCCCTTGTAAATATCATAAACACATCTTGAACAAAATACTAAAATGACATATCCTGCAAAATACAAAAACAAATTATACACCATAACCAAGTGGGATTTATTCCAGAAATGTAAGGTTGTAGAATATATGAACAATGTAATATGTCAGATTAGTATAATTTAAAATTTTTAAATGTTTATTATTTATTTTTAAGAGAGAGAGTGCAAGGGCACCTGGGTGGCTCAGTCGGTTAAGTGTCCGACTTCGGCTCAGGGCATGATCTCGCGGTCTGTGGGTTCGAGCCCCGCGTTAGGCTCTGTGCTGACAGCTCAGAACCTGGAGCCTGTTTCAGATTCTCTGTCTCCCTCTTGCTCTGACACTCCCCTGTTCATGCGCTCTCTGTCTAAAAAATAAATAAATGTTAAAAAAATTTTTTTTAAAAAAGAGAGAGTGCAAGCAGGGGAGGGGCAGAGAGAGAGAGATGTGGAATCTGAAGCAGGCTCCAGGCTGTAAGCTGTCAGCACAGAGTCTGACATGGGGCTCAAACTCACGAACCACAAGATAATAACCTGAGCCAAAGTCGGAACGCTTAACCAACTAAGCCACCCAGGTCCCCCTATCAGAGTAATATAATTAAGGACAGAACCACATGATCATTTCAATAGATGCAGAAAAATCGTTTGAAAAAAATCCAACTGTTGTTCCTGATAAAAATAATCAATAAACTAGGAGTAGAAAGGAACAATTTCAACTTAATAAAGACCATCCATAAAAAATCTGCAGCTAACATCATGCTTAATGGTAAAGGACTGAAAGTGTTCTTCTTAAGATCGGGAAAAAGATAAGGATGTCCACTTTTGCCACTTTCATTTGACATCGCACTAGAGTTTCTAGCCAGGGCAATTACACAAGAAAAATAAATTAAAACGTATCCATATTGAAAGGAAAGAAGTAAAACTGGCATCCTGGCATCTGTTTACAGATGGCATAATCTTGTATACAGGAAATCCAAAGGAATAAAAAAAAAAGACTGCTGAAGCTAATAAATTATTTCAGCAAGGTAACAGAATATAATATCAATATGCAAAAATCAGTTATATTTCTATATACTACAATGAAGAATCCAAAATAAGCATCCAGGGTGATAGTAAACGCCTATCTGGGGCATTACAGATAGTGTTGCAAAGAAAAGAGGTAGAATACCTCTCAGTGACTCCTCAAACTTGGGCTCCTAATTAGCTCACATCATTTCGATTCAGAATCAATTAACCAAAACAAGTCACATGGCCAAGCCTGATAACTATGGGCAAAAAGGTAGAATCCTCCCTGAGGGAAGGCAGTGGATAGCCCAGAGGCAATATTTCAGATAGGCTGATGGCATAATAATACGGGGTCTAGTCATAACAGAAGGGTATATTAGAACAGTCCTGTTTACCCTCTCTTCCCTGCAAGGTTATGAGGCATCAAGATTGAGAACAAATGTGCTGTTTGAAATATAAATGAATGACTGGCATTTGGCGACATCATGGAAAAGAACTGGAGGTTACCAGCGCCTGAACAGCTCATCGTCCTAAATACCTATTTGTTCTTAATACTCAGCTTGCCCCATAAAAAGGTGTGCCTGTAACTTTCTGTCGCTGGGCAGTGGGATCATCAGTCAATGTATGCTGCCCATAGGCTACCATTATCATCCATACTAGAAGAGCGTTTTACTTCTTAACCATTCGAGGCACTATGCAGTTCTTGGAGGCTCACCATGTCCTGCACCCATGGTAGCCACTGTGTGGGGAGATACTATGACCCTTTCCTCTCCCCTGCCCCTTGGGAAGATGGAGGTGGCATTAAAGCTGTCTTCTGATTTATTTCCCCTTTGGTCATCCACCTTCTTGATACAAAGACCTCATCAGTAACAGAAGAAGAAATACCCTCTCAACTCTACTCCTGGAAACAGAAACTTAGTTTTTAATCAGCCTATGATAAATTAATCTGCTTATTCACGGGTTCAGCCCGGCTTCTGACTTGCTGCGACTTTAACCTCTCTTGGGCTTTCTAGAAAAACAACCTCTGGTCTTAGAGATAAGGACTAGAATATTCTCAGATACCTTAGGGAGTGGGTGGGCTGGCCCAGGATTCCCCACCTGCTTTGAATCTGTAGGCTTCTGAGAAGCAGGTAGTCATAAGTGTGTTGACATCATCTTCACACTTTCTGAGGGCTCTGCGAGAGAATCAGTCGGGATCTAGGAGGGCGGGGGGGGGGGGGAGGTGTTTAAAAGAAAAAAAAAGCCTCCTTCTGAAAGGGCACATCTCCTGCTCCTCTAGCAACAAAGGACCATTTCCAGGAACTTCAGGTAACTTCGGCTCATCCAAGCTGTGCAACCGTGCTCATGATTGATAAAATGCTATTTTAAATAGCAATGAGATCCAATTTTTCTCAGGTGGACAAGAACTAAAACGCTTGGTAAAACCCACTATGGATGAGAGTGTGAGGAAAAGAGGCATTCATGGGTGTGGGTGTGTAAACCAGTGCAGCTTCTTTAAAGAACAACTTGGAAACACTTGCCAAAGAAAAAAATGCTTTCCCTTTGGCTCAGTGATTTCATCCTGTGTAAATGTATCTTCATTTGTGTGCATTAATTTGTGTGCAAAGACATATGTAGACCAGCTTTCCCTTGCTGCATGGCTTGTAAGAGCCCCATGCTGTAAATAACCTAAATGTTTATCAATAACAGACTAATTAAATGAATTATGGCACATCTATTGACTAGAATACCATGAAGCTGTTTAAAACACCAAAATTTATCATTGTAAGCTGGTATGGAAGGATGTCCAAGTTATGTTGCTAGGTGTTAAAAGCAAGTTAGAAAGTGATTCTTTTCTTTTCTTTGAAATATTTTTGATTTTATTAAAGAAAGTAAAAAAAATGAATTCTATATTTTTAATGTAGACTGCCATCATGCTTACAGTATTTCTGTATATCCTAAGTAGTATCTCTAAAAAGTGTTTAAATCTCCCACAAATAGGCTGGTACCAGTTTTCAACAAGGATATTAGTAATAACATTTCTTGGGTTTTCCGTGGGGTCCCCCAATTTTTCCCCCCATTTCTTTTCTCAGTTTATTTGCCTTGTATATCTCGGCCATTGCTGTAAGATATTTTAGATGAGGGCCTCTCCACTTCAGTGCTATTGACATCTTGGGCCCAATGATTCTTTATTGTGGGGATTGTTCTGTGGATTGTAGGATGTTTAATGGGATCCCCGGCCTCTACCCACTGGATGTCAGTAGAAATCCCCTACCACTCTCAAGTCGTGTCACTCAAGTTGTGACAATAAAAAATGTCTCCAGACATTGCCACATGCCCCCTTGGGACTGGGGGGAGTGTGATGCATGGAACCCGTATGCTGTGGGTGTTTGGGTGTGCGTGGATCATTTCTGGAATAACCATGTGACTCCATGGTGATGGCTGCCTCTGAAGAGTGGGACTGGGACTGTAGGTAGGAGAGAGACCCAGGCTTCTTTGTGAATACTTTTGTAATGTTTGCGTTTTACCGTACAGTTTTACTCTAGAGTTAAACGCAAACAATACACATCCTATCAGGTGTATGCTATTGTTAAAATCAGATCAAAAGTAAGCTACACAATGATATCTCCATAACTGTTGAAAGTAGAAAAGGCATTTTTTTAAAGATACCATTTTGATCCAAAGAACTCAGCATCTTTCCCCTCCATTTGCAAAGTACACAGAACGAAGGTTTAGGGGACAGCAGCAAGACCAGGGAATACATATTCTTGGTGATAGAAATGTATCTCCGGTCAATGCTATCACATTAGTTTGGGGAAATATTTTGCTGTAAAGAGTATGAATGGCCTTTGAGACCAAGAGGGTTTTAGCTTTTAATCCATGATTTGCCTCTGAATGGTATGTGAGCTCACACAAGTTAAGTCTCTGAGTCTCAGGTTTCTCATTTGCCAAGTGAGCATAAAATTATCCAGCTTATAGAAATTTTGTGAGCATTAAATAACGTGCTTGTGCACACGTGCGCATGCGCACACAATTTCTGCATAAAACTTCTAGTGACTACCAGTTAAGAATACGTTTTCTGAATGAAAGGTAAAGGGGGCCTCCACCATGATGGCTAAGAGCTGTATCTTTGGAATCAGATAAACCTGAATCCAAATCTCATTGGTGCCACATGATTGCTTATGTGACTTTGGGGAAAAAAATAACTTCTCTGAGTCTCAGGTTTTCTTCTGTACGAAGGGGAAAAAATCACTATGGTAGAAACTGGACATATATGACACATGGCCATCCCTGATTCCGCAAAGCCTAAAGAGTCGGGATAGATGATCTCTCAGGTCTTATATTACTTAGGGACAGAGCTCAAACTGGTTTAGGTCAAGGGAGTGATTTCATGATCCACAAACTGGACAGGTGACTCATTTCAGACACTCAAATTACATCATGAGGGCTTGGTCTATCTCTATCCCTCTTTGCCCCCACTTTACTCTGCCTTGGTTTTATTCTCAGACTCTCTCCATGTGATAACGGGGCGATTGTATGCACTGAAAAAAAGTCTAGCATAAATTGCATGCCTATAACCAAAGGGTCAGAGCAAAGCTTCTGGGTTGTGTTATTAATTCTGCTCAAGTCCTGCCCCTGTTCATATGCCCATCCCTGAGAGTACAGTGGAGTCAGCTCCTCTAAACCCATGGAGAATTTCTGAGATGGGTCTGTTATCTATGGCATTTACCATTACAGATAATGTGTTTTATTGATTTTTCTTTTTCTAGCTTTTTCCTCTTCCAGACTCTGCACAGCACAAGGGCTTTGACTCTTGTCAAAGGGTCAGGGTCCAGTACAGTGCCTGAAAATATGGGTGATCAATAACTTCCTCCAGCACAATGAATACAAGGACTACTTGCATTCTAATGATCCTGTCTGGGGTCTGTGCACAGCTCAAAAATATTTGTTGAATAAATTGACAGATCTTCTGGGGAAAGAAATCATATCTGATTCACTGTTTGTATACTCAGCAAAGTACACTTTAAGTGGCCGATGAATACTTGTTAAATAATCTATTCATTGCACAAATGAAATCTAAGTTCTGCCACAGCAGGAATCCCATCTCCTTCATCTGTCACTTCCCAGGGGCAGGTCCAGTGAGCTCTACCCTGTGGTGACCCAGGCACCTTCAGCGACACCCTCCCTTCCCTCCATGTGGACAGCCATTTCTCCCCTACTCCCCGGGAGATGTTCAGAGGATGGGGCCACAGGGAGAAGGTAGTAGCTTTGAATATGCAGAAGAGGCAAGAAGAAGGAGGCAAATGAGTTCATTCCAAGTTCACGTCTATCTTATTTTGGAAGGAAGTGGGAAAGGAGAACAAAGTTTTCATGAATAATGCTGCTTATTAAAATGCCTGCTCTCTCCGATGGTGATTAAGATGGACGCAGCATCACACTGACTTTCAGAGAGGGTGGGAGTACAGCTGACAATTTTCCCATCAGAGTTTTTCATAAAGAAGGAGCAACTCTTAGGTCCCCTCCCTTCCCTCCTCCCCCTCCAGCCTGCCTTTCCTGCAGAGCTTCTGGCTGCTTCAAGGCACTGGGGGAGGAATTCATCAGGGGCTGACAAGTGGCAAATGACATTAGCTTCCAACTGTATTAAAGAATGTGAACACAGCAGGCTGGTGCCTTTTTCCCTCTCCATGTTCCCAGCTCCTGTGCCTGTCATAGTGCCTGGGCCCTGGTAGGCACGTATTGCTTTGAATCATTCTGTAGTGGGTATCTGTCATCTTTGGTGTCCCGCATCCATTTCCTTTTCTTGTGTAATCGATGCCTTTCTTTCCTTTGGGAGAACCACTCCCTGACTTCAAACCAATTCTGGGAATTAAAGGAGCTAGTTTTGTAAAGTTCTCAGAATACTCTCTGGCTCAATTAATATTAGCTACCATTATAGCTAATATTATATTGTAATTCATGAAACACCCATGAAACAGGATCCAGTAAATAGAGGAATTATCAGAGTGTATGGAAGAGCTCATTTAAATTCAAACATCATAAACATCATAACCAATCCTTTTAAAGAACTAAATAAGCATAAGAGTAGGAAGATTAAAAAAAAAAAAAACAAGGACATCTCAGAGGAAGGAGAGCCAAAAGACAAAGATGGAAATTCGCGTGCGTGCGCGTGCACACACACACACACACACACACACATTTTTAATTCGAGCATCAATCCAAGAGGTCCAATATTTCACTAAGAGTCTCAAAAAAAAATAGTACAGGAATAACAAAGGAAGGAAATTATCAAAGAAAAAATACAAGAAAATTTCCCAGGCTTGGAAAATACTCTTTTCCTAACCAAATGCCCAGAACAACCAACAGCAGCAACAACAAAAATACTGGTTTAAAAAAAAAAAAAACAAAAAACAAAACTAAGACATATCATTATTAACTTCAAAAACCATGTCAGTAAAGAAAAACATTAAATTGCTTTAAAAGAGAAAAAGAGCAGATAACACACAAAGCATTGGAAATCAGTGTGGTATTAGATTTCTTAACAATGGGATTAGAGACTAAGAGGCAATATAGCAATGATGTCAAAATTCTGATTAATAATGACTTCCAGATATGGGACAGCCTGGGTGGCCCATTCAGTTAAGTGTCTGACTCTTGGTTTTGGCTAAGATCATGATCTCCCAGTTCATGAGATCAAGCCCCATGTCTGGCTGTGGACTGACACAGTCTGCTTGGGATTCTCTCTCAGTCTCTCTCTGCTCCTCCCCAGCTAGCCCTCTCTTTCTCTTTCTCTCAAAATAAATAAATAAACGTTAAGAAAATAATGGCTTCCAGATAAGAATTCTATTCCCATTCAAACTATAGTTCAGTATAAGAAAGAAGCTCCCCCCTCCCCCCCCCCCCAGTTTGCAAGTTCTCTGAAAGTTGTTGGACAATGTGTTCCACCAGACAAAAGAAGTAAACAAAAAGACAGAAAAATAAGATGCCTAAGGAAGGGATCCAGCAGAGAATAGACGCAAATGTAATTTCAAGAATTGTTTTGAAAGGAACGATGACAACTAGATCCCTTGATGACATCTGGGAATTAGCCCTAGAGAGCAATTAAAGCAGATTGGAGCAGTAAAACAGAGAGTTATGAGAGATATGAATAGATTCATCTTCAGGAAAACAGTGGAACCAACAGAATAATTGAGTCATTTGACTATGAGAAAAATAGTGTTAAAATGATTTCTAGAGTTCTCTAGAGGATGTAAAGTAATTTATATATAGAAAATGAAGCAAATGAAAAAATGAGGTAATTATCAACTTAAGGAAAACATAAAGTGACATAATGGGAAAAGATAATCAAAGTATACTACTTGACCCAGCAGTGAGCCTGTATGTACTAACGGGGTCATAACCTATCAATAAATAAGTAGTTGTATGGTTTAAATATTGAATGATTAATTATATTTGAGCTATTACTTTATTGGAAGGGTTGGGAAAGGAACGACAATCAGAAAATAATTAACAAGATGGCAATAGGAAGTCCTTAGCCATCAATAATTAGTTTAAATGTAAATGGATTAAATACTCCAACCAAGAGACATAAAGTGGCTGAATGGATAAAAAATTAAGACCCAATTATATATTATATCTTGTATAAAAAAGTCTCACTTCAGATTGAAGGACACACATAGCCTGAAAGGGATGGAAAAAAGATATTCAATGCAAATAGTAACCAAAAGAGTGCAGGGGTGACCATACTTAAATCAGACAAAATAGACTTCAAGTCAAAAACTGTCACAGAAGACAAATAAAATCATTATATAATGATAAAATTATAATTAACTAGAAAGATACAGTTATCAACATACATGTACCCAACATCAGAGCACCTGTATATATTTAGCAAATACTGAATATATTAAGCAGAGTTCTGAAGGCAAATTTAGACAGAAATGAAATAATAGGGGACTTCAATACCTCACTTTCAACAATGGGTATATCATCCAGATAATCAATAAGGAAATACCGGACTTAAACTATACTTTAGAGTAAACACACCCAACAGACATATACATAACATTCCATTCAATAGCAGCAGAATACACATTCTTTTCAAGTGCACATGGAACATTCTCCAGGATAGATCATATAAGTAAGATAAGTCTTAAATAATGTAAGAAGATAGAAATCATAACAAGTATCTTTTCAGTTACAGTGGTATGAAACTAGAAATCAATAACAGGATGAAAACTGGAAAATTCACAAATATGTAGGTATTAAATGTACACCTCTGAATAATCAGTGGGTCAAAGAAGAAATCAAAAGGAGAAAAAATATCTTGAGACAAATGGAAATGGGAATATCAAATACCAAAACTTATGGAAGATAGCCAAAGCAGTTTTAAGAGGGAAATTTATAGCAATGAATGCCCACACTAAGAAGAAAAGAGCAAGGGAACCAGTTAAGTGTCTGACTCTTGGTTTTGGCTCAGGTCATGATCTCACAGTTTGTGAGATCGAACCCCATCTTGGGCTCTGCATTGACAGTGTGAAACCTACTTGGATTCTGTCTCTCCCCCTTTCTCTGACCCTCCCCCACTCATGCACATGTTCTTTTTCTCTCTCAAAACAAACAAATAAATAACTTTTAAAAAAGAAAAGACAAAGTGTCAAACAAACAACCTAACTTTACACCTTAAGGAAGTAGAAAAAGGAGGACAAACTAAATAAAGTTATCATAAGGAAGGAAAGAATAAATATCAGAGCAGAAATAAATGAAATAGAAACTAGAGTAACAATAGAAAAGATCAATGAAACTAAGAGTTGTTTTTTGTAAAGATAAACAATATTAATAAACCTTTAGCTAGACTAAGAAAAAAAAGACTCAAATAAATAAAATAAAAAATGAAAGGAGATATTATAACTGATACCACAGAAATACAAAATATCACAAGAGACTACTATGAACAATTATATACCAAAAAATTGGACAAACTAAAAGAAATAGGTATATCTCTAGAAACATATAACTTACCAAGTCTTAATCAAAAAGAAATAGACAGTTGAAAGATCAATTACTAATAAGGAGATTGAACCGGTAATCAAAAAGCTCCCAACAAAGAAAAGCCCAGAACCAAAAGGTTTTATGGGTAAATTCCACCAAACTTTTAAAGAAAAATTAGTGTCAGCCCTCAAACTCTTCCAAAAAAATCTAAAGAAAAGGGAACACACCCAAACTCACTTTATGAGGCCAACATTACCTTTATATCAAAGCCAGGTAAGGATCTACAAGAAAATAAAACTACAGGTCAACATCCCTGATAAATATAGATGCAAAATTCCTCAAGAAAATATTAGCGAGCCAAATTCAACAGCACATTATAATCATCATATATCATGATCAAGTGGGATTTATTCCTGGAATGCATGAATGAATGGCCTAACATATGCAAATCAATAAATGTAATACACCACATTAAAAGGATGAAGGATAAAAAACCATATGATTACCTCAATAGATGCAGAAAAAGTATTTGACATTATTCATTATTTGTTTATGATTAAAAAATAAAACTTTCAATGATAAGGTATAGAAGGAGTATACCTCAACAAAAGACAGCCCATATGTGACAAGCCAACAGCTACTCATACTTAATAACGAAAAGCTGAAAGTTTTTCCTCTTGGATCAGGAACAAGACAAAGATACCGTTGTCACTACTTCCATTCAATGTAATACCAGAAGTCCTAGCCAAAGTAATTAGACAACAGAAAGAAATAAATGGCATCCAAATAGGTAAGGAAGTAGGAAAATTGTTGCAGATGATGTGATCTTATATGTAAAAACCCTAAAGACACCACCAAAAAAACTGTTAGAATAAAGGAATTTAGTAGTTGCAGGATACAAAATTAACATACAAAAAAATCAGTTCTATTGCTACACACTGACAGTGAAATATGTGGAAAATAAATTATGAAAGCAATCCCATTTACAATGGGATGAAAAAGAATAAAATACTTATGAATACACTTAACCAATGAAATGAAAGACCTGATACTAAAAACTATAAATGCTGATGAAAGAAACTGAAGATGATACAAATAAGTAGAAAAATATCCTATTTTCATGGATTGGGATATTTTTAAATGTCCATACTACCCCCAAAGACCTACAGATTCAATGCAAATCTTATTCAAATTCCGATGGTATTTTTCACAGAAATAGTAAAAACAATTGTAAAATTCATATGGAACCAAAAAAGACCCCAACTATCCAAAGCTATCTTGAGGAAGAACATAGTGGAGGTATCACACTACCTTATTTCAAAATGTTCAACAAGGCTATAGTAATCCAAACAGTATGGTACTGGCTTTAAAATAGACATACAGACCAGTGGAACACAGAGTCCAGAAATAAATCCATGCAGTTATAGTCAATTGATCTTGACAAAGGTGCCAAGAACACACAATGGGGAAAGGATAGTGTTGTCTATAAATGGTACTGGGAAAACTGGACCTCCACTTGCAGATGGATGTAAATAGGGGCAACCTTATCTCAAATGACTTATAAAGATCAACTCAAAATGGATTAAAGATTTAAGTGGAAAATCTGAAACTGAAACTACTAGAAGAAAACCACAGGACATTCTGGAAAAGCAAAAACTATGGAAATAATAAAAAGATCAGTGGTTACCAGGTGTGTAAAGCAAAGGAGGAGATAAATAGGCAGAGCACAGAAGGTGTGTAAGAAAGCAGAAATGCTCCAGTGCAGACACTGGATACATGTGACATGTGTCCAAACCCAGAGAATGTACAACACCAAGATGGACCTAATGTAAACTGTGGACTTTGGGTGATAGTGATTTGTCAATGTAGGTTCATCACTTATAATAAATGTACCATTCGGGGGGGGGGGGGTGGATATTGATAACGGGGGAGGTTATGCATGTGTTGGGGCAGGGAGAATATGGGGAAATGTACACCTGCCTCTCAATTCTGTGAATCTAAAATTGCTCAAAAAATGGTTTAAAAGGCACATAGAGCTAAAAACACACACATGAATGAGTACAAGTAAAAGTGGGTAAATGTAAACAAGATCAGTGGATTATATCAATGTCAGTATTCTGGTTGTAATATTTTACTATAATTTTGCAAGATATTATCATCATTGGTAGAAACTGAGTAAACGTTACACAGTATCTCTCTGCATTGTTTCCTATAATTGTCAACAAATTAAAGGCTAACATCTCATTCACTACTGTCTGGAGTCATGGAACCCCTCCCCCATACTTCACTCTTGGAGGTAACTACTCATTACTATTAGGTATTCTTCCAGACAGAACACATAACGCAGCAGAAGAAATATCCCTTTGAATTCAGACAAGCCTAGGTAACAAATTCCAATTCCACCACTCAGTAACTTTAGAGGAGGAACTTTCTCTCTTCCTTAGCTTCCTATTCATTAAATGGGTATAATAATATTAGCTAACTTCTTATGAGAAGTTAATTAAGTGTCATTCCATCATAACAGTGCCTCATACATAGTTTATGCTCAGTATATTTGTATTATGCATGTATTTTGGGGAGACATGTAGCATAATTTGTTTTGATGTTGATTTTTGTGTTTTGTATAAATGGTAGCACACTCTCTATATCTGTTATTTGCCTTCTTCTCCCCACAACAATATGGCTTAGATTCCTTTCCATGTCACTAAATACAAACTATCTCATTCTTTGTCATTGTTGCATAGTATTCTATGGTTGGCTCTACTTCAATTGATTTACCATTTCCCTATTGGTGGAAATTTAGATTATTTCTAATTTTTTGCTCTCTAAACTCCTGTGAGTGTGGAAAACTCCTGTGAGTGTGTTTAGAGAAATCTAGTGTTGAGAAATCAAATGGTTGGTTCACTAAAAATGGCCTTAAAATTTTCAGATGACAGGTCAAGTTTCACTACTATTTATATAAATCTCCTTGCCACTTAAAAAAAAAAAGTACTTGATCAGGGTAGGATCGACATATTATAAAATTCATCTATCTCTGCAAATTTACACAGGTGTGCAAGCAGCGCCAGGATTCATTTTGCTGTGGGTTGAACTGTATTCACTAAAGGAGGTAAGTTGAGGTTCTGGCCTCCAGGACCTCAGAATGTGACCTTAGTTGGAAATAGGGTCCTTGTAAATGTCATTAGTAAGTTGAGGTCATATTGGAATAGGCTGGTCCCTAGTCCAGAAAGAATGGTGTCTTCATAAGAAGAGGAAAATGTGGACACGGAGACAGAATGCCACGTGGCAAAAGAGTGATGTGGCCGCAAGCCAAGGAATGCCTGGGGCTGCCAGAAACTAGAAGAGACAAGGTGGGGGAGGGTGGAGATCCTTCCCTAGAGCCTTCAGAGGAAGCATGGCCCTGTCAACACCTTGAGTTTGGACATCTAGTCTCCAGAACTGTGAGAGAATGAAATTCTTTTGTTCCATGCCGCCTGTTGATGGCACTTTGTTAACAGCAACTCTAGGCAACTAATTCACTGACCTCAGGAAAACCCTGAGTCCCATGTTGGAGTGCAGGAGAAGACCCAAATCTTTCAGCTGATGCCTTCATAGGTATTACCCCTGATGACTCATTTTCTCTCATGAAAATGACCCAACAGGAGACTTTTAGGTGGTCAAGTTTGGGACATAGCTTCCTTATGTCCACCCTTGGTCTTAAGAGTTCTTCATCATTAGGTCAAATTCAATTTTGAAAACCTGGTGAAAATCTCCAATCCAAATGGTATGCATCTATCTCCATATTGAGAAATGTGGCAATTTTAGACTCCCCAGAGCCCACCTGTGAACCCCAGTTTAAGAATATTTGGCCTTTCTGCCTGTCCATTGCCTGCTTGAATATCTGTGGTGATGGGGAAGTCAAGACTGCTGTGGCAGCCCATTCCAACCTGGGGAGCTCTGTTCGATGCAAGCCAATTCCTATTAGTTAAAATCTGGGTCCTGGTGGATTCCATCTCTGGTCCCTGGGATGGCCTTTGTGAATGGCAGCATGGAGCAGGGGAATGAGGAGTGTTCAGTCCCTGCAGTCAAAGAGGAACCTACAGAAACATGCATGGGAATGACTGTCAAACCCTAGCAAACTCTCAGGATGGGGAAGCCATGAGAAAGCCAAGAATATAAAAAATCTGGCTCTATCACGTGCAAAGTCTCTGGCCTTCAGGAATACTGGTAGCCAGTCTGAGCCTAAGTTTTATGTGTCTGTAAATAGGAAAACCTGGCACACAGTAGGTATTCCATCATGAATGAATTTAGACTGAAGAGAACAACACTCATGAACAAGAGATAGGACCAAATCCAGAGGAGATGGAAAAGTAGAGAAGGAATAAAAATTTTCATATCTAATAGCATCCTAATAAGTGAGATGATCAAGTCTTTAATACATAGACCTTTTGTAAAAATAATAATAATAATACACTCTTTTCAGGGCAGTTTTAGGTTCACAGCACAATTCAAAGAACGTCATATACCTGTATACGCATTTGCATATAGAGTACGTAGCCCTTTCAGATTGGCTTCTTTTATTTAGCCATTTGCTTTTAAGGTTCCTCCGTGTCTTTCCATGGCTTAGTAGCTCATTTCTTTTTAATGTTGACTAATACTCCACTATCTGGATGTACCACAGTTCATTTATCTACTCACCTACTGAAGGACATAGCTCATTTATTGAATTAAATTGTCCCCATCTTACAGCCGAGTGACTACAGCATCGAATGAGCAAATGGCAGCCTTCCAACGTCACTTGGAAGGGAAACAGGTCCTCCCAGTGATGCAGAGTCCCACCAATGGACCACAAAGGACAGGTCCTAGGTCTCTAACATCACAAGACCTACTGCATTAAGTAATTAAAGAAGCAAAATGAATTTTCTGAGGAAGCTGGGATTGGTGTGCAAATCACAATGCAGTATCTCCATCAGCTGTAACTGTGGATGAGTCCCATTCACCCCAAAGGACTGACCCGCCTCCCTAGGATGGGTGCCCTTGGAAAACCAAATCTGGGAAATGCACCCCCATCACACTTCATTATCCCAACTTCACAGGACAATTCTGATTTAGGCACTTGATACAATGGGGTCTTTCAAGATCCCCAACTGGGAAGAGCAAATGATAAAACTTGAAAAAAAAAATCAGAGTGCTTTGCTTTGGTTTACTGAAGGCTGAATTAAACAGAGCTTAAATACTGTTATGTTTTTGCTTTTGTTTTTTTTTCTAGGGCCTAGAATCAGGGGAATTTTTTCCTTCTCTCTCTTTTCAAAGGGTTCACCAGGTGAACCAGAAGTAAGCATGCATTTTCTAAAACCAGTGAACCATGACATAAGAATATTCTCCAAATCACACCTGAACCAGACCTACATTTCACAGAGTTGGGAGTCTCTCATTGAAATTATGCCCCAGACATAGAGTTCTTTTACCCAATTCAGAGAAGCAGTATGAAGTGTGTTTATAGGGTCTCTCTCTCTCTCTCTCTCTCTCTCCCTCCCTCTCCCTCCCACTTTCTCTCTCTCCCTCCCTCCCTCCCTCTCTCTCTCAGTTCCGTTGTGGTTTTTATAGCTCCATTCAGTCTCTGAGTTCTTTGCATCTTAGTGACTGTCTCCTTTCATCCCTTTGTATGTCCATCTTTTGTCTCTACTTGATTATTTTTATCTGTCCTTCTCTGACTGTGATCTTTCTTCCTCCCCCAATGCCTCCTTCTGAAACGCTTGCAATATAAAGTCAAGTTTTTTAAAAAAAATTTTTTTTAACGTTTATTCATTTTTGAGAGACAGAGACAGAGCATGAGTGGAGGAGGGGGAGAGAGAGAGGGAGACACAGAATCCGAAGCAGGCTCCAGGCCCTGAGCTGTCAGCACAGAGCTCGACACAGAGCTCGAACTCATGGACTGTGAGATCATGACCTGAGCCAAAGTCAGAACCTTAACTGACTGAGCCACCCAGGCTCCCCTATAAAGTCAAATTTTAAGAGCACAGACTCTGGAGCAGACAAGCTGGGCTTGAAATCACCTGTGTCTAGGCATCTGTTTCTTTATCTGTCAAACACACTTGAAAGGGTACCTGGCATGTAATAAACATGTTATAGTTCACTTGCTATTATTATTGCCTACATTCTTTAGCCAGCTTCCCCAAGTAGCTTCTGGGACCAGAAAACAGAGTGACACAGCAGATTTAGAGAGAGGACATCATGGGTGAGGGAAACAAGGACAAAGACTTCACTTAGCTCTCTCGGTTGTGTGGTTTCTCCTCGAGTCTTCTGCAAGAGGCAACATGAGTCATCTCAGAAGACTGAGGTGTATGCACCTTGACCATGACAACCTGTGAGAGCAAAAAGTTTGAGGCGAGAAGGAGAAAGAGGGAGACAACATGAGGTAGAACATAAGAGAAAGACGGGCACCTGCGTGGCTCATGTCATGATCTCGCAGTTCATAAGTTCGAGTCCCATGTCAGGCTCTGCGTTGACAGTGCAAAGCCTGCTTGGGACTCTTTCTCTCTCTCTCCCTCTCCCTCTCTCTCTCTCTCTTTCTCTCTCTCTCTCTCTCTCAAAAAACTGGAAAAAAAAGGAGGAGAAAGAGATAAGATAGTAGAGAGATAGTGAGAGAGATAGTAAGAGGAAGAAAAGGAGAGAGTGGGAGAGACATTGTCTGAGGTTCACTGAAGCCACATACCAGTGTTTCCTCCATCAACCTGCATCCTTGGAAAACAGATGATCTGTTGCTCCTTATAATAAACTGCGCTAAATGCAAGCCTATTACCTGTCGAATTCAGCTTAGTACAATTCACTGTGCTGCCACAGGCCTCAGTTTCCAGCTGAGTCCCTGCCTCTGTAAGGAAAAGTAAAGCTCCATAGGGCAAAGATGTGGCCCCTTAGCAGCTGAACAAAGTTCGGTTCAAGAAAAGAAAATAGAGCACACGGCGCTTCAGAGTCAAAGTATAGAGATACTGAAGCATTTCATTTGGAAGCAACAAACAACAAAAACAAAAAAACCCAGCCCTCAACAAACCCAATGCCACTGCCATCTGCAATCAATATGCATCATTACAGCTACGCAGATGGCTGGGTTCTGAAAGAGTTCCAAGCCAGTGGTTCTCTACCTTAGCTGCACACTCTAATCACCTGAGAGCTTTAAAAAGTGAAATCTCATTGCCCACACTGCACCCCAGCCCAATTAAATGGTGGGACTCAGGCAATGAGTATTTTTTTTTTCAGAGCTCCCCAGATCACTCCAATGTGTATCTACAGTGACAACCTCAGGTCTTGGATAACCCCGTGAGCCAAGTCACAATGTTTTAGAGCTCTGCAATCTGACTACAGCTAAGGTGGCTTAAGAAATGACTGCACCTGTTGGGTAATTAAGGGAACAACTCAGGGACTGTCAGAGGAGTATAAAAAGGCCATCTGTTTTGGATAAATGATGCAGCTTAGTCAAATGATGTTCTTCGGAAGCAACTCTCGTTCCCTGACATTTGGTTTGCCCCAAGTGTTTGATGGTCCTGGTGTGCTGGTGTCTGTTTATGGACATCTGCTGTGATTGGGGGTCGGTGGGGATTGAAGGAGTGGCCTGCCAAGTGATGGGTGCAGCTTTCCTAATACCAGGCTCCTGGGAGGGAAAAGGTCTATGTCAGGGCATGACCCTGCACCTCTGGCCCAAGCACCCACAATACACCTGTTGTGGGTTGAGCTGTTTCCATCTCAAATTCCCATGTTGGAGTCCTAACCCCCACTGTTTTAGAATGTGACCTTATCTGGGAATACGGTTATTGTGGATGTAGTTAGTTAAGATGCGGTCATGCTGGAGTAGGGTTGGCCCCTCATCCGATACAAGTTGTGTCTTATAAAAAGTGGAAATTTGGACACAGAGACCCACACACAGGAAGAATGCCTTGGGAGGGTGAAGGTAGAGACTGGATCCTGTTCCACAGGCCAAGGACCAGAGATGGCCAACAAATCACCAGAAACCAGGGGAGGGGCATGGAACAGATTCTCCCTCCCACCCTCAGAAGGAACCAGCCCTGCAGACACCTGGATCTCAGTTCTCAGAACTGTGACACAGTCAGTTTCCATTGGTGGTTGATCATTGCAGCAGCCTTTAGCAAACTAGCACAGAACCCCAGCCTAGGAGAATCAATACTGTGCCTGGAATTGATGGAGGTTTCAGGGTTGGGAGAGGAAGGGCCCTGAAACAAGCAGCTGCCCCAGTTCCAAACCTGGTTCCAAACCAATCCTCATAATGGTCACTCCCGACCCCCTCCTGCTCACTGCATCCACTGTGAGAGAGCCAAGTGGGGCTGGCTTCTTGGGCATGTGACACATGGACCCCACTCTTAGGAGACTCCCATGCTTGTCTCTTGTGTTGCCATCTTGAAATGTTTAGTAATTTTTGAACAAAGGCCCAGCCTTTTCTTTTTGTACTCGTCCCTGCAAATTGTGTATCTGGTCCTCTCCCCAAACCTCCCACCCACTTGACCTCCTTCAGTCAGATGTCATCTACCTTCTCACAGGAATTTCTCATAGCTTCTGGTCCCTGGCCACTCCCTTTTGGTTTCTCAATGATGCTATGGATTTTTCCATTTATCAATATTGTTTGGGTCCTTTGTAGGGAGGGATTTGGGGCAGGAGATGATGGTGGAAGGGGATTGTGTTGGGCAGCCAAATAAAATATTCCAGTCTTGTCGGTTAAGCTTCTAGTCCTCTAAAGGACCAAGGTTGAAGGAAAGCACAGAAGTTTATGAAACACTGTGTGACTCTCTAGGAACAGACAGTCTGGCTTTGGGGCTCAGGTGACCAAGTGTGACCAAGAAACATGGATGGTGCCGTACCCCTCAGGACTCGTGCGGGGGGCTGTCTGAGCCTAGCTCTTGTTAGCACAGTGTTTCTGGTCATTTATTCACGGCTTTCTCTAAAACCCTGGCATACGTGTCTGTTATCCATGGATGCTGTGACAGGTGGGTTATTATTCCCACTATGTTCCTCACTCCCTGAATTAGAAACTGTACATTCATGCTCTTTGCCATGGGTCTCTGCAGTGTCTCCCACTGTGGGCAAAGTGACCTTCCCTGCCTCAGTGATGTTGGGTTGGCCCTGTGACTTGCCTTGGCCAATGGAACCTGAGTGGAACTGTCATTGTGCCAGTTCCCAGCTGAGACTTTAAGAAACATGACGTGTTTCTTCTCGCCTTCTTGCAAACCTGCCATCTGCCATGAGAAAAACCTGCCCCATGTAGCCGTTGGCCCAAAGAGAATGAGGAGGCAGGTGGAACAGACCCAACGCCCAGCCTAGATCCAAATCTAGCTGATCCCCGCCAAGGCCACAAGCATCACAGCCTCTACAGAGATCCATAAGCAAAACATAAGCGCTTGTTTTTATAGTCCAGTGAGTTTGGGAGGTCTTTGTTATGCAGAGTTACTATGGTCCTAAAGCTGACCGATACAAGAATCATGTTAATTCTTTAATTGGGTTGTCATGGCTTTGCCTGGCCTGGCCCTTCCTTTTATTATTCAGCCTTAACTCCCAGCCCCCAGCCCCTTCTCCCTCCACTTCAGGCTTGCTTCTTTTATTTTTTTTATTTTTGAGAGCGCACAGTTGGGGAGGTGCAGAGAGGGGGTGGGGACAGAGGATCCAAAGCAGGCCCTGTGTGCACAGCAGCAAACCCAATGTGGGGCTCAAACTCATGAACTGTGAGATCATAACCTGAGCCGAAGTCACACATTCAACCAGCTGAGCCATCCAGGCGCCCCCGTGTTTGGTTCTTTCACGCTTCAAATGTGCCATGTTCTCGCATGACTTTGAGCCAGTAACACGTTCCCTCCCCACATCCCCCAGCTCACTTATCCTTTTCCCTGGCTGGCTCCTTCTCGTTCATTTGCTCTCAGGCTACATGACCACCTAACTCCTCTTCAAGGCCCATGAGGACCCGCTGAAGGCTCCTGCCGTGTGCTTCTGTTACATGGTGGGTTCTCCCATCACAGCCCTTGAAACAGTACATTGCCATCACTAGCATGGTAGGAAAACAGATGGAGATGTTTCTTGGTGTTTGCTTTTCACTGCTGTGGCAGGACCAGACAGAGTCAACGAGAGATAGCAATGCTCCACTTTCCATGCTTCCCATCCCAACCGCACCACACACACACACACACACGCTAATCCCAAGAGCCTATAGGACCCTTTGCGTCCACGTCATTCTAAAGCAAATTCAGAATCTGGGTGTTTTCTGCCTCTTGTGAACTGCTAAGCCATTTCTAGTATCATCCCAGAAGGGAAATGGTGAGAGGGAAGTATGGCTTTGGGGTCTGGCTGTGAGAAAAAGAGATCCCCTCTGAGTAAGGCTGAACAATGGGGATCTGTGTTCAGTGCAAGGACTTGAAGTTCTAGTACCCTGCAGAAGGGTTGCGCCCCCCCCCCCGACCCTGTCTGAGCTCCTGCTCAGCAAGAATGCCTGTTTCTTAGGTTTCATGGAAACAACAGCAAGAGATGTGAAGGCGTGCTCAACAGGGCCCTCGACAGAAGCCAGGGTAGAGCTGAGGAAGGTTGGAGACACCTGTGTATTCACTTTCTATTGCTGAACAATGTGACTTTAGGACAACACAAACTTATCACCTCCTAGTTTCCAGGAGTCTGGGTAGGACATGACTAAGTCCCCTGCTCAGAGTTTCACCAGGCCGAAATCAAGGTCTGTTACCAAGTCCCACATTAAAGGAGCGAGTCCTAATAATGCCCGAGACAGAATTATCTGCCAACCAGATGTGACTGGGGCTGGGAATGAGACCTAACTTGATTTCTAGAAAGTAGATATATCTTCGCGATTTCTTGCATCCTCATAGTTTGGTTTTAAATTCACATCCGCTACACTTTGATCCTCTGTTTTTCCTAGTGGACCATAAGCTCTTGGAAGCCAGGATGTATGTCTTGCTGATTATTACATCTCCTAAGCCTAATACGGTGCCTGGAACTTACGGAGAAGGAAGTAACAAATAGTTCCCAAATGAGGGACTGACTTAAGTGCTCAGTAAATCCTTATTCACTTAAACTGACTCAGTTCTCATAAACATCAAGGGCATCGCTGTAACTGTTTCAGAGAAGAAGAAACCAGATGTGAGAAGTTTAGGCAACATGTTCAGGGTCACATAAATAGTAACAGCAGAGCTAGAACTTTTCCATTATATTCAGAGAAAAAAATATTCCTTTCTTTTGGAACTTGGCCCTGAAATGTAACACTATGACACATCCTAAATTGCATGACTCATACTTTTCATCCTCCGTGATCAACAGTGGGGGAAAATGTAATGAATTAGAAACCTTTATAAGACAGTTTCTAACGTCTCAAAATCCCAAACTGGATTTTGGATTTGCCTGGATTTGCCAAGCGGGTGACTCCCCTCTCACTGGGAGCACAAACTAAGTCACTACCAAGGACTCACAGGATAGTCTGGTTTGTCCCAGACAGACTTGACTTACCTCCTCTTTCAGGTTTTAGGTTACCTAACTAGTGTGGTTGTTTAGCGAGCAGAGATTCTAAAGTGTGGGTTATATTTCTTATAAATCACATAACGACTCCATTCATTCTTTTCTCAGGGCCTTTGTGCAGGCTGTGATGTCTGCTTAAAATGCTCATCCACCTTCCTATGGCTCAATCCCTCTCGTTCTTCAGTTCTTGGCTTGGACGTCAGTCGTCAGAGGGGTTTTCCTGGTACCCTGAGGGCCTACCCCCTCCCCATTAATCCCTGTCCCTACATACCCTATATAACACTTTTCATAAATTGCAATTATATATTAATTTTACATGCCTGTCTACCCCCTGCAAGATGACACGCTCACAAGGGCAGCCACCAACTTGGTTGATACACCAATGTTAACAACTCAGCTCTCACCCAGTGCCTGGGCTGTAATAGACATCCACTAATTATTTGTTAAATGAATGAATGGAGTCCACTAAGCCATTCATCAAGCATCATCAGTGGAGCATGAATTTTGTGTACCAGGTGCTGGTAATACAAAGTTATCCAAGGGGCAGCTGGGTGGCTCAGTTGGTTAAGCGTCTGACTTCGGCTCAGGTCATGATCTCGCAGTTCCTGAGTTCGAGCCCTGTGTCAGGCTCTGTGCTGACAGCTCGGAGCCTGGAGCCTGCTTGGGATTCTGTGTCTTCCCCTCTCTCTCTGCCCCTCCCCTGCTTGTGCTCTCTTTCTCTCTCTCTCTCCCCCTCTCTCTCTCTCAAAAATAAATAAACATTAAAAATTTTTTTAATTAAATAAAGTTATACAAGACCTGGGTCCCTCCTTCCAGCGGCACCCAATCTAGGTGGAAACATACACGGATATATCCTAAATGGCCCAGGCTTCACCTGGCTTAACCTCAAACGGTGTCCAATCAGCACAAACACTTAAGTTGCAATGGCTTTTCATCCCCAGCCAAGAACCATGTGACTTTACCCTCCCTCAAGGTCTCCCTTGGTTATTTCTGAGTCTGCAGGGCTGCCTCACAAGTGCTCTGAGAAGAGCCTACTCAACTCCTCATCCCCAGCCTCCTGATCCAGTTTGCAAGTCACTCCTGGCACCATTACTTCCGTTTCCTTCCATGGGTGTGTGGCTTTCTTGCCTGACACTGGAGCTCTCCATTTGTTCAGTGCCACACTACAGGCCAGCCAGGTGTGGTCCCGGTGTCCTAGCACAGATCAGGAGGATGCCTGTGTACATCTGGATCACCTGGGATCTGGCTGAAATTCAGCCTCTGACTCAGTAGGCCTGGGATGAGCCCTGAGATCCTGCATCTCATGTAAGCATCTGGGTGATGTGGACCCTGCTGGTCCACAGGCCACACCTGAGGAGCGAGGATATCTGTAGCGGGCATAGTAAATGCTCCATCCACGTTGGCCGTTGTGATTTCATACCTGCAAGGCGCCCAGTACAGGGGCCGTCATTTTGCCGATGTATCAGACGCTGTTGGTAACCTGCCCAACTGTATCAGACGCACCTCTACACGCCCCAAACTTGCAACTCTGAATATCTGTTACTTTTCTTAGCCCGTGAGAGCAAGATTGGCTGTCATGTGAGGTAAAGCAGACAGGCTAGAAAGTAAATGCTTCCTAGATCAATCTCAACCAATGATAGGAAACTAGGAGATAAATGCCCCATCCCCCTGGCCCATCTAGTTGAATCATTGTGAGGCACCTGTTCATATGGGGTCCCAGAGTTCTCCACAGAACAGAGACACATTAGAAACTTTCCTGATAATGCCCCATTCATTGGCTTTCTTCCCTTCCCCCACTCACTCCCCTCTGCTCCCCTCCCCAGCCTGGTGTTTCCAGACACTACCTCCCAAGTCAACTCTTTCCACTCAAACAAATCCTTGCCTCTGGCTCTGCTTCTGGGGGAATCCAAACTGAGACCAAAGGCTTGTTTGCTTTGGGGGGCTGTTAAAATTAAATACAAAACGAAGAGCATGCTCTAAGCACATAAAACCATTTAAGCCAAACTAAATCTAGCTTATTTCATGAACATAAGTGAAACAAAACTTAGGTTATTTCTTGTAAATGCCTCTGATAATAAAAGAAAACTGAAGTCCTCTTTCTACAAATGGTATAAGATAATCAGGTTTTTAAAATTTTTTTTACTGAAATATACTTGATGTATAACATTGTATGTATAAGTTTAAGGTGTGTGACATTTTGATTTGATACATTTATATATTGCAGTATGATTGACAATGATGTGGTACCTAACACCTCTCACGTACTATCATTTCTTTTTTTTGTGGCGAACAATTAAGTTCTAGTCTCTTAGCAAGCTTGATGTTTCTATTACAATATTATGGACACTATTACAATATCGTTACAACAATGATTATGCAGTGTGTTAGATTTGGAGGATTTATTTAGCTACTGGTTGCAACTTTGGACCCTTGAACAATATCTCTCCTGATGAGGGAATAGATGATCCCTTTTAACCAAGCCCCTGCCCATAGGGAAACTCTCAGTGTTTTTTTTTTTTTTTTATGTTTAATCATTTATTTTGAGAGAGAGAGAGAGAGAGTATGTGTGTGTGTGTGTGCGCGCGCGCGCGCGCGTGTATGAGTGGGGGAGGGGCAGGAAGAGAGGGAGAGAGAATGCCAAGCAGGTTCCTCACTGTGGGTGCAGAGCCTGACTTTCGGTGCCATGAACCAGGAGATCATGACCTTAGCCGAAATCAAGAGTGGAATGCTCAACTGACTGAGCCACCCAGCTGCCCCTGGAACCTCTCATTGTAATAACCAGTCATTGTCAATGTGAAGCAGCTTCCTCATTTTCATGTTATAAGCCATTCTGTAGTGTCATGGCCCTGAGCTTCACATCTGTTTAAAATTTGAAAGCTCCCAGCTCACAAGCTGTCTTTAAATGCACAATAAACACCTACTAAATACTTTTTTATTGATTTAGTCATTTTCATTTTGCTATTTCTGGTTTTTTGACGGGGCCCAATCATCATAATATAAAATCACTATTTTTTTTGGTGCGGGGCGGTGGGGGGTGGGGAAGGACCCAGTATGAGTATAGGGGCCACATCCAGGGACCACCCACTGAGTCTAGCAGAAGTTCAGCCACAGCTTTCTGTGCCCTCCCTGCGACATCATCTCAAATAAGGGAGATAGTTGTTTCCAGGGTCCCCACAATGCTTTTGCAATCTGATGGCAATTGAAAAACGTATTCCCACAATCCTAACTCCATGGCTAACACCTCAGTTTGCCTGTATCCTTTTCATGCAGGCAACCGGCTCTCTGATCACACTGACCCCAAATGAGACAGGTGTCTAAGGACACAGCCTAGTAGGCACTGATGTCAGCTGTACAGAGCAGCAAGGGGGATCTCTCTTGCAGATACTTTCCTTTCAACCCCAAGGAAGAAAGATGCATTTTGTATCTGAGAACAAAATAAAGAGAGGAAGTTACAGAGAACCAGGCCAATTCAACCAACCTCCCTTAGCAGGTAGGCTGGTGAGTCTCCAATTTAAGCCTGCCTCTCAGGCACTTTGGGAGTGTGCTAAAATTTCATATTGCCGGATCCAGATCTAGAGAATTTGATGGCACTTTGGGAAATACTCCTGTAAACTGTCAGAGGCATGAACGGCCCACGGAATCTCCCCTGGTTTGGAGGGAATTTATCACGTGTCCACAGGCTGGTTCCTCTCCTGAGCACTCTACCTTTATTCGCTTCCTATAGCCTTGTTAGATACGGTTATCAGCTTCATTTTACAGATAAGGAAAGTAAGGCACAGGTAGGTTAAGGAAATTGCCCCGTGTCACACAGCACACAGCCAGACGCAGGGAGCAGGGATGCAAACTGCCCATGTGGTTCCAGAGCCATGCACGTTCCATCGCACTGGAGCTGGAAGACTGATTGAGGCCCGCACAGGTTACCTCCATTCCCTATGAAGACCCTCTTAGGGATTGCATGTTTATGTCCCCCCTCCCCCCCTGCATTCATAAGTTGAGGCCCTAACCCCTAATGTGACTGTATTAGGAGATAGGGCCTCTGGGGAGGGGAGGAAAATTAAATGAGGCCATAAAGGAAGGGTCCTAATCCACTAGGGCTGGTGCCCTTAGAAGAAGAGGAAGAGACATCAGAGATACCTCTTTCTCCATCACGTGAGGACAAAGCAAAAAGGCTGCCAAGTGCAAGCCAAGAAGAGAGTTCTCACCAGAAACTGTCGGCCAGCACCTTGACTTCAGACTTTCCAGTTGCCAGAACTGTGAGTAAATATATTTCTGTTGTGGAAGCCACCCACTCTATGATCTTGGGGTGTCAGCCCAACCGTAAGGTTTTCCAGATTCTTATCACAACTGATGTGTTCTATGGACATTCTCTCACATCCCTGCCATGTGACCAGAAACAAACTAGACACAAATATGAGGGGTGCCTGGGTGGCTCAGTCCAGTAAGCATCTGACTTTGGCTCAGGTCATGATGTCATGGGTTGTGAGCTCAAGCCACGCATAGGGCTCTGCACTGACAGTATGAGGTTTGCCTGGGATTCTCTCTCCCTCTCTCTGCCCCTTCTGCTCTCTCTCTCTCTCTCTCTTGCTCAATCAAAATAAATAAGCATAAACATTTTTTTTGAACTGCCTTCCAGAACCTAATTTTTATTACTTGTTATGTATTTATGTATTTTGAGGGGGGAGGTGTCGGGGAGAGAGAGAGAGAAAATCCCAAACAGGCTCCACAATGAGTGCAAAGTCTGACATGGGACTCAATCCTAGGATCCTGGGATCATGACCTGAGCTGAAATCAAGAGCAGGACGCTCAACCGATTAAACCACAAAGGCTCCCCAAGGACCTAATTTTTAAAAATAACTTCTTTGTTTCTGTAATCATAAATTGAGTTCAGAGCACATATTTGGCACGTGGTACATCTTTGGGGGATGCAGGAATGCCTTTGCAGGACCAGAAACTGAGGGCTAGCCCCTGAGGAATGCACCCTTAGTAAGAATCCCACGAATCCAGTGTGGAATGTTATCCCTAATCACTATTGGATTCGACACTTTCTAGCACTGTGTTGGAAGTGGAGACAGTCATTCAAAAGCAGCACTTAATCACATACTGGATAGTACAGCTCGGAATCATCATACACATGCTTCCACAAGGAAAGGAGCAAGTCATTAACCTTAAATCATCTTCTGAGTAGGTCGTATCAGGAAGTGAGGACAGAAAGATGCCTTCCCACTTCAGGATCTAGAATGGCACTCTTGAAAAGATGACTGAAAAATAAAATAACCCAATTTTGTAGACGAGAGTTTTACTACCATGTGTGTGAGCCTTCTTTGGCAGGTCACTTTCCCTCTATGGGCCTCAGTTTCCTCCCTTGTAAAGGAAGGGGCATAAAGCTGGTAGTTGCTCTGACTTTTCTTTGATCTGCACAAGCCACAGTAGATATCCCTTCTTTGAAAACATATTTTAAGAGCAAATATCTCAAGACGGAAGCATATCTTGTAAATGGCATATTATAATTCAAAGCCAGTCTTTCCTTATACTCAACCCCTTTGCTTTCCATTATTATTTTCTTTACATTACCCCTTACCACCTGAAATTCCCTTTTTTACTCAGCAAGAACTAAAAATGTATACTGGGCATCTGTACTGGTCCTTATTGCTATTTGCTCTCCAGGCTCGGAGCCAGAGCACCCTCCTCTTCCCTGATCCTGTGAAACCTTCTGGCCGGCATTCAGCTGCCCTATTCTCCACCTCAGCCATTGGCCATGCTCCACAAAGTTCTAGAACTTTTTAGTATGCACCAGGGATATGGCCCTGTGGGTTGGGAAGGCTATAGGACTTGGTAGAAAGCATCAGTGGGTTTCAGAGACAAACACACAGGGGTTTTCTAATTTCACCGCTTTCTAAGTGACGCTTTTCTAAGCGTGTGACTTTGCAGACATCACTTCATGTCACTGAGCCTTAATTTATGTGCAAAAAAGGGACCGTGGCACCATTGTGACCACTGTTGGTTGCCTAACCAGCAGTGGTTCCATCTTTGTCGACAAAGTAGTGCTGGGTCTGTTCAGGTATTCAGGGAAATGTGTCCTGTCCTAGGGATGGATTTTGATTTCTAGATGGAACATAATCTATTTCCATTTGTCAGTGACTGCTTTAGGTTTGGCCGTATGACGGTATCTGGGCTGGATATAAAGGGAAATCTGCTGGAAAGTACTGGGGAAAGACTTCCCTCCCTGACAGCAGGAAAGAAATGAGAAGAAAGCAAACCCATCTTGCTGTCTTCATAATTTTAGACATGATTGTGCAATTTTGTGACGATGGTCGCTACATCACCCAACTCGCAGTTAGGAGGGGAAAGCCAAGGGGCACCTGGGTGGCTCAGTCAGTGCCCGACTTCAGCTCAGGTCATGATCTCACAGTTCATGAGTTCGAGCCCCACACTGGGCTCTGTGCTGACAGCCCAGAGCATGGAGCCTGCTTCAGATTCTGTGTCTTCCACTCTTTCTGCCCCTCCCCCACTCATGCTCGCTCTCTCTCTCTCAAAAATAAATAAAATAAACATTGAAAAATTGAAGAAAAAAAAAGAGGAGAAAGCCAAGAAGATCACAGAAAAGCTATAGGGTCTGACAGTGTGTAGATTGTGAATCGACTTTCCCTGAAACCATCTATCTCCAGATGTTTTATTTATGAGAAATAAAAGTCTCTATTGGTCAAGCCATTTGTACACTTTTGTGGGGTCTGAAGGTTACACACCCTTTAAGTAAAAGAATAAAAAAATTAAAATATAAAAGACAGACAGTAGATTTTTAAAAATAATACTAATGTTTAAATAATTCTAATAATTCTTAAAATTCTAAAAATAACTCTAAGAAATCTAAAAAAATTCTGATCTAAAAATTATTATTATACTAAATTAATAATTCTCAGGGTGCCCATGTGGCTCATTTGGTTAAGCATCTGATTTCTTGATTTCAGTTCGGGTCATGATCTCACGGTTTGTGAGTTTGAGCCCCCACATCTGGGTCAGTGGAGCCTGCTTGGGATTCTCTCTCTCTCTCTCTCTCTCTCTCTCATTTTCCCTCTCCCTCTCTCTGTCCCTCCCCTCCTCTCTCTCTCAAAATAAATAAATAAACTTACAAGAAAAGACTAGTTTATTTTAAAAAGTTGATAATTCTCTTTAGGAAGTAACAGTAGATTCTAACTTTTAAAGGTTTATAAATGCCCAAACATTATAATATTTTTAAAAATAATAGTTCTTGGGGTGCCTGAGTGGTTCAGTCAGTTAAGCGACTGACTCTTGATCTCAGCTCAAGTCTTAATCTCAGGGTAGTGAGTTCAAGCCCCATGTTGGGCTCTCTGCTGGTCATAGAGTGTATTTAAAATTTAATAATAATAATAATAATAATAATAATAATAATAATAATAATAAATAGTTCTTATTAATAACTAATAAACCTCTATAATATTTGTATCCTTTATGTTCCATCTGCATGCTCTGTCTTCAATATAACAATAATTTAAAACAGCATTTTCTACAGAGAACAAAAAATTCTTTTTTTTGAGTATGGTTGACAGAAAATTAAAATTATTATTCATGGCTTAGAAAATTTACTTTCAGCTTCACAACTCACTGTTGGTAACATCAGGTACATTTTTAGGATCGTCATCAAATTTGGGGAAATCTCCAACGAGTAGGTTTTTTTTCATACATGAGATCTATGTTTTAGAAGAATTTTCCCAACGACTAGCTTCTGACTCCATGAAATTCAAGCCTAATTTCTCCTGTGTTACCTACATTTCTTTCGGTTCCCACTGCAATACCACCTCCGGGCCTGCTGTTTTGTATCAATACACCAGGTGAGTCAGCACAGTAGGGGCAGGAATGTTCCTGGAAGCTCTCCCCATTCCCTCCTCTGGTGGGTTGGGAATGAGTGAGAGCCACATAAACATATCCCACTAAGCCCATCCTAATCTATTCCTGGAGCGGAATCCCAAATCCAAATTCCAAATGCTCTCAATGTTTCCACCAGTAACCAACACAGAGGGATGTATAACAAAGGAGATGTCCCAGGGGAAAGACTTAGCCATCTTAAACCACTTCAGTTAAAACGCTGATGTTCGCATATATAAACCACATCATCTTTATCTATCCATCAGTTGACGGACATATGGGCTTTTTCCATAATTTGGCTATTGTTGAAAGTGCTGCTATCAACATTGGGGTACATGTGCCCCTATGAATCAGCACTCCTGTATCCTTTGGATAAATTCCTAGGAGTGCCATTGCTGGGTTGTAGAGTAGTTCTATTTTTAATTGGAATACTATTTGGCAATGAAAAAGAATGAAACCATGCCATTTGCAGCAACGTGGATAGAACTGGAAGGTATTATGCTGAGTGAAATAAGTCAGTGAGAGAAGGACAGATATCATATGTTTTCACTCATATGTGGATCTTGAGGAATTTAACAGAAGACCATGGGAGAAGCAAACTGGGAAAAATAGTTACCAACAAAGAGGGAGGGAGGCAAACCATAAGAGACTCTTAAATAGAACAAACTGAGGGTTGATGGAAGTGGAAGGGGGAGAGGGGAAAATGGGTGATGGGCATTGAGGAGGGCACTTGTTGGGATGAACCCTGGGTGTTGTATGTAAGCGATGAACCACGGGAATCTACCCCCAAAACCAAGAGCACACTGTATACACTGTATGTTAGCCAACGTGACAATAAATTATATTAAAAAAATAAATAAAATTATGACTGAGATTAAAAAAAAAAACATTTACTTTTGCAAATTAAAAAAACAATGAAACAGACAAACGAATAGCAGCAATCCTAGAGCCTCAGAAAATGTCCACGCAAGTGAGGGGGCCCTAAAACGTAAACTTTGTTTGCTTCACATCAAATTCATCTTCCTCTGATCCTGGGCATGTTGTGAAAACTGAATGAACCCATAATACAAATAAAGTGCTGGGCACAGTGTCTGGCACGTAATGAACTTTGAAACAGGGTAGCAACCATTCTACTTTTAGTGATGTCAGTATTATTTAAGACGGTACCTCCCACAGTACGTAGGTCCTTCCTCCTTCCTCCTTCCTCCTTCCTCTCCTTTCCTCTCCTTTCCTCTCCTTTCCTCTCCTTTCCTTTCCCCTGACCGTGTTTTCACAGCTATACTCAAAAGACCAGACCTCAGAGGAGACAAGCCTTTCAAGTTGTTTTTCAGTGTGAAATCTGTTCATGATAAAATAGTAGTTTTCAGGGGTTAAATATTCCCATGCCTGAAAAGGGCAAATGTCTCTATAATCGCAGTGACCAGGAAATCAAAGTGACATCTTTCCAATCAATAGTTTTATCATTATGTTTTAAAATTGCATTTTTGCCCTAAAATTGGCATGCTATATTTAGTCACCACCACCAAGAGACATCTGCCCAATGAAGCAACCGTGCCTTTCACGAGTGATATGTCATTTATTTATTTCGGCAGCTAAGCACCTCCTGGCACAACACACAGCCACCTTTGGAAACAAAGATGGAATTCTGGGTGCCTTAAACAGAGAGGGGCTGTCTAAAATTACAGACGATGCTAATTAACTAGAACACAGAATTAGAACCTACGGTTTGGAAAATATGCAGGAAAAATAGAGTGTCTGTCAGAAACTTTACCATCGGGGAGCTGACGCTGGCTGTTTCAAGGATGCTAAAGTGATGATAAGAATTCTATACCACTGTTAAATCTCAATAAACAAAGCCCCAGGTTGCACCTGAATTATACCATGTGTTTGCTCAAAGACTGGTGTTTTAAGTAAATTCCCTTTCACTGATAAAAATTATCAATAAACCTAGTGAGAAAGATACTGTCTGGAAGAGGGGAGACTGTATTGGACCATAACTTTATTTATGTTTGATGAACAAATTATTTTTTTCTGTCACAGGCACCTTAATTCAAACAAAGCAACTGCCATGAGATGTTCTTGAATTTAAAACCTGATTGAGTTGCTTAGTGTATTTTTAAAAATATCAGGAGGGGCTGGGGGAGTTACTTGGTACATGTGCTGGTGTTCTACACGAGCTCTGTTGGTGGAGGCAAGTGAACAGGCAAAGCTTCCAGGTCTGGAGACTGGGATTTTCATCCCAGGTCCACTGCTAATTCGCAGGATGAGTTTAGGCAAGCTACCGAACTGATCTGGCTAATAAGGACAATAGTGGTTCCTGCCTCCTTGACTGAGTAACAGTTATAGAAGACTGTGAATGTTAGAAGGCACTCCATAAAAAGGAAAAGTGGAAATGGCAGTAGAACATGGGGATTAGGAGCCCCTATTATATGTGAATGAAGACCAGAGTCTGCTAGAAGTTCAGTCATTGACCAAGTGAACAGTCAATGGCAGAGTACTTAACTTCTCTTCTTCTTCTTTTGACAGAGAGAGAGAGAGAAAGAGCATGGGGGAGGTGCAGAGAGAGAGAGAGAGAGAGAGAGAGAGAGAGAGGGAGGGAGAATCTCAAGCAGGTTCCAAGCAATCAGCACAGAGCCTGATGCAGGGCTCCATCTCACAAACCATGAGATCCTGACCTGAGCCCAAATCAAGAGTTAGATAATCACCCCTCAACCGCTCAACGACTGAGCCACCCACGTGCCCCCATAGGCTGTTCCACTTTGCATCAACAAAGATGGCCTGACAGCACATCTGAATTCCAAACCACAGGATGAGTGAAGGCAAGGTAAGGGGAACAAAGGTACACCCCCTTTCTCTGAAAATACAACCTATAAATCACACCTGATACTGCTGCGTCCAGGCCACAGGCTCGAACTTAGAAAGGTGACTGCTCTTGTCGTCAAGAGAAACTGGCTACGGCCCAGCTAAAATGTAGCAAGAAGGAGACAGAGAAAACTTACGTGGATGAGATACCAAGCTGACTCTGTCACAGTGTCCAAGCTTCTTAGCAGATATGAATGGTCAATAAATCGTAGCACAGAACGTCCCATGTTCCAGGTTCCCCCTCAGTCCTGGGAAAACTGTGATGGTTGGTCACCCAAGATGCTCTATGGTGGGCTTCTGGGAGACCTCTGGAAATGAGACTTCAGGTAGGAGAACCAGCTGAACCTGCGGTGTCAAAAATAGAAGAGGCCTTGAAAATATAGGTCAAGCACTCATTGTATGGTTCAAGTTCCTGTATATAAAAAAGGGAAAGGGATTTTACTTATGACTTTGCCATTCCTAAGTACAGAGGTAGGTAGAGTATTTGCAAAGGGCTGAGAAGGAGATCAGTGTCCAAACATACTTCTACCATGGGTCTGTCCTGGCATGGCCTTCCCCTCCTGCTTAACAGAAAAGTCCATTCAGTAGCTCTGCTGATGTGTTAGACCAGAAGTACCCAAAACTGGAGGGGATTTACCAGCAGGGGTGCCCTAACCTCTCCTTTTTCTTTCTTCTCTCACTTATAATTCATAGTAATTGGAACTCTCTTGGTTACAGGTGAAAGAAAGCTAACTCAAACTGCTTTCAGCAGCCAAATGGAAATACAGTGGCTTATGGAACTAGATTCACAAATCAGATTCAGTCACAGCTGGATACAGGGGCTCAAATCACAGCATCAGGAACTGGATCTGTTTCCATCTCTGCTTCTATCGGAGTAAGTTTCATTCACTGGCAGATTCTTCCCCTCCTGGTGACAAAATTGTTGCTGGCAGACCAACTCCCTTGAAACCGATGGAGAGAGTTTCCCTTTTCAGTAGTTCTAATAAAATTCCCAGAATTGTGTTAGGCCAGTCTGACTTGCTCATCATTGTGATCAAAGAAGGGAACATGCCGAGTGGACAACGTGACTTGTGTGTTCATGCCTGGAGTGAGAGACTGTGAGGTCAGCCCCACATGAGATACATGGGCTGGGTGGGAGTAGAGAGGGGTGGTTTCCCAGATAAAAATATAGATGCTAAAGACAGAGGAAGGGAATACAGACACTCAGTAGGCAAACAACAGATGTCCATAACATCTCCTAAATTCCCTTTCTTTTCTTTCCTCTCTCTTCCTTCTCCTTCCCACATTCTTTCTTCCATCCCTCTTCTCTCTCTTTCTTTCTCTCTCTCTCTCTCTCTGTGTCTTTCCCTGTGTCTCTGTCTATATTTTTCTCAGTGTGATTGCCATTAAGCAAGATGCAAAGGTGAACTTCTTGTGACCCCTGACTTCAAGCAACTCTCAGGTTCAAGAAGAAAAAGGGACAATTAGGTAACAAACAGTAATAAAATGTGATATGCTTGGGGAATGCACTCATGCATACATCTCTGAATAAATAAATAAATAAATAAATAAATAAATAAATAAATAAATAACACATGCATGAATGAGATGGTATAACACAGAATTATGCAACATTAGGCGCACAAATAAAGGAGAGGTTAATTTAATCTGGATCAAGTGAAAACTCAGAGAAATGATCACAGAGGAGACATTTCATCTGACTGTGAAGGATAAGGAGCAGTCTGTAATATGTTTTCAGCAGAAAGAGACCCCTATGCAATCATAATTATGGTCCTGTCAGTTTCACGCCACCTTCAAAGTTCCTCATGGAGTCTAAAGTAAATCCAATCATCAAAAATCAGGAAATTTGGACAGACAGAGCCTGTCACTAAATTTAACCTTGTGTAAGTCATTTATCATCTCGTGTCAGCAGTTTTTAATCATTTGTAAAACAAGCAGATGGAACTATTTCTGGGGCTCCTTGCAGCTCTGAAAACAAGCAATTTGTCTCTTGAAAACACTGGAGACCACTGGCTTATAGAGTGAATGGAAGGGTCTCTGATGTTGAGTTACGTGTGCAGATGTCTGAATCAGCTAGTCAGTGCTATAGGTACTAAGGAGAAGAGGCAATGAGATTTCCCTAAGCTGAAACTGGGTCATTTTATCACATTATCTCAACTCATCCTGAAAGTGTAGCAACTGAAGACAACTACAGGGCCACTTGGAGATTTCTATGACAGGATGAATCTGTTCTGTGTGTCTGACCATTGAGAGATCATCTTGGAAAGTCCTTTTTGTGGCTTTTCCCCCAGTGAGTTAAGTTTTGCTTTCTCATGGCTGAGATATCACACTTGGCCAACAAATGAGATAAAATTGGGTGTCCTAAAATATGTTTACAGTTTTAAATGATCACCAGGTTCTATTTTCACTTCTTAATTTAGTAAATAGGAGGAAAACAAACCCTATACCACCTCTCAGTGCTGCGATCTTATATTCAAAAGTCCTGTTGAGAGACCAGCATGACCCATTAAGCCCTGACTTTCCAACCACAGAAATTACTACCTCGACCTAATGATTACAATTTGTTATTGGTGCACAGCCCCAGCAGATGAGTAAGTTCTAGCATCCAGGGAGAAAATGGACTTGAAAGCAGGATGGAGTAGGAGTTCACAAATGCCCACACAGCATTCCTTGAAACAAGGGCTATAAATTCCCTGGGGACATTATTAGCCTCATTTTCAACACAAGGAAATAAGCAAGGAAATGTCAAATGATGCCTTCATCGCATATCTAGGAAGTGAACATGTAAATTAGAGGTAGGGGCTCAAATCACATTCATTCATTCATTCATTCATTCATTCATTTCTACAGCGTCCTTTTCATTGCTCTTTGCCAAACTGATTTTCAAAAGGGAAGCCAACACACCTACCAAAACAGCTCATATGGAAAAGACAGAAAATACTAGTGGCAGAAATGAGGAACAAGTAGAGGTCTCACATGCAACAGGAGTGTTAAGTGGCACAACAGCTTTGAAAAACTGTTTGGCATTGTCTACTAAAGCCACACATCCTCTAAGAGCCACCCATCCCATTGCCAAGAGTAACGCGCGCCTCTGTCCACCCAAAGACACATTCAGGAGAGTCTAGCACTCTTCATGACATTCCCAAACTGCAGGTGACATGAACACCCATCACCGAGACAACAGCTACACAAACCATGGTATATTCCCAGGGTGGGATGTCATACATAAAGGGCTGCTAGACATGTGACAACATGGGTGGATTATACAAATCGAATATTGATCAAAGTGAGCCAGACACAGATGAGTACATGTAGGAGATTATGTAAAATTGAACAACAGGCAAAACTAACCCATAGCACTCGAAATCAGAACAGCACATCTCCTCGGGGAGTAGTGACTAGAAGAAGGTATGAGGGGGAGTCAAGTTCTTGGGTCCAGGTGATGTTCTGTTTCTTGATCTGGGGCTGGTTCCATGACTGTGATCAGTTTGTGAAAACTCACGGCCCTGCCCTCTTATGACCTATGCACCCTTGTGTATATATGTTATATACACATACATATACATAATATATATATGATGTACACGTGAATAAAATCTCCAAAGGTAGAAAAATAATAATAATAATAAAGCAAATTCATACCAGGTTAAGAGATGAGCTAAATGCAGGCAGAAATATATACAAATGATAGCAACAGGGCCTGGACTTCATCATAGGCTCACTTAGAGTCTTGCACTTTTATGCATTAGTTTATGCATTTGAGCCTTTCAACATCAAAAAGTGAATACAGTTGTCACCCGCTCCTTAGAAGGTAAAACAAGACTGGAAAGCTTAATTGCCTAACCCTGACCATACAGCTGAGAAGTAAGAGAGCAGCTACTCAAAGCAAAGCAGCCCACCTCCAGGGTCCACCTCTTAACCATCGCGTGACATCATATCTCATGATGGTAGGACCTGGGACACCCAGGAACACTTTGACTCATTGAGTTTAGTCCCCTGGAACCTGGAAACCACAGGAATTGGGATAAACTCCCTTAGGTTAGCTCTGGAAGAAAATAAAATGTTTAAATCCAAATCCAATATCGAGTACATTGGAGAAAGGCTGTTTATCAAAATTTTCGGGCAGCCATGGAGAATGTCACTAGGGCTATAACTTCATGCTTGCCTAAGGCTCCCTTTGAATATATCACCACTTGCATCACTCTGTAGCAACTGGAGAAGATGGGGATGGAAGCAGTCATTTCAGGAGGTTAGAGGACAGTGCAGGATTCATGACAATGTGTTGAAAGATGGTTGGCACCCAAAGGAGGGAATGATACATGTTTCACGTTTTATGGCATGTTTTGTCATGGGGGGAATTCAGAGGTGGAAGGACTTATAAAGTGAAACAGAAGCCAACTTTCTCTACTTGCCACTCGTGTTATTCAGGAGGTTTCTTGCGGGGAAAAAAGAGAACTGGAGACTGATTCTGTCCACGAAAGGACAAGAGCATTACTCCGAAGAACTGGATGGGAACTAGGAAGTAGTCAGAATCAGGGGCAAAGCTACTTCCTTCATTTTCTCCAGTCCTAGCATCTTGGTTTCCTTCTGCAAGTCTTGTCTGTTGGTCTCTTTCAACCTGTTCACATCACCACATCCCTGTTCCTAAACCAGAGGGAGCTTCACTGAATGGCATGGTCATGGGCATCACACACATGGGACAGACCTTACCCTCACAGGTTATTTCGGGAGTCACCATCTGCAAAGTCAACCAGTGCAGGGTGCTGGGAGGATGCAGGGGCACCTCAGCTCAAGGAACACCCCATTGCAGCTTCCCTGGACTGGAGACAATGGGCAGATTAATTCCTAAGAGCAGAGAGAGGAGGGTTTGGTGGGTTGCCCTATTGACATGGTAATTACGACTTATTTATCAAACTCAATTTATTTATCAAACAATGTCCAACCTTTAGGAAGGTTTACACCAAATACAGAAGCCCCATCTGGTGTTTTTCTTGCTGCAACCAGGAGGCTCTCACTGTGATTCTTCCTCCCTTCCTTCTTTAAACCCTTCCTTCTTTTCTTCCTTTACTCATCCATTCAACAGATACCTGATATATTTTGGAGTGGTGACCCTAGCCTAAAACTAAATTATATTTATCTCTGAGACTATGCCTTGTCTGGGCATGTCTGATTTGCTCTTACACATATTTTTTTTTTAGCAGTGATCCTTCAAGAAAAGAAGTAGAAAGAGGTGTTCCAGTTTTTTATTGCCACGTAACACAACAGATCCAAACTTAGTGGCAAAATGGCACAGCCATTTTAATATGCTCACGACTGCAGGTTGAAAATTTGAAAGCACATGAAAGGATTGTTTGTCCTTCCTTGTATATCCATGTTCCACAGTGTCTGGTATAATCTGTCTAGAGATGGCAGGAATGGCTCAACTGGGGATGTATGTGGGGCCTAAATTCTTCACCACGGGACACCTGCTGAAATTGGAATGTTCCAGATGAGTACCTCACAAGCCAGGTGCTTGGGATGAGATGGCTGAGACATTTGGGGGCTACTGGCAGTTGCTTTCCTCCATATGACCAGCTTGAGCTTCCTCTCAATAGGGTGGTTCTCAAGATATTCAACCTAGTTAAATGATAGCTGACTTCCCCTGGAGCAAGTATTCAAGGTAGAAGTTGCTGAGAAGGAAAGCTGGCAAAAGCAGATTAAAAAAGGGGGGGGGGCAGCCAGATGCTTTTGGCTTCTGTAATCTTGCTTGCCTCTTGCATGAGCCAACTGCCTGCATAGCACAACCAATAGTAACCCTCCCAACCCCACCCTGCCCTGTGTAGCCAACAGAATGTTTCCAAGTACCCAGAAGCTAGCCAAGCATAAAAGAAGGCCCACACCAGGACTCAGGGCTCAACTTTTGGAGGTGACACTGCTGGGCCGGCACCAGTGCAAACTAAACAGTCTTTTCTGATTCCCTGAGTGAGTGTCACTTGTCTCTTCCTGGGCATTGAGTATTTGCTATAACACTGCAAACCCTCCTTGAACCTAGCTTTGGAAGTCATGCATTATTTCTGGTATATTCTATTAGTTACACAGGGCCAGCCCAGATTCACTGTGGGAGACTATTTAAAGGCATGGATATGAGAAAGTGAGGTTCTTGGGGGTAAGGCATCTTTGGAGACCCCCTATCACAGTAGAAATGAAGTACATAACAAAGAGTCAGCTTGGATCCCCCAACCAGCCCCAGAGACTCCTGTCTGAGCCCTGGAGAACCGCAGGAGGGGGTGGATGATTCTATTTACCTTTTGCATGACCCCACAGACATACAATATGTCTCTAGCATCTTAAGTCCTGCAAGCCTCAAACCAACCTTAAGAACACAGGAGACAGTACACTTGGCATGGTTCCACTGAGACATCTGCCCAACCCAAGAGGCAGAATCCACAGCAAAGGGCAGAGCCAAAGAGAAGGAACACATTGCATACCACACAGCATTCTGCTGACAGCCTGGTTAATGAGCACAAATGAGACCAGCCTTGGGAGATTCCCAGATGTATGCAAGGGGGCTTGGTGGCTCTTTCTGAGTAGTCAAAGAAAAACTAGAGAAATGTGGATCTTCAATCTTCTATAAGCCCATGTGTACAAGTTGGATCATGAAGACACAAATTACATTTGATAACAGTTTTAGTTCAAGCTTTGTACTTAATGACCTCACCCTCAGGGGTTTAGCTTCTAATTGGGAAAATAAAATTAATATACATTAAATAATGGCATAAGGCAACATAAAAGCTGTCACCAGGGAACCACAAATAAATGGCTCATGCATTAAGTTTTATAGGAATAACCTCAGAGGAAGAGGCATTCTGAGAGCCCGAAAGAAGTGAAGGGCTCCAGGAAGAGGAAAATTTGACCTGTGCCTTGGAAGTTAGTAAATTTAATTAGGCAGGGAAGAAGCAGAGGGTGGAAGAAATCTCAAAGTTAGAAATGTTTCTGAATGACTTTTGGCCCGAGATACAATTATTTTCTCCTAAACATTTAAAATTTTTAAACTCTAGCCATTTTTAGTGTGTAAGGCATGGAACTCAGGAGTTTAAAGATTAATGAGAAGACTGAATGTGGTTATAGGAAGGGATTCAGTAACCAAAAGGAGAGGAAGCATTTGAGAGTGGTTATTTACTTTATATCTCTTTTGTACTTGAAAAAAAAAAATCTAGACCAGGAATTTGCCAGAGTAAATAGTCTTTGCTGCAGCTACCCAAGTCTGCTTTTGTAGCACAAGATAAGCCATAGACTATCCCATAAACAAATGGTCATCACTGTGTTCCAATAAAACCACTTCCAATAAAACCAAGGGGCAGGCTGGATCTGGCCCACTAGGCAGAGCTATTAACCTCTGTTCTGTTTTATCCTGTGAATGTTTACTGAAAGCCACACTATCCCTACCACTGTTGATAAGACGTGATGCAAAACTCACTCAACAGGTGGTGACTCTAGGTCCATTGTGTGCTTTTCACCATGGGTCATGTGGGATATTTAGCTAAGCAGGGAGAGGTGACGCTCCCCTCATGGAGCCTAGGAGGGAAGCCTGGAGGTGAGGAGGAAATATGCCACAGGATCTAAGCTAATCTTAGGGGATGAAGGAGTCCGAAACGACTTCCCCTGAAGAAGTGACATTTTACCTGAGCCTGGAAGCAGCTTGTGTTAGCACAGATCATTTGTGGAAGAAGCGATGTTAAGGAGGGTAGAAATACTCCATGTAGGAGAAAGAGCTGTTTGAGAAGCACCGAAATAAGAGACAGGGTATTTCACTAGAGAAACCAATAAAAGTATGGCCACAATGGAAAGAGAGAGGGATGGGGGAAAGATGGGATTGGAGATCTCAAGAAATTGGAATTACCCCCAAGAAATGTACTGGTGTGGTGAACTGTCCCTGACCCCCACCCCCACACTCATTTCCTCTCCAGCATCAGGATATATCATAGTCAGCCTTGTCTGGGAACAACTGAGGTCCTGCAGATGACAAACACTGTGAAATCGTCTCAGACAGACACTGAGTCTGCTCACAAGATGGTGTTATGGCTACTCCAAGCCAACAAGCTCAGATTTGCTTCAGGGAAAAGCAGTGATCCACTCTCTATTCTTCCCACACACCAGGCGAGGACAGAGTCTGTTTCCACACCATTTTCAATGCTGATTAAACTGGCACCAATTAATGCAAACCTAGAGAGCACTTGGAAGTGAACCTTTCCCTTTCCGAGATGACATATATTTGGTTGGAGCTCAACATTCACGGACTGTGCCAGGTGATGCTCTTTCTGAACTCCACACAATTCTGATGTGCCATCCTTGGGCTCCATGAACTTCGTCCAATGAACACAGTAAACACTCAGTACATTTTAATTTATATTATCTTGGGGTATGTCAAAGGACCCAGGGCAATGTGTGCCATGCAGTGTGTATGAGCAAATAGTTCTCTTCCCTTTCTTCCAGCCCATTCTACTACACAACTCTTGCCTGAAATCTCATAAAATCTCTCATGGGTCGTGTTTTCCACTTCGTCAGTTGCTTTGGGGCATCTGCATAAACAAATCCCAGGTTGGAGCAGATCCTTTCCAGTCACACTGAAAGAAATGTCTGATCGGCAGGAGGCAGGGAAAAAAACCGAAATGCCTGACAAGCATAGGAATGCCCATGTGGGGTCCCAACTTTCACGTGGGGTTTTTTTGCTCACTCTATTTTCTAACAGGACTGCATCTGCAGAGCCAGGTCTGAGCTGGTGTTGCTTGGTTGGCCATTCTGTGGAGGCCACGGGAAAGGGTCCCCAGGAGAGGGTACTCGTCAAGGACCCAGACCCACCCACTAGTAAAATGTGGCCTTTGATGTCACACTCAAATGCATTGTGCACATGTTCCCCTAGAACCATCACTGAGGTACAGGGAGCCTCCAAATTTGGGGGGGTGCATATAACATATATCCTCAGGCGAAAGCACAATGCAAGGGGCACATGTGTGTACTCCCCACCAGAAGAGTCAGGTGAGTGAGTAAGTGAATGAATGAATGAATGAATGAACGAATAAATAAAATGGGGTTTCTTAATGTTGTGAATATTCCAGTAGACTGGAGAAAATCACCTTGGAAACAGTTGATATAAGACAACTGGATTGAAGAGTGAAGTTTGAATTCTCACCCTGTAACTTCCACTATCTGTCCAGGGTTCTTAGCGCGATCATTTCATGGGTCCCGTGTCTCTGTTTCCTCATCTGTCTGGTGAGGGTCTCACTCCAGATGAGCAGGAAGCTTCCTGCCAGCTCTAAAATCAAATGTTCTTATGGTAACTCTGGAGTAAAGAGGATGGTGTCCAGGACTTGAAGTGGGCGAGTGTGGGCTCTTATCCTAACTTACTGTGAATCTGTTGTGTGGCCTTGAGTAAATAATTTAGTCTCTCCAGAACCAGTTCTCTTACCCCTGAAATGAGAGGGCTCCATCAAGTCCAAGATATTGCTCTGAGTATCTTCTCTGAACAGCATCCATGAGCTGACGGGTCTCAGATATTCAAATGTTTGCCTGAGGCGAACGAGGCTTTGATCTGCCAGGCAGTGCAGAAATTTTTGTATACTCACTCTGCAGAGACACCACCGGGCTCTGTCCACCTGACATCTGTCTGGTGTTTACCTGGACATTGTTTTCTTTATTTTTGTCTTGTTACAAAAGTGAGACATATTCAAAGGGAGAAAAAAACAAAGGGAAGAAATAACCCCATACAATCTACCCTTCCCCCAAAGATACTCATTGTTAAATTGTGTTTTATATCCTCCAGATCTGTTTTCAGCATCTCCAAGAGAGACTCAGCATTTACCCAAATCATCTCTAAGTTCTTCAGCTTTGTGGCACCAGCCTTTCATTTAATACTCAAAACAACCTATTTCCCCTGTGTTGGTTCTACACAACAAGTTATCATAGGCACTGAAAACAAAGTCCATGCATGGTATGGCTGAGTTGTCTGCTCAGGGTTTCATGAGGCTGAAACAAGGTGTTGGCTTAGCTGTGTTTCACTGTGGAGGCTCTGTGTATGAAGTGACTTCCAAGCTCAGACTGTTGGCTGAATTCAGTTCCTTGTAACCGTAAGACTGCCATGTTTGTTTCCTTGCCTTGCAGCCAAGGGCTGCTCCCAGCGCCAAGAGGCCACCTCCATTCCTCACCACCTGTCTCCCCATCTTTAAGCCAGTAAGGGCACACTGAGTCCTTCTCCTGTTTTGACTCTCTTTACGGAAAGAGCCCTGTCTTTTTTCAAGACTCACCTGATTAGGTCAGGCTTACCCAGATGCTCTCTCATTTGATGAACTTGAAGTCAAGTGATGAGTGACCTAATCATGTAACCATATACACGAGACCCACCCACTCTCAAATGGAAGGGATTATGTAGAGCATTTATGGGGTACGAGGGCAGGAATCTGGGGGGGGCATGTTAGAATCTTGCCTATCACATAACCCCATTCTGTGTAACTGCAAGAGATTCACCCCTCTCCTGAGTACTTCACTAATAAGCAGTCTGTCCCAGGGCTCAGCACATAGCTGGCACTCAATAAACTTGTACAAAGTGAATCCAAGTGTTCCAGAATTCAATCACTTCATTGTTGCCAGTCCCTTCTCATTTACTACTCCAGTGTTGCCTTGGTTTTGGTCACCTCTGGCCACATCACTGGCTTCCATGCTTTTCTGCATTGTCTTTTCTGAATCAGTGCCAAAGACTTCAGCCTTCTTCCAAGGCAACAGTAACAGAAGCCAATGGGGATGATGAAAAAACTAGAAATAATGAATCACACAACACTTCATAACAGACATCATTACTCCTTTAGTCCCACTCACATTCTGTCAAAAGAAGTCCCTAACTGGTCTTGGCTTAGGCCAGGGTGGTGGTATATAAGAAAAACATTTGGCTCTTGTCCCCAGTTCCCAGCACTTATCTCCTATAACCCTTGGAATTGCCTGAGAGACAGGAGTATCTTTTGTTATTCATAAGGAGCCCTCCCACCTTTTTTGTTAAAGTTTATTTATCTACGTTGAGAGAGAGAGAGAGAGAGAGAGAGAGAGAGAGAGAGAGAAAATAGAATGAGTGGGGAAGGGGCACAGAGAAGGGGAGAGAGAGAGAATCTCAAGCAGGCTCTGTGATGTTAGTGCAGAGCCTGACCCGTGGCTCAAACTCACAAACCGTGACATCATGACCCGAATCAAAATCAAGAGTCAGATGCTTAACCAACTGAGCCACACAGGCACCCATAAGGAGCCCCTTCTGAGCACACCAGAGTCTATGCTAATGAGACCAGGGTGGGGCCTCTGAGAGCCTCTGTCTACTAGAAAGATCAAGTGATTAGAGGACTGGAACTTTCAACCCCACCCATAACCCTCAGGGAAGCAAAAAGGGAAGGAAGTGCCAGGTTAAGCTCTATAAAAATTCTTGAGGGGCACCTGGGTGTCTCAGTTGGCTAAGCCGCTGACTTCAGCCCACGTCTGGGCTCATGGGTTTAAGCCCCACGTTGGGTTCTGCGTTGACAGCTCAGAGCCCAGAGCCTGCTTGGGATTCTCTGTCTCCTCTTTCATTGCCCCTCCCCTGCTTGCACTCTGGCTCTGTCTCTCAAAACTGAGTAACGTTAAAAAAAAAAAAAAAGTAACAAAACCTCTTGAGCAAGATTTGGTGAGCTTCCATGTTGGTGACTACATCCACATGCCAGGAGGGTGGAGCACCCTAATGCTACCCATGGGGACAGAAACTCTGGCATGTGGGACCCTTCTGGACCTCACCTTTATCTATCTCTTCACCTGATGGTTCACTTGTATCCTTTACCATATCACTTGTAATAAACCGGTAAATGCAAGGACACTAGTCCCATCCCTTATTCATGGTTTGGAAGCAAAGGATCCTTCTGCCATCTTGTCAGGTTGGTACTAACCCACCGCTACACCACAGTGTGTACCTCATCTGCCTCATTTCATCCCAACATAAAGGCATTTTTTTTTAAGGGTTTTATTTCTTTTTGAGAGAGCGAGTGTGAGCAGGGAAGGGGCAGAGAGAGGGAGACAGAGGATCCAAAGCAGGCTCTGTGCTGACAGCAGAAAGCCCAGTGTGGGTCTTGAACTCACAAACCATGAGATTGTGACCTGCACTGAAATTGGACACTCAGCTGAGTCACCCAGGCGCCCCTGTCAGGAAGGCATTTTATCATCTCACATCATCAGCCCAAGAAGGGTGAGCACAGTACAGTAAGATATTATAATTGTTCTGTTTTATCACTAGCTATTGTTATTCATCTCTGACGGTGCCTAGTTTGTAAATTAAACTTTCTCATAGGTGTGTATGTGTAGGAAAAGCACAGTATACATAGGGTTTGGTACTATCTGTGGTTTCAGGCATTCCAGTTTTAGACCATATCCTCTGCAGAAAGAAGGCGACAGTGCAGTCTCTGAGTTCCAGGGGCAAATTAATCAAACCCAAGGTGGGGAGTCATGGGAATCTCCAATTGGTAGCTAGTTCGTCAAAAGCAGAAACAAAAACTCGGGTTTGAGACTGGCATCGGAAGCCGGGGGGAGGGGGGCGCAGCTCATGGGACTGAGCCCTTCACCTGTGCAATCCAACCTCTCCAAGTAGTTAGTGTCAGAAATGAGTTAAATTGTAGGACACATAGCTGGTGCCACAAAATCGTTTCACGTGTGGACAACCCACACATCTGGTATCAGTGTTGTCTCAGAGTAGTGAGGGTGAAGGAGATACATGGAAGGAGTGAGGTTTTCCTTCTTAAGAGCTTGGCAAACTTCCCTAAAGTTCCAGGTAGTAAACATTCTAGACTTGGCAGGCCATCAGGTCACCCACTGCAGCGCTTTCTCTTGAATACTGTAATGAGAAAGCAGTCACAGACGATGTGCAAACAAAGACATGTGGCAGCATCACAATTAAAATGTATTTATACAACCAGATGTGGGCCAGAATTAGCGTTTGGGTCACTGCTTGGAGTCCTCTGCCTTAGATCCTGGAGGCTGTGAGGCTGTGACCCCTGTCTTGGAACTGAGTCTCTCCTTTATCCTTCCCGGTTGAAGGAAACTCCTATCTCAGGCAACCAGCAGCAAGTAAAAACCTCATGACATCCACATAAACTCTGTTCCAAGAGAACCACTCATTTGCATCAACATGAAAAACAGTTTTGGCTTTCTCTTGTCCTGATTTCCATTCTGGATCAGCATTACCTTGGAAAAACCAATTTGAGCATCTCTGCTGCTGTTGATTTCCTCATTTGTTTTCTCCCAATGAAGAATTCTTAAGCAACCTGAAGACCTCGAAGAAACAATGAAATTAGAGCTGTTTTTGTTGTCCTGATGATTCTGTAGCTGTAGACGGAGTTCTCAGGCACAGTTCAAGGTTAAGTGACTTCTTTCCCTCTCCCTATAGCCCTTCTGTCAGGGAGACTAAGGGGCGGGAAACGGATAACAGAAAAATTATCTCCACTTTCCCATCTCAACATCGACGTCGCTGTTTTCTTTCTTCCCCCCTTCCTGTTATAATAGGAACTTCACAGTTCAAGGGGTTCTGTAGAGTATTTGGCAGAAAATGCAGTTTGAGCTGCAACTTGCTATAAGAATAACAGTGACCATTTATTGGGAGCCTACTACATGCCAGTCCTTTGCCAAGCATTTTATGTGCATTATCTCATTTAATTCTTGCGACAGTTCTTTGAGAGAGGCACTATTCTTTCCTCCATTTCTTGCAAGGGAAGCAGTGGTGGCAAGAGGTTAACCAGCCCCCCTAGGTTCACAGAGCCAGAAAGCAGCAGAGTCCATTCTGAACAAAAAGGTCTCTCTGACTCCAAAGCCATTTCCCCCAGCCATTAGAGAAAGGAGCCTCTACAGCTAGGACACCCCCCATATTGTCTGTGCACCTTCCCTCTGCCCCCATCGTGATGAAAGGAAATGACCTCTCTTCTAAAGGGCGCCATAGAAATTATCGACATTCTTTTAAGGCCAACCCCACATAATAAAGTACTTCCATTGATGTTCTAGTAAATAAGTTCAAGACAAGCTAGAGGGCTTAATTTCAGACAAAACAATACATTAGGTGGAAGCAAGTGCCACAGAGCTAACTTGATCAAGTGTCTACACCTGTGGGATCTTCCAAAACACATCCAAATGTAACACTGCAGTTGAATGGCTGCACACAGATAATGTAGCATTGACATCATCTCTACTTGACTGCATGCTTTGTGAATAGTGTAAACAGTGCTGGAGTACTTCCTGCCTGTCAGGTATCCCCAAGCATTCTACTTACACAACCATATTGAATTCTCTACATCAGCCAGGACAGTCTAGGCTCTGCCATGGAAACAGGAGACTCCAAAGTCTCAGAGGCTTCTAACCAGAGGTTTAGTTCTTGCTCGTGCGCCATCTCAGTTACAGGCAGCCAGAGACTGCTTCTCTGATAGCAGGCACTACCTGGAACCGTCCTGGTTGGTATCTGGAACATCTTCAGTCGGCATCACACAGGGAGACAAACAGGGGATCATTCTAGAACAACTCGTACTCACAACTTGAAAAAACACTGAAGGCACAAACCCACTCAGTAATGAGTCAAAGGTCTCATTTTTGATAGAAGTATAGCATTTCTGGGGCTCTACGGAGTGCTGGGCATACCACACTGTAGGTGTTTTATAAATATTTATTGAATATCAAATGGTTTCCAGGAGAAGTGTACATGAGGTTCAGAGTCTGCCCTGAGGACACAATAGGAAGAACTGCTAGAAGTCTAGGGATAGAGGGACCCCTGCAAAGAATTTTCTAGATTGAGTTTGTCACTGAGGACACAGAACACCAACATGCTGGCAAACAGCCAAGACGACAAGAAAGACGAAATGCTAGCGCAAACTGTGTGGGTCAAGGTTTAACTAGTCTCGCAGTGAATGGGGCTGCCATATGGAATTGTTTTTATTTGCTGTGGGTAATTTTCTGTGGAAAGGCATCCTCCTAACCCAGCATAATGAAGCCGATTATTCGTGCTTAGAATCAGCAGCAAGAAAAAAAGAGAGAGAGAGAGAGAGAGAGAGAGAGAGAGAAATGCAATCATAGAAACACTTTTATGAGTGAGCTATAGCCTTAGCTGGATTCCATCAGTGGGGACCATCTTGGATGGACCACCAAGGAGATGACAAGGGCTGGATTGTCAAGTGCACTGACCAAGAGGTGAAACCAGATGAGAGGGTTTCTTATCCTAAATACACACACTGAGTGGAGAGTGAAGTCTTCTTAGGGGACCCTGGTGATCTCCAATCTTAAAGACAGATGTAAACAGTTCCTGGTTGGATAGCTTCCTGGTCACTCAGACTCCTGAGAGTGGGCCATTCATTTCATGTCCAAATGAATGCTGACCCCTAAGAAGACACTTCTGAGATCTGAAAATTGGATAGAGGATGCTTGGGGAAGAGAACTGACTGTATTAATGGACTTGTATGTTGGGCTGGATGGATCTTAGCTGGCATCCTAAGGGTAATGGTGAAGATTCCTTACAAGGGGACACTTGAATTACAGAAAGATCCCTGGGCAGATGGGTGGAGAATGGATGGAAAGACAGGGTGTTAGTCTTACAGTGGCCCCAGTGCTTGAAGTTGAGTGTGAGGCCAGCTGAGCAATGAAAGATGAGACATCAATTTTGGCTCTAGGGATGCGCATACAGAGGAGGGGAGCTGTATTTGCTTGCTAGGGCTGCCGTAACCAAGGACAACACTGGGTGACTTAAACAACAGAAAGGTACTATCTCACAATTTCTGGAGGCTAGAATTCTGAGGCCAAGGAGGGAGCAGGGCTGGCTCTTACGGAGTGCCGTGAGGGACAGATCTCTTCTGTGCCTCTCTCCCAGCTCCTGCTGGTTTGCAGCTCATCTTTGCTACTCTTTGGCTTGTGCCACATCATCCCAACCTCTGCTTTTATCTTAACAGCGCATTTTCTCTGTGTCTCTTCACATGGTCTCTCCTCTGGGCATGTCTATGTGTCCAAACTTCCTCTTTTTACAAGGACACCAGTGATACTGGATTAGACCCTCCCACCACCACCCTACTCCTGCATCACTGTATCTCAACTAATTACATCTGCAAAGACCTTATTTCCCAACAAGGACTCATTCTGAGGTACTGGGGTTAGAACTTCAACATACAAATTTGGAGGGGGGGCACACAACAACCCATTTCAAAGGTATTTTGGAATTTCAATTAAAATGACTTGGTGATCGATTTTAGTATTTATGCATCAACATAGCTGTCAGTTGATGGAAATATTAGCATACAAGGGGAGCATCTACAATTTAGCAAGTGCTAAATTTAAATTTAGCTTAAGTGCCAGCGTCCTTTTTAGAAGCTGAATTATGTCACCTGGCCAAAATTCATATGTTGAAGCCCTAGTGCCTGGTGTGTCAGAACGTGACTATATTTGGCCTTTAAAGAGAAAATTAAGGTTAAATAAGGTCACTAGGGTGGGGCCTAATCCAATGCACTTGGCATCCTTTTAAGAACAAGTGGTGGAGGGGCACTTGGGTGGCTCAATCGGATAAGCATCCGACTGCAGCTCAGGTTATGATCTCACCATCTGTGAGTTTGAGCCCTACGTCGGGCTCTGTCTCTCTTGTTTTCAAAAATAAGTAAAACATAAAAAAATTTTTTTAATAAAAAAAGAACAAGTGATGGATGTGTGAAATACCTTGACTGTGCTGGTCATTTCGCATGTCTTCATATATCAAAACATGATGTTGTGAACCCTAAATATATACCATGTTTATGTGCAAAGTATACCTTGATAAAGACGGACAAACTAAGAAAATAAAACAGAATTGGAGATTAGGACACACATAAACACAGAAGCAGCATGGTGTGAGGACACAACGAGAAGACATCCATCTATAAACCAAGGACAGAGGTCTCAGAAGAAATAACCCTGCAGACACTTTGATCCCAGACTTCCAGCTTCCGGAACTGCAAGAACATAAATGTGTGTTGTTTGTGCCACTTTGCTATGGCAGTACGAGTAGACTAACACAGTCCTCATTAATCTAACGATCATTTATGGTATTGTGCTTGACTAGTGCAGGAGATAGATCCTTGGGACTGGGGAACATTGAGTCTTTCCAGGTAACCGGATTCTTATCTGTCAAGACACAAGATTAGTGTTGCCTATTAGGGATCATTGGTTTGCAAACTCCAGCAGGTCTAAAGCTCAGAGGAAGAAGCATTTGTAGGCATCCCACTTGAACAAGCCCTGGAATCCTTAGTGCCGCCATGTTGTTTGCCTCTGGCAACAACTGCCATTTGAATTTTTAGACATCATGTTTGCTCAGTGAGTAAAAAATGCGTTTTATCCATCACTGAAAGGGGAAAGATGTTGAATGAAAGAGGACAAGAATGAGAAAGAGAAAAGCAAAGGGAAGAAGGGAAAAGGGAGAAGAGGAAAGTGGATAGAGTATGAGACAGAAGAGCTAATGTATCTGTGGCTGGTGTCTCAGCCTCCAACGACATTGGAGGCTGGATCATTCCATACTGTTGGGGGCTGTTCTGTGCACTGTAGGATGTTTCATAGCATCCCTGGCCCCCACCTACTTGACGCCAGGAGCACGGACCCCCTCACCGCCAGGTATGACTAGCAAAAATGTCCCTGGACCTTGTCAAATGTCCCCTGGTAGGCACCATCTATGCTACGGTCTACAGTATGATTTCTCATAAAATATGTGAGCAATCCTTTACATTTTTTTAGAATAAAGGGGAGAGGTGAAGAAACATAAAAACACATAAAGACAGGAAGACAGGGACGTAGGCATGGGCCCTGCAGAGTCCCACACTTTGGGGGTCTTAGCTTGCAAGGATGTGGCAGATGTGACGAGGGGCTCAGCATGTGCTGTGCTGTATTTATCAGGTACAATTACAGCTGCGACTTATGCTTCATGCTTCAGACGGTGGGTTCTGTTTACACGTAACAGTGATATCACACTTCTACCAAAACACTGTCCTCCCTGCTTGGAACACCACTTGATGGTCCAAACCAAACACAGTCAGAGGTAGGGGTTTGACTTCATTTTCTTAATTGGCTCGAGGGCATCCTACTTTTTTATATCATACTTTTCCTTGGCTAAAAGGTAGTAAAGGGTATATCAGGTCTTTATCTCTAATTGTTTTAATGACATCAGTGGGAATCTAGGAGGCAGCCTTATTATTCACAGCTAAAAGCGAGGTGTGTTCCTTTGGGTGGGTTACTTTCTGAGTCTTCATTTTCTCCTTCGCAAATGGGATAAAAATAGTCTCTCAAAGGATTTGCTGTGAGGATGGAGATAGTAAGAAAAGTGCTTCGTACAGGCCCTTTTTACCAACAAAGGGTGACCAGAAAGATAAAGGAACTAGATATTAAGTTATATGAGGAGTAATTAAAAGATGTTTCTTTTGACAAGAGGGGGCATAAGGGCTGTCTTCAAGCAGCTGATGGGATTCTATGAAAAGGAAAGGATCTTTCCAAAACACAGAACTAGGGACAAGAGAGGCATATTTAGGTTCAAGAAGTTTTCCAACAACTGTATCCACATGGCTAACTACTGGAGAAGGAGGAAGGTTTTCCTCATGAGAAATGATTGAGCAGAGGCTGTTTGGGAAACCTCTTCAGCTGGATAAGAGAAAATTTCTACACATCTATCAACACCCAGCCTACCTGAGGAAGGCTGCCCAGATCACCTTGATGGCCCAGCCTGAACTGAGTATCTTGAACTTGACTTCCCAAGATTTTATAGTAGTTACCTGTTTACCTGCCTCTTTCCACACCTACATGGTGATTTTACAGTAACTACCTCTTCACCTGCCTCTTTCCACATCTACACAGGGAACTTCTCCAGGACAAGAGCTCGGTGGTTCACTTCCTTAGCCACACTGCCTTTCTTAATTCCTGGAACCAAGCAGATGCTCAGAAGATGCCAAAAAGGAAAAAGAACTGCATGTCCAGAAGAGATTTCTGATTTGGGGGAGAGGGTTGACGTTGATTGCCTATACATTTCCATCCAACTCAAATATGTGATAATTTCTTCAGTTATATTTCCTAACATCCGACTTATTTTTACCAAGGCCTTGTCAGGCTGAATACTGAGCAACAAAACAATAGCTTGAAGCCAGAAAGGAAGAAAAAAAACAATCATTTCACTGCTTTTTTTTTTTCCCCCATACCATGTCCAATGGCCCTTTTTGTGGTAGGCATGATTTTTCCCAGGGACTGGTCAATCTGTGAGTCAGTTGGCTCAAACAACTGGTTCTGGACTGACTCAGCTTCCTGCCTTCTAGCAGTGAGTTGATGGTCAAAGACCTGTGAGGGGATTAAGACTTGCAAGGAAATCTGTACCCAATTCCAATAACAAAAATATTAAAATAACTTGTCTTCGAGTTGTACCCAGGCTTGTAAAGTCTCATATTATGAATTTCTATCCTATAGTTTCTGAAAGATGAAAAGCTCCATGACCAATTGCAGAAGCTAGTGGGTCTACCCTTATGCCTCTTTTCTGTACTTCGAAGTTCAGAAGATGTAGGACATCTTGTTGGAGAAACAAATAAAGTACTGTGCCAAAGATGGCTGTCGGGACTAAAACAAGCTCTGGTCTCTAGCTTAGAGACCCCTCTTCTGGGTTCTTCCTGCCCTGTTTGCCTCTCGCGTGAAAACCCCCACAGATGTGGAAGCTGACAACTATAGTTGTCCACCCCACTTGCGTTCAGCATTCAAATCTTTGGAGAAATGGTCTCCTCTGACCCACTGGTGTTAAATAAATCTCTGATCCATCAAGATCTCTGAGTGCTGCTTGGTTTTTCCACCAGCATTCCAGCCTGGTTCTGTAACATATTTGGTTCCCTGACCGGGAAACCCAAAGGTGCTGGCCCACTGTTGCCACTGGTTTGGAAGAACGGTGAGGTGGTGACTGAGCAAGAAATCGCCAGAGAGAAGGTGTGCCCTGCCTGAATTTTGGCAGTCTCCTATTTGGTCACCTTAGGCCAGCCCTGCTCTGTTGTTGCTGATGGACTCAAAGAGACCTGGTAGGTGAGGGCCTGGACCCAACATCGGAACCGCTAAGGCCAGGGCCCTAAAGTAGTCAGGCCCACCCAAAAGGGTGGAAGGGGGACCTGATCAATCCCCGGAGACTTTAGTGGTCTCACAGGTAGAAAATTTCACAGGAGGGAATGTAATAGCCTCTGGTGTGTTTGTGCATGTGTGTGTATGTGTATGTGTGTGAGAATGTGCGGCTCAGCCAGGCTTGCCAGGTGAGTTCAAGTTTATGTCTCCACGGAGGAGCACCTTTAAGGTCCCCAAAAGTCTATGGAGTCTGAGTGGGCTCTCCTGAGTCGTGGTAAAAGCATAAGGTCCAGGGCAGCATCAGATCAGACTCTGTTGCAAGTCACAAAGCTGAATCCACTATGGCCAGGCCTCACCTAAAGTTTCCCTTGGGAATGCAACCAGTGGAGTATCTGATTGGTCTTCTCATCAGAGGGGATACCTTCACTTTGTCTGTCTCTGTGACACTGAACACGAGAAAGGAATTAATAATGGGATCAGAACAGGGTAAGCCTAAGATTTTAGAGGTCATGCTCAAAAATTTTAAAAAGGAATTTTTAGGTGATCATGGGGTGAAAAATGACACCTGGGAAGTTAAGGACCTTTTGTGAACTAGAATGGCCCATATTCAATGTAGGATGGCCCCCAGAAGGGACATTAGATGCTCAAATAGTGCAGCGGGTTTGGCTAATAGTCACTGGGAACCCAGGTCACCCTGATCAATTTCCATACATTGACTCCTGGCTTCAAACTGCCCGAAATCTTCTGCCTTGGGTGTAATTCATCCATAGCAAGCAGAGCCAGGCAAAGGTTTTAGCTGCTTTATCCAGGGACTCACCCAGGGAGCCAAAGAACAACCCACTGCTCCCCTAGTGTTTGCAGGAGACCCTGAAGAGGATCCCATCTTTCTGCCTCCTTATGACTCAACAGGCTCCTTCCCCGCTGACCCTGAGCTTGAAACTCCTCCCCCTGCAACTGCCTATCTCCTCTCCTCCCCTCTCGGACCCAGAGAACCTCCTCCCCACAGGGGCCAGCAGCCAGATTGCACCCCAGACCCAGACTTAACGCTCTCCAAGTACCTACAAGGGAAACAAGAGAGCCTGAAAGACAGAATTAGGATCGAACAGTCCAGACCAGCCATTCCATGATGTATTATCAACCTTTCTCTACAACTAACCTCCTCAATTGGAAACATAACACTCCATCATACTCTGAAAAGCCACAAGCAATGGTCGACTTGATGGAGTCCCTCTTCCAGACCCACTGGCCAACTTGGGAAGATTGTCAACAGTTACTCCATACTCCATTTAATACAGAAGAAAGAAGAAGAACGAGAGAAACACGACAGTACCTAGAAGATCATGCACATCTGGGATCAATGACCCTGCTATCTGGGCTCAAGCTGCCATGCCTGAAGAATGTCTAACATGGGATTTCACCACAGAAGAAGGATAAGCCCACATCCGATGATACAAGGAAGCCCTCCTTCAGGGAATCAGAGCTGGAGCCCAAAACCCCACAAACATGACTAAAATACCGTCAGTCACATAGCACCCTGGGGAGTCTCCCGGATACTACTATGAAAGATTATGTGAAGTATACCGTGTATACACCCCGGTTGACTCCGAGGCACCAGAAAGTCATCAACAAATGGTAAATACCTCTTTTGTGGCACAGGCTGCCCCAGATATCACAAGAAAACTCCGGAAGGTGGAGGGCTTTACCAGGATGAATATCACTCAGCTGATAGAGGTCACCAGTAAAATTTTCATGAACAGAGAAGTTGAAGCTGAAAGAGAAGCAAAGACTAAAAAAGAAAGGCACCCTTCTCGCAGCAGCACTAAAAGAAACAGACACTGCAAAGATAGGAAGACCCCAATCACCAAAAGGGGGGAGGCCCAGAGCCCCCTTAGCAAAGGACCAATAGTGCAAAGAGAAGGGACACTGGAAGAATGAATGTCCGAATCAGAAGGGGCCCTCAAAACCCAGCCAATATTGGGAGGAACCTCGATGTGAAGAACCTCGTTGGTCTGGCTGGAATAGAATCAGACTGAGGGGGACAGGGCCCTTTCTCTCTTGACCCCCATGAGACCACAGTCGAAATGAAAGTAGGGGGCTGAACAATAACTTTCATGGTTGACACTGGGGCTGAACACTCGGTTGTTTCTTCCCTGGTGGCACCCTTCAGCCAAAAGATGATAACCATACTTGGGGCTACTGGGACACAGGCGATGCAAAAGCCCTTCTGTCAAGCTCAACAGTGTGAACTTGGGAGTCACAAGGTCCAGCATGTGTGACTTACTTGCCTGACTACCCGATTCTTCTCCTGGGCCAGGGTCTGCTCTACAAGCTTGGGCCCCAGATAACTTTTGAACCCACTGGACACACTAGACTCCAATTAAACCCAAAGTAGGAGGAAACCCTGGTCTTGGCAATTACCCTGCCAATGGAGACTATTCTGAGTACAGGCCCTACCCTGTAGCCCCTCAGAATTCAGGCTTACATTCCCCTCTGTATGGGCTGAAGATAACCCACCTGGACTAGCTTGGAGTCGGGACCCCATCATTGTTGACCTGATCCCTGGAGCCCAACCTCAGAGACAAAGGTAATACCCCCTTCCACTCAAGGCTAGAATGGGTATACAAGAGCACCTGACCAAGCTCAGAGAAGCAGGTATTCTAACTGAGGGCCAATTGGCTTGGAATACCCTACTCTTGCCAGTCAAGAAACCAGGAGGAGGATACAGACCAGTACAGGATTTGAGGGCCATTAACAAAGTGACTGTTTCCTTACAGCCAGTGGTTCCGAGCCCATATACTCTCCTCAGCCAAATTCCAGGGTCAGCCGTATGGTTTACATGCCTCGCCCTAAAGGATGCTTTCTTCTGCCTCTGCCTGGCTCCTCAAAGTCAACCACTGTTTGCCTTTGAATGGACTGAGCCCGTTACAGGGCACCAGATGCCGCTGACCTGGACACGACTTTCCCAAGACTTCAAGAACTTGCCCACTCTTTTGGGGGAAACACTAGCTGCAGACCTCGCTGACCTTCCAAGGAAAACCACAGGGTGTGTCCTCCTCCAATATGTAGACGACCTCCTCCTTGCCAGCGACACTCAAGAAGACCCAAGAAGAAAGGTACCAAGGCACTCCTGCAGCTCCTATTCTACTTGGGGTACCGGGCCTCTTGGAAAAAGGCACAGATTTGTCAGCAGCAGGTCCAATATTTGGGCTTCCTCCTCACAAAAGGAAAAAGATAACTGGGACCAGAAAGGAACACACTGCCACAGCCCCAAACAAAACGAGGTTTGTGTGAATTTTTAGGGGCCGCAAGGTTCTGTCGCATTTGGATTCCCGGATTCTCAGCCATAGCAAGGCCCTTCCATGACCTGTTGGGAGGGCCAGACCGGGAGCCCCTTGCATGGACTGAGGAGGCAAGGGATGCTTTCACAGAAATAAAGTTGGCTCTGGGACGAGCCCCAGCCCTGGGTTTGCCTGACTTAGAAAGGCCCTTTAACCTCTTCATACGTAAAAAGGACAAAATAGCCCATGGAGTGCTCACTCAGAGCATGGGGCCTTGGCAAAGGCCAGTGGCCTACCTGTCAAAAAAACTTGATCCTGTGGCTGCAGGATGGCCACCATGCCTCAGAGTGCTGGCAGCCACAGTCCTGTTCATCAAGGAGGCAAACTCACACTGGGACAAACACTTAATGTTAAGGTCCCACATGTGGTCATGTCCCTCATGAACACCCAAGGATATCTTTTCCTCTCCAATTCTTGGCTGACACAAGACCAAGGCCTTCTCTATGAAAACCCAAGGGTCACTCTTGAAACAGTAAGAACACTAAACCCGGCCACCTTCCTTCCCACAGAGGAGGGAGAACCTGATCATGACTCTTCCAAAGTAGCGGATGAAGTCTATGCCAGCCACCCGGACCTCCAAGACGAGGCTGTAACAAGCCCAGAGATCACCATGTTCGGTGATGGGAGCAGCTATTTACAAGAGGGCAGCCGAGGAGCAGTATATGTGGTAACCACAACCACCAAAATTCTGGAAGCCAAGGCCTTGCTGGAAGGGTGGTCAGCACAACGAGCTGAACTGTACAGCTTAACCCGAGCCCTCATCCTGAAAAAAGGTAAATGAGTTAACATCTACACTGATTCCTGGTATGCCTTCTCTACCGTGCGTGTACATGGGGCCATCTATAAAGAAAGAGGCCTCCTTACTGCTGCAGGAAAAATGATCAAAAACAAGGAAGAAATACTAAAGCTTCTTGAGGCTGTATGGCTGTCAGACAAGGTAGCTATCCGACACTGTAAGGGACATCAGAAAGGATATGACTCTATAACTCAAGGAAATTGCCTGGCCGACAAAACAGCCAGACCGGCTGCCTGTGGTGATCCAGGTGAAGCTCCTACCTACACTATGACTCTTGCACCCCAGAGGGAAGCCTCCCTGCCCCTGTACACAAATGAAGAAAGAATTGGGCCTCAGCAGAAGGGGACACACTAAGCAAAGAGGGATGGTGGGTCATGCCAAATGGGCACATCTGTGTCCTGTCATCTATGTGAAAACACCTAGTGAAGGAATATCACCAACTCACACACCTAGGGAAAACTGCACTAGAGGCCCTCCTCAAAAAGAACTACTCTACCAGCCAGCTGCAGGCATTATGCTGAGCTGTCAGCGACCAGTGTGTAACGTGTGCCAAAAACAATGCTCGGTCGGCCTCACGGCCCCTGCCTGGGACACAAAGGATGGGGGCCGCCCCTGTCAAAGACGTAGAGGTGGACTTTACTCACATACAACAAAATAAAGGGTTCAGGTACCTTCTTGTAATCATCTGTGCATATTTGGGATGGGTCAAAGCATTCCCAACCAGAACGGAACAAAGTCGCAAGGTGGCCAAAGCTCTTCTACGGGAGATTGTGCCTCGGTTTGGTCTGCCCTTAACCATACACAGTGATAACAGACCTGCATTTGTGGCAGACATTATATGAATCCTGACAAAGTCCCTAACATTACCTAGAAACTGCACACTGCTTACCGACCCCAGAGCTCAGGGAAAGTAGAGCAGATGAAACGCACCCTCAAAGAAACCCTGGTTAATTTCCACCAAGAGACTAATCTCCCATGGCCAGATTTACTACTGCTGGCCCTCTTGCATGCCCAATGCACACCTGGGCACTAGGATTCTCCCCTTTTGAGTTATTATATGGGCGACCCCCCCTCCATGCTTAGGAAAACTCCCAGAACACCTATACCAGATTGGAGAAAAGGGAATAAGAGAACAGCCCCAGACCTTGGGTGCAGTCCTAAACAAGTTACAGAGATACACCACAGAGAGGGCCCCAATTTCCATAGGGGACACCCATTCACCCATTTCTTCCAGGAGACTCTGTGCGGGTCAAAGATTGGAAGAGGGAACCTCTTAAATCACAGTGAACTGGGCCTCATACTGTTATTCTAACAACTCCTACAGCCCTTAAAATTTCAGGTATCACCCCATGGGTTCATCACTCCAGAGTTAAGAAGGTCAACTCAGAAGAACCCGCAACCTGGCAAAGTGATCCGGATCCAGTCAACCCGCTTAAACTGACCCTCAAAAGGGACACTGGCCCCTGAGACCTCCATCCCTGCTCCAGCCACACCCCGGAAGCTGGCTGGCCTGCACACAGCAGAAGCTTGAGGAATCAATGCGTGAACCCAGCCCAGGGGTTTCGATGCAACTCTGCCAGCCCTTGCCCCTTACTGGTGTCATAGCCCTGATCTTACTTCTTACTGTTGGGCTGATAGAGATGGCACCAACAAGCTGGACATGGGACAAAAGATGCATGTTGGGTCTCACATACCTCCTCTGGATGGGAGGGCCATTAAGTATTGCCCGTATATTATGGTAACCTCTCTCACCCTCACAACTGCCGCTTACCCCCAGGATTGTTATATGACAATAAGGGGGTCAAGGGCATTCAGCGCCTTCACCTCCCTCCACAAAGATGGCTACAAGGGAAAAACACCCATTCTCTGTCAGTCACCTGGTGCCCCAATGACTAAGTATTGGACCGTAGAGATAACCCAAAATATCAGGAACCCACATCACAAGAAGGGCTTCCAGAGAGGGAAGCGAGCTTGCTACACTTACCTTCCTCAATGGGGGATCTCAGACAGGGTAGGGTTGCAAGACAGGGCCCTCGAAAAATTTATAAAGGATATCCAGGATAGGGTAATACAAGCCATAAAGGTGACTACTCCCCCAGCAGCCTACCAGGGTTTGAACCTTTCAGCCCTCAATCAGATGTTTACCAATTTCCCACTCCAGCGTTGAGCCAACACTACTCTACAAGTCTTCCATAAAATAGATAATCACACCCAAACCTGGTGGATGTGCTTGCCCCTCAGCTGGAGGGCTTACTTAGCCAGGCCCATCCCTTTGACTTGAGAAGCTCCTGAAAATCTCAAAACCAACACCTGTGTCTTAATTGGAGCCCCGGCCACTGGGGTCTGTCTCACAAATACTGACAATCTAATCTGTACAGTTGCTGAAGGTATGAACGGTACCTCTCTATGCAGAAGAAATATAACCTTAAGGAGGAACACAATCCTATGTTCAACCCCTGGAGTGTTCTGTGTTCTAATTCAGCCTACCGATGCTTAGGGGCCAACTGGACTCAGATACTTTATTCCGTCTTCCTAACCCCAGAGATGTCCGTATACACTGAAGATCAGTTCCCAACAGCCTTTAGCCCCAAGTCCCGGGCTAAAGAGGCAGTCCTGCTACCTGTTCTGATAGGAGCAGGAATTGCGACAGGAATAGGAACTGGAATAAGAGGCATAGGTTCATCTGTAGGACCATACCATATCTCAAGAGCTCAGTGAAGACATGGAACAGGTGGCAGATTCTCTGGTAACCTTACAAAGCCAAATAAACTATCTGGCAGCAGTGACCCTCCAAAATAGGCAAGCCCTCGACCCCTCACTTCAGAAAAAGGAGGGACTTGCATCTTCCTGTGGGAGGGTTGTTCCTATTTCGTAAACCTGTCAAGAATAGTTACAACTAAGGTTAAGGAACTCAAGAAAAGAATTCAACGTAGACAACAGAAAAGTATCAATCAATGCAAAGGATGGGATCTCACGGATTGGGCATCCTGGCTTCTGCCCTGGCGAGACCCTTCCTCCATAATTTTACTTGTATCCATCAGCCCCTGTATACTGAATGCCATGGTATGTTTTATTGAAAACGCTGTTGCTTGCCAAACTACCGCACATATCTTAGCCTTCTGAGAGTACCAACCTGTAGGACTGAAAGGTGATGCCTACTAAAAGTTTTTTTAAAAGGCATCAAGGGGGGGAATGTTGGAGAAATAAATAAAGTATGCCAAAGATGGCCGAGGGGACTAAAACAAGCTCTGGTCTCTAGCTTAGAGACCCCTCCTCCAGGTTCTTCTTGCCCTGTTTGCCACGCACGTGAAAACCCCCACAGATAATGAAGCTGACAATGAAAAGTTACCCTTCCCACTTGTATTTGGTGCTCAGATCTTTGGAGAAAGGGTCTTCTCTGAGCCCACTGGTGTTAAATAAATTTCCAATCCACCAAAATCTCTGAGTGCCACTTGGTTTTTCTGCCAGCGTTCCAGCCTGGTTCTGTAACAATCTGTACTCCTTTTAAACCTCTCAGCATAGTGGGCCATTCCTCTGAGCCAGTGGGCAGATGACTGTTTGCAAGGTGGCAAATAAATACAAGTTGCAAATCTTGGATGGAAGGTGAGAATTATTTTCTAAGAATGGCTTATGGGGAGGGGTTGAGAGAGGAAGAAAAGAACTAGAAACTGAAAAGCTGTGAAATCATTGGAATGGAGGGTGACATTCTAAAGTGTTCAAAAATTTGCATTTTGCACTAGTGTCTAGGGTCCTGGAAAAAACACTTATCGGGAAAAAAAAAAAAAGGACAGAATTATCATTTAACACTATATATCCCTTAGGGTTTTTTTGTTTTCTTTTGCTTTCTTTTGTTTTTAGGGAAGGCATTTCAATCCAATTCAATGAACAAATGTTGTGGACCTACTATATGCAGCGCACAGAAGGTGGAAGATGGATAAATAGGCGTGGCAAGATGTTATGAACACAGTGGTGGGAAAAGATCATAAAAATTGTGTTTATTTTAAGGAAAAGAGCTACCACTTACTAACACCTATGGTGCTCTTTTACAAAAATCAGGATAGCAGAGTGGTAAGCTCTGAAAGCCTGGAGGCCATACACCTCAATCCAAAACTCAGACCCAACACTTAACTGACTGTGTAACATTGAGAGAGCTCCTTAACCTCTCCGCTTCTGTTTTCTAATCTGAAATAACGGAAGTGCCTACTTCATGGGATTATTGTGAGAACTAGATGAGTGAATATGACCGAAACTACTTAGAAAAATTCAGTTAGTGCTGCATGTAGTAGTTACAATAGCTATCATTTCTATGCGTGTGCAACAGAGGGCATTTGTTTTATCTCGGGGCAACCTTTTATTATGCCTGTTTCACAGATGAAGAAGCTGAGGTCCAGGAGGGTTAAGTTAGTTCTGTGTTTGAAGACATAAAACAATAAAGGGTTGAAACTAGAATGCAAATCTCAATCTGACTCTAAAAGTTCATATTCTTACCACTGTGTTTGACTGAATCCAAGGTAATAATAATATAACACAAAGGAAATACAGGAAAATGGAAGTTTTGAGTAAACATTTTGGGAATGCAGGGGGAAACAGGTGGATGGATTCACGGAGAAGGTAAAAACTGAGCCCAGCATGGAGGAAGGGTTGACCCACCTGATTTAACCTCATATCCCCAGGATAGACAGCTTCTTGTGTGCTTTGGGTCTAGACCATCTATTGCCTGCCTTTTTCGTCAGCTTGGTGACCTCACTGTGTTCGACAAGCCACACTTGGTTCATAGTAAGTGCTCAATAATTCTCAATGGAATGAGGAATGAATGAATGAATGTCTGGGATCAGTGTTCCAGGTTTTTAGCAGAACTTCAGCTAAGGCTCTCAGTTACATTCAGCTAGCCTACTAGCCAGTCTCCTTATTACAAAGTTGTGGGATTCCCCTTTGTTTGGAAAGAGACTGGTGCTTTTCAGAATATACTGTGAACAGAGAATGCCTCTAAGCTTAATGAATAAGCCCTCTCTAAAATGAAAAATGCGCTAACACTGCAAACCTATCGTGTGACAAGATTTCAGCCCTGTAGGTAATCTGTTCTCTTTCAAACATAATTTCTTCCCTATTTACTTGATCCATTATGCTAATTAATGAAAACAACAGCTTTCAAGATGTGCCCAGGTTTTGTTTTGTTTTTTTCTCATAGTAAAACTCCTATTATTTTAACAACATGCATTGCCTGAGAGGATTCATGCACAACTTCCCTGAGAAGGTGTCTTCAGCACACGTAGTGAGAAAACTATAGGAGTATTTGGAGCTACAGGGGCTTCCGAGGGGTTCAGCAAGAACACACCCCTCAAAGAATCTGAACAATGGTGGAAAAGACAAGACAAACACACAAACCATCAGGCAAATGATGGTAAAGTATGTTGCGGGAAATGGCAGAAAATTGTGCGTGATTGAGCCCAAGTTGGTGGAAAATGACGTCCATTCGCAGAGGATTAAAAAAATAATAATAATTTGAGGGTGGCTGGGTGGCTTAGTCGGTTATGCATCTGACTTCGTCTCAGGTCATGGTTCCAGGGTTCGTGAGTTCGAGCCCTGCATGGGGCTCTGTGCTGACAGGTCAGAGCCTGCTTGGGATTCTGTGTCTCCCCCTCTGTCTCTGTGCCTCCTCCACTGTGTGCTCTCTCAAAAATAAATAAATAAACATTGAAAAAAATTCAAGTTTACAGGAGTATAACTGGAGAAAGGCAGTACTTAAATTATTTTTGGTGGACTTAACCTTGGCAAAATGTGAGAAAAAACAAAAATTAGTTCACCGCACAGCTCCTGATAGTTCAAGCAAAATGGTTTATTTTTAAACATTTGAATATTGTCATTCTTTCTTAGGGTGCTGTTAAGAAGGAAACTCAATAGGGAAATAAATTGGGAGATTGGTGTCCTGTCCCATATATATTTTTTTACTTCAATATAGATTTTTATGTTCAAGGACATAGAAAAAAATAAACTGCTCAGGTGAGCAAGGACACTTTAGAATTCTCTCCCATTTCTTATTCCTGCTGAAGCTGCCGCAGTTACCTTAAACATAAAGACCTTGTATTTCAGATAGATTTGATTTTGTCTCTTCCATTTGTGTAGTTAATTGCTTTAGAACATCCTGTCTAATCCCCCATATCCTTGTTTTAAAGCCCTTTATGCTCTGATAGAAACCTAGATTCTCTTTGGCCTGGAAAAATTAGATATATTTGCTTTTCAAAAGAGATTTGCAAGTTTTTGCTTAAAGAAACAACAAAAAAAATGTCATGGAAACATCTAGAGAAGCCTTTTACCATGGTTACCGTCTTGAAAACATGGCTCCAGAAAAGATGGACATTGAAGGCTGCTGCCACACCCTGGGGAGGAGAGATTTCAGAGATGGATACTAATTACTCAGCGTTTAATCTTTTTCAGGCTCAGCTCTATCCACTTTAATGTATTAATGCACCCAACAGTGCAACGAGGACATGAGCACTATCTATATTTCTATTCTACAGATAAAAAAATGGAAACAGAGAGAGGTAAAACATTTTTCCCAAGGCTGCACAGTCAGTAGGTGGGCAACTGGGATGAAAACCAGCCTGGTCCCAGGCTCCATGCACTTACTCTTCATTCTGTAGAGTCTCTTGAACCATAAAGAACAGCGTCATGGCAATTCCATTAGGGAAGATCCTGATAGGGTTTAATCATCCCCTCTGTGAATGTCCCATTGGATTCTTGAGGATAACAGCATTTATCATACATAAGTTACTAATATCAGCTTGGTCTTTTCAAGGCGACCCTTGACTTGGAGGGGAAGGGATCCAAGGTCATAAACATGAACACAGCAAAAACTGCCAAAGCCCTGAAAACTCCAAGTATTTGCTTTAGGGTAAGACCATCCTGGGTTTATAGGACTTTTCTACCACTCAATTAACTACTGCAAAAATTTGTGCAAGTCACTAAAATTCTCTGAATCTTGGTTTGCTCCTCTGTAAAGCAGCAATGACATCATCCATTTTGAAGAGATTCTAGGTCGATAAAGAGATTAAACACGTAATGGGCGCATAATAGTTACTCAAAGGGTAATCTCTTCCACGTGCCCATCATTGGGGTGCTTATATTACAAGGATCTGACAATACCTGCCCATTTTCTATCAGTTACAGTACCTAGTTGTGCACTCTTATATGCTTAGTGAGGCCTCAGAAACTACTTGAAAATACCTGAAGTAATCATTTTATTTTATAGGTACAACATTAAGCTGAGAAAGAAGACAGCAGAACTCATGTACTTGGTGGGAACATCACTGCAGACAGGGAGCTGAAAATTAGGCATAGAATTCTTATTGACTGTTTCTCAAAAACGGGAGTCTGCTATTGCAACCAGGAGGTGAAACAGTAATCATTTCATGATTCTTGTTGACAAGTTTTGGCAAAACTGTGAAGGACCCGAGAGAGGTAAGCAGCGAAAATTCATTAAAAGGTCAGAAAAAGGGGTCCATGTGAAAAGGTTAAAAATAATTGGAATTAGCCCAGAAAGGAAAAGGCTATGTGGCAACTTAATTATTGTCTGTGTTCCTTCGCAAAATGAGGTGCCCTCCATGACTTCCATCTTGGATAATGAGAATACAAGAAGAGCTGACCTTAAAAAGAAAGCAAAGGCAATGTAGGCACAGTTCTTGAGACCTTTTTTATTGGACAAAGGAAACACTTGAAAGGTGACCTAAAATGAGGCTAGAATGGTCTACTCAGGAAAGCCTGTCTTTCAGGCATGGTATGTCTGGAACATGGGGGCCGAGGGGGGAGGATTTGTTACACCCTAATAAGAGAATGGTTGAAACCGGAAGGCACAAAACCGGACCCAATAGCTTTTGGTGGCCCCACGAGCTCTCAAATTTTGAATTCCTTGAATTTCAGTCTGAGTCGCCACCTCCCCAAGCGTCTGCGCCACTGCCATTGTGTTCAGCCCAATTACAGGGACCTTCTTGGGAAATGAGGACTTGTGTCTGCAGCACAGCCATGGAGGAAATAAAAGGTCAGCTCTCAAAAGCCCAGTTGGGAGCCAACTCTGCTTCTTTTGACCTTCCAAACTTTCCATTAGAAGGGCAGTGATCTCAGCGATTTACCAGCATGGGCAGCTGGGGCTGTGATTACATGAAATGCTGTTAAGGGGCTGAGTTAATACTTAGGCAGGCACAATGGAGGAGGATGTGTATTCTGGGCGGATCAGGTCTTCTTATATACTTATTGGAGGAGGGGAAACCTGGTAAATCCTCAGTCTTACTCTTACCCCACAAATGCCCCACCAAATCTATGAATGTACAGATGGCTTTTTAATAGTGTGTATGTGTGTGTGTGTGGGGGGGGTCATTTTAGATTCTTGGGGCTTCCTTTCCTTAGAAAGAAGTCTCTCCCCTTTATATCTCCTCCACTTTCCATTTCCAATCTCTGGCACCCTTATCTCCTTAATGCCTTTAATTTTCCCTGCATGCCCCTCTCTTTTCTCTGGCTTTAGGGGAGACCTGTCAGTCATTTGATTGCATCTATCCAGTTTCCTGCTGGACTGGGGATCAGGGATAGAGTTTAAGTCCTTTTATTGTAGGAGAAGGAGAAAGGAAGTCTTTGACATTGGCCCTAAAGCATAGCAACTACAAGACGTCCAGATTTCAAAATGTCAAGACTGGCTATCTGCTCACATGACCCCTAGTGATTCCATTAACAGTCTCCCTTCTTCTGCTTTGCATTTCCTTTCCAAGTGCCTTTTCCATTAACCTAAAATCTGTGTACATTTTGTCTAAAGAAGGGGTACAGGCATGTTCCAAGTCCTGGGATCAATCCAACTCCCAACAGAAATAATTAGATCAAGTGGTCGGGAGTGGGAAGGGAGTGGAGAGAAACAAGGGAGGGCAGATAAGGAATAAATCTTATTTCGCAGTGATGTAAGGCAAGATAAAAGCAGTTGAATAAGAAAATGTGTGAGGTGTGCCTGGAACCCCATTTCTGTCCGTAGAGCAGGCATGAGCTAAATCATGGAGGAGGAAATGCAAGCACCAAGAACATCCTTCTAAACTGAAAATGCTTACACTTACTAGGATAATAGGGATACAAAAATGTCCTGTACTTTCCAAAGTCCCTCAGATTCATCACATCTTAACAGTAGGGATCTGTGGACCCCAACTTAAGAACTCTGATTTCAAAGATGTTCTGTGTGAAGCAGCTATGGGTGGGTGGGAAGCCATATAATTCCATGCCTTCAAGGAGGTGCTGGAGACTTACCCCGAGGTCATTTCAAAGTTCCCCTTCTGAAGAATACACTTAAAACTCCACTGCCTCCAGAGGCCAGGCAGGGAATGCAACTGAATGGAGATTCATAGACCAGGAGGGTGCTTGTCGGTTAACACGGACAACCACTAACTGGTCACCAATAGCACCCATGCAGGGGCACATTGCTGGGTCTTCCAATTTCTAAGAGTGAAATTCTAACTTTTATGCTGGATCTCGTAGGTTTGTTGCTGATGTTTGCCTGCTTGTTTTGTTTTAGTTTTAGTAACTAAATCAGAAAAACAAGAACATTAAAACACTCCGTGGTGATATACTCCGTGGTGATATTAGGTGTTCCCATGGGGGTAAGCTGGGGGAAGGGTATGTGGACCTCTACTATTTTTGCAATTTCCAGGGAATCTATAACTATTTCAAAATCTGAAGTTAAGACTGAACAAAATAAATGGCTCAAAACAACACATTCTGTAAATAAAATCAAACTAGGTTGGACAGCAGCATTTACACTACTCGCCTCCAGTTTTGAGAGGCGGCTTTGCTACTTGAGAATCATAACTCACCCAAAGGCAAGAACAGACAGTACTAAGGGCTGCTCATAAGAAGACTTTTCATTACATTTTTTCTTTCGAGATAACAAGGCATTTCTTCTGGGGAAGCTCACCGGAGAGAAGTAGAAAATAATGTTACTGGAATTTCAGCTACTCCAAATGTATGAACTTCAACTGTGCGAAAGAGATGTTATCAAGGTTGATGGTTAAAATGTGACTCTGGGACAAGGAGAATGGAGGAGTCCTAACTAATGTTCCGCAGAAGATGTTTGCTCAGAGGGGGCGTGCTGGGGAAGGTGTTATACGGGCAAAATGAATTCATTTTAGAGTCAGTGCACCCGAGTTTGAATTCCAGTTTGGCTCCTTACTGGCTGAAAGACCTTGAACAAGACTCGTCCATCTCATTCTCCACTGTCTGTAAAATGGGGGTGATATAATTCTCCACCCCCAAGGATGAGATAAAAATCACATGTAATAATGCATCGTGAAAGGTCGTGATAATCTCTGAAGTAGCAAATCATCAGAAATGGCAGTGGTTGTTTTTGTTGCTATATGGTGGAACATAATCCCAACGATTAATTTTATGCCCTGGTAAATCAACTCTCCATGTTCCCAAGCCCCTACACTTTTATTTAGTTTACAGGGGCTCGTTGCTTCAAACAAGAGAAAATAAAACTTCCATCCATCGCCTTGTTCTGTGACTTATATAACCCACCTGGGAAAGCTTAGCATTAACAAAAGGCTGTGCATCATAAACCACCCACTAATGCCCCTTCATTAGTTTTCTCAGGTCCGTCTTTATTCATTTTTCTCCCCCTTGACATTATTTTCTGTCGCTTATGAGGTAATCTGAATATCCGCTTTGTTTAAGGGCAGTTTTCTTTTCAGATGAAGTAGGAGTCCAGCCTGGAAGTCTAGTGACTTATGTGAAGTCCTTCTCGGCCTGGAGAAGCAGTGATCATCCATATGATAGCTATCTCCTGAGGTTCTATGCTACACACAGCCATCTGACAAAGAAGCTTCCATCATCCTCACGAAGACCAGTTTGTTTCCTTTTCAATGCTGTTAAACAGGATATAGAAAATGGAAGTTCTCATAGGTCTTCTGGAAACACTTTCTTCATCTCTCCAGCATGTTCTCTTGCCTGTGTCCCATGTTCTCCAGCCTTATCTCTGGTCACTTCTTCTCACTTGGCTCTAGAAACATCAGACTGCTTGTCTTGCTGGAGCTGTCCCAACACGCTTCACCTGGTTGTCACGTGAGATTCTCTCAAGATTCATATGCAGCTATGTCTCCTCCAGGAAGCCTTCTGGAGAGGACTGGAGTTGGACTCAGTGTCTCCCACATTGGGTTTCTGTTCTTTTTCACTCCTTCTCACTTTAATTATGGCAGTTGTGTCTGTCTCCCTTATCACAGAGGAGTTCTTGAAGGATCTCAGACTCTTCCTGACTCCTTCTTATTTCTCCAGAACCTACCATAATCCTGAGATTCTCTGGAGATGTTTGTTGAAGGACAGTTAAATTGAAATGAACTTAGATGCTAAGGTTTTGGAGATAACGGGTTGTATCCTTTTCCGTTCATTACTGAAAGCTAATTCCTAAAAGTGTCTCCGCAACATAGTCATCAGTCAATAAATATTTGTAGATGGAGCAAAGGAACAAATGAATGAACCTACATTAGCATAAATATTAGTAGTAGTGGAAAGGGAGTATTATTCTTACAACTTTAAACCATTTGATTACTACGCATCTCCTATGACTGAACCTTTTGGTCTTAATTCACAGTGCCATGTGGTTATTCAAGGGATGATATAAAATAGGATAAAGTCATGGACTGTACTCGAAGCCAGAGGACTTGGACTAAAATCCTGACTCCCCCACCTCCCCTTTATGTGACTTTGGGAAAGTTGCTGCACCTCTCTAGGCCTCTATTTCCTCATTTGTAAAATGGAGGGTAATAATATTACCTCCCAGACCAGTAGGACTTAGTAAGTATAAAAGACACAGTTAGATTAGTGCCTAATACATAGTAAGTGCTCCTTATAAAGATTATTTATATAAACTAGAAGTCAGATTTCCAATAACATTTAATAGCATTTTTAAAAACATTTAATGAGCACATACTATGTGCTTGGCACTGAGTTCAACCCTAGGGAGGCAAAAGTGGGGGAATAAATTGGTGTTTGCCCACAAGTCAGTCATAATTTATAAAAACTGAAAATCTATTTTGGTGCTATGACTTCAGTGAGGCAAACAAAACAGGGTCAGAAGAGCGAAAGGATTTGTTTTGGATTGGTGGAGTCGGACAGGAGGCTTCCCAAGTCTAGAGGGGGTGGTTTGGGGTTCCTGATGTACTGCGGACTTGCACCCTCCATGTTCAGGGTCACGAGAAGATGTCAGGAACTCGAGGAGAAATGAACAAGATGTATGGAGAGCTTGGAGCCCAGTCCCTGGACTCATGACATGACTGTGGCGGGGGGCAGCTAGCTTAGCGACATGGGACTGGTGGGAGAGAAGGAGCACCTGCCAAGCCCACTATGGATGCTGCACCTGTTCGTAGATCCAGGCGACCTGGAGTATCCAGCATCCAGGCATTTGCCTTTTTAGTCCCAGTCTCATCTCCATGGAAATTGCAGTCATTTTCTTTTGGGGGGTGGGGGGCAGTGGGCATGTATTTTAAACAGCCAGTCACAGAATAAACACAAAAGAACCAAGAAAGTCTGGGTTCAGGAAACTCAGAGTGCGTAACCTCACCAGCCGTGTACTGTTGATCACAAAACTCTTTTCTTCTTCCTTTTTTTTCTTAGGTAGTGAAAGACTGCCACAGAAATGACATTAACTCTTGTGGATAAATATTACAGTGCCTAATAATGCATCCTGCAAAACATACACATGCATATTCACAACAAAAACCACTGTGCAGCCATGATTTTATGTATGATGGATGTGAAAACAGATGTACAAAAACTACTGAGTGATGGTGACCATCATGTGATGCAAAGGCACTTAGAGGGGAACCTGTCAGGGAGATCACAGTCAGTAGGCACAGGCCCAATGGGTGTCTAAACTTAGGCAAGGAATCAGTATTTCCAAAGTGGGTTTAGAAGGAGACCATCTGTTCGCATGAAGCTCTTGCTCCCGGGCAGAACCATCATTGGATGTACTGTCTTGGGCCTTTAGAAAGTCTATGAGAATTGAGTTTTCCTGCTCATGGTAAAAAATTTTCATTGGAGGAGCTTTCCTAGAAACAAATTTGGAAGTGCCCTATACAGAGCATGCACACACACACCCTGGCCTTTTATTCCAGCGCAAAAGGCCGGATTTCTTGGAGATGGGAGGGTGATTTTAAATAGCAGAACATGCCTTCAAAGGCCATTATCCAGTCTGACCTAAATGTTAGGTTGGCCCTGATCATTATGCCTCTCAGCTGTGCCCTGCACTGTAATTATCAGCTCTCACGCCATCCCACCCTCACAAAGGCACCCTCTGAAGCTGTGCAAGTCACAGACTGGGCCTGTCAACTTCTTCCTTCTCCATGCCCATGATGAAATGAGAGGTGAACAGAATGTACTCTTCTGAAGGAGGTTATGTAACGGGAGGCCATCTGTGACCCTGCTCCAAGGCAGCCCACAAATGTCCCTTGTCTGTCCTCCCTATGCATTGCTCACTGATGGCTCCAGATGTTGAACCAAAGTGATTTCTGAGGTCACCTATTCAGAATATCTCAGTATTCTAGAATAGGAGAGGGAAAATAAGCTACCATCGTTCTTTGGAGTGGCACTGAACACAACTGTTCTTTGGAGAGCTTCTCTGAGTTTTTCCAGATAGTAGTTCAAGTTTCAAAAACAAAAAAACAAAAAAAAAAACCAATGGTGTTTAATGCTGGTGAGCAGGATGCCTAATGAGTACCCTTTGGGTACCCAGATGTAGGAACGTAAATCAATCTGTTCTGGAAGATTGTATCTGAAGATACAGATATTTCTCAACTTACAGTGGGGTTATATCCTGATAAACCCATAGTCAGTTAAAAATATCATAAGTTGAAAATGCATTTCATACCCCTAACCTACCGAACATCATAGCTTAGCCTCGCCCACCTTAAATATGCTCAGATCACTTACGTTAGCCTAGAGTTGGGCCAAGTCATCCAATACAAAGCCTATTTTACAATAAAGTATTGAATAGCTCATGTAATTTATTGAGTACTGTACTGAAAGTGACAAATTGCAGTGGTTGTCAGCGTATCGGTCACTTACTCTCATGATTGTGGTTGACTGGGAGCTGTGGCTACTGCCACTACCCAGGATCACGAGGGAAGACCAGACTGCCTATCTCTAGCCCCGGGAAAGATCCACATTCAAAATTCCAAGGACAGTTTCTACTGAATGCATATCACTTTCACACCATTGTAAAGTTGAAAAATCGCAAGGTGAACCATGGTAAGTCGGGGACTGTCTGTACATAACAGGAGTTTGAATATATGTATTCTTTTAACTCTGTACCTCCACACCCATTCTAAGAGAACGATCTGAGAGCCAGACAACTTTATGGAAAAAGGCATTCATTACCGCAAAACAGTGGGGGGAAAAACAAACTAAAATCACCAACATGTATGGAACTGGTCAATACTTTTTGCTAAAATCCTCAATGGAATATTTAAAGCCATGTAAAATGATGCTTATTTACAAAGACTTTGTAATTAACCTGGAAACGTTTGTGACCTGATGATTGGTTTAAAAATCAGAATATAAAATGGAATATACGATATGGGCTCAAATTAAAATAAAAAATGAAAAAAGACAACAAGAAACAGATGAAAATGTTCAAGGTGGCTACTTCTGCACTATAGGATTACAGGTGAGTTAACTTATTGTATTTAGTACCTTTGTCATTGTATGAATGTTCTACAACAAGCATTTATTCCTTCTACCCATTAAAAATATGTTACTTTAAAATTTAATTTTTGGAGATAAAAGTCAGAAGAGCGATTTCTTGAGGATAAGGAGGAGGACTGGAAAGGGGCATGACAGAACTTTCTGGCAGGATGGAAACAGCTTATGTCTTGATCTGGGTTGTGGCTATATGGATGTAAACAGAGTTACAAACTGGGTTGTGCATTAATACACGTGTACTCCATTGTATGTAACTGTCACCTGAATTTTAAAAATATGGCATGCTGACCCTTGCACCCTTTTGATTGAGTAAAGCATCCACTTGTTTTTCTCCCATGGCCCTTTAGGCCAGCCCCTTATTTTCACATGGCTCTTATCCCTAATGCCCAGTTGCCCTCACCCACGTGTCTTACCCCCACCCTTATGTTGTAGTACGTTCTCGGATTAACCACATTGTCTCTTTCCTACAAAGCTCTCCAAAGACAATTACTTCTGGTACATAATCTGTTTCTTATGTGCTTACAAGGAGACTTCCTGCTCCCTGGGAACAGCCCTCAATGATTCATGGGAGCTGGCAGGCAACGACCAGGGCTCTGCCACCCCTCAGCTATGGCAAGTCTGAGTTTTGTGCTCTTCACTGGTTCCAGGAGTTTCCCAGAGGGATCACATCCCAGAGACCCAATGGTAATTCACTTGATAACACACCAGCGATCAACTGAAGATTTGTATCCCCACAACTTGATATGTTAAAAATTAATTTCTGCTGTAATGGTATTTGAGGGCTTTGGGAGGTGATTATGGTGATGAGGGTAGAAGCTTCATGAATGGAATTAGCATCCTTATAAAAAAGACCTCGGTGGGATCCCTTCCCCATTCCGCATTTATTCCACAAAAGACACAAGGAGACATAGACCATCCGTGGCCAGTAAGGGGGCTCTCACCAGAAACTGATCAGGATGGTACCCTGATTTCAGACTTCTGGCATCTGGAACTGTGAAAAATCAGCTCCTGTTGTTCATGAGCCCCCTAGTCGATGATAACTTGTTATCACAGCCCTCCAGTGGCTGCTTTCCCTTCCTGGTCTCCCTCCCACCTCCTGACTTCACTTCCTTTGCCTCCCAAATATGCCCCTTGGACTTGAATCCTTGCCTCAAGCGTCGGGGTTGGGAGGAAACCAAGCAAAGATAAGCAATACATCTATTGGGCACCTGCCTTTTTTGCAGCTTGCACCCTTGTGGGGGTGGCCAGCCATAAATAAGCAAACAGTAAATAAAAGATAATTATAGGTTGTGAAAATTACCAGGCAAGAACCAAGAGGATGTGATAGGGGACAAGTGGGGTGGAGGAGATATTTCAGATATAATGGTCAGGCATGTCCTCTAGTGAAAGCAACTTTAAAAAGAGACCCGGGAAACAAGATGGAACCAGGCACACAAAAGGCAGGAGAGAGAGAATTTAGGAAGGCAGAACACCAAGGGCAAAGGTCCCCCAGGTGGGAAATGTGTTGCATATTTATGAACTCAAAGGAAGACCGAAGGGCGGTGGGAGCAGAGTGACTGAGGAATTTGGAGACACTGGCAGGTGTGACAGACCTTCCAGGGTTTGTCGGCATGTATGTCAAGAAGGAGGGAACCATGGGAAGCCACTCACATGGTTTAAGGAAGGTCTTTGCCATGCACCTGAATTTGAGCCCTGTGTGGAGGTTACTGCCTCCACCCTTAAGATTCAAATCCATTCACCCGGCTTCAGGGCGGAAGGGAGAGGAAAAAGGACACTGGGAGGCAAAAAAGTATGTTGGGAGAAGCTGATGGGACCCTTTGTTTCATCAGGCTAGTTTTGCCTTTGATTCCTCAATACCTCTAATTCTGCTTGTCACCACCAAATAGGTGTGCTGCAGCTTGGTGACAGCCTTTCCCAGTGTCTATGGCAACCTAGGGCTGGGGCCATTTCTCCTTCATCAAAAGAATGGGCTGGCTTCCTGAAGATAAGTAAAGCCCCATTGTTTTCTAAACTGTTAGAGAAGTAGCATGCACCGGAGTCATAAAGACACGACAGAATGCTGCTAGAGATCTTGTATGAAATAACATGAATTAAATAAGCCATTTCTCTCCGGTCTAATTATACACGCTTCAGGATGAAAATGTGAAGTGGGGTCTTGCTTCTTAGTCTAGCCATTAATTCTGGTGTTCTTTTTTTTTTCTTTCTTTCCATCTTCTTTCTTTCTACTTTCTCTCTTTCCTTCCTTCCTTCCTTCCTTCCTTCCTTCCTTCCTTCCTTTCTTCCTTCCTTCCTTCTGTCTGTCCATCTGTCCTTCCTTCCCTCCTTCCTTCTTTCCTTCCTTCCTTCTTTCTCTCTTTCTCTTACTCTCTTTCTCTCTCACTCTCTCTTTCTTTCTTTGGTAGCCAGAGTCCGGATCTGTCCTTGTCTGAAGACTCTGCAAAAAGCTGGCTTCCAGGTTTGTGAATGAGAAGCACTTAGCTGTGTTCTTGAGAGGAATGACAGAGCTAAACAAAGCACAGTGGGTGGAGGAAGGAACACTATTTGGCCACAAAAGTCTCCCAACTTGCAGATCAGGTGGGTGTGAGGTTCTTCCTCCCCTGCATACCCCTTGCACGGGGTTATCTTTCCAAAGGAAAGGAGTTGGTAGAATCCAACAGTGATTCAACAGTAAAAACCTTGGGTCATTCCCAGAAGACTAAAAGAGAAAACCCAAGCTGTTTAGCCCAATTTCCTGGACTGGTGCCTCCATGATGCACCTTGTATTTACTCTGCTGGGCTTTTCCCAGTTCCTCCAATCACCAAGCTGGATCTGGCCTCTGAGCTTTTGGGTGAGCTGTCCTCTCTTCCTGGATTGCCCTTCCTCCTATGAAAGAACACACACTCATCTTCAAAAACTTGGCCCCAGAATCTTTTTTTTTTAACTTTTGAAATGTTTATTTATTTTGAGAGAAAGAGAGACAGAGACAGAGACAGAGTGCGAGTGGAAGAGGTGCAGAGAGAGAGGGAGACACAGAATCCAAAGCAGGTTCTAGGCTCTGAGCTGTCAGCACACAGCCCGACATAGGGCTCAAACCCACGAGTCATGAGATCATAACCTGAGCCGAAGTAGGATGCTCAACTGACTGAGCCACTCAGACGCCCCAAGAATCTTTCTTTTTAAATGTTCATTTATTTAATGAAAGAGAGAGAGAGAGTGCATGGAGGGGAGGAGCAGAGAGAGAGAATCTCAAGCAGGCTCCCCACTTTCAGTGCAGAGCCCGATGCAGGGATCGATCTCACGAACCTTGAGATCACGACCTGAGCCAAAATCAAGAGTCAGATTCTTAACCCACTGAGCCGCCCAGGTGCCCCAACAATCTTTTTTTATCATAAAGCTTTCCAAGGCCTGATGTAACACCGTTCTCACCCTTGCAAACTGTATACACCTCATATTGCAGTCTTTGGGACTGGGGAGATTCATTGCATGAATGGCCCCAGTGAATGGCCTGCCTGTATCCACACCCTTTGCTTATAATTTTGTAGATCCCTGGCTCAGATGGGTGGCTTGTTTTGTAAGATAAGACTGTAGCAAACCTCATGCAATCAGAGGCTTCAAAGCATGTGTGGGTCTCTTCTGGTCCTTTTATACAATTAGGTTTACTCAACCTCAGACCCCACCACCACTGTATGTTCAAGCCTGGGCTCTGCTGCTGGAGAATGAATGACACGTTGAACAACTTTGCACCCCAATGCAATCCTAGACCCCCCCGAGTCAACCCTCCCACTGGCTGAAGATGCCTTAATGAACCCACCAAAGCTGGAAAAACTACCCAGATAGCCCACAGACTTGTAAAAAAATAATAATAAATGGTTGTTTTAAGCCACTAAGTTTTATGATCATTTGTTTTACACCAATTGCTAAATGATATAGGGATCCACACAGGGGAAGATTTAGGTCTGGCTGGTCACTTGCCCAACCAGCTACGTGAAAAATACCGTAGCTTTCTCCACTCCCATCGAGAGTAAAGGGAAGAGAAAAGAGGGGTCCATTGCCTCTACACATTAATTTTTTCCAGTAGAGAAGGCTGGTCCCATTTATGTTCTAACCTTGTACTCTCATTAATCAGATGTAGAACACTTCCTCCTTCAAAGGCAACCGTATCTACTTGATCCTTTTGAGAGGACAGAATGGTCTCATTTATGGGCCAGTCATCAGGAGACAGGGAAAGGGAATGGCTCCCCCTACAGGACATATTTGACCAGCCACACACAATTCTGAAGGGTTGAAGTTTCCAGAACTAATGTTACACCCTCTTTCACTAGTGCTTGCTTGTTTGTTTGTTTTTGGATTTGAAGGAGAAACGAGGTCAACCACCAAGGAGGGAATGAAAGGGAAAGATACAGGAAGAAGGAAAAAGGACTGAGAGGTGCAGACAACACATGAGACACTTTAGGAAGGCAATTTGCCCTCCCTGACACCCAGCCTCGCATTGGGTGTGGCCAGTCCTCTCTTTAACACGTTAAATACCATACTAGAAAACATGTGATGAGTGTTTGTTCCATGCCAGCACTGTGCCAGCCATGCGACAGTAACTCCAAATGTGGGCTCATTCTCCACATGAGGAAAAAACATCAGCAAGTTATCCAAAGGACTGAGGTATGAGTGACAGAAATGGGATGCAAAGTAGGAAGACTTGGGGGCGACTGAGTGGCTCGGTCGGCTGAGCATCCGACTCTCGATCTGGCTCAGGTCATGATCTCATGGTTCCTTAGATGAAGCCCGACATTAGGCTCCTCAATGACAGTGTGGAGCCTGCATGGGATTCTCTTTCTCTGCCCCTCCCCCAGTGATGAATGCGCTGCGCCCTTTCTCTCTCTCAGCATAAACAAACTTAAAAAAAAATAGGCAGACAGGCTCTGATGGCTGTGTATATACTATCTTGAAGAAAGAAGCCACACGGCACTCTGTAGTGCGCTAAGTGGCACTAGACATTGGAGGTGGGTCAACAGGAATGGACAAAAAACAGGAGCAGTGCCTCCTCCATACCGCATCTCAGAACTTCTTCCAAATCGGCACTACTAGACCTATGTCCTTATGCTCCTGATTACGACATACTTCCAGACATATGGCTTTATTAGTCTCACAGGCATTAGGCTAAGGAAAGGGCATCTCAGAGCCAGGCGCTTTTGAGTTTTGGCTGGGTTCACCCTTAGAACACTCCACTCCACTTGGTTGAATTCCACCGGTCTTGGCTCACCTCGCTACTGCTATCACGGAAACATAATCAGCCACCTCTTTTGTACCTCACAGTCCAACTCATGTTCTAACTCTACTATTTTAGTCCATTTAATTTCTACACCAGAGTATTTCCAAATATATATAACCACATAATTATACCTTTATAAGCCATTTATCCCAATTCACTCTATATACATAATTTAGTACACAGTCCATCCCTGAAACAAAAGATCCCCCTTTTGTTCAATATTTTGCATCATCCCCTGCCCCAGCCTTTGTCTGAAGTTCTTACATCCCAGCAAATAGAAGCCACCTCTGCATTGTCCCCAAGTCATTCTCTGATAATTTACACCCCCCCCAAAAAGCCATGAAGTACCTCTAATTTCCTCAACAGAAAGAAAAGTCAAATTCCATTTTTCCCCCATCCCCTGTTGGACTGATTCCAGGAACAGCTTTGATGTTTTGCATTTCACCAGGGATTTATGTGGAAATCGATAAACGGAGTCAAAAGAAAGTGACACAAATTTGCACATGGTGGATGAGAAAAGTGAGCCCAAGTGCTGGTTGCCATTGTCAACAGTCTGTGTCTAGGAAGAATTGCCTGACCCCAGCTGAATGGTAATATGCATGTGGAAATTGATAATTATGTTCACTCAACCCTTTGCAAAATGCCTTCATGTGTTAAGATGCAAAAACATGAAGCTAAGTGGCCAAGACTTTATTAACTCAGTGTGAAGTTTTTACAGTTGAAGGCAGCAGGTTTGCATCTATAATTACTCCTCAGCTTTCCAGCAGATCTAAATGGACAAATGCACCATGGTACCAGCAGCTTCTACTCCCCCTGATACAATACATTGCACTCCTGCTGGAAGAAATGAATGGGAGTTGATGTGGAGCTAGACACTCTTTTGGTGGCTGGGAGTTTCTCTTTGATTTAGCTGGAGAAACCTAAGCCCTGGAGGTAGAAAGTTCCAAGATCCTTCTTGTGGCATGGGGTTGGAGGAAAATTCATTTAACGAATGAATAATGAGTGTCTACATTGTCCTAGGCACTCTTCCAGGGACTGGGAACAGAGGGGTGAGAGAAAGAGGCAAACATCTTCCCTCATACTACTGGGAAAGACAAACAGTAAATGAACAAATAAGTAAGCAAGACAATTTCAGATGCAGTTAGTACTAAGAAGAAAATAAAAACAAAATAAAGATCTGGCTAGTGACTCCTCTTTGCCCATTTGCTATGGATGTGAAGGACTTGTCACCATGCCCTGGCTATATGGTTGGACTTTTTCCTTCTGATCTTCCTGGAATAAGAAAAGGGAGCCCTATGCCCCTTTAGACTAAGCCCTAAACTTCCCTATTTCCCACTCCAGGGCTATATTCTCTGGTTAGCTAGATCACCTTTCCATCTTCCATCTGTTCCATGTCTCCCATGATTGCTCACATTTGAGTCAGCTCAAGAATCATGTCTTAACCACCATTTCCCCTAAAGTGCCTAGTGTGGTGTTTGGCACAGAGACATGAATGAATGAATGAATGAATGAATTAATGAATGTTTCATTGGGGGGCAATTCTGGGTTGCTAATATGCATAAGGCCACTGTGTAGTGAAGAATCAACTTACCTGTGCCCTTGGCTGCTGGGATGTAATCCCTAGACCCTTGGGGATGTTCACTCCTTGTAGGAGTATCTTTGTTTCCTAGGGACCCTGGCCACCAGTCTAACAATAGGATGTAAAATGGAGGTTTGGGGCTATACAGTATTAGTTCCACCGATGAAGGAACTAGAGACTAATGGTCAGTCCCACATTGTCAGATCTAACTCCAGAGAGGCTGCCACACAAGCCGTATGGGATGAAGCCCCAACAAAAATGCAAAATACCAACTCTTGGGCGAGCTTCTGTGATTGACACTACTCTGTGCCTATGATCACACATCGATGCTGGGGAAGTCACACTGTCCATAATTCCATAGAGAGAGGACAACTGAAGCTCCACATTTGAAACCTTTCCTAGACTCTGCTCATGAGATTCCTCCATTAGCTGATTTTATCCCCCCTCCATTGACTGATTTTAACCTGTATCCTTTCCCTGCAATAAACTGTAACTGTGAGTACAACAACGTTCAGTGAGTTCCATGAATCTCTCTAGCAAATTATCAAAACTAAAAGTAGTTTTGGGGACCCCTTGAACTTGCAATTTATTTCAGGAGTGAGGGCATCTTTGTGTGGACTTTGTTCCCTCTACCGTACATGTACAATTGTCTACCTCTCACAGCCACATGCCTGCCCCATGTTACCACATAAAAAGATCTTGCACTAACTTGTAACTCACAGTCTAAGTTCTGAATACCTATTTCTGGCTGATTCTCTATACAGATATCAGCTCTGTATAGCCTTTCACCTCCCAGCTTCTGTTTGTCCATGTCCTTTTTATTTAACTTAGAACCATTTTATATTCTAAAAATATTAATTCATCTTGAACTGAGTTTCTTTGTACTGGCTATTCAGCCACCAATAAACATAGTCCCCAAAACTTCATATTGCCATTCTTTATGCTTAGGACAGTCCCCAAAAAGGACCTGAAGGCCTGGGTAATTTACCTGAGAAACAAGAAGAAAATTCAATAAATTAATGGTTCCATATAAGAAATAACAAATGTGGGGCACCTGGGTAGCTCAGTCGGTTAAGGAACTGACTTCAGCTCAGGTCATGATCTCATGGTTTGTGAGCTCAAGCCCTGCATTGGCCTCTGCGCTGACAGCTCAGAGCCTGGAGCCCATTTTGGATTCTGTGTCTCCCTCTCTCTCTGCCCCTCCCCTGCTCATGCTCTGTCTCTCTTTCCTTCAAAAATAAATAAACGTTAAAAAATTTAAAAAAAAAAGAAATAAAAAATGTGACTAGGGCCACTCTCGGAAAGACCTTAGGGAGAATTCACTTATCTTCCTTCCTTCCTCCTTTCCTTCCTTCCTTCCTTCCTTCCTTCCTTCCTTCCTTCCTTCTTTCCTTCCTTCATTTATGTCAAGGACAATGTCTGCCGTGTCACTCGAAGCTCAAAAATATTTGCAATATATCCTCAATGTATAGATGAACTAACTTATACTGAGCACCTACCATATTTCATACACTGTGCTAGGCACTAAGATACAGTGATGGATAATAAAGAAATGTTCCAGTTTTGATGTACTTGTTCTACCAGTCAACCTGTTGAACTAAAGAAAAAAGAACCATCTAGAGGAAACACAGGAGGTCCTAAGCATAACTTTTTCAGGATGTTTATTCTGTTATGGCTCACCTTCTCTTTCCACCAATTATGATTTTTTGGGGTTCATGGGATATCATACAAATGATAGAGATTCTTTGACTGGAAGGACCTTAGACATTCCTAGCATGAAACCTTGCCTGATGAGCCAAGTCCTGGTCTAGACTAGGTTGGGGAGAAAGGATTTTACAAAGACTTTATAAAGAAAACTTCCTCTCCCCTCCCTTCAAGTCTACCCTCCTTCTCTCATGTCACCAAGTATATGATCAGGGGAGTAGGTTACCAAGGGAGTATTATCAATCGAAACAAGAATGTGTGTAACCTTCATATCTGCCTGGAGACGTTCTAGCCTACTGGTTTTTCATTCTCTTTTTTTGCAGGGAGACTAATCTCCTTTGTTTTTCCAAATAAGTCATAACTAGATAATTTGCTGCCCCAAGCCATACATCAAAATTCAGTCACCGGAGTTTATATATTAGATAGGGAAAAATGTATATCGCAGAGGAGAGAGAAAGTGCATTCCTTTTCATTTTTTCTAGCCTGGTGTGTGCTAATAGTAGACTGTAATGACCCTACATATCATGTCTGGGGACCTTAATGGAGGTGTTTAACACAATTAATTTAGAAGCAAAAGGGCAAAGTAAAGGCATCATGCTGGTATCGGGCCGTTAGAAGTTAATCTACCTTAAGATAATGGGTATGAAAAGAGAAACAAGTTTGTATGAATCCTTAGATATCCTTATAGTCAGTATCAAGCTCCACATGATTATTAATATACATTTACATATTCAATGGTCAGTAATTGAGCGTCAAAACCCAATAACATTGGACTCACAGAAGATGTAAAAGGAGAAATATAGTTCTTGCCCTCCTGGAGATGCAACCTACCGGTACAGAAACAGAACACACGTAAACAACCTCAAAATGAGTCTTTTCTATGAGTGCCTTGAGGATAGGGGTGGTATCATTAGGGTTACAGTAATAATAATACAAACACTTAGTATTTTATTGAGTTCTTACAATGTGCTATAAACTTGATGCTCCCTTCTAATCTTTACAGCAAGCCCCTGACTTCTAACATGTTAGCCCCATTTTATAGATGAGAAAGCTCAAGTTTCAAAGTCACATGAGCTGCCTAGTTTCACCTGGTTGGCAAATGCCAGGGTCAGGACTCACACAGAAGAATGTCTAATACTTTTAAAGCCCATTATTTTTCTGGTTATTTATTTTTGGGGCACAAGGAGACAGGGGACAACCTGTCACATGGCACAGGTTCCAATAAACTTGCTGGATGCTTAAAAGAATGTGGCAGAGTTATCAGGAGGATGTCTTAAAACAAGGGAACCTCTGGGTGCCTGGGTGGCTCTGTCGGTTGAGCATCTGACTTCAGCTCATGTCATGATCTCATGGGTCATGAGTTCGAGCCCCACATCGGACTTTGTGCTGACAGCTCAGAGCCTAGAGTCTACTTCAGATTCTGTGTCTCTGTCTCTCTCTATGCCTCCCCTGCTCGTGCTCCCTCTCCCTGTCTCTCAAAAGTACATAAACATAAAAAAAATTAAAAACAAACAAACAAAAACAAAGGAAACTCACGGGTTTAGCACCAAAGTGGCTCAAAGTGAGGGAGGTTCATATTATGGTCATAAACTGTCTTCTCTCTGATACGATCTGCCTTAGGTGGACTGCAGTTGGCCTGAATTTCTACCAATGCAGAAGACCAGAGTTAGACAAGGTAAACCCCATTCCACATTCAGAGGAACTAACTGGACTTGGCTTGCAGAACCTTCACAGGCTCCCAACCAGCTCCTCAGTATGGCACAAAGACATTCTTCTGGTCTTTCGCTACTCCTTCTAGGCCACTTCTAGCTTTTCATTTGTGTCTTGCTCTCTCAGGCAGTAATCCCTGTCTCACCATGTCATTTATCCAATACACAACAGAGAAACACGGCAGCTTCGATTCGTGCGGAAGTGTTTGGCCAATGAAGGAGATGCCCTGGCTGAGGTCGCATTAATGTTCATGGAAATCTGAGTCTGGAATTATGACAGTTCTCTGAACCTGACCACACTTGCCCCTCTTAGGCAATGCTGAGTGTTTGTAAAGACTGGCTGGGACACCCTCCTGGTGGCTGAATCCAAGATAGTTAACCCTTAAGGTTTAGTGAATCTCTAAAGAGCTATAGATGTACTTTATTGATGAAGGCTCTACCTATGCAACCAAGAATTATTGAGTACCTACTATATTCCAGGACTATTAATTTCTTTATATCCAAGATATATTTATTGAACTTCTACTATTTCTTGCCACAGGATGGACAGCCATGATATAGAGATTAGTAATAAATGGTCTAGTCTCTTAGGAAATGTCAACCTTATCATTTAAATCATCCATTTAACAAATATTTATAAAATATATATTCTGTGCTAGATACCAAGTGAAACACTTCATATTCATTATCTTATTTAGTTATCACAATAATGCCTTGCCAGATTGGATTTTCCCATTGCACATGCCCCACAGAATCTTGCCATCCCTATCAAAAGATGAAATCTAGAACCTGGGTGGCTTTTGTGACTGTTTAGGATAATAGAGTATGGTGAATGTAATGCCATGTAACTTTCAGGGCTGCATCATAATGCGAAATACAGATCTGCCTGGCTCTCTCTTTTGAGATTGTCACTCTTGAACATAGTCATCATGCTGTGATGAAACCCAGGACACATGAAGATGCCTACCTGGGGAGAGACCAAGGTCCCTAGACCTTAGTCTCAGCTCAACTCCCAGCCAGGAGCCAGCACTAACCTGGAAACCATGAGGGTGACCCATCTTGGAAGGAGATTTCAGTCCACATGGGAGGAGTCAAGGCTGATGCTGAGTACAGCGTAATGGAGACCTTCCCTACTGAGCTCTGCCCACATTGGACATGCACAAGCCAAGAGTGCTTTTGTTTTAAGCCTCTGGTGATGGCTAATTTTATGTGTCGACTTGACTGCTCTAAGGGATTTCCAGATAGCTGGTAAAACATTATTTCTGGGTGTGTCCATGAAGGTGTTTCTGGAAGACATAGCATTTGGATCAGCAGATTGAGTGAAGGAGATCCCATCACCATTTGCAAATTGAGTCTCTGTGTAAGGCAGGGGGCTCTGTTGCCTAAAAGAAAGAGCTTCCTTAGCAGATTCTGGATTTAACCAGTTACTGTCCTCAGCATCCACACGGTTCTGGCTAGGACAGACTGGACTGTTGGCTGCTTGGGAAATATCAAGCAATTAACCAGCTGGAAGAATTGATTCCTGTATCACATTCCTTCCCTAAGTCTACAAAATTGCTGTGTGGCAGACGGTTTTGAATCTTTGCCTTTGGGTCCCTGGAATCACAGAAGCTTGTTAATATTGACTTTCATCTAATTACTTCAGTATTTAGTTGGCGGTGCTGTTCTTTTTTCATTTTTATTTTCCTAGTTACCTTATGCCCCAAAGGAATGCTACTTGATAGAAAGGTCCAGACTCAAAGGACATACACTCCTTTCCCCTTACCCCCATTACACTTATGTTGTGAGAATTAACAGCAGGTTTCTCACTTAAACTTTCTGGGCTTCACTTATCTTGTCTTAAAGTAGGCATAATTCGACTAAACTCCATTACTCCCTTTGTAGAGTAATCGGGAGGGATAGAGGGAGCTCTTCAGCTGAATGTACTGCCTGGCACTCAGTGAAGGTTTAATAAAGAGTAGTTGTAAATAATCATCACCCCGTTTGCAGGGAGATGCTACCAAGCCCTCCCAGACCTATTAGAGGACAACACAGTTTCAGAACTGTGCTTGGTAGATTCCATCATTCCCACACAGGTCTACTTTTTCATGGATGGCTGCTAATCTTGGTCCAAGATTAGTCCCAAACTCACAACCCCACAACCCCAGTGCAGGCTGTATTTTCCCCACTTGGGTCTCTCCATCTCGACCTTGATGCTTTGGATTCATAGTTCAACTTTGTAACTGGAGTCTGCACCACACTTCCTTGTCTCAAGCTCAAGCCTCCTTCTTGGGACTTCATTTATATTAGTTATGGCCCAGGCTACAATCACATCCTTCATCCCCCAAACCACTGATCCATTCCCCCTGAGTACAACAACTGGAAAATTTTCTCTGTAACTGATGATAATAATAAAGTAATAATGGTGGCTAAGACCAAGTGCTTATCATATCCTGGGCACTCTGCTAAGGGATTCACATGTATAATAGCCTTTATTCCTCACAAAATTCCTGAGGTAGATTTTATTCCTATCCCCATTGTACAGTTGAGAAAAATAAGGACCTGGGAGATTCATTAAGCCCCACAACTAGATAAAGATTTTCATAAACCTCTAAACAGGTGGGTAGTTTCCTTTTAATGTTGATACTTAGGGATCTAGGGTGGTCAAAGATTTTTGTTATAAAGAATAATGACGGCTCCATTCTAAAACATAACCTTCCATCAAAGAAAATGCTCTTTCCTATTAGCCATTAGCTTTATAGCAGGATTTCCATGCCTCAACGCTATTAACATTTGGGGACAGATAACTAATTATCTGTTGAGGAGGGATGCCTTGTGCATCATAGGATGTTAAGTGTCACCTCTTGCCTCAAGCCACTACATGCCAGTAGCACCTTCCCCTCCCCCCAAGATGAGACAACTAAATATGTCTTCAGACATTGACAAATGTCCTCTGGTGGGGGACACAGTTGCCCCTGAAGACCACTGCTCCAAGGCACAGAATAATCCCAGAAATGAAGTTGAATATGGATCAGGTTCATTTTTGGTAGACATAAAGGTCACTGGAAGAGTCTAGAACACAAGATTTTGTTCAGCAAGGATAGGATCTCTAGTAGGGTGTGGGGGTGCTCACACCAACTTAGGCCAGGTTGGCTGGGGGTGCCCTTAGGAATAACATCCATAAGAGAATGAACAGAAGACACAGGAAACAGAACAAGAGAAGCCCCTGGTTCTATCATGGGGGCTGTGAAACTAGGACGCCTCCTCAGAATTATCCCCAACTGACACTTAAGGACTGGGCATTTGCACCATTCAGTTGACCATTTAGTGGATGTTGGATGCCTCTAAAGGAAGTATAAACAAGGGCAAGTCCACTGCAGAGACTCAGCTCTGAGTCCCCAGAAGCCAAAACTCTTGACAGCTTGGAGAATAAATACACTGGTCCTAAAAAAGAGACCTTAGGATGCCTGGGTGACTCAGTCAGTTAAGCGTCCAACTTCGGCTCAGATCATGATCTCACAGTTTGTGAGCTGGAGCTCCACGTTGGGCTCTGTGTGACAGCTCACAGCCTGGAGCCTGCTTCGGATTCTGCATCTCCCTCTCTCTCTGGCCCTCCCCCACTAGTACTCTGTCTTTCACTCTCGCTCAAAAATAAACATTAAAAAAAAAAGAGGGGGCGCCTGGGTGGCTCAGTTGGTTAAGCATCCCACTTCGGCTCAGGTCATGATCTCGCAGTCCATGAATTCAAGCCCCGCAACGGGCTCTGTGCTGACAGCTCAGAGCCTGGAGACTGCTTCAGATTCTGTGTCTCCCTCTCTTTCTGCCCCTCCCCCATTCATGCGCGCGCACGTGCGCGCGCGCGCGTGCTCTTTCTCTCTCTCTCTCTGTCAAAAATAAACAAACATTAAAAAAATTTTTTTTTAAAAAGGGATCTCATGGCAAACCATAGCAGTCATTGCAGGCAACAAATTGCACTTAAGGCTCTGGAATAGATGCTTTATGTACAGTTTCCCATGTATTTCTTCATCAGAACACAGTGTATCACGTAGACATCATTCTTTCCATTTTACAGGTGAGGAAATTGAGGTAGGCTAGGATTATTTTTGGAGACAAGTTACTAAAAACCCAATTCAAACTACATTCAGCAAAAGAAGTTAATTTATTAGCTTTTGAAACTGAAAAACCAACCACAGATTTGGCTTCTAGTCTAGTTTAGGCCAAGGCTTCAATACCAGGACTCAGTCTCTCCCTATTGGTTCTGCTGTCCCCTGTGCTGGCTTCATTCACAGATCCCACCTATTTGCTCTCAAGTTTTCTAGGCTTGGTCAATGTGCTTCCCTCCAAACTCAAGCAAAAGTCTTCGAATAGATCCCTGGCTCTGACTGCCCTGACTTTGTCGTGTGTTCATCCTGAACCAATTGGTGAAGCCAGGAGAATGGTATAAACTGATTGGTATGGCCCAGGCCACATGATTCACCTCTGAATCCAGGAATTGAGTCCCCTTTACTAGAACAGATGAGGGAGTATAAGGCAAGCTGCCAGGCCACAACCCCCCCCCCCCAACCCCAACCAGGTGGGATGTGTGTGATATTCCTCAGGCACTCCTGGCTGCCCAAGAACAAAGGAAAGGGAAGAAACAAACTGTTAAGTGATAGAGATAACAGTCCTGTAGGACTAAGTCTCCATCAATCCTCCACAGTGATGTGGGAAACAAAGCCAGAAGGAAATGGCAGATAGAACTAAATTTCCTACCATTGACAGATACTTGAGGCAGGCAGAGTAAAACATTTCTCTAGGAACTGTTGTCTTAATGCTAATGCTTTGCTAGAAGGGAAAACAGCCCTAGCTTGACAACAGCTAGGCCTCTACTATCCTGGGAGTCTTCTTTAGCATATGAAAATCTTACTGGAAAGTTTCGCTGGACTTTACCTCCCTCCAACCCCATAGTAAATAACCAATCTCTCCTCATGGTTCCCAGGGCAGCTCTTCCTGCCCACGGGTCCTGTGCCCATGCTTCAATAAAATCATTTTTTTGCACCAAAGACATCTTCAAGAATTCTTTCTTGGTCGTTGGCTCTGGACCCCATGAACCCCACTCTCACCCCAAAAAACCTCATCAGAACCACCTGGATTAAGTGTAGAAGAGAGGTAGATCCCCCCTCTTCACAATCTATAATAATCTATAACAATCAAAAGAAAGAGGAAATGATGCTAGACAGCAAGTACAGCCAAATTTCACCACACAGCCTTTGGCAAGGAGAGTCATTTATCTCAAGGTCATAAGTCTGTAAAAGTGGAGCCAGATTCAACACCATGACTCTCTGGATCCACACCCATTTCTCTTTCCCCTCTGCCTCTTGGGAAGACATCAGAATTTACTGAATTCTGTAAATTCAGAAGCCACAGAAATGACTTCGAATAAGAGTCAACAAACTACAGCTCATGGGTCCAATATGGGCCACTGCCTGTTTTTATAAGTAGTTTCATTGAAAACAGAGGCAAACCATTTATGAAGGTATCATCCATGACTGTGTTCGCTCTGCAGCTACAGGGTTGGCGAGTAATAACAGGCACTGTCTGGCACAGAAGCCTAAATGATTTACTATCTGAACCTTAACTGAAAAAAATTACCAACCCTTTTATTCAAAGAATGGATCTCTACCGATATTGTCTAGAGGCTGCCCTGCTGGATGAAGCCAAGGGGCCAGCAGGATGTCGGGCTTGTCTCATTTCACCTTCTTCCACTCCCGCATGGAATCTTGGGTCCCCAGCTGTGTTCCTTGCTTTCTTCCCTATTCACTTAACACCAGGTTCATTTGCCTGCACCAGAAGTGTCCCTAGATTGAAAAGTGAAAACAGTTCAGAAAGGAAGACCTGCACACCAAATGCGTGTCTGAATGCTTCCGAAATTCGCCTGTTATACACATCACTATTCTTGAGGTGTTTTCTCTCTCTTCACAAGAACTGAGAAACTTAATGGCAACTCATATCACACCAAGACCCATCTCAGTCCTGCTACAGACCGAAAGGGTTTTATTCTCCCTGTTCCTCTGTCAGATTTTAAATGGATATGGTTTCATTCCCCTTCTCATCTAATATTGGAACATCTCAATCTCCAGCGAGATCTCATTTTTAAATGATGTGCTCGTATTTCAAGAGGACCTTTTTCAAGAGGGAAAAATAGCTCCACTCAAGAGAAAGCTCATGGCTGGAAAGCAAGCATATTTATCTTCAGTGATTCAACAAATATTTACTGCATGCTGAGCCCAGATTCTTGGGGTCTCGTGTACAGAGGGGGCAGGACATCCTCAGAATCATGCAGCCAAGTTAGAGGCCAAACACCTGGGTGTTTTCTTCCCTCTTACAGGGGCTACCTACTTCCCATTCCCCTTGAGGTGACACACAGAGTGGCTGGAACAAGAATCTCTATCTCGGCTCTGCCGGGATGTAGCACCATCGAGAATAGAAACGATGCCAGATCTTGCCATTCTCTGCTGTACATCTCTCAGTATGCACCCATTTCTTTTGGAAGAAACTCACTCCCTGGACCATGGCTGAAACTCACTCACTGTGACCTATTTGACTTATTCTTTCCATGGACCCCTCCTCTTCTGCCACACATGTCCTGTCCTTGGCCTGTACTGTTCCCAGTAGCTACTATCACAGGGTCTAGGCATTTATGCACCGGTCAATGACCTACCCCCACCCTATCAGTCATTTTTCACTCACCTGCCCCTCCCTGCTTTACACATCAGTTTAAACGGCATGTCCTCCAAGCACCTGCCCTTGACCACTGACTTCTCAGACTAGGTGAACTTTGATAGGTTCCTGTACTATTTGTTCATGATATTGATTGATGAGGGAGCACGAGGCAAGCTGAGGACAAAGCACAAGCTAGCACGCTGCACTCCACCCCCCACCCCTACCAGTTGGGATATGTGTGATATTCCTTGGACACTCCCAGCTACCCCAAAACAGGAAACAACAACAACAACAACAACAAAAAAAAACGAGAGTCTCCATCAGTTTACAAGTAAGTGGCAATCCCGTCAATGGCATAAAGTCCAGGAACTTCCTACTATCTTAATGTTAATGCTTTGCTAGGGGAAAAAACAACCTTAGCGTGACGATAGCTAGGTGTCCAGTAAGTCTTTGTCCAGTAAGTCTTTAGTGTGTGAGAGTCTCTTTGGAAACTCCCTCTTGACTTTATCTCCCTGACTCCATAAAAGGGTCACCCCTCCCCAACACTTGCAGTGCTGGTCCTGTCCCCATGCTTCAATAAAATCATCTTTTTGTAACAAATGCATCTCTAAGAATTCTTTTGTGGCCATCAGCTCCAAACCCCAAGAACCCCACCATCACCCCAAAACTTCATCACTGATCACATCTGTAATTATTTACCTAAAGAGAGTCTTTCCCATTTCCATTTCCTGAGAGCAGGAACTGAGCTTATCTTTTTGTACATTTCCATATAACCAGTTCCCAGCCCAACGCAGGACATGTACTAGGTGCTTAGCATTCATGCATTAATTAACTAGCCAATACAACCTGCAGGCTCTGGGCAGAAAAGCAGATGTTTTTATTATAAGGGACAATGGGACTGGGGGCAATTTCTTTCTGCCCTCCTTTAGGGTGAGCTTTTCAAAAGCTGTTTAATCCCACAGCCTCCTTGAAGCCCCTGGATTTTGTGGTCAGTATCAAATAAAGTAGATATCCAACACCCTCACTTTGTCCCCAAGCTTATTTCTAAATCTCTTCTCCTAAACCCTCCTTATGACCCAGACCAGCTTCTGATCTCTGAGGTTCTCCTTCTCTTATTTAATTTCTCCCACAAATAGACTTGCCTGGAGATAGTTTTGCCTTTCCCCACCACCAAACAATGGATAGGGCTTCATCCTTCTTAGCTGAAGACGTGATTTGTCCAAGGGCCCAGATCATATTCTGGTTCCCAACAAATGCAGCTGTAAGGATACCACCACCTAGTTATATCTTCCCAGTTTTTTGGGACCCCAGCACTCTGTGATGAGGTTTTGGGGTGATGGTGGGGTGGTCCCCACCCAACGGCCAAGAAAGAATTCTTGAAGACGTCTCTGGTGCAAAAAGGTGATTTTATTAAAGCATGGAGACAGGACCATGGGCAGTAAAAGCTGTATCGGGGTTGTGAAGGATGGCTGGTTTTCAACTACGGAGTGTGGGGGTGGGGGATGGGTAAAGACAAATAAGAGGCCTCCAGAAGGACTTGGATGTGCTAAAGAGGACTCCTAAGATTCCTGAGGCCTTGCTATTGTCCAGCTAAGGTTGTTTTCCCTCTAGTAAGGCATTAACATGAGGACGGTAGGGGATTCCTGGAGAAATGTTATACTCTGTATTTGCCTCAAGTTATTTGGCAACGGGCTGCAGGTTTGAGGAAATTTCATTTTACCTGCCATTTCCCTCTTGCCGTTTTTCCCCACATCGCTACAGAGGGGTGATGTTGGGGCTCCAGGAAACTGAGTCTACAGGTTTCTGGAGATTAGGCTATTGAGAAGATTGCCTTTTTCTTGTAATTTGCCAAGACATTTGCAAACTGATGGATAGCCCTGTCCTGTACGACTGTGATCTCCATCAGTTAGTCATTTGTTTTCTTTCCTCTCCTTCTTCTTTGGGCAGCCAGGAATGCCTGAGGAATATCACATATCTCCCACTGGGGGGTGGGAGAGGAGGGGTGTACTAGCTTATATTTCGCTCTCAGCCTGCCTCAAGCTCCCTCATCACCTCTACCTCTAGAATTTTACACATGCTTTTTCCTCCCACCCTATTCACTCCGTTAACTCATACCCATGCTTAAGACACTAACTCAAACAGGAATCCTTCTGTGACTCATAAGGCCAGGTCAGGCTCCTCTGTCATATCTTCTTTTAACACCATAAAATTGTATTTGTGAAAAATATTTGGAGCCGTTTAAAAGGTTGTATTTGTGAGATTATTCTCATTAATGCTTATCTATTCTAAGCTGTGAACTCTGGAAAAGGTTGGAATCATGTCTCTTTTTTTGACTCATTATTACAACCTCAATGTCTGGCACAGAATAATTGCTTAAAGTATTGGGTGAATGAATGAAGATATTATTCAAAATGGGTACATCCTCTTTGAGCCTCTTCCTCCTTTTCTGATGTAAGGAAATGGGCGGGAATGCAGAGAGGATCCCTTTTAGAACTTTCCTGAAACATCTCCCACAGTAAGGAGGGCAAAAAAGGGGCGTGTGGCCCCTCTATTATTACCTGTGAGCTTGAACAAGCTACTCCCTGGCTCTGTTCCTCAGTCTCTATCCTCCTAAAATGATTATTTGAATAATAATGCCTCCAATGGTACATTTCCTTATCCACTCATTCATTCACTCATTCATTCAGTAAAGAACATTTCTCAAAGTGCAGTCCTGGGACCAAGTGCACGGGGATCAGCTGAGCCACTTAACAATGCAGATTCCTAGCTCCCATGTGAAGATTACAGGTGACCCTTATGCACCTGTAAGTTAAGAACCAATGGCTACAGTGAGTTGTAATTTTAAAAAGTCATCATGTATAAAGTAGTTTGGGGGCTACTTTACAGCACAGAGCCTGCCGCCTGCTCAGTGCCACAGACCAGTACATCTTTCCAGCTTCTTCTCCATCTTCTTCACCCATCTATCTAACCACCTACCTTCCTCCATCTTTTCTAATGGAATACTTCCATTTCTGCCTCTCATTCCATCCTATTCTTCTTCATTTGCTTTCCCCATCTTATCCTAAATATCATATTCTACCCCAAATCAACAGGAGGCCCATCCCTGTAGCACGTGATGAGAGAACTCAAGGAAATGCAGGAGACAAAGATGTGGTCCTCAAGAAGCTTCTAGCAGAGAGAAGAGACCTGGGCCTCTGCACCTATATAAAGGTTCATGGACACACGGCAGCCCGTGGGCTTCCATCTGTGCAAACGGTCTCTTCTCCCCTCTCCTCTCTTGTCCTCTCCCACAAAGCCTGATTTCAGGCTCACCCAAATGACTTTGTGCTTCTCAAATCTTCCAATCCCACACTTATTTGTCACTTGGAGATAAGCGCAGTCACTCATTCACCACATCCCACCTGTAAATTCAGAACTTCTTCCTCCTCAGGGTAATCACAGGGCAAGATTAATTATGCTAATCAGCCTCTACAGACTGACACAATTAACCAGAGCATGAGATAGCCCCAGAAATCTGTATAGGAGCTACCTACCTGCTGGGTTTAATTTCACCATTCAGCACAGTAATTAAAAGGGGGTGCTATTTTCAACTAAAAAGCACAGAGTTCCATCCTCCAATGGAAATTGCAGGTTTTCCAGTTGCAGGAATGTCTGGCCACTTTATGCCCCCACCTTGGGACCTGTCACTGGACATCTCTTTCTTGGGGCAAGGTGCCAGCATTGCAGCCATTTTATTTTTCCTTGGTGGTGGTACAAAATGAAGTACTCAGGGGCGCCTGGGTGGCGCAGTCGGTTGAGCGTCCGACTTCAGCCAGGTCACGATCTCGCGGTCCGTGAGTTCGAGCCCCGCGTCGGGCTCTGGGCTGATGGTTCAGAGCCTGGAGCCTGTTTCCGATTCTGTGTCTCCCTCTCTCTCTGCCCCTCCCCGACTCATGCTCTGTCTCTCTCTGTCCCCAAAATAAATAAACGTTGAAAAAAAAATGAGGTATTCATGTTTTTTTTTAAATTTTTTCAACGTTTTTTTATTTATTTTTGGGACAGAGAGAGACAGAGCATGAACGGGGGAGGAGCAGAGAGAGAGGGAGACACAGAATCGGAAACAGGCTCCAGGCTCCGAGCCATCAGCCCAGAGCCCGACCTGGGGCTCGAACTCACGGACCGCGAGATCGTGACCTGGCTGAAGTCGGACGCTTAACCGACTGCGCCACCCAGGCGCCCCGGTATTCATGTTTTGATACATTTTAAAATCCCTTTGCTTCCCTTCTCTGCTAACTCTTCTATATCTTTAAATTTTTTAATATTTTTCTTTACTTAAAAATTAAAAAGTTGTTGGGGGCCCTGGGTGATTTAGTCGGTTGAACCTCTGACTTCGGTTCAGGTCATGATCTCACCATTCGTGAGTTCGAGCCCCGCGTTGGTGCTGACAGCTCAGAGCTTGGAGCTTGCTTCGGATTCTGTCTCTCTCTCTGCCCCTCCCTGACTCACACTATGTCTCTCTCTCAAAAATGAATAAACATTAAAAAAAATAACAAATAAAATAAAATAAAATGAAATCATAAAAACTTTATACCAAGCATCCTTAACATGTGTTTCATGGAGTGCTAATTCGCCAAGCTGCTTTGGGAATAGAAGGTGACAACTCATGTTTCAAAAGCTCTCATCTGAATCCACTCTTGAGGAGTCATAAGGCAAATTTTTGTATTAAAGCGCTGAAAGGCCTGTTTCCAAAAACACGTTCAACTAGTTAGCCCAATCTTTTCCAATTTATCTTTCCACAGGTTTTAGTTTTGTTTCTCCCTAAAGGTGACCCTAAGACAAAGACTTGAGAAAAGTTTGCTTATTGAGAGATTTCAGGGAATAGAAGTGAGACAGCGTGAAAAGCAAAGCAGGACAGGGAAGAAAGCCAATGAAGAGTAGTCATGAACTTGTTACTGCTATTGCCGATTGGAGTTTAGTCTTGCTGGGGACTCCCTAAAGATCCATGTAAAATGCATTGCAGCATTGTCCTGTTGAAGGATAGAAAAGCTTAGACATGTATCTACTGACTTATTCCCTTATTGTTTGAGAGTTGCCCTAAGGGACTACCTTCATGTACTTCTGAGTTGGTCAGTTGACAAGCCTTCCTCAGCTTTGGGAAAAGCGCAATAGAGAGACATCATGACCCTTAATATGGGACAGTGACAATGGGGGATGGAACTGTCCAGCACAGTGGTGCTAAAATCAGGAGGGCTAAAGGGGCGTGGCATGGTAATCACAGAACCTGCTACCCCATATAATCCTAAAAAGAATTAGAACTCTAAGTTATTTACATCCAAACCACTTATATTCTATGTGCATAAATTTAACAAACACTTATTGGAAATTATTACTGCTTTTCTGGTTCACCTCCTCTGCCCCCCACTGGGAATATAAAAGACTACATTTCCAGCCGCCTTGCAGTGATTAATGCTGGTCAGTAGCCTAAGAGTAGACTTGTGTACGCCACTTCCAAGCCGAGGCAGTAAGAGTGTCTGTCAAACTTTCCATTCCTCTCTAGACATACTGAGTATGGTATAGAGTGGCACCTACTGAGAAGCCCACAAGAAAGGAGCAGACTGGACTCCTGTGTGGCCTTGGGGGGAACTGCCCCAGTGAGCTGATGTGCCATGGATTTGGGGTGAAGAGTAAGTCAGATTTCACCTGTCAATCCACTGGGATTTGAGGCCTTTTTTTAAAAAATTTTTTTAAGTTTATTTATTCTTGAGAGATAGAGAGAGACAGAGCATGAACAGGGGAAGGGGAGACAGAGAGGGAGACACAGAATCCCAAGCAGGCTCCAGGCTCTGAGCTGTCAGCACAGAGTTCAACATGGGGCTCGAACCCATGAATCACGAGATCATGACATGAGCCGAAGCCAGACGCTTAACCGACTGAGCCCCCAGGTGCCCTGAGGCTTTGCTTTTTATCACAGCAAAGCCTAGCCTACCTTGAACAATCCAACTGCCTTGGAGAATACAGCCACAGAGAAGCAAAAGGTGGCTGTAATTTCTAGGATCTTCCTTACACAGGATATCTAATATGGGTCAGCTAGTGTTATAGCAAAAAAAAAAAAAAAAAAAAAAAAACAAAACAAAAAACAGAAAAACAAGGAGAAGATAAAGAAAGATCGAATTGTTGCCTGTGTTTCTTAGTATAGCTAATAGAGAATCCCAAAGACAAGTGAAGATATTGTCTGGTGAGTGACCCAAGCCCTGCATAAAAAATGTCTTATTTCTGCAAAATGAGATGGCCCAGAGGGGGCTGTTTGATTTGACTGGAGGAGATATGGACCAAACTCTTCCAAAGCCAAAGGGATCTAGGTGTTCTGCTTCTATGTCATACTCCTGACTCTTTAAATGGGCTCACTGATCCATAAAACATATTCGTGCTGGTCTAGAAATGCGAAAAAGTGAAGCAACGTCTCCTACCCTTGTTTATTCCAATTCTAAATTTTTACTATATTATTTAAACTAGCTCTGAAATCTTGACTCTGTAACCCTTGTTCAAGTATTTTTCTGCCCCTCTTTGGGGAATCCAATTACATACAACTTTCACTGTTTGAATTCACCTTAGAGCTCCTGAGTCTCTGTTAATATTTTAAAATTCTCTTATCTCTCTGTATTTCATTTTGGATAGTTTCTATTGCTGTCTTCAAGTCCAGTAGTCTTTTCTGCTGTCATATCTAATCTTCTGTGAATCCTACCTAGTGTTTTTTTTTTTTTTAATCTCACACATTGCAGTTTTCATCTCAAGAATGTCACTTGGAGCCTTTTTTATATATTCATTCCATATATCTGTTTAAGTTTTGAATATTTTAAATGCAGTCAGAACTTATTTAACGTTCTTGTATGCTAATTCTAGTATCTGTGCCAGCTCTGGGTCAGTTTTGATTAATTAATTCATCTCCTCGTATGGGTTGTATTTTTCTGCCTGTTAATTTTTTTTATTGGACACCAGGCATTGTGAGTTATGTCTTCTTGGGTGCTGAATATCTATGGATTCCTATAAACATTCTTGAGCTTTCTTATGGGACACAGTTGAGTCCCTTGGAAAAGTTTTATCTTTCAGATCTTGCTTTTTGGATGTTAGGCAGGAACAGAGTAGTGCTCCGCTTTGGGCTAATAATTCACCATTGTGAGGCAAGATCCTTCTGTGTATTCAACCCAGTGCCTCATAAATCAGAAGTTGGAAGAGGCACTACTCCCAGCCCTGTGTCAGCAATTAGCACTGGCCACCACTAATCTTTTCAGGAGGTTCCTTCCCTCACATCTGGTAGTTTATTCACATACATGTGCTAATCAGTGTAGAGCCAAATATTCAAGGGGTACCCCTATTCAGATCTTGCTATGTTAAAAGAAAAACGCCTTACCTGTTTAAGGTAAGGTAATTTCTGTTGCTTGCAACTGAGCATAATCTTGACCTCTCACTCTGTGCCTTCCCTCCGTAGGGAACAGTTTTGGTCTGTACCATTACCCAAACATATAAAACAAACAGGTCAGTTCTGCTTGGAGAACTTCCCCACTCCAACTTCTAAAGGGCTAGACAGAATCGATATGGAAACAGAAACCAAAAGGTGGGAATTTTTTCCATAAGGCTAAGTAATAATTACATCACTGCACTGATCGCATGTGATTTATGTGTCAGACACTGGGCTAAGTGCTTCACATGAATTATCTCATTTAATTTTCAAAACTGCACTAAAATGTAGAGGTTAATATATATAGTTAACCAATATTTATGGATTATTCGATTTATGGATTAGAACTGTTCTAGGAACCATGGGCGTTGCCATGAATTCTACAAGGTATTTTCCACCCACGGAATTTACATTCTGGTGAGGAGACATGCAACAATTAAGTGAATTAATTAAGTTAAAATACGAGGCTATGAACAGATCTCTGAGGATCATGAAAACATAGAATGTGACAAAGGCAGAACATTGGGTTACCCTAGATCAGATCATTGTAGGGGGGGTTGTGTCTCTGAGGAGCTGTTTAAGGTGAAATCTGAATGACAAGAGTGGGACAGTCTTGTGAAAATCAGGGCACTGAAGGCAGAGGTGCTTAAAGAAGAGCAACAACTAAAAGGAAACAACATGAGCCAGAGTGGCTGGAGGAGGAGAGGGCGAGGCTGGAGGAAATGAGGCTCCGGGCACTGGGAGGAGCCTTCAGGAAAAGTCAGGAACGACCTGGTGAACCAAGGTCAGGAGTTGTTATTCCATTCCAGATGCAGTGGCTGCTAACTGGAGGATTTTTAAGCAAGAGAGTGCTTTGGCTTGATTTATGAATTTACAAAACTCATCTAGATATTCCTTAGTGAGTACATGATAGGGGATGAAGAGGGAATAAAGTAAGAAAGTTAATTAGGAAGGTTTGCAACCACTGAGATGGTGGACAGACTCAGCTTGGATACAGTGACAGTAAAGATGAAGGATGATGGAGAAGAAACTAGAATGTGTCTTGGAGGTAGAGTTTGCAGAGCCCACACATAGGCTGGCTATGAGCTATGAGAGAGAAGAACCAAGAATTGCTCTTGGGATTCTGGCCAAGGCCGCAGAGAGAAAGAGAGAGAAATAGAGAGAGAGAGAGGAGAGAAGGAGAAATTATATATGACAATGATTATATACCTTGCCAAAGGGCACAAGGCTAGAACATAACATTCATTTATAGTGTATTTATTCATTCATTCAACAAATATGTGTGAGTTTCAGGAGAATTATGAGTGGCCAAACAGTCATGGTCGCTCATGGAATCCACAGGTGCAGAGGAAAAAAGAGTATAAATAATTACACACACATGGCCAGATACACAGAGTATTTGCCTTCATTATTAAAGGGCTTAAAGAACTCTAAAGTTCAAACTCAATCATTATAACCCAAAGCTCATGCTATGGTAGACTGAATTTCCCAGGGTTTGAAAGGAGAAACCCAGGGGTCAGGACTGTTTAGACCCCCTCTGCTATCCCACCTAGCCCACCTTTTTCTTTCCTCGCCTGCTTGTTCCTCAGCCACAAGCCCTTTTGGATTTTTTTTCTTTTAATCCTTCTCCTGTGCTGTACTGGTAATGATTCCAGGAGTCTTGGCAAACACTCACTGAATACCTACTGTGCATCAGGCTCTGGGCTGGTCACTAGGGAAACAAACACGAGTAATAGATCTTCCTCTCCTCAAGGAGCCCACCGTCTAATTGGAAAACAGAACCAGAATTGATTTTTTTAAATTATGTTTATTTTATTTTTGAGAAAGAGAGACACAGAGACAGAGTGCAAGCAGGGGAGGGTCATAAAGAGAGGGGGACACAGAATCCGAAGCAGGTTCTAGGCTCTGAGATGTCAGTACAGAGCCCAAAGCAGGGCTCAAACCCATGAACGGTGAGATTATGACCTGAGCCCAAGTGGGTGCTCAACTGACTGAGCCACCCAGGCGTCCCAAGAACCGATTATTTCAATCCAGTATAATTAGTGTCATGATAGCAATAAGCACAGGACACCACTGGAGCACAGGGGAGGGTCCCTTAGACTAGAAAAAAGTAGTTAGAAAGCTCTATTAAAGGAAGTGATATAAAGAAGAAGAATGGCATAAAAACAGACACTCAGATCAATGGAACGTAAAAGAGAACCCAGAAATGGACCCACAAATGTATGGCCAACTCATCTCTGACAAAGCAGGAAAGAATACTCAATGGAATAATGACAGTCTCTTCAGTAAGTGGTGCTGGGAAACTGGACAGTCACATGAAGAAAAATGAACCTGGACCACGTTCCTACACCATACACAAAAATAAACTCAAAATGGATGAAAGACCTAAATGTAAGACAGGAAGCCATCAAACTCCTCGAGGAGAAAGCAGACAAAAACCTACCTGACCTTGGCCACAGCAACTTCTTACTCAATACGGCTCTGGAGGCAAGGGAAACAAAAGCAAAAATGAACTATTGGGACCTCATCAAAATAAAAGCTTCTGCACAGCAAAGGAAACAATCAGCAAAGCTAAAAGGCAACCAACAAAATGGGAGAAGATATATGCAAATGACAGATCAGATAAAGGGTTAGTATTCAAAATCTATAAAGAACTTTTCAAATTCAACACCCAAAAAACAAATAATCCAGTAAAGAAATGGGCAAAAGATATGAACAGACACTTCTCCAAAGAACATCCACACGGCCAACTGACACATGAAAAAATGCTCAACGTCACTCACCATCCGGGAAATACAAATCAAAATCATAATGAGATACACCTCACACCTATCAGTGGCTATAATGGCTAACATTAACAACTCCAGCAACAACAGATGTTGGTGAGGGTGCAAACAAAGAGGATCTCTTTTGCACTGTTGGTGGGATGCAAACTGGTGTAGCCACTCTAGAAAACAGTATGGAGTTTCCTTAAAAAATTAAAAATAGAATTACCCTATGACCCAGCAATGGCACTACTAGGTATTTATCCAAGGGATACAGGGATGCTGTTTCGAAGGGACACATGCACCCCAATGTTTATACCAGCACTATCAATAACAGCTAAAGTATGAAAAGAGCCCAAATGTCCATGGATGGATATCCCACATCTTCTTTATCCACTCATCCATCCATGGACATTTGGGCTCTTTTCATACTTTAGCTGTTTGAGTGGATAAAGAAGATGTGGGATATATATACAATGGAGTACTACTCGGCAATCAAAAAGAATGAAATCTTGCCATTTGCCACTACGTGGATGGAACTGGAGGGTATTATGCTAAGCGAAATTAGTCAGAAAAAGACAAATATCATACGACTTCACTCATATGGGGACTTTAAGACACAGAACAGATGAACACAAGGAAAGGGAAGCAAAAATAATATAAAAACAGGGAGGGGGGACAAAACAGAAGAGACTATTAAATATGGAGAACAAACAGAGGGTTATGGGAGGGGTTGTGGGAGGGGGGATGGGCTAAATGGGTCAGGGGCATTAAGGAATCTACTTCTGAAATCATTATTGCACTATATGGTAACTAAATTGGATGCAAATTTAAAAAAGAAATTAAATTTAATTTAATTTAATCAAATTAAGAAAGAAAGAAAGAAAGAAAGAAAGAAAGAAAGAAAGAAAGAAAGAAAGAAAGAATTCTGCCTTGCAAAAAGCAGAGCAAAAAAATTCTAAGGCAGACAGCAGTCCAAGTAAAATCATAGTCTTGCAATAACACGCGAGTTCCAGGACGTGCTCCGACCATAGGTGCAAGGTGAGGAAGCAGATGAGGTTGAGAAGTCTCAGCCTGGCCCCACAGGAAATTCCTTACAAAACCCCTTATTCTGAATTTCCTCCTCTCTGTCTCTCTCCCTTCTTTTCCTTTTTCAGAAAAAAAAAAAAAAAAAAGGACTTCCCAATGCAAATTGGAATCTACATTTAAAACACTAGATTCCATTGGTTTTCTTCCCATCTTATTTTCTAAGGACCTGCTGTATTTCTGATCAAGGATCCTCTTTTGTTTGGGAGCGTTTTCATCTGAAATTCTTTCTGTCCCTCTTCCATCCACCTGCCGCCTGCCGCCAGTTTCTTTAACTAAAAAGGGAAACTGCCAGGGGGAACATGTCAGGTTCTTGACAGACTCTACTGTCTGTGTATATTTTAAAACACATAAAAGGGCTTCTAAGTTGAGCAGGGGCATTCCCCAGCTTCCTGGGTTTCTGTTCCAGGGACTGTCGTCCAATTTCACCTCCCAAGGCCTGGAGTTTGGAGGCTCCTTCTGGGAGTTACAGTAATGTTTAGGGAAGCCCCCCTGGGATAGGCCCTTGAACGGTGTTGCCTCATAGAGACAAATAACGTTGAATTCTTCTGCTGAGCGCTCAAATGATCCTTTTAGCTGTCCAAGGCACACATGAGCACATGGACACACACATCCAACGCACATGTACACGTATATAGGCACATGCATATATTCTCAAGTTCTTCCATTTATTTTCTTTCACACAAATGTGAACTCTTGCAGGATGCTGAGAATTGTGCCCCATTTTAGGATTCTGGCCCACTGTAATGTGTGTGACAATTCTTTCTGCTCCTGTCCAGCCTACTGAGTATTTCAGGGAGAATCCCCTATGGTTATTTTGTGTACACAGTTGATTTTACTGTCTTTTATCCCATTTCTGGAGAAACCGCTCAGAGAATTTCAAAATACATTCCTCTTTTCTGTTGTTCTCAGAACCCAAGATGACCTATAAGAATTCACAAAAATAGAACTAGTAGAAAGCTTTTTTAAAAGCCAGGGAGATGGAGAGATAACTAGATAGACCAGCAGAAAGAGAGAAAATGGGAAGGCACACTAAGAGGAAAAGAGAATATGTAAATATACAACCCATAAAATTGCACCGGAAAACTCGGTTTTTAATTTGCCTTTGAGCTGTCTGAAGACCTGAGAAAAAAATATTCTTTCAAATCACCTTTGCCTTCCCCAAACAAGAGATCATGGCTGTGGTCAAAAAGATTCATCCTGTAGCCCTCGATTCTGGTCCCGATTTGGACTCCATAGTTCACCCCCTAGAAACCCTGGACCTTCTGGTGCATCTATTCCTGGGTCTGTTAAATGCGGGCACTGAGCTAGAAGTCCATTCCGGGTCTAATACCAAGGACTTTATAAATAACTTACTTATGGTTTAGTGGTTCTGCCCAACAGATTCCAAATTCGTCACCCATTTTCTGAAAAAAAGAACCTTCTAGATCTTTAGCCTCCATTTCCCAACTTGAGTACTTCCCAGTCCTGTGCTCCCAGAGATTTGGGGAGGGGAGGGTGTACTGGCTGGACTCAGGCCTCATGAATCCCACTTCTGGGGCTTGGGGACATGCACTTAAGCTGCTTAGGTGATTCTGATGTTCCTCTAGGGCCACTGAGGCTTTAGAGTTCCCTACTGCTGCTGTAACAAATTACCATAAACTCATTGGCTTAAAACAACACAAATTCATTATTTTACAGCTCTGGAGATTTACAAGTCCTAAATTAGTTTCGCTAGGCTAAAACCAAGGTGTCGGCAGGGCCTCCTTCTGGAAGAATTTGGTTCTTTGCCTCTTCCAGCTTCTAGAAGCTGCTCAAATTCTTTGGCTAGTGGCCTGAATCTCTCTTACTCTTTCCCTTGCCACATTTCTATCTGGACTTGGACCCCGGCCCTCCTGCTTCCCTCTTTGAAGGACACTTGTGATTCGATTGGGCCCACTCAGAGAATCCAGGTTAACCTTTCCATCTCAAGATCCTTAAAGGAGTCACATTAGCAGAGTCCCGTTTGCCATGGAAGGAAACACATTCACATGTTCTGGGTATGAGGACGTAGACATCACTGGGGGCCATTTTGTAACTGACCACATGGTCCCTTGGTTTCATGGGGGCTGAGCAAAGGGGCTCCAAATTCGTGGCTGTGATTTTTCTCTTGTAAAACCCAGTGAACTGACTCTAGGAGATACCACTGGAACATTTGTTAATAACAACATACCCACGAGTACTTGGTCACCATCTACATTGTATGTCACATAGAACTCTCCAATGCATGAATGCACATATATTCATCTCCGAGGACAGAGTCGTGTCTATTAAAATAAGAGGATTTAGGGACAAAACCAACCTGATCAGTCTTTTACCCTGGTCACTTACTTAACTTCTCTGCTCCTCAGTTTCCTCATCTGCGAAATGGGTTCTCACAGCTATTAACCAGCAGTTAGGATTAGAGCCCTATGCTCAGCAATTCTGACTCCCAGTTCCTATACTTTGCTTGGTGTGTGTGTGTGGCCAAAGGGGAAGGATGACAAGGAAGGCAGTTTTCTTTCTTTCCCTCTAATACAGCTTAATTTTTGTTGTGAGTCTCAATTCCACCAAACAGACAAAAGTAAAGCTTGGACTATTCAAGATTCTTCTTCCTCTCCTTTCTCAAGGGATTGTGGCTAAGTCCTGGGGCTTCCAGAATGACATCATGAGAAGAAAAGAAGTGGGGTTTTTCTCTGCCATTGTCTATTTGGGCTACCACTCCCTGAGAAGTGTTCTTTCCCTTCTGGTCAAAGCCCTGGCCTGTCCAAGCCTCTGTCACTCTCAGCCTCTCGTGAACATTTCCATGTTCATTTGGTTCTGCTTTCTCAGGGCTTGGGGAACAGGGAGATGCCCAGGGGTTCCCCCACCCTGCCAGCATCTCTCTGCTCTCTGCTCTGTGCTCACCGCTGAGGCACCTGGGACTCTGTGCATCTATTTCAGGACAAGTGGCCATTTCCATTTAGCCTCTCCTGCTCCCAGATAACAGAGGAGGAGACATTTTAGGGTCTTGCTATTTTTAACCTGGGCTCTTTCTACCGCACTAGGCTGGCCATCTTCTGGAACAAACCAAGTCAGACTCCTATCCCAGTTGCTTTATGAGGCTGAGGACAGACCAAGGGGACCCTCAGGACTAGGGCTCCTACCGCTGCTGTGATTCCTCTGCTAAAGGAGCTATATGTGTGTCCATCCCGTATACACCTCTCCTTGGCAGTGAAAACTGAGAAGGCGGTTGGAAGGGCTGTAGACAGGATAAAACACTTCTGCTTAATTGCCTGGGGAGGGTCAGAAACGACTCTCTGTTCGGCTTTGTGGAGCTAATTAGTTGGAAAAGAATGTGCTCAGCACATAAACAAGAGCCTTTTTCCTATAAGCAATTAGAAACGACCCTAACCTTGTTCATTTCAACACACGCCCCACCACAAAGTTGGAAAGACACCAAAGAGTTGGAAAGACACCAAAGTTGGGGCTGGCTACTGCTTTTGTTAATCCTCAAACCTTTGCATTTAAAGACTGATCATTCTTTGTGAAAAGCTTCTCCTCTTTGCTAATCCCCAAATATTCATTTTCAGTGGTTTAGCAGTGAAAACGGCAGACTGGAGCCCTAATTGTGCCATGGAGGTATATCTACCAGGGTTACTACAACCACCTGTCCTTCTCCTCCACCCCCCACTCTCATCACACAGACACTGTTTTCTAATTGATCATTTATGTGCCCCTACCCTCTGCCACCCTGTCAACACTATAAGACTAAGTGTCCATCCACCACCGTGGGCTCAGTGCCCTGAACAGTGCCTGGTGCACAGAGGTGCTAAGTAAATCATTGTGGAATAAACCAACGAATGAATGAGTGTATGCCTTCCCTGAGATGAAACGTAGAACGTGCCACAGGTCACTGCCGGGGTGTCAGGATCTGCAAATCCGCAAAGCCAAGAACTCGGAGAATGGAAACTGTTTTCCCCCAAGTTGTCTATAAAATTGGATGTCAAAACTGAAGTGGGAAAGAATCCCAAGATGGTAGATCTCTAGTTCTGCACACTTTATTAAATAATCAGGGCCACTATTTATGAAGCACGTGCCACATGTAAGCACCATGATGAAGCACTTTGTGTACCTCCATCCCTCCTCTTGGTACTTGAGTCGGATCTCTTCCATTGTCCCACCAGGTTTACCCCCCTACTACTGCATGGATCCTCTCAACCTCCGCTTCTAGATGGATTCAACCAAAGGGAGGCATCAGCAGAATTAAGGTGGAGGGAAGGAGTGGAGAATGGTCCGAGTATTTCTTTCCTGGGCTCCCTCCCTGTGTGTTCACTATGAGTGAGCTGACTGCATCACCCTGCTGAAGACTCCTGTCTTGAGCCCTGTGCATACCAGTGCCTTCTCTGGGTACCAGTTACCACCTCTTTCTCTTACCTTTTAAGCTCTGGGATGGTTCTGGTTGCCTTCTGTTACTACCCCAGGGGAACTCACTATGCTTTGTATGTTTCTTTAAGCCCTGCCCACACTTTCTCCATGATAACTGTCCCATAGTGAGGGTTATTAACAGCTCTACTTTATTTTAGTTTTAACTTTTTTTGAGAGAGAGAGCAAGCAGGGGAGAGGAGGAGAGGGAGAAAGAGAATCCCAAGCAGGCTCCATACTCAGCACGGACCCCATGCAGGGCTCGATCCTACAACCCTGGGATCATGATCTGAGCCAAAATCAAGAGTTAATCACTCAACCAACTGAGTCACCGAGGTGCCCCAGTAGCTCCCTTTTAAAGAGCAGACATTACGTCTCAAAGAGATTAAGAGACATGCCCAAGGTCAGAGTCAGCCAGAGCAGATCCTCCAACCTAGGTCTGTGTGACTGTATTGCTGACATGCCCTCTCCCCACCTCTAAGAGAAGAGAGTGGCTTGTGCATCGAGCTGGAGATAGAGCTCACAGAAAGAACTCATAGAAGAATGTTTAGTGGCGGCCAGGAGCAGAATTCTCATTTCGGAACTCTACCTCCGCAGATGGGCACTTAGAGCTTGGCTCCGTGGGTTGGCAGTGGTTCATTGAGAGTTCAAACCCCATCACAGACACGTGTGGGTGAATAAGTGGCAGGGTCTTTGGTTCTTCTAAGTGCCTGATACAGGCGTGCAGATGCGTGGGGGTGTGAACAAGAGAGCCTCGAGTGTAGTTCCCTCTTGGATACAGCCTATAAATATGTATGTTGGGTCCCATGAATCATTTAGTGCTGGGTTGGTTGCATTTTTTATGCTTTCAGGGATGGTTTGACTGACTCAGAGATGTTGGCAAGCACCCCCGAGGCCAGAGTGGAACCAAAGGCTTGGCAGAATTTGGAAGATCAGGTATTTGATTTCAGAGCGATAAAGGTTTGGGAAATTGCACAACTTGCAGAATGTGTTTTCACCACTGATTACCACGGTGCCTTTGAGCAAAGTCACCTCACTTCTCTGAACCTCAGTTTCCAAGTCAGCAAAGTGGGAGTAAGAGCTGAATGAAATGTGTGCATATCAAGCGCCAGAGCAAGACTTAGAACAGACATACGTAGGTGTCAATCACCCCTCTTCTCCTTCTCAGCTTGCTCCAGCCTGCAGCCAAATCTGAGTGCCCAACACACTAACAGTCAGGCCTCAGAGATGAACAACTGGTAATGGGTAAACGATGCCTCTCTGGTTCTATGGAAAGCTCCTGAACGGCAGGTGTATCTGTCAAGTCACACTGGAATAACAACACTTCACTCCTTGGTCTTGTACCATAGACCCTCCTCGCCCCCAAGCTGAGTATCTGCCTAGACATCCTTTATCATCTGTCTTCACTCCATCCAAAGGGCTATCCTAGAAGCTGCCACATTAGAAAAATGTTACCCCACTCCTGAACAGAGTTGACTCTACGTGGACCATGGATAAGCATCTAATCCAGTCAGATCCCTTCCCCAAGAACTGGGGATCTGGAAGGGAGCAAGAAATCCCATATGTCTTCAGAACTGTAAAATGGTAAAGTGTAAGAGGTCTTGGTAAGAATTGGAGAAGACCAGTTTTGGGGAGAGAGAAAGGGAATGACCACTCAGAAAGGAGGTGGAATGAGAGAGGAGGTCATATTAAGACTATTCAATGCTGGGTTCCAGTTGGACCTGACGCCCAGTCACATTGCTCTCTGAGCTGCCCTGGGTCATCCCAATACTTCATTTTTCTGAAACTCATTGGATTTCTGAACCTCACTGGATCACTTGCAACCAGGAGTCAATGGCCAGGTAGCAGACTGACATCTGTTAATTTGGTTTACAATTTTTTTTATGTTGAAATAATTTAAGACTTACTGCCAAGTGAGTTTTCCTCCACTGCTTTGAATTTGCCATTTATAAAATGAGGAAGATTATTTTCTGGAACTGTTTTTTTTTTTTTTTAACAAGATGTGGCAATGATAATATCAGACTGTCAGAGAAGGTAACATAGGGTTAACTGTTATTTCAAACAGGTTGTAAGATATTGTCTGGTTTTCACCATCTGGAGGAGGGAAATGTGGGTTCCCATTTTTCTTTAATTATTAAGTAAGCCCTTTTCAACTTTTAGCAGTGAAAGACATCCTAAAAACAAAGGCTATATTGTTGCAACACCTGTATTCAAATTCAGGTTCAACTAATTTGTAGTAAGTGCTTATGTGAATACTTTCAGTGAAGTAAGTTCATTGAAACTTAAAATAACTCTGAAAAAGAGATTTCATTGTCTCCATTTTATAGATAAGGAAACCAAAACAGATACATTAGATTTGTTCGTAGATGGTAGAGTCAGGATTTGAACTCAGTTCTCTTTGTTGTATACCATGGTTCTCCACTCTACAAAGATGCTACTGGGAATCTATCAGAGAGGATGATGATGATGATGATGGGGCTCCTGAGTGGCTCCGTTGGTTAAGCGTCTGACTTTGGCTCAGGTCATGATCTTGTGGTTCAAAAGTTTGAGCCCTGTATCAGGCTCTGTGCTGACAGCTCGGAGCCTGGAACCTGGTTCCGATTCTGTGTCTCCCTCTCTCTCTGCCCCTCCCCACTTGCACTCTGTCTCTCACTCTCAAAAATAAATAAACATTTAAAAAAATTTTAAGATGATGATGATGGTGACAGGAGCCATAAAAGTAATATTTGCAAACATTGATTGCCTTGCTGTGTGACAGATACTATCCTAATACTTAAAGGAATAACTTCATTTCTTTCTTTTTAATATTTGAGAGAGAGAGAGAGAGAGAGAGAGAGAGAGAGAGAGAATGAGTGGGAGCGAGCAAGAGTGAGCAAGCAGGGGAGGGGAGGGACAGAGGGAGACACAGAATCCAAAGCGGGCTCCAGGCTCCAAGCTCTCAGCACAGAGCCCCATTTGGGGCTCGAACTCACAAACTGTGAGATCATGACCTGCGCTGAAGTTGGATGTTCAACCGACTGAGCCACCCAGGTGCCCCTCATTAATTTTTTAGAGTCCTTGTGAAACAAAGCTCTTTATTATTCCCAAATTTGAGGACAGTGAGGCTAACAAGGGTTAAGCAACCTGTTGGGATCGAACAGCTTATTCGTGCCAGGGTTGGGATTTTACACCAGACCTAGTGGCAAGTGGAATCACATATCTGGCTATTGTGGATTCCAGACCCCACTTTTGGCCCTACCCATATCACCCCTCCTCCACTGAGAAGAACAAAGAGAAACGTCTCCTCCTCAGAGCAAGGTCCTCAGCATCCGTGTCACCATGACAACGAGGCCTAGTCAATTTCCTTACAAGGAAGGGAAAAGCAAAAGTCAAACAGAGCTTCCGAGGGAACATTCTGTGGGCAAACACTGGGGCCAGTGTGCTCGGGCCTCTGTGTCCTCACTTAAATAGGGTGAATCACTCCTGGAATTAGAGCTGGGAGGTGGGCCAGGTTCCTAAATAGGTATGGTTAATGGTGCTCTTGGAGAGCCTTCGGGTCACTTTGAAAATTAATCCTTTTTCCTTCAGAATCTGAGCTCATAAATGAGCAGATTAGAAACCAAAGGGCAGAAACAAATGAGAGTTCCTGGCAGGGGATTTGAGAGCATCACAGCTTTCTTCCTAGGCTGACATCATCTTGTCTCACCTCTTCTGCCCATCCTCCATCAAGGTCTAGTCTGTTTGAAGACTGCCAACTCCCAAAAGAATGTACACTCCAAAGAGTCAGGGTCCATGTTAAGCTGGTCACCAGTGCCCGCTCAATGCCTAGCACAGTGCCTGACTCATAGTGGGTACTCCCTAATTCCTGATCAATGAATTGATTAATTGAAGATAACACAAGCAATGATTGGGTTGAGGGAGAATGCCTTTGTTCCAATATTAGAAAATTCAAAGCAGAATGCTCTGACCTCTCTAGGAGGTGACATTTGAGTTGAGATTTGAATGACAAGAAGGGGCAAGTTATAGGACTATGAATGAAGAGAATTCCAGGCAAAAGAAACAGCACATTCTGAGGTGGGAAGGAGCCCATTGGAGACACAGCCAGAGACCTGTGGGGTTAGCGAGAAATAGGGTTGGGTGGAATGAGAAGCCAGGAAGTTGAAGAGACAGCAAGGGTCAGCTCCTGTAGTGAGGGTCTGGAAGGGAAATTTTATTCTAAGTGCGATGTGAAGCCATCGAGGGGTTTTAAACAAAAAAGACAAAGGAAAAAAAAATACATGTCATTCACTCGGTGTCCCCAAAGCTGGGTATATAACAGGTGCTCAGAAGTTGGATGAATGAGCTGAGATAATGCATATAAAGTGCTTTTTAAACAATGAAGAGTTTCAGAAATGACAGTCATCATCATTTGGAGGAGAATAAGACACTGCCCCCAGTACCATTCTCTTAGATCACAAAGCAATTACAGACTTCTGGGTAATGAGGGTGGAAATCGAGAGACACCTGCTGTTTGCAGAACTTCCTTTCTGTTAAAATGATTTCAAGCCACACCCAAATACATGGTTTCAAAAGCACTGGCCAGACCCCAGAAGAATTACCATGAAGAATTCACTCTTGCCCATCTGAGGCCAAACAAGATCAAGGAAAAAGAAAAAAGGTAATAGATTTTCCCTAACCCTGACATTTGAGACACATGGGGCCCCAATACGCAGGAGGGACATTCTGATGAGGTCATGACTCCATCATTGACCTGTATCGCCCCAATACTGCCTTTTCTATTATATTCTCTTAGAGGCCGTGGTGGCTGGAATTGCACATGGTGCAGGAAGCAAAGAGTAAGCACAGAAGTTGTTTACTGCCACCTGGGACATAAGATCTGAGCTCTGGAGTGAGAGGAGTCAGGGAGGGAGACATGGGTAGGAATAGTGAGCTGTGGGCAATGCTTAATGCGCTGCTTCTGTCAAGGTAAGGGCTACATACCATATTCAACAGTCCGTGCACAACTTCCCACCGCTACGTCAGTGGAGCAGAGACTTTTCTTCGCTCACACTTAATATACAGCTTCATCAACATGGTTGGCAACAGAGTACATTTGTCAGCTGTCCAGCAAAAGGGCTGAGGGAGTAAGGTCCAACAGGACCCAGGTAGACAGTCAGGCATAGAGAGGAAAATTCACCCCCACTGTCGATCAGCACACTCCAGGCCTACCTAAGCCTCTCTTCATTTCTGAGAAAATGGAAGACGCATAAAAACCCAACAATGTGGCACCAATGAAACAAGTTCCTATCACAAAACACATGGAACATTGCACTCAAAATGCATAGAAAGTGCACAAATTTTAGAAAGATTTACTGAACAAGAAAAGAAAATTTAAAAAAGCATCTGGTATGCTCTCGATAAAATTCAAGGCAACATGAGCTTATAGGGAAATGCCTATATAAAGTGAAGTACATCCATATGGTAGAATATCATTCAGCCATTAAAAACCATGTTTTCAAAGACTAAATAATAACATGGGAGAAATGCTACAATTGAATGCTGTATTTTAAAAATGGGATTTAAAAACAGTGAATGCCAAAGAAGCCCAATCTGTACCTGAATGTTCATAGCAGCTTTATTCATAATAGGAGAAAACTGGAAAAAACTCAGATGTCCTTCAATGGGTAGGTGGTTATACCAAACTCTGGTCCATCCATGCATTAATACATGCAACATCCTGGATGGATCTCAAGGGCATTATGCAGAATAAAATGAATCAATCCCAAAAGGTTGTATCTGTATGATTCCATGTAGGATGTGACATTCTTGAAATGACAAAACTATAGACATGGAAGCAGATTAGTGTTTGCCAAGGGATAAAGATGGGGTGCAGGGGTGAACAGAAGGATACAGTATAAGGGAGATAGTATAAGGGAGTTCCTTTTTGGTTCCATGAATGTATACAGGGGATAACAGTGCACAGAATACATACACAAATACACACGCAAATAAATTCATGTAAAGAAATGGTGAAAAGTTAATAAGATCAATTGTCTAGGAAAGAGTATTTTACCAATGTCAACTTCCTAGGGTTGATACAGTGCTTAAGTCCTACAAGAGGACACCAGTGTGGGGAAGAAGGATGAAGTGTTCATGGGATTCTACTTGAATCTATAATCATTTCAAAATAAAAGTTTAAAAATGTATACTAAAGAAATACAAATTTTGACTAAAAGGAAATAGTCCATTATATTAGCAGTGATTTTTTTTTCTGGCCAATGGAACAAATGGTCATTTTTATATTCTGTATACTTTTCTGTATTTCTAAACATTCTGCAGAAAATATATATTAATTTTAGAATCTGAAAAGGACTTATTAATTCAAAGTTTAGTGATGGGAATAAAATATTTGATTGATGAAGCATGTCCAAGGGAAAAAAATATATATGATAATGTTATAAAAAGGAATTGGGTGAGGGGCGTCTGGGTGGCTCCGTCAGTTAAGCGTCTGACTTTAGCTCAGGGCATGATCTCACCGTTCATGAGTTCGAGCCCCTCATCAGGCTCTGTGCTGACAGCTCAGAGCCTGGACCCTGCTTTGGATTCTGTGTCTCCCTCTCTCTCTGCCCCTCCCCTGCTGTCTGTCTCTGTCTCTGTCCCTCTCTCTCAAAAATAAATAAACATTAAAAAGGGGGAGGGGTTGGGTGAAAGAAAAGAGAAAAAAAGGTTCTGGTAAGATACAGCAACCTTGCAAGGAAATACAAAATGTAGCTGCAAAATTAAACCATACACTAAAAGCAAGGCAGAAGACTAGAGAAGCTAACCAGTGATGTGTTACACAAACAAAACAGGTTCAGAATGTAGCGTAACGGAACAAAGAAATGAAAGAGTAAGAGATAAGATGACAGATGTTAGGACCAAGCACAGAGATTCATCATACCACTACATGAGGTTTCCAAAAAAGCAATCATGAAAGAACAGAACAAAAGCAATAATAAGATAAAATAACAAAAAAGATAAAATAACAAAACACCTTCCAGATTTATGAATGACCCGAGTCTCTAATAAACACACAAGGACACCATCTAGGAAATAATACGATAAAGTTTTAGAATCTCAAGGACACATTCTTAAAATCCTATGTGTAGCCAGGCAGAACAACAAAACAAAACAGCTTAAAAATGGTTTACCTAGAAAGACTGAAACATCAAACTGGTCTCAAACTTTTATTCCATATCATCAAGATTTGAGAAAGAGAGATTATGACCCAATAATCTGCACTAAATCTCCAAGTTGTTATTAGTGTATGAGGCAATGATAAAATCATCCTAGTAAGCAACAGCTGGCATTTGAAAAGGTTGGCACTCATTAAATTATCAACAAGAGCTTAATGCAACTAGAAACAGATTAAAGTCCTTCAACACAATTTTTAATTGTCTTAAGTCAATGGTCACCATCATATAAGGAGATAGTTCCATTAACATTAATAATAAGACTAGCAGGCTTTTATTTATTAATGTGCTAGATAGTTTAGTCTAGCCAATGGGTCATGGGAAATAAAAGAGCAAGGAAATTCATTGCTTCTTCCATACGATAGAAGTGACTACTTAGAAAAAAAAAATGGCTGAAAAAAAGGAAATAATAAGTATGTTCTGTAGATAATGAGTTGCAAAATCAGTATGTCTACATTTTTCCTATATATGAAACAAAGGAATTAGAAAATATAAAGAAAAGAAGATTTACAGTAGAAATAATTAACACACAAAAAAGAAAACACTGGAACTAATGGTCAACACACACGCATGCACGCACACACACACACATACACACACACACAAGCAATCGTAGCTGGAGGTTATACATGAAGATCTGAAGAGCTCAAAATGCCATTTTCCTGAATAGGAAAACTTAATATTATTAATACTAATAATTATTAAAATATCACTTCTTCTAAGATCCACTAACACATTTAATTCAAGGTAAATCAGGATTCTGAAAGGGATTGTTTCATAATTTCATAAAACTATTCTAAAATTTATTTGAAAATATAAATGGATAAGACTGACCAAGATATTTGGGGAAGACATGGGAGAGACAACATTGAGGGCATCTTGATCTGCTGGATATTAAAATTCTAAGATACTATGGGGGGGTATTGGGGGGGGGGGTCAGTCAGTTGAGCATCTGACTTTGACTCAGGTCATGATCTTACAGTTTGTGGGTTCAAGCCCATGTCAGGCTTTGTGCTGATGGTGCAGAGCCTGCTTCAGATCCTCTCTCTCCCTTTTTCTCCCATCCCCCCTCAAAAATAAATAAACATTAAAAAAATGTTTTAAATAGCTACACAATTATAAAACAAGATACTCCATGACATAGCAATATAAGATACTTAGTGCTGGACAATTAATGACCTATTTGTTATGAAGAAAAACAAGTCCTAACATGACAACAAACACCAAAATCAATCCTAAGCAAATTAAAATATTAAATGAAAATATGTATTAAAAAATCATTAAAAGGTGTAGATATTTATTTTATGTCTGAAAAGTAAGAAATTTGTAAGCAGTAGAAGCAAATTAGTAAGCACTCAACCAAGTCCATAACTTAAACTATAAACAAAGCAAAACAGCAAATGAAAAATAGATCAGGTCAATTTGGTATGCTTAGCATTTGAATCCATTAAAACTAAGAAAATTTGGTGGATAAAATGGCAAAAGGATGCGTATGAACAATTCAGAACAAAAGAAGCTCAAATGACAAACTGATGAAAAATGATCAGGATTGCTACTATTTAGGTAAACACAAAACGAAAATCTAAGTTGCTTTTTTCCTATCAAAAAAGAGAAGTTTCACAGTACCATTACTCGATGTTGATGGAGATTCAGGGACTTGGTCAACTGTATATACAGCTAGTGGTGAGGCAAAGTGGAATAAACTTTGCAGTAAACAAGTTGGAAACCAGTTCAAAAGGTCTTAAAAACATTCAGTCTCCCTGGCCCTGTAACTCTTCCAGAAATCTACCTGCAGAAAAGACTCATGGATTTATGCTCCAGGACACCAAAAATAGTCAGTCAGGTGAAAGATATCTACTAGAATTTTACTACTTGGCCACTCCAGGGACAGGGGAGAGACCTGTCTGGTTGGTGACCTTGGGAGGAGACTCTGGGTCTGAGCATTGCTGCCTTCTCATCTCTCCTCCATTCAGGTGGGATTTGTCTCCCCACAGGGAGGATGCCTTCTGGTTTCTTCTGACCTTTGTTAAGAGCCCTGCCCAAGAGGAGGCCTGAGGTTTGCAAGAACTGCCTGTGTCTGCCTGAGTAAGCCTGACACATTGTAGAGATAGAGAGAGAGAGAGAGATAGGGAGAGAGAGATGATATAGATAGATAGATAGATAGATAGATAGATAGATAGATAGATAATAGATAGATAGATAGATAGATAGATAGTAGGTAGGTAGATAATAGATGATAGATTAGATAGATAGATAGTAGGTAGGTAGATAATAGATGATAGATTAGATAGATAGATAGATAGATAGATAGATAGATAGATAGATAGATAGTAGGTAGGTAGATAATAGATGATAGATTAGATAGATAGATAGATAGATAGATAGATAGAAAGATAGATAATCCAGCCATAAAAAAGGAAATCCTGCCATATGCAACAACAGGGACCGACCTTGACGGCATTAAGCTCAGTGAAATAAATCAGACAGGAAGACAACTCCCAAATGATCTCACTTATGTGCAGAATCTGAAAGCAATGAACTCAAAGAAACAGAGAACAGGTTGGTGTTTGCCAGGAGCTGGGGACTGGGACAAGACGAGGATGTCTGTCAAAGGGTACAAACTTCCAGTTAAAAGCTGCATAACTCGGGGTGCGTGGGTGGCTTAGTTGGTTGAGCGTCTGACTCTTGATTTCGGCTCAGGTCATGATCTCATGGTTCATGAGTTTGAGCCCTGCATTGGACTCTGCAAGGTCACCATAGAGCCTGCTTGTGATTCTCTCTCTCCTCTCTCTGGCCCTCCCTCTCCCTCCCTCCCTCTTCCTCTCTCTCTCACTAAATAAACTTTAAAAAAGCTGCATTAAGTGCTGAGGATCTAACATACAGCATGGTGACAACATGTTGAACAGTCAATACTATGTTGTATATTGGAAAGTTGCTAAGAGAATACATCTTAAGAGTTCTCACAACATACACAAAATGGCAACTGAGGTGGGGGATGTGTAATCATTTCACAATATGCACATGCATCACGTGATCTCGTGATACACCTTAAATTTATACAATGTTATATGTCAACGATATCTCAGTAGAGTCAGAAAAAATATTCTTGACTGTGTGATGTCAGGGGGTCCTTTGTTGCCTCACCCTAAGCCACGTCCTCCAAATTAGTAACCATCAGGAGCCAAGGTGACAGTTGGATCTGCACCTGCCCTAACTCCCTGTGTGTAGAACCCTTAGTTGGCTTAGAAGTTGGGTGGGAACAAGAAAGGTGCTGTCCATTAACACCCCTCTCAAGCCCCAATTCAATGTAGGTTATAGTCACGTACCAGAAACAGGACACCATAGCTATCGTAAGTGAGAGAACTCCATATTACTTTCTCTCTAGGATGGAATATCATACGGACTGTAAACATCATACATCAAGAAAAAGGTGGACACTATTCAAACCTGAACTAGAGAAAGCATGTAACAAAAATAGTGCATAAACCAAACATAAACATAAGTGTGATCATAAACAAATTGTGATACCTGGTGGGAGAGACCAGTAGAAAGTACTTCCAAGTGCCAGCATTTATCTATAGGTGCTGAAGCCATGGCTGATTCTTATTTTCGCCCTGTCTGCCTCTTGTATTATATAAATTCCCTACAATATGTTTGAATTGCTTTTATAATCAGAAAAAAAAATCCCTGTTATTTTTGAAGAAAGCAGCATTTTAGAGGTCACAGTGACGACACGATTTGTCCTCTGCACATCAGGAAGGACAAACTCTGATTTGGGCCCAGAGCACTTTGAACACATGAGGACAAACCCACCAAAGGTTTATTCTGAGACAATGCAGTGCACCTGCTCTCAGTCAGGGCATCTGACGACTCTGAGACCTTGTGCGCCCGCACAGGGTCTGTGCATCCATCCATGTCCCGACACATGCCAAGAGCAATGAGCGAGCAGGGCCCTGCACCCAGTGTCACACGTGCAGCCTGCAGGGGTTCGGTCCTCACATCAAAGGAGTGAGGCATGGCAGGAAGGCAGACATGCAAACAGACTGAGGGGTGTGGCCCACTAGATGCTGTGCTCAAGATGTGCACACAGCCCTGTGGGGAAAATGCAGGAATTAGCATCAAGTCTCCCTGGGATATTCAAGGAAGGAAACATTTGGTCTGGGTCTTGAAGGATGAGGAAGAACCAGGTGGATGGGCCAGGTGGGCAGGGTTATTCCAGGCACAGCAACATGAGGGAGAAAAAGAGCAAGAGACAGATGATAGACAGACAGACACACACACACACACACATGCACACAGAAGAATATATATAGCTATTGGTATCCTAAAAATTCTACATTCAATGGGAGGGTGCACCAGCTATGGTTCTTTGGTCATAGACCACAGAAACTCTAACTAAGGGACAGAGGGAACTTGCTGGAAGAATGTAGAATAGCTCTAGGAATCACTTAAGTTGAAAGCCGAGGCTCAGAAAGTGCACCCCCAGGAAGCTTTAGAACAACCACACTGGTCTCTTCTGGAAGCTGCAACAGGTTCACTCATGGGGAGTCCACTGTTTCACTGAAGACTAAAACCCAGGGAGAGAGCTTTTGTGGAGTCACATGTAAGTCACATAGCTCCTGGAGTTTTATGAGGAGTCCCATAATTGAGATAAAACAATGTCAAGCCTAGGCACTCAATAAATTCTATCTTCTTCCCTTCCTTCCAGGAGCCAAACTGTGGTAAGACCAACACATAAGGTTTCATTGAGATGGACTCAACAGATAGACTCAACAAGATAGACTCAACAACCTGAAGGCACGCATTTATGTGCCATTTGGCTGAAAATGACGGCAACCAACTGATTCCCTTCCCTGAGATTTCCAAGGCCCTTGCAGTCCCGAGGCAGGAAGTGGCCCCATATGGAAAACTCAGGCCAACATTGCTCTTCAAGCTGCCGGGAACACTGCTCCAAGCCAAATCCAAAAATAATCCCATTAGTCACATTCGAAGTGCTAAGCAGAAACAAAAAGAAATCAAAATTAATTTCAGTACCTACAATGACAGCAGCAATTAAGGTGACAAGATTATGGAAATCATCAGCATCTCCCGAGATCTTTGCCTGAGGGGGGAAATATCCAGTAACACAGCAGGACTGAGAGCTAGAGGGACTTGGGTTGTGGTCTGATGAAACTCACTGTTCGCCACATATGGGCCCCCAGCCCTCAAGGATTCTTCTCCAAATAATAATAATGTCTTCTGTACCTACTATGTGCCATGGTCATTAGGTGATTACCTCTAGTTTTCCTGCCAGCCCTACAAGAGGGATTATTATTCTTATCTTACAGATGAAGAAACTGAGTCACAGAAAATTTCAAAAAATTGCCCAAGCACACACAGATGGAAAGTAGCAGAACCAAGACTGGCGAGGACCATCCCACTGCCCTATTTTTTAGATAACATTTCAGATAACCAGATAAAGTCTGTCTGATCCCCCAGGCTTCTGCATATGTGCTCCATTCCTGTGCTAGGAATTGAAGGAAGACAACTAGATAGAGTTTGGGTGTTCTGCAAGTTGCCCATTTCCCTCTTTCTGCCTTCCAGTTTGTGTTGCTGAGAATGGCTGCTAAAGGACCCCCGCGTGGTCATCTGAAAAAGGCCCAAGCACAAGAGAAGAGCATCTTGTTCTGAAATCTCAGGGGAGATAAATTGCATCTTGCTGTGCAGAATGACAAAAACAATCATTAAAGTCAAGTGGACCTGGCATAAGGGAGTCCAGGCAGCAGTGAAAAGCTCTTTGTGGCTCTGTCCCCTGGTTCACTCTCCCGGGAACAGTGCCCTTCTGGGTACTTTATATACACTTATTGATCACCTCCGGGGAGGCCTGGGTAATGGAGAAAGCAAGGTGGCCAGGATTGCTTTTATCAGGATAACAATGAGTGGCTGTTCTGGCCTAATTACATCGCTCAGTCCAATTTGGGGCAAATTTGAAGGCTTTTAGAGCAAAGAAGCAGGAGCAGTTACCAAGTGTCTTCATGTGTATGGTGGAGGGTAGATCAATGCCAACAATGACCATAATTATAAGACAGTAACACCACCCACCACTAAACTGTGCTGTGGTCCCCAGTTGACAGTACCCCTCCAGGGAACATATTTTCATTTCTGAACCACCAGTCCTGTTTCCTGAGGGTCAGGAGAGGAACGCAGAGGAGTCAGAGAGTCAGAACTGGTTTGAGGAAGTTGGGGGGATTTTTTTAGCTTCATCCTCCTGTGCTGAAATCTCCTGCAGCGCAAGCTTGTCTTCACAAAGCGTGCCAAGGCCGATGATGAAGGATTGTGGGGCAAGCTGAGGTCAAAGGGCAGGCTAACAGCACCCCCCCTCCAGGTGGGACGTGTAGGATATTCTTTGGACACTCCCGGCTACCCCACAAAAACGAGAAAGGACAAAAAACAAATGGTTACACTGATAAGAGTCTCCTCTGGTTTACCAGAAAAAGGCAATCCCATCAACACCCTCAAGTGCAGGAACTTCCTACCGTCTTCATGTTAACGCTTTACTAGAGGGAAAAACAACCTTAGTTTGACAATAACTAGGCGTCCAGTAATCTGTGAGTCTTTAGCATATGAAAGTTTCTTTGGAAACTTGCATTTTGACTTGACCTCCCCCAAGTCCATGGTATATAACCAGCCATTCTAAACAACCTCGCGGCATCTCTTCCGGCCTACCAGTCCGGTCCCCGTGCTTTAATAAAATCGTCTTTTTGCACCAAAAACTTTTTCAAGAACTCTTTCTTGGCCATTAGCTCCGAACCCCACCATCACCCCAAAACTTCATCAGCCCGGGTCTGTATCTATTGTAGAAAGCCTTGTCCCCTACATCTGTTGGTGGGGGTAGCATTTAATCCCTAATTTCCAAAGACATTTGTTGCTCTTTTTTGACGATACTTAGGACAAGGTCTCTGACCCTGGCCTACTAGCCAGCTGTTTAATGACCCACGTCATCTGTCAATGGATCTAAGTCCCTCTCAGAGACACACAGGCTTTTGGTAAGAAGAATATGGTAGATTAGCCGGTACTTTCAAAGACTCAACTAAGACTCAGATAAAACAAGAGGCAAATAAGGAGATATTAGATCATTAAAGCCATTCTGCCTTAAGTAACTATCAATTCCCATGGGTGAGGGAGAGACTAGAGATTCATGAAATTCTTTTTCCATTCATTCATTCATGCCTGCGTGCATGCATTCACTCAATACTTACCTACTGAGCACCTACTAGGTACCAGGCACTGTTCAAGGGCTTGGGGAAGTTTTTGTACAACAACAACAAAACGCCAAAGATCTCTGGTTGGGGTGGTTTACCTTCCAAGGTTTGAAGGAGGAGATGTTCATATAGCAGGAAGTACAAGGAAAAGGACAATTATACAGTATGACTGGCAGTGACAAGTGCAGTGCAAACAAAGGGAAAGCAAGTATCCAGAGGGAATGGGATGAGGAGGAAGGAGTTAACATTTTAAATAGGATGGTCTAGTGGAAGACATAACTTGGAGGGAATAGTCAATGGGAAAATCTTACGGTGGCAGTGTGCTTGGCTCGATTAAACAAAAACAAAGAACACATTGGGGTCAGAGAGCTTTTAAGGGTGGAGAGTGGACCATCTCAGACCACGTAAGCCATTTTAAACATGTGGAAGAGGAGCCTGGTGGGGAGGCAAGTGGTGGTGGGGTGGGGGCTCAGTTGGTTAAGTGTCCAATTCTGGATTTCAGCTCAGATCATGATCTCACAATTGATGAGTTTACGCCCCACAAGATTGAACCCCTTGAGACTGAGCCCTGCACTGACAGTGCAGAGCCTGCCTGGGATTCCCTCCCTCTCTCTCTCTCTCTCCCTCTCTCTCTCTCTCTCTGTGCCCCCCTCTCTCTCAGAATAAAAAAATAAATAAAAATCTGGCAGAGGAATTGCACATGTACATTTTAGGCACTCTCTGCTGTTCTATATGAGGTAGACCATGATGATGATGGTGATGATGATAATCCCCATGTCAGTGATGAAAACAATGAGGGTCAGAGAGGGGAAGTAACTTTCCCAAGGTCAAAGTCACCCAAATGGGAAAGAACACAGCCGGGATCCTAGTAGGAAGTAGCCGACCTGACATGATTAAAGGGATTTTGTGCCGACAGATGTTTTCCCTGTAGAACCTCCAACTGGGCTAAGCATGTCCCTCTTTATTCTTCTCCTTCTAGCAATAGGCTTCTCTGGGGCAATGGTTCTTTAACAACAGTGTACTAAGAATCACCTGAAGCTTGGGGCACCTGGGTAGCTCAGCCCGTTAAGCAACTGACTCTTAATTTCAGTTCAGGTCATGATCTCATGGTTCATGGGATTGAGCCTTAAGTCAGGCTCTATGCTGACAGCTCAAAGCCTGCTTGGGATTCTCTCTCTCCCTCTCTCTGCCCCTCCCCAACTTGCACACGTGCATAGGTGCGTGCTCTCTCTACCCCCTCTCAAAATAATAAACATTAAAAGACAAAAAAAGAATCACCGCCCCCAGCCTCATCCTGATTCAAGACATCTGAAAGATCCAGGAATCTATGTTTTAAATAAGTAACTAGGTGATCTCAAGGCCAGAGGATCCAGGACCAGAACGAGGTGTTTTGAGAAACCCCACTATTAGTGCCAAAAACCTGACTGTGGGTGAATTTCCCACATGTTTCCTTCCAGGCCAGAGAATCAAACATAATGAGAAGAGACCACTGTAGGGAGCCTACCAGCTCTGTAATGGGCTGAGGGTATTCCTGTGTCTGAATCACCCCTCACCAGGGGCCAGAGCAGCAAACAAGATTGTGCTCATGTCTGGCTGTTGGAAGGCTAGAAATAAGATGAGCTTCCTGGTACGTGTGGCCTGGCTCAAGAAGAAGTCATCTTCAAAGCTGTTTGTTTCTCAGGTGTCCAGAATATTTTAATGATGTTTGTTCTTTTCTGATTACAAATATAATTAATTAATGCATGCTTATGGTAGAAATTACCACTATGCATAATGAAAAAAAAGACCATTCCTTTTAGTTACCACTCTTCCAGGATAACCACCGATGAATTTTGTATCTTTCTATCTTATGTTTTTTAATTGTCTTCCTCCCTCCCCACCCCACCTTGCCCCTGCCTCTCTTCATTTCTGTCTCTCTCCTAATCTCTCTGAACTGTTTTTTCCTTCTCTGTCATATGGGGATAAAAATACCTACCTTTCAGGATTATGTAATGGATGCTTAATAAATTACTCTACACCTACTAGTATTCAACTTTGATTGTGTTTATTTTCTTCCTCTTGACATTCTGTAATGAATATTTTCCATGTGTCATTAATTACTTTTCAAAAACATGACTTTTAATGGCTGCATAATACAACATCATTTAATGAACCACATAATTTATTTAACTATTCTATTATTGAGCTTTGAAATGTTTTCTAATAGTTTTCTATTAGAAATTTTTCACTTAGAAGTAACACTGACTGTTTAAATCTTCTACTTCCCTGCTTTCCTTAGGATAGACTTCCAGAACAGGAATGGAAAGGACAGTGTAAATATTTTAAGTCTTTCTATGCCTGTGCCAAATTATTTCCCTATACTGTATACTTCCAACACCATCACCAGCATTCAGATTTACCCAGAATTTAAGACTTGTGTCAGAAATGAATGTGTGTCAGCATAATAATTGGTGAGAGTGAAGAGTGAAAAATAAAATCCACAGAGTGAAGAGGAAAGATAAAATCCACGATAGAGTTAAAAAATCATCAAGTCTTTGGGGGGCGCACATAGCACATTAAACTCTACAAGGGAAGAGACTCAGAAACACTAATCATTTCCTACACACTGCTCACTTTCTAAGAGACGTTCATCAGAGCAAAAACATAATTTTTCACTGGCAGGTTTCTAATATTAGTCCATATCTCCAAAAACCCTCCTCTCTTATGGTCCCTATTGCTAAATTCCAATCATCCTGAAGGGGATTGATAATTGTGGCAATTGCACCAAATGATTGCTACCTGCGGAGGCAATCACTTCCATCACCTGCAGAACTGATGAGCAATTCATTATCAAGAATTTAATTGCTATAAACCTGGGAGGAAGAGATTTCTTGTACGATTTTCAGGATTTTGTACATTCAACGTTTCTGGGCACCAAATTGGCTTTCATGAACAGGGATTTGAAATCAGGCTGGGGCGGGAGGGTGGTTACACAATGGCAAGTACGGTAGAAATATTGGCATAGCCTGTCTTGAACGCACATTGTTAACTTTTTAAATGGGATGCTGCCTCCATGAGTGGGGTAGAATCTTTTTGGACGATGACAACAATCCTGGCAGGAAGCCCAGAGCTGGTTTCCATAAGCAATGCAAAAAAATGCTGGTTCAGAAGGGCGTGTAAGGGCTATGGTGAGACAGTATGGTTTCAGCATTGGAACCGGATCTCTGGACTCAGATTCCCTGGCCTCAAAAGATTGCTCTGCTCCCCTGTCTTTACTGGGTGAACTTGAATGGACTTAGCATATCCTCTACAATTTGCAATGGAAATGATGATAACAGTGCCTGCCTCATATGGTTGCTGCAAAGATGATCTGAGAATATCCATATAAAGTTTTGGGTCCACATAAAGTAAATTATTATTATTCCTATGATACTGTAAAAGTTTCCGGGGGCGCCTGGGTGGTGCAGTCGGTTAAGCGTCCGACTTCAGCCAGGTCACGATCTCGCGGTCTGTGAGTTCGAGCCCCGCGTCAGGCTCTGGGCTGATGGCTCAGAGCCTGGAGCCTGTTTCCGATTCTGTGTCTCCCTCTCTCTCTGCCCCTCCCCCGTTCATGCTCTGTCTCTCTCTGTCCCAAAAATAAATAAACATTGAAAAAAAATTTTTTTTTAAAGTTTCCTTCATTTTCCTTATATGAATTTGTCCTTGGACCTCAAGTATTCTCACCACCAAGAACTATATTTTTAATCATTTGATCTTCTCCTATGGACTCCTTGTTTTAAGAAACTACAGTAAGGAGAAGGGGAGTACTATTTATTGAAGACCTACTATGTATTACGAACACATGTCATGGCATTTAATCCTTAGGAACTACTTTTGAAGCTATGTGTAATTTTGCATGATTTTTGCATGGTACTACTGTGAATCAGAATTCAAATCCTGGTTCTCCACCTATTATCCATGTGATTAAGGTTGAGGACATCTCCCAGCCTCATTTTCCTCACCTCTAAACAGGCAGAGCGATAACCCTTACCTCACCTTCCTATGACGGTTGGCACATAGTTAAGTGCTCAAATAACACTGGACTTTATTTTTATTTACTAACTACTTACTAACAGTACAGACGCTGAGGTTCATTTAGATAAGTTAAGTACTATTCCCTGGATCACAAAACTAATTGGTGAGCTGAAATTTGAATCCAGATCTGGTTCCATAGACCCTATCCATTTGACTGGATCACAGCAACAAATGACACTAGTGTGGTAGTCATTCATTCATTCTCATAATCTCATCCGGCAGACAACACTGTAACTACCAAATAGACTTTCTTACCAGTTCATGACCAGCAGACAAGCATAATGTGACGAGGTTGTGTTGAAAACATTCCTTGTTTTCTCATGTGTGCTTTTCTTGCGGAGTTATTTTTTGAGGCTTAGAAATGATAATTTAAAGTTATATTTGCTTATTAAGTAGGAATCATTACTATTTTATCATTTCTGCCCAAAGGAAGAACAATACATGAAACTTCAGTTACTCTGTATAGATTGGATATTGAGAAATGTAAATTTTCTGTTGAGTTTTTAGAATATAAAATACAAAAAGGTTTGGATACCTAGAGATAACAAAATTTAGCACATGGTTCACTTTTTGGCATCAACTATGTATCTTCAGCTAAAGATAAAACTTGGGCTGATGTTCATACAGTGAAAGTAACTGCTAATAAATCAACTAATGACACCCTAGAGAATAGTTGTATACCCTCTGAAAAGCCATTTATAAACTGAAATCAGATCTGTACTTCTTTTGGGGAAATACATCATGGATAGGAGACCCTATTGCTAAACATGGGGAATTCACACAGAGTTGTGATATTTGAAACATTATTTCGTGCAAGAAAGCAAAAATATATAGAATAAACAAAGGAGACCTAAGCTGAAGATCATGAATTATAGCATAAAGAGAAATAAATGAATATTGTTTATTGTCTGCCTGTGTCCAGCATTTTCCACAAATATGCTTGAATGGAAACCTCCTGATAGAATCTTGCTTGCAACCAAGGTGAAGTAAAAGGGACCATATTTATCTTTCTACATAAAACAACTAAAAATCTGGGTGTAATAAATGAAACATCTGTTTTTACATATTGGACTTCAGGCAGTCAAAACAGTAATCCCTAAAAGAAAGAGACCCAAACAGATCCAATGCACAAATTATCCCAACTAATTAATGGAGAGAGTTTTCAAGCCATGTTGAAGGGAGGGGAACTCAGGCAAAATCCAGTGTTCTCTCTGAGTTGAGATGGAGCTGGAAATTCACAGAGACCAAGGGGATAAGAGTTCACAGGGAAGAGTCCCGGAGAGTAGAGGATAGCAGACAGAGAAATCTGGAGAAGATCCCTCTCAAATCTTAGGCTGAGTACCAATCAGCACATAAGTGTAAGAAAAGTACCAAATCTAGGGAAAGAACCCCTTGAAAATCGCAGAGGGAATAATCCCCAGGGAACAAAGAGCCAGGACAAGTGCCTATCCCTGAGAATGAGAATGGAAAACCTCATCATTTGCAGAGCAATTGGGTAAAGTACACAAAAGGATATTGCCTTGGTAATAGGGGACAATGAGCCCTAGACCAAAGACTGCTCAGATTCCCCTTAAAAAGTCTGAAAGGCAAGTCTCAAAAGTATCAAAATGTTCTGAAGTGATTTAACTGCATCCTAGAACAAAGCTCAGGAATATTTATAGAAACACAAAGTTATCCAACACCTAACTGGGTGAAATCACAATGTCTGGCATGTAAATGGAAATTACCAGGCATTCACAGAGGCAGGAAAATATGATCCATAATAAGAACAATAACAAATTAATCAAAACACTTATTTCCCAGAGATGACACATATGATAGAATCAATTAGATAAGGATATTAAAACAGTTATAACTAGATCCCATATGTGCAAGAATGTAGAAGAAAGATTGAGCATGCTAAGTAGAGACGTGGAAGACATATAAAAGACCAAAAGGTAACTTCCAGAGATGAAAATTACACAGCAGGAAATCAACAGAAGATTAGACATTGCAAAAGAATTGTAGATTTGAAGATATACCAGTAGAAACTTTCCAAAGTGAAATACAGAGGGAAAAAAAAGAATAAAAACAAATAGAACATTAGTGAACTGTGATCAACTTCATCTGGCCTAATGTATGCATAATTAGAGACCCCCAAAGAGTAGGGGACAGAAAAAAAATAATTGAAGAAATAATGAGTAAAATTTTTCTAAATGTCATGAAAACTACAATCCCAGGGATCCCCAAACTCACCAAACCCCAAAATGCAAGAAGCATGAAGAAAACTACATCAGGACATGTGATAATCAAATTGCTCAAAACAGGTGTTAAAGAGAAAATCATAAAAGTAGCTAGAGAAAAAAGGCATATTGCATACAAAGAAGTAGAGGAAAGCAACAATATTTTCATAAGAAACAATTCAAACAGGAAGACAATAAGCAATATCTTTAAAGTACTAAAACAAACAAGCAAACAAACAAACAACAAACACCCTGTTGACCCAGAATTCTATACCTGGTGAGAATACCTTGACTTCATATAAAAGTCTGGGGCTACATGAAAAAATGCAGAGCCCTAGAAATGGTAACAGAATAAATGTGTGTGTGTGTGTGTGTGTCTGTGTATATATATATATATATATATATATATATATATATATATATGTGTGTGTGTGTATATGTATGTACATATATGTGTGTGTATATATACACACATATAAATTTAAAAATTATATATATACATATAACAGCATATATATGCATACATACACTTAAAATGTGAGAAAAAAATCCTATATGTGTGTGTGTGTCTGTACATATAATATACACTGTTACATATATATATAGGATTTTTTTCTTACATTTAAATTTCCTTAAAATATAATCAGTTAGTAAATCAAAACTATTAACACTCATAAAAGCCTGTTTTGTGGATATCATTATCCACATTTTAGAGATGAGAAAACAAAGTCTTATACAACTGGAGAACTCACCCAGGGTCACAGGTATGTGTAACAATAAAGCCTTTGACCCTCTCGTGGAAGGTATATATTGGTCTACCTGTGAAATGGGTTACTTTTTTTCCCCGTTTACCAACAACATATTCAGAACTTTAGAGAGGCTTAAAAAGGTGTTTAGTTAATTGGAATTGATCAGGATAAATTGAGTACTTTCTGACAGAAGTCTGAAGCCAATGGATTTCACTTCTATCTCAGCCCAATTCCCTCTCTGCCTCTGTTTCTGTATGAATAGCACATTTCTAGTGGTTCATTTTATGCCTCCTGATATTGTTCATTCCTTTCCCTCCTAGAGCTGAATTTCTCTAACTGCATTCCATGAGAGATTAATGCATCTATTAAGTGTGTTCTGTGGTAGAACATAGTGGGAACAGTAAATTAAGCGGGCTTATTTCCTATAGGACACCAGAGAATCTGAACTATGTTAGCATGTCTTATCGATCTCTAAGAGGAAAGAAAATATACGGTATTGCCCATACTAATTTCACCTCAGGAAAGTTATTTGTATAACTCTTTCTAATAGAGCATAACTTAAAATACTCTCTACTGGCAATCAAGATTTCAGGCATGATGTATAGAATTGGTGAATCACTATATTGTACACCTGAAATGAATATAACACTGTATGTTAACTATCCTGGAATTAAAATTTAGAAACTTCATGAAAAATAAAATAAAATAAATGCACATGAACTGTATTTGAATTTAAAAAAATGAAAAAAATTTTAAAAAGATTTCAGGCAGTCAGAGGAGGATATGACTATTATGATTTATGCACCCTTAGCATTTCTGGTGTACTTTGGAAAACACATGTAGGCATCTGAATCAGGTCACTGGCCACAACACAGTGTCCAGATCTACTGGTAACTTCTCTAGTGTTAGTAAGTCATTATTATACATTAAAACATGAGGTGTGCCCAAAAGAAGAAATTGGTATCCCCTCAAGAGACTCCCGGAAACAAAAACATTTCTAAATTGGGTGTAAAGGTTATATTTGCTAACTTGCCTCTTTTGTCCTTTCTGCTAACATCCTTATTGATTATTACGGGATGCAAGTTGTTATGGTGATAAGAGGAGGGCTTGGATGCATGGAGACTGGGGAAGATGGTGCACAGAGCCTAGCCTGATGTTTCTCGACTGTTTAATGTGCATATTTCTCAAATGTTAATGTGCATATGAATCCCTGAGAATCTTGCTAAAATTCAGACTTACATTTACTAGGTCTGGGGGAGAGTCTAAGATTGTGCATTTCTAAAAGGCCCCGAGGAGATGTTGATGCTGCTGGTCAGTGGACCATATTTTGACAGTGTCTACCCCGAACACATGTGGGGGACTGTGTACCCTTTTGTGCTAGGCTTTCTAATGGACCACATGTGGTTGGGTCTCATGGGATGCTGCAGGCAAAATGGTTCTTTATTTGTACAACTCAACCCCAAGAAGCAAGAAGATCCTACCAACCAATACCCTGTGCCCCCAACTAGTAAACACCCTCCCCCCACCAAAAAAGTCCAAACTCTTTACTTTGGGTTTCCAGGCAATCAATCTATAAATTGCCTCTGGCTACCTTATATTCTTTTCCACCATAGTGGTCCTTTGTAGAATGCACTCTTGAGACCCGAATTACTTGCTTTTCTGGGGAAACATCCTATGTTCTCCACCCCCTTTGTCTTTACAAAAGCTGTTCTTTCTCCCTGTATGTTGTCCGCCTGGCGCTGCGATGTCCATCTCAGATTTACTCAGTCGACGAAACCCACTTAGTTCAGGCTCTAGGAAGCCTTCCAAGCACCCTAACCGCAATCAACTGTGCTCTCGTCCACTGCATTCATGAGTATGTATATTAACAAGCTCAGTCTGAAGTACGCTTTGTGTTAGAGACATGTATATCACATCATCTTCCCCTGTTACATGTTGAGCTTTTGATGGTAAGTAGCCTTGTCTTATCTAATTTTAAACTCTCCTCCCTATAGTATTTCATATAGAAATGTACCATAATAAACACTTGTTTAATTAGTTAATTGGGAACAAAATGTATTAGGAAGTCTCTGGAGAAGAATTTACCATCTTATTTTGGAAACAAGACATAAGAAACCTTTTGAGAAAAAATACCAGACTAAAAATAGAAACAGCTATCATATACTGAGAGATTAGTAAATGCCAGGCACTGTGCTAAGCTGTGTTTCACAAATTGCCATTTGCTCCTCACAAAAACTCTATGAGAATAGAAATTACCTCTGTTTACAGAAAAACAAAATGACTTAGGAAGACAAATGACTTGTCCAAGGTTACAGTTCTGACATGTGGATGCACCTTGTAACTGCCTGGGGAATTCTAAGAAACACTGATGCCCAGATCCTGATCCCCAAAGGTTGTGATTTCACTGTTCTGGGGTGAGGCTTGGGTATCAGAGATTTGAAGCTATACAGGTAATTCTAACATGCAGCATAGGCTGAGAGCACTGGTTGAAGACATACAATATGGTGTACAATTGGGTCTGTGTGATTCCACGATCTGGGCTTCACCCTTGGGTTTAGGAAAAGCAGGAGCATTTTGTTTTTGTATAAGGTAGGAGCATTTTAAATTTTTAATTTTTTTAATTTGTTTTTATTTTTTAAGTTTGTTTATTTTTGACAGAGACAGAGTGTGAGCATGAGCGGGGGAGGGGCAGAGAGAGAGGGAGACAGAGAATCTGAAGTAGGCTCCAGGCTCCGAGATGTCAGCACAGAGCCTGACACGGGGCTTGAACTCATGAACCGTGAGATCATGACCTGGGCTGAGGTGGGATGCTTAACCGACTAAGCCACCCAGGTGCTCCAAGGTAGGAGCATTTTAGAGAGAGGTGGCTTAGAGTAGACTGGCAAAGTTGGAGATGGGAGAAGGATCTAATTTGACCACATGTAGATCTGGGGTAGGAGTGTAATTGTTATAGGAAAAAATGTAGTTTCTTGGGGGCACTACATTTTTGAGAGCACTTTTGGCTTCTGAATTGAATTTAGTCTGCAGGTCCTAAAGATCTGACCAAGGATGTCTAGGTAATCTCTTTTGTTGCAAGCATACATCAAAATAGCCCATAAGAAGTAACCACTGTCATACAATAAATGAAGGACAAAGCCTCTGACTACTGAAAAACCTATTTTTTTTTTCGTTTTCCATCAGTTGCCTGTGACCTATTTTATCTTCTAATTACATGGCATGCTGATCAAAAGCCCTCCAAAATTCTGCATGGAGACATTCTCTCCTACAGAAGAGGTGTCTTGCCCAGGCTAATCCTCAACTCAGATAAACAGCAGAGCTAATGGAGGGTCAGGGAAGGGTGGACAGAGCTTGAGCCTCTGCAAGCCATGCAAGGCAAGGAATAAATGTCCTCTGTGTTTGCACAGAGGCAGGAATCTTCTCCTTCTTGACAAATGCTGTGCGTGTGTGTGTGGGGGGGCAGAATGAAGGTTCAGTAACCACCCTCTATTTAGAAGCACAAGGGAACAAATTTGGGGAAATTGCTCATAAGATTGATGCCATATTACTGGAGAAATCCCCTGCAAGGGAGGGGAGGAAGTTGGGAATACAGGTCCCAGGTAATGGGGGCAGAGGAAGTGTCTTCCCCAAGATGGATTAAAGAGGTATGTCTAGGATGGGTGGGAGGATTATAGGGAAGGAGCCAAAGTTGTAACTGGTTGAGTGTATCCATTTTTTTCACTAAGTGAATAAATACAAGCTAGGAACATGCTCTGTGTGAGGGGCCAAATATGGTAAATTAAACCAACCTGGTCACTGTCCTCATAGAGGGAGGTAGTGAAAGAGAAATAAGTAAGTAGTACTGGGGCACCTGGGTGGCTCAGTTGGTTAAGACTCTGACTCTTGATTTTGACTCCCTTAGTTCATGAGTTCAAGCCCCACATTGGGCTCTGTGCTGACAGAACAGAGCTGGCTTGGGATTCTCTCTCTGTCTCTCTCTCTTTGCTCCTCCTCCACTCATGTGCTCTGTCTCTCAAAATAAATAAATAAGCTTAAAAAAATAAAAAAAAATACTGTTGCTGTAGTGTGCTGAATGGCATCCCCAAACAATCATGTCTTCACCGAGCCTCAGAATGTTTGGAAAGAGGGTCTTTTCACATAAAATTATTTAAGATGAGGTCATGATGAATTAGGGTGGGCCCTGAATCCAACACCTGATATCTTTACAAGAAAAGATGAAGAGATACAGAGACACACACAGAACCCTGAGCTGAGTTTGGAGTGCTACGTCTACATGTCAAGAAACACCCAGGATGGCTGATAACCACTGGAAGGTTCCTCAGAGGCTCCAGAAAGAATAAACCCTCTTGACACTTTGATTTCAGACTTCTGGCCTCCTGCACCATGAGAGTATAAATTTCTGCTATTTTGAACCACTCAGTCTGTGGTGATTTGTTGCGATGGTCCAGGAAACTAATAAGAGTAGGGTGGTGAGTATGCACATTGTACTCAGATTTCCAAGAAAATGCATCATTTATATTTCCTGAATTAACCCAATAACCTTCACAAATCCTCATCCTGAGGAGTAGTGGGGGTAAAACACAAATCTAATTTAGACAAGTTTACTCAGTCTGATGCAATACTTCAAATCATCTCTTAAGGTAACCAGCCTCTCCTGATTTCCTTCTCCCTCTCTTTATGCTTTCTCTCCTTTGGGTATTGAATGGGGATCAGGGAGTGGGGAAGGGAGGGGCCTCGGATCTATCCACTCAAGCCCATCCACTGAATCCATGCTCCTCTTGTCTCCATGGCGATGTCCCTTGCTGCCTGGTTTCTGGGCACCCTGCTTGGTAGTGGGCAGTGTGGAAGCCAGTGACTGCCATGAGGCCTCTGTCCTCCCAGCCCAGACAAGGCCTGTGATAGGTCCATCCGTGTTTCTTCTTAAGCTGCATATTCCACTCTCTTTCAATCCCAGGGCCAGATGGCCACCCTGCAGCACCCTACCATGATCATTTGCCTTTGGAGCAGGAACCCCTAAGGCAAGCTCCCTTAGTCATTCTCAGACTTAACATCTGGATCCCTCAGGAATTCAGAAGAAATTCTGGCTTTTTCCAGCCCCCACAAGAGTGAAGGGAGGATTAGGATGTTGTCTCAGACTCTTACGCTAACCACAGCATGCCTCTGACGACGTTCTGAAGTAGCCACCCATGTTGATGTAGGGGACATCTCATAAATCCCTCTCTTCTCCGACCCCTCATAGGAAACAAGAAAGGAAAAACCCTCTTCGATTTTCACCTATCCTGATGGTTTCCCCTCCCTCCACTTTAGCCCAGAGAGGTCTCACCATCTGCTCCATTGAGTTGCTAATCTGTTCCTTCCTGCCTCACCCAAAACAGCAGGAATGGGCCTTCACCTATTTCTTCCTCCTCAAAATGGTGCTTTCTGTTCCACACACTTCTCTTTCCCAAGGTGGGACGTTTCTTCACGTAATACTCCAAAGCTCTCTCCTAAGGACACGATGTACCACAAAAAAAGGTTGAAAAGAAATGTCTCCATAAACTTTTCAAATTAATACCCTATTACCTGAACAAACCAAGATGTGAGTAGAACATTTGATGAGTATTAAGAACAAAAGAAATGGAGTGTCAGTGGCAGAAAATAATCAAAGATATCTTAAAAGAATGAACCCATTTATGAACCTAGTAAACCCTTAATAATTTTTTAAAATTTATTGTGGTTGGAGCATTAGTTGAAGCATGGTCATGGGTACCTCCATCATTAACTGGTAATGGCTGAGAGTCAAATGATAGAGAAGCACGTTCACAACCCAACTGGCAAAGGGCATACGGTTTGACTGGTGTGGACTTCAAGCAGTGTTTCTAAACATAAAAGTCCCTGACCAAATTCACATCATGCCTTCAACCTTTGCACTAAGCGCCAATTCCTCATAAGCTGTACCTCGAGAACCCTAGCTGTCTTTGTTTCTCTGAGCTATGACACCCACCCACTCATCCATCCACTGTTACAGCTTCAGAAATAGTAGTATCTCATTTATATCGGTCACGGACATGCCATCCAGACTGAAGAAGACCCGAAACTTCAGGGCCGTGGGAGCCATGGTGATGGCCATCTCTATAAGCACCAGAAGCACCCAGGAGGCCAGAGTAGTGTTAGTGGCAGACATCAACACAGGGTCAACTTTGACAAATACCAGCCAGGTTACTTTGGCAAGGTTAGTGTGAGGCCTTGCTACTTAAAAGAACCCCAGAATTTCTGCCCATCTCAGAACCACTGAGGTTATGTCTACCTCAACAAGTTATGGAACTTGATCAGTGAGCAGACATGGATACATGCTATCACACGTGGATAAACACAACTGGAGATGCCCCTATCATTGATGCGGTACAATGGGGCCACCCAAACGTCCTGGGGAAGAGAAAATTCCTAAAGCCCATTATTATGATGACAGTCAAATTCTTCAGCAGAAGAGCCAAGAAAAGATTAGGGGCAGAGGGAGGGGGCTCGTGTCTTGGTTTGAAGTCACTCGGAGTTCTTTAAATGCTAAAAAAATCCAAACACAAAAAACACTTTAAAAAAATACGAAAAGTTGGCACAAAAACAGACACATAGACCAATGGAATAGAATAGAAACCCCAGAACTAGACCCACAAACGTATGGCCAACTCATCTTTGACAAAGCAGGAAAGAACATCCAATGGAAAAAAGACAGCCTCTTTAACAAATGGTGCTGGGAGAACTGGACAGCAACATGCAGAAGGTTGTAACTAGACCACTTTCTCACACCATTCACAAAAACAAACTCAAAATGGATAAAGGACCTGAATGTGAGACAGGAAACCATCAAAACCCTAGAGGAGAAAGCAGGAAAAGACCTCTCTGACCTCAGGCGTAGCAATCTCTTACTCGACACATCCCCAAAGGCAAGGGAATTAAAAGCAAAAATGAATTACTGGGACCTTCTGAAGATAAAAAGCTTCTGCACAGCAAAGGAAACAACCAACAAAACTAAAAGGCAACCAACAGAATGGGAAAAGATATTTGCAAATGACATATGGGACAAAGGGCTAGTATCCAAAATCTATAAAGAGCTCACCAAACTCCACACCCGAAAAACAAATAACCCAGTGAAGAAATGGGCAGAAAACATGAATAGACACTTCTCTAAAGAAGACATCCGGATGGCCAACAGGCACATGAAAAGATGCTCAACGTTGCTCCTTATCAGGGAAATACAAACCAAAACCACACTCAAATACCACCTCATGCCAGTCAGAGTGGCCAAAATGAACAAATCAGGAGACTATAGATGCTGGAGAGGATGTGGAGAAATGGGAACCCTCTTGCACTGTTGGTGGGAATGCAAACTGGTGCGGCCACTCTGGAAAACAGTGTGGAGGTTCCTCAGAAAATTAAAAATAGACCTACCCTATGACCCAGCAATAGCACTGCTAGGAATTTACCCAAGGGATACAGGAGTACGGATGCATAGGGGCACTTGTACCCCAATGTTTACAGCAGCACTCTCAACAATAGCCAAATTATGGAAAGAGCCTAAATGTCCATCAACTGATGAATGGATAAAGAAATTGTGGTTTATATACACAATGGAATACTACGTGGCAATGAGAAAGAATGAAATATGGCCCTTTGTAGCAATATGGATGGAACTGGGGAGTGTGATGCTAAGTGAAATAAGCCATACAGAGAAAGACAGATACCATATGTTTTCACTCTTATGTGGATCCTGAGAAACTTAACAGAAACCCATGGGGGAGGGGAAGGAAAAAAAAAAGAGGTTAGAGTGGGAGAGAGCCAAAGCATAAGAGACTCTTAAAAACTGAGAACAAACTGAGGGTTGATGGGGGGTGGGAGGGCGGGGAGGGTGGGTGATGGGTATTGAGGAGGGCACCTTTTGGGATGAGCACTGGGTGTTGTATGGAAACCAATTTGACAATAAATTTCATATATTGAAAATAAAATAAAATAAAATAATTAAAAAAATACGAAAAGTGCCAAAAGTTGGATGTCATTCAATGTCCTCTCTGTCACCTCCATCTGAGAAGGACATATCTGAACATGTACCGCCCTCCAGTTCTCACCTCCAGCTCTATGACCTCCACTTAAGAGAAAAGGGAATTTTGCTGGCCTCTGATCTCTTATCAGTCAAGAGTGTCTTTCAGGTTGGGTGTGACCATTCTGCACCAACTGTTTTATCTAATAGGGGCTGGAAATCTTGGACATCTCCTTGGCTTTCCTCTACCTGGATTTATGGCACCTGTGCTTCCCTTCCCCCAACTTCTTCCCACCTGCCAAGTTGATCAAATCCTCTATCTTCTTCAAAATCACTGATGTCGCCTCTTCCACGAAGTTTTCCCTGATCCTCCCAAGGAAAAGTAGTCATTCCATTCTCTCCAGTGCCCATACCTTGTATGCATTACCATCAGTGCATTTAATATCTTGTATCACATGCATTTATTTACATGATTGTCTCCATTTACTTTCTCAAGGGAGCAAATTATGTCCTTGTCAACTCTGTTGGTTTAGGACAGTGGTTTTCCACCCTAAGCTCACAATGAAACCCCCTGGGGAACTTTAAACACTAAAGATGTCTGGGAGAATCCCCAGAGTTTTTGGTTTAATTAGCCTGGGATTTGCCACTGAAGTGTGTGTGTGTGTGTGTGTGTGTATTTTTTATTAGATTGTTTCTGAATGCCAGGGATAATTCAAATGCACAACCAAGGTTGAGAACAACCATCTTTGTGGCCAGTATAGGTCTCAGTGTATTATATTGTTTGCCATTTAACTGTTTCATGCTCCTTATGTTTAATGCTTTTAACCTTTAGCAGATTTCTCTCTACAACTGTTATTGGGATGAATCACCAAAATATCACTTCTCCCTGAAAAACGAAACAAAGCTTTGAAATGGAAGGCTCCATCCATCAGTGCTCTCCTCCTAGGGCAGCTCATAAAAAACATTCAAGAAATAACTCCCTCTGAAGGAGGGAGGCTGGCTGTTGACTTTATTATTTTTGCATGAAGCCCAGACAAACCCCAGGAAATGCTCTGTGGCCCTGAAGCAGAGGCCTGAAACAGCAACAAACCCGACAGGAACTCCCCTAATGTGTGAACCCCCCTGACTCTCTTCTTACCCAGCCTTGGAATCTGACAACCGCTCAAACTGCTTTCCAATAATTGCCTATGAGATGAGGGGGCGCTGTTAGCTAGAGGCCTGCATCAGTATCGGTGTGAGGTGTCTCCATTTTTTTTTTTCATTTTGACAAAAAGGACATTTCCTATTGTGATGCTCAGATGCAAAGCCAGAAAGAGAATTTGGAGCATCAGGTATGATCTGGGAGCCTCCTGAGAGACCTTTGGCATATTTCTGAAGCTACATAGAAGGAAAAGAACTTTGAACAGTTTTTATCCTAATGATACGTTCAGAGCTTTCCCCACCGGCCCCTCCCTCAGCAGTTTGATCATCTGAAGATAAATTGGAGATGATCTACTATTAATGATGTTGACCCCATTTGCTTCCTGGACCATTAATGAGGAGCCCCACTCCCCTCCCTTGTACCTAGCTTGACCTGGAGGCCAGCCATCTTTCTATGTGGCGCTGATTTATACGTATTCTAATATGCAGGCAAGGGTCAGACGTTAATGAAAGCAGACACATTTTTATTCTTCCCTTTATTATTTTGAAAGCCATATTAACTGGGGCTAGGCTGACCTTATGAAAGCTGCAGTAAGAGCCTGCCCATGAGGGGCAAAGCCATCCCATGCTTGAAAAATATCTTCCCTGAGGCTGATAACCCATCATTCAAAATGCATTCCTTGAGATTTGAGGCAGCTAGCATAGTGCCAGACGACTGTCCCATCCCCATTGGTAATGACACCAAACTTCCAGAGCCACGGGAAAGTCTAAGAAGCAGGGTATGTTTGATGCAATTCATCACTGGGCGTATTAGAGGTGAGACAGAGGAGACCAGAGCTGGCATGAGCCCAAAAAGGTGAGCATGAGGCATTCCTACTGAGAACGGAACGGGCAGACTTGCCATTTTAAAGAAGACTTAAAGAAGCAGTACAGAATATTCATAATAATTACAGCTAGCAGTGGGGGCCCGCATTTTCTATGGGTCTGGGACTATTCTAAGAGTTTGACAGGCATCGTCCAATTTGATCCTCCTAAAATGCTAAGAGGAAAGTACTGCTATTGTTGTCACTCTTCTCTTCCAGATGGGGAAACTGAGGCTCAGGAAAGTGAGGAGTGTGCCTCACATCACGCTGCTAAGAAACGGTGACATTAAAATACGGCTCCCCAAATGGTGTTGCTGACCATGGCGCTATACTGCCGCATTAACAAAGAACTAGATGTGCAGGAGAGTTGGAATCTTAGCATCCGGCAGAGAGTTTGAAGTCCTGGTGTTGAGAGAGACAAGGCAGTGTGCACCAAATATAAGCCCCACACAGTTGGCTCAGGATGCCCTGGTTTCTTGAGCTAGATGCCACCACCAACTCTGACAACAATTTGATATCCATTTCACGTATCATTAGTAAGGCCATGGGGAACCTGGAGAAGATCCCTGGGTATTGGCAAATCGAAGTCAGGCTAGTCAACCAGAGGCCAAAGTACGTCACAGTTTTAAGACACTTTTGGTCTCTTAAGCATAGCTCCATTGGCCTAACCATGATGACAATCAGGCCAAGATCGATTAGTCAGGTGTAAAGTTTCTCAGTCACAGAACTATTGATGATTTGGGATAGGTAATTCCTCATTGGTAGAATTCCCTGGGCATTACGGGATGTTTAGCAGCAAGCCTGACCTCTACTCACTAGATGCCCACAGCACCCTCTGCCCCAGCTGGGACATCCAAAAATGTCTCCAGACCCTGCTAAATGTCTCCTGGGGGAGACAATCACCCCCAAATGAGAAGTACGGTATAGTTACCTAGCTTTCATGTACATCCAAATCACCCTACGGGCTTGAGATTTCTGGGTACCATCTCTTGAGTTTCTGCCTCAGTGGTTCTAGAAAGGGTCTAAGAATTTGCATTTCTAACTGGTTCAAGGTGCTGACCCAAGAACTACCCTTAGAGAACCACTGAATTAGTCCACTCTGTTATGTATGCAGAGCCACATGCATCACTAATCCTGGAAAGGTACAATGGAGGGATGGTTAGATGACTCTGAAAGACCCTTCCTCACCTGCTAGAAAAACAAAGGTTATGGCTTAAACACTGCCTCTCTGTAGAAGAGTCACGTGGTGGAAAGAAGCCTGGCCTGGATATAAGCCTATAAAAAAAAAGAATTTGTTGAATCATTTAAGCTCTCAAAGCCCCCAGTTTCCTTACCCCATAAAATGCAGCTCAGAACAAATGACAAGTATCTACCCTGGGTTGTTGGTGATGTCTCAAACTAAGTGTTCCCCCAACTTTGATCATCCTCAAAGCACATCATAACTTCTTACCTATCTACCTACCAGTTGAAATCAACATTTCCCTTTAAACCAGCTCACTGAAAGGGGGAGGAAAAAAAAAACCTTAATCATCTACTTTATTATATGAAATGGTATCTGTGAAATCACATTCTCCTAATATGCATTAAGATAACTATTAAAAATCTCCATGTACCACTTAAAATCATCTTATATACTTCCTCTGGTTCATGCTATCATCCTCTGGGAACACGGAGACAATTGTGAGGGAGGTTGGTAGGTTGCAAAGTGTATAGATTCAAGGTGATCTTATCAACTTTGTCTAGGCCGGGCAGTTGGAACCATCTAGAAAGTGAACAAATGGCGACACCGGAGTGGCCTTCCCTGGAGTGAGCGAATGCAGCACATGTGTATTCTCCTTCTATTCTTGAAGTCTGGCTGGATATCAGGAAGAGCCACTTGAAACTGTTAGCCCATCACCCTGGGTCTCAAGTGCTTTTCCTAATATGCTATAATAGCATTTCAAAAGGGAGATGATGAATTAAAAGGGCAGAGTAAATTGGAGCCAGTAGGAGTGTTCTTGACACTAACGAGATCCACCTGAGTTTCAGTTATTTCTCTTGTAATTATCAGAAACCTGTCTTATTCCAGAAGAGGCCCATCAGTGGATTCAGCGGAGCCCTTCCTGGAGAAGATATGACTTTAGAGCTTTGCCAATGTCTGCCTGGGGCAGACGACACCTTCACTGCCTGCCTGTGATCACATGGCTTAGTGTTGGTCTTGGTGTCTTCTTGGAATAGGTTCAGGTCCTTAGGCAACTGCTTCTTACATTAAATCAGCAGCTCTCCCTTCTGTGTGCATTAGACTCACCTTGGAAGCTTTTTGAAAAAAGATGGCATGTACCCCACCCCAGACCAAATGAGTTAGAATCCCTGGAGGTGGGATCTATGCATCAGGATTTTCAAAGCAAAAGTAGTTGAGATAAATTCTGCGGGAAAAAAAAGAAAATCCATACGTGCATCCCTGGTTAAGAACACAATCTTAAGTGAAGGAGAAAAAAATCCGCAAATACTTTGAGCCTCCCTGTAGCCAAAGGACCTCTGCCTTAGAGATAAGTGTGCACCAATTTTAGTTCTAAAAACTCCCTGGCCTTTTACTCATGTCCCCCTGAGACACTGACTTTTTCTCCTTTCCAAATGGCAACTCAATCTGGTTTTCACCTCAAGACTCCAAGCAGGGAATAAATCCACACTGTTGAGTGACCAACTCTATGACCTGCACATTTATAAAGTTTTTACTTGAACAGGCACTCTTCTCCATGTTTTACTTACTCAATCTTCTCATTGAGTATATACTATTATAATATTTATTGTAAAAGATTACCATTAGGTTGTCTATCCAGTACAACTACAATTTCTAAACTCACCCACTCACATTTTTCTGAGATCACATCCCCCTCCCTCTTACCCGTGAAGTTACAAGGGGAGCCACCATTTTGCTACAACTTTACTCCCAGCCTTTAGGTACAGATGACTGGTCTAAGGTTAGATATAAAACTTATCCTTGCCAAGTAATCCTTTCCCTGAAAACATAGAATTTAGAATGGGTTGAAATGCAGAGGGAGGGGGAGGGGGAGGGGGAGGGGGACGGGGAGGGGGAGGGGGAGGGAGAGGGAGAGGGAGAGGGAGAGGGAGAGGGAGAGGGGGGCGGGAGACAGAGAGAGAAGAAAGGGCTTCTGCATGAATAATCTAGTCACATGTAAACTAGAGGCATCAGCAGTGTGTGTGTGTGTGTGTGTGTGTGTGTGTGTGTGTGTGTGTGTGTGTGTGTGTAAAACTAAAGGAAACTGTTATCCAGTGAACAAGAAGACGGTAGCAAACATTTAGGGAATCTCATATAATGGAGGGAAAGTCGACTGGCATTTAAGACCTGATTATTCCCATTTTCTACTGAGACATAGGCCTGCTCTTATGCTCTGTAATATATCAGTATCCTTAAAATTACTTCATCTTGCTTCTGCTAGTCTGAGTGGGTTTCTGTTACCTGCAACCAAAATAACTTAAATTAATATGACTATGCATAGGATATAGAAGAAGGATGCAAAGAAGTATAGGACTCTGCCAGATGCCTCTATAGGAATTTACAGTCCAGGAAGCACAAGAGAAAAATGAAATATTTAGAGTCAGACCTTCCCTCACCTGTGTTATCTTGGGTAGTTATTTTGTCTTTGCAAACCACAGGTTTTTCACCTCTACAAAGGATACCGAGATTTCATGTGGACATTGTTAAAATTAAATACTAATATACTTCCTGGCTCCTCAACTAACCAGAATTCCTTTCCCTGTCTTCAAACTAAAAGGGATCTTAAGAGAACAAAGAGCAGAAACTTCTGAGGGCTTGCCACCCAAGATCTGAGTGTGACCTAGGTTTCATGCGATCACAGTCTACTTACTTCTCCCCTTCCTCACAACTGAGGCAGTAGACGAGGCAAGCCAAGGGGGCCATTCCCACACTCCTGGCCCCAAACATCACAGAGGGTATTGGAGCACCCAATGAAAATATTTTATCCTATAAGTTTGCAGTGAAGCAGGTGGAAAGAAGAGGTCACAGAGCTCAGAGGGCAAAAAGAGAGAGAAGCTCATTGGGGCATGTATTTGGAAAGTACCTGATTCTAAAAGAAACATTAGAAAAAAACTGGGTCATTGAACTGAAATTCATCAGGATCCTCATTAAAAGTGTAGATTTTCTTCATATGAATCCCATATAATAGAAGAATGTGAGAATGGTACTCAGTTATTTTGGGGTCAGAGGAAAAGTTTGGGCTTTGGAGCCAGACAGACATGGATTCAATTTTTTGGGTTTTTTTTTTTTTTGGTTTTTTTTTTTTACTTAGACTAGTGGCCTGCAGTAAGCCTCATCCCCTGTTTTAACCTCAGTTTACCACACCCCCGTTAAATGGAACTAAAATGCCTCGTTCGCTGTTGGCTAAAGGAATTCAGTAAGATTCTCATAAAGTGTCGCCATAGTGCCCAGCACATGGACATGCTCAATAAAAATGGTCACACCTCCTCTCCATACCCCATAAAGCTTTAGTGTGGCCCTAAAGCACATATATTTTAGGGTCATACATAATTGAGTTCAAGTTCCACTTTTGATAATGATGACCATGTGAAATTACTTAACCTTTCAGACCTTCAGTTTCCTTCTATATTCAAGAGGAATAACAGTACCTATATAGAGTAGACCCTAATTTTGCCCACCCAGATCTATAGCCCTTTCTTTCTTCCTCACAGACAGATGGTTTTCTTCAGGTACCATGATTTCCCCATGCTTCTGAAGGGCTGATTGCAGCCTCGCTCCAAAGTTGGCCTGGTTGTTCTGGAGGAAATCCTATTCTCCTGATGGACTCGGAATGGGCATGTGACAAAATGTGGGTGAGACCAGAGCAAATCGCTGGAGACTTCTGGGAAAATTTTCCCCTTTCTGAGGACAGTCTCCCCCTCTTCCATTCCTGGCTGTTTTCTGGTCTAGACATGAAGACTGTAACTTCAACCGTCTTGTGACCAGCCTATGGGTGAAGCCAACACTGAGGCAAGCACAGAAGAAAGCTCGAAAGAGCCTGGATCCTTGTATCATTGTTCACCCTTTGAATCAACCCATGTTGAAGCCTGCCATTACTTCTGAGTTTACTGTTACAGGCAGCACTTAGTGACCTACAATTTAAGCCAGCTGGAAGTGCAATTTGTTGCTTGCCTCCAAAAGTATCCTAAACTATGAAAGTTAATTAAGATATTCCACGTAAATCATGTGTCACAGTCAACCCTGACATCCCAGTATGGGCAGAACAAAAGATCAGCCCTTACTGATGCCAACGTGATCATTATCATCATTACTAGCTAACAATAATAGAAACAACAGCAGCAACTAGAAAAATAATAGCTAACACTTCCTATGTGCCAGACACGTTTTTAAAGGATTAACGTACTTAAATTATTTAATCCTCATGACAACATCATGAGATAGATGTCGTAATGATCCCAATTTTATGGATGGAGAAAATGAGTTTCAGAGAGACTAAGTGATTTCCCTGAGGTCACACAGATGGTAGGTGACAGAGGCAATATTTTAACCCAGGCAGCCACGCACTAGAGTCCATGATACAGAGGAGAGGAAGACCACAAGGAAATTTCATTTCACCTCCTGATTTGGCCTCCCTTCTTCCTTCCAGCTTCTAAAAAAATACAAAACAAAACAAATTCAAGGCAAATGAATAGGGTCCCTAGAGAGTGAACATCATGAGATGGAGAAGGGGAAGATTTCAGAGAGATGTATGTGAGACCTCAAGTAATATCAGACTGTGACTCAGTTGCCATCCTGTACAAAGGGCAGGTGGAAGTCCCCCCACCTTGAAGGATTGCAGTGAGGACCGCAGAGAATGCTTTATGTTCAGTGCATGGCTCAGAACTGAAATGAGAGCTATTACAGATTAACTATGACAGGGTCTGAGCATCTACCTACCTTCCTCCCATTTACCAGTTGCCTGATTTATCTCATTTAATGATGACATGGAGAGGAAGAAAGACTTAAAGAGACTGTCTGAATGCCAACCAAGTCGGCAGTTACTGCTTTAATTTAAATCCCTTTCTCTGCTCTCCCCACCAAGGAGTCTGATGATAATTCCCTTCCAGGGCTTCATTTCATAACCAAGGCCAATTTGACTCATTATCTCCCTGTCAGCACCAAGAGAATGAAAACCAGCTGTCATTACCAACTTGTCCCTGCTCTGAATAGAATCTGGAAGGGAGGAAAAGTCAAGGGTGAATTCCCTATACAGGTCATTAACCCCGAGGACAACATTCAAGGATTCTCAGTCAAGCTCAGCCCTGGACAAGGCTTCAAATGCCAAGAACTTTCTGAGTAACCTCAGGGGGCAATCTTAGAGGGAGCAAGCTATGTGGCCAGGGCAGAAGGGTAACACCTGCTAAAATGAAAGACAGTGTGATATTCAGATTCACAAATGGCACCAAGCCAGAGCACAGGTTCTGGAATAGGCAGATGTGGGCTCAAGTTCAAGCTGCCTTATGGCCTTAGGCAAGTTGCCTAATCTCACTGAGCCTCAGTTTTCTTGTCAACATAAAAGAGTAATACGATATACATATGCTGGCCAAAATATGACTACCCTTTGAGATTGATCACTTAAAAATATATATTTATTTATTTATTTTGGGGGCGGTGGAGAGATTACATGAGAAGGGGAGGGGCAGAGAGAGAATCCCAAGCTGACAGCACAAAGCCCAACCCGGGGCTTGAACTCACGAACCATGATATCATGACTCAAGGCAAAATCAAGAGGCGGACACTTAACCGACTGAGCCACCCAAGTGCCCCTGAGATTGACGATTTTTTTTCTCACATGTCAAAAGGTGAGAAAGCATTCTTGCTACACATGACTGTTTCCCAAACATTTGTTCTCCTTCTGAAATTTCAGCTCTTTTGAAGTTCACACCAAACCTTGAACCTCAGAGCCCCTTCTTTTTAGTCTTCAGCTGACCTCATGATTATTCTCACCTGCTGAAGATTTTAGCACCTGCATCACTGTCTTCCTGTCCACCATTATCCCCGTTACCTTTCCTTGTGATTCCAATACCCACTCAAATTACCCACCCAGTTATCCATCCCAGGAACTAGTTTCTTGGGTTCTTGGCCACCCTACCTCCATAAATCTTCTTCCTCACCTCAGCTACACATCTGTATGGATGCACCCTAGAATTCTGAATGCACCAGAGCTAAGACCTCTAACTTAAGGAATATATTCTCTGAGCACACTTTCTTATCCTTCCAGCTCACCCCTTGTGGGACCCTCTAATCCAATAATCCTCCACCATGGAGGACTCTACTCCATGGTTCTCCATCACCATCTCATTACTGATTATCTTTTTTCTTGTCTCACTTTCTTCTTCACACAGTTTATGTGCATGGTCAGACACTAAACCATATCACTTGGGGACACCCTTAACTCTTCTCCCTCCTCTGCCCTCTCTTTTGCTTCCCTAGCCAAGCCAAGCCCAGGTTAAACCAGTACTTTACCTCTTCTGTGCCTGCAACCTAGCAGCTCAGTATGATTGGAGAAACACACACCCATCTCACCGACCTCATTTTACCCTAATGGCCACAGTCCTATGACAAAATCTTACTGTGTTTCCCTGGTAAGTTGGCCTCTTTAGTTTTCCAGGAGGAAAACTTTTCCCCAACCCTCAATGCCTCTTCTCCCATCCTTGGCAAATGGACGATTTTTCTCTTCTTTCACTGACAAACTGTAAGCATTCCAAAGAATGTCTTCATTGTCCCATTCCCCCCCACCCAACTTACAAGCATCTGTACAGACTAATCCTGACTTGCATGTTAGGCTGAATGGACAGCCTATGGCTCTTTCTTCTGCATAGACTTGACTGCTTCAGTTGCCATTTCTCTCCCCGCCATTAATTCTCTCAATTCCCAATTTGTGGATCATTCCCATAAGCATACAGTACCACTGTAGCAACTGTCATTCTTAAGAACACTTCTCTTGCCACCACATCTCCCAACCCCCATGCCATTTCCCTTTCCTGTTTACACCAAATTACTCCACTTTCCAGGCTTATTCTAACTGCACCCATCTGACTTTTATCTAACTCACTTCATTTACCAACATTGCCTATAACCTCCCTGTTGCCAAAATTAACCATCAGCTCTTGATCCTTCTCTTACAAGAGTCTGCAGCATCTTCAACACAGTTGGCCACTCATCCTCCTTAAAATATCATCTGAATCTGAAGATACCATCCTCTTCTTCTCTGGAAGCTCCTCTTCAGTCTCTTTTGCTGGATCTTCCTCATATGCCAGTTTCTAAATGCTGAAATGCTCCAAGGCTCGATTGTTAAACTCATCTTTCCTTCCTCCCTTCTCCTCTCCTCTCTTCCCTGTCTAAACTCTTCCCCTGGATGGCCACATCCATTCTTATTATTTTAAATGGCACCTGCATGTTGACAATCCCACAACTAATATTGCTAGCCAATCTTTCCACAGTACTCTACACTTTACCCACCTCTCCAACTGTGGGTTCAAACTCTTCATGTAGACATCTAATGAGCATCTTAAATCCCTTTGGTCAAAAGCACAACTTTGATTTGTCTGAGAAAATCTACTCCATATCCAGAATGCATGCTTAATCCAATCATTTATCACTACTGTCATCAGAATTAGTATAAGACAGGGGTTAACAAACTATGGCCCTTGGCCCAAATCCAGCCCACCATCTTGTTTTCATAAATAACGTTTTCTTAGAAAACAACTACTCTTATTCATGTGTGTATTGTCTATGGCTGTTTTCATACTACAATGACAGAATTGTATGGTTGTGAAAGGAACCATTTGGCCCACAAAACCGAAAATATTTACCACTTGGCCCATGACGAAAAAAAAGTATGCTGACCATTGGCCTAAGCCACCAGTGTTTCCTGCCTATGTGACTGCCATGTCTTCCTACTGGGTAGCTTTTCTTCCATTATTTTCCCTTTTTCACCCAGAAGTCAGAACGATGTCCTTAAAACAAAACTCCCACCTTAGTGCTCTCCTAATAAAAAAGCTCTAATTGCTTCATCATATTTGCAATAAAAGCCATACTCTGTGCCACAACCCACAACGCCTTCAATGACCTGGACCTACCTTTCTCTCCAACCTTATTTCCGACAACTTCCTTCTTCCTCACCAGACTCCAGCCGCATAGCCTTTTTACTGCTCCCCCAAAAAGCCAACCACATTCACTCCTCAGGGTCTTTCCATTTGTTTTGCCATCTGCCTCAAGCTTTTTTTATCTACATATCCCTGGGGCTGCTTCTTTCATAGCTCAGGTCTCTGCTCCAATATCACCTCCACCCACATAAGGATGTCATTTCCCACTTGGCAGGGATTTTGTATTTCTCATTTACTTCCATGTCTGCAGAACCCAGAACATTGTAGACTCTCAATATATGATTGTTGAGTAGATGAATGAATGAGTCCTAACACAGAGATAAGCAGAAGTGACTGTAGGAGCACAGAGCAAGAGCACCTAGCCCATTTTAGCACAGAGAGTGGTTTAAAAAGCCAGATAAAAGGGGGACATTAGAGGGAAAAGGAGGTTTCTTGGAAAGGAAGGCAAACATTTCAAAAACAGGAATCATGCAAGAAAGTGGCACATTCGAGAGACTCACAGTAGTAGGTGTATTTACAGCATATCATACATCTACATATACATAGAAGTCAGGATCTGGCAGCAGAAATAGGCAAAGGGCAGATGATAAAAGACCTTGAAAGTCAAAAAACCAATGTCATTTTTTTTTCTGAGGTCATGAATAAGTTAATGAAGACTAAATACAAGAGTGGCATGATCAGGGGCGCCTGGGTGGCTCAGTCAGTTAAGCATCCGACTTCGGCTCAGGTCATGATCTCACAGTTAGTGGGTTTGAGTCCCAGGTTGAACTCTGTGCTGACAGTGTGGATCCTGGAGCCTGCTTCAAGTTCTGTCTCTCCCTCTCTCTTTGCCCCTCCTTCTCTCTTTCTCTTTCTCTCTCTCAAAAATAAAACAAAACATTAAAAAATTTTTCAAAGAAAAAAAAGAGTAGCATGATCAGAATCTCTGGTATCCAACACCAGTGTTGACCTACTCCACATTCTCTCCTATTACAAAGCTCTTATAAATAGTCCCTCTGGATTTTCAGTATCAAGGGTATTATTTTGGTGTCTGGATCTAGAGTCAGACTTAAAAGCTTTCATAATCTCTCATGCATCAATCCCATTTGTGCAATTCCATAGTAAGGAAATTATTTAAAATCTTGAAAGAGTTGTGTGCACAAAAAGTGTTCATCATAGCATTACTTATAATAAAAAAAGAATCAACTAAATGTTTTAAAGAACAAAATCATTCAGAAAAACATGGCATATCTACTCGTTGTGACATTAAGCAGTCATTAAAATAATGTTTTCTAGAGGAACAGAAAAATACATCAGTGGCTACAGTGGAGAGACAGGCTGACTTAAAAGGTTGATGAGGGAAATTTTGGTAGCAATGGGGCTGTTTTATAGCTTGATTATGGTGGTGGTACCCATTTGCAAAATTCAGCAATGGTGCACTAACCTGGATGAATTTTGCTGTTAAGTTATGCCTTAGAAAGAATGAAAAACAACTTAAAGTTATATTTTTTATTATTTTGAATGCCATGAAGAGATTATACATGCTATAAAAAATTAATATCAAGTGACACTGCAACAATGCAGAGAAAATACACTAGAAGCAACTGTGTCAAAATACTAACAGTACATTATCTTTTGGTGGTGGAAGGAGCAAATGTTGTTTTCTACATTTTCCCCCTTTTCTGCACTTCATTCTGACGATGAAACACAAATATTTTGCTTTAAAATATGTGAGATTATGGAAATTTCTCTAAAGTTTCTTTCAAGTTTCTTTGAGTTTAGGGTCCTTTAAACACAGCGCAAGGCTTGATATGTGTGATCTACTGGAGAGGAGGGTGGTTGTCAGCACCACAGACAGCTCCTGGGTATTTGCTGGTGTGGCTTGAGTATGGGCCTGGAATGGGACTCCCATAGCTGCCCCTTCCCATTGCCCCATGGCAATTCTGAGGACAGGAGACACAGCTTCCTTCTGAAAGCTCAGATGCCCTCTACTAACAAAAGGTATGCCTCAGTCCCTGCCTCTCTCTTCAGACTTTTGTGAAGGAACGTGAGACACTCAGAATACTTGGTGACCATGAGAGAAAAATGGTGTTATTATCTAGACAGTTGATGTAGACAATCTCTTCAAAACCATTTCATAAATCGCATCTTAGAGCCTGTCAAAAAATACATATTGCAAACAACAATAACAATTGTGTCCTTTGGAAAATGGATTTTAAACTTCCATCTGGTCCATCAGAACCTTTTTCCCAAATGCAATGTGTGTTTTGCTTCTTCGTCTAAATGGTTATGATGGACTCAAGTAGTGGTGAGGGGATAACATCCTAATGAGGACAAGCAGAGAATCCCAGAAACACGATGGAAAAGCTACCATAAATTATAGATTTTGATGAATTACCCCACACTGTCGAGTTTCAATTACAGAAACACACAGTTTACACAAGTAATTACCGAGGAAATTACCACAGAAGCACATCCATTCATTGAATTATAAGGCATCCATTCTCTCCTTTGATTGCATCTTCAGTTCCAAGGATGGCAATCACAGCTCCACACAAAACTTTCATAACACAATCTTTCTTGGATTAAAAGATGCTGTTGGATGTAAAATGTGTACAGAGATGATAAGAAAAGGCTGTTGATTCATATTGAGAAAAAAATGGCTTCAATGAGTTAACTGCAAAGCGAGAACTTTGATGGCTGAAGGGTGATCACTCAAGTAGCCTGCTCTGAATGTGAGTTCTAACACTCTCTGAGGATCTTTGACGTCAACTTGCAAGTCAGGAGACAGGACCTGTCTCATCAACCAACATATCCTTTTGATGTTGGGGTGTCATGTAACATTAGAGCTGGCAGGACCCTTAAGAGTTTTAGTCCAACTTTCAACCCATTGGTGTCTTTTCCTCAACTCAATATCCAGTTATAAACACACAGATATACATATACGCACACAGTACATCCCTTACAGAGGACACTCCTAATGTCGCCTCATGTTCCCTCATTCTTTTAGTTTTTTTAAATCATGTTTATTGAAGATGAAATTTATATACAGTAATATGCACCCATGGAAATGAAGTTTAATGAGTTTGGATAAACACACTTGAGTAAGCATCATTATATTCAGCTTATAGAATACATCCATCATTCCAGAAAGTTTCTTCATGACTCTTCCCAGTTGATACGTCTCTGACCCCACCCCAGGAAGCAATCACTTTCTGTTTTCTATCACTGTAGTGTAGCTTTACTTTCTCTAAATTTGCATATGAATGAAATTCTACCTTGTGTCCTCTTTTGTGTATATCTTCCCTCTGTCAGTATAACGCTTCTGAAAGTCATTGATGTGGTTGCATGTAACAGTTGTTTGATCCTTTGGATTGCTGAGGAGGACTCCATTGTACGGATGTACCACAGCTTGCTTATGCATTCTGTTTGATGGAAATTTGGATAGTTTCTTGTTTGGGTCTTCAGGGACAGCATTTCCTTTCCACAGTTGTTAAGAACTGGACCAGGTGTGTCTGGATGGCTCAGTTGGCTAAGCATCCAACTCTTGATTTCAGGTCAGGTCATGATCTCACGGTTCATAGGATCCAGCTCTGCTTCAGGCTCTGCACTGACAACGCGGAGGCTCCTAGGGATTCTCGCTCTCCCTCTCTCTCTATCCCTCCCCCTATAACTAACTAACTAACTAACTAACTAACTAACTAACTAAATAAATAAATAAATAAATAAATAAAGCTGAACCACCTTCTGACTCAACCACCATTAACTGAAAGGGGTACTGCTCAAGAAAGTAAGGATGATTCTGGGGAACTCTTATCTGTGAGTGGATCAGTCATGTAGAAAGGATGCTACACTCACAGAATGAAGGATGAGAGGGCATCCAGCAGGAAGATTAGAGTTTTCAGGTTAGGGGGTATAGTGGACTAAATAATGACCCTCCTCACCAAAATTCAGGAGCACCCAGAATCTCAAGATACGACCTTATTTGGAAATAGAGTCTTTTCAGATGTAATTAAAGTAATTAAGGATTGAGATGAGATCATACTGGATTAAAATGGACCCTAAATACAAAGAGTGTCTTATAAGAACTGTTGTTGTTTTTTTAAAGGAATCAGACACTGGGGCGCCTGGGTGGCTCAGTTGTTTAAGTCGGTTAAGTCATTCTGACTGGTGGTTTTGGCTCAGGTTGTGACCTCACGGTTTGTAAGTTCGAGCCACTCATCAGTGTCTGAGCTGACAGTGTGGAGCCTGCTTGGGATTCTCTCTCTCCCTCTCTCTCTGCCCCTCCCCTGCTTGCTCTCTCTGTCACTCTCTCTTTCAAAAATGAATAAATAAACTTAAAAAAAGCACTCAGACACAAAGAAGAGGCCATGTGAATGCAAAGGGAGAGATTGGAGGGATGCAGCCACAAGCCAAGACATGCCTATGCCACCAGAAGCTAGAAGAGTCAAGGAAGTATTCTTCCCTAGAGACTTGAGAGGAAGCATAGCCCCACCAACATCTTGATCTTGGACTTCTAGCCTTCACAACCGTGAGGGAATAGATTTCTGTCATATCAAGCCACCCAGTTTGTGGTCATTGGTTACAGAAACTAAGACATGGGTGATTGGCCAGGAATACTCCCTGCTTCCTGATCAAGTCAGAGCATCTCCCTGGACGTGTGGTCTGATGGTTAAGGTTACTTACAGGGCATGGTTAGAAAACAGGGCCCCCACCAGTTTTTGTCAGCATGATCACACCAGAAGAGAAATGGTTGCAAAATCTTACCGGTACTTTACTGCTTTATTACCAATGCTTGTTTGGTGGTTACATTTGTTAGTACTGGTAAGCAATAATACACATCGAGATAATTGGTTGTTGAGTGTTTACCACGTACCAGGCACGATTCTAAGTTTGCCATGTTTGTTAAATAATTTAAGAAGAGTAATATCTTTTCATTAGACCTTATCATAATAAACTAATGGGTATTATTAATCAGACATTAGCAAAAACAGGATGTCAACTCCTGGTGGAAACATAAGCATAAGACACTCTCATTGTTTGGATCGTCGCCACAGTTCTACGAATCCCTTTTGAAGAAGGGAAGATTCAGAGAATCTGAGAAACTGAGATGCACCCAAGTTGCCTAAGTCTACATGGGATTGGAACCTAGGGTTGCCTGACTCTAAGTTCTAAGCCCATACGTGTGTGTGTGTGTGTGTGTGTGTGTGTGTGTGTGTGTGTGTAAGATGTATGTGGTGTCCTGCCTTTCGCCCTGAGCAGGTGAGGGCTCCCGTTCTCACTCAGTAGCCTCTGGGGTGTGGAGGACAAGGTCATGGGCCATGGTGGCCGGGCGTGCACAGACTGCCTCTGCTGCCCAGCCCAGTCCGTTCAGAGCCCCACTTCAGTCTTCCACGCTGGGGAGAGCCCAAGCAGCCCATTTCACACCGGGGAGTGGTGTAAGCCCAGGGGACCGAGGAAGACCAAGCAGACAGCTGAGTTCAGGTACACGTGAACAATGGCGGGGCTGCCTTTGGGCTGTAAGAAAGGAAATGAGGAGCCCAGAGAGGGGGGCTTGAAATCTCTAGTCCTCCCCAAGCACCGCTCCCCGCTTTCACCTTGGACAACTGCCGTAAGACCCTTGCTCCCCCTGCTTCCTCCTGCCCAGCTCCGTCCACTTCTCCTCAGCCTGCAGAGTGATGGCCTCTACACTCACAAATTAGATCCAGATGACGCCCGGCAGACGAACAGACTAGGAACGCCTACCTGAGAGGTCTGCAAACTGCAACTCTGGGGCCAAGGCCCGCCCTACTGTTTTTTTCCATAGAGGCAGATTTATTGGCACATGGCCACACCTGCTCATCTTCCTACCCCCAGTGTCTGCTTCCCGAGGAAAGGCAGAGTTGAGCAGTCATGACTGGAACCAAAGAGTCTGCAAACCCTGAACTATTTACTGTGCAACCCTTATCTGGAAAAGTGAGCCCACCCGGGTCCACCATCCCCTGGCTCTTGTGTCCGGCTCACCCTTGAGACTGTCCGCCTTACTGTTCTCCCAGAGCCACACGAACACAGGCCTCTGTAGAGCTCCTCTTTGCCCAGGGCCACGGTCCCTTCGTCTGCCTTCACAGGGTTGAGATGTCATCACCAAGCTCTTACCTCAATAGCCTCAGAGAGACTCTTCCACTATTTTTAGTAAGTCATGAAACTTACTAGTTTGAGAGATTCTACAGTTATTCCTTTCCTTCAATCATTTATTCAACAAATACTATGTGCTGGGCAATTGTATGTGCCAGGGGAGAAGACAGAAGTGATTCTGGTGTTTTGGGAGCTCACATTCTAGATGGGGGAAACAAACCAAAAAGACATGTTACACACACAAATGGGATCACCGTATTTAGTGTGAATGGCTACAGAGACAAACGGGGTGGTCTGTTGGAGATGACTGGGGGTGTGGAGTATTTCAGATGGGGCACACTGAAGGGTTGATCTGGGAGCTAAGAACCAAATGACAAGGAATGAGCCACGTAAAGTCCAGACTATTCCAGGAAGTGAGAACAGCAAGTTCAAAGTCCCTGGGGCAGGAGAGAGCTTGGAGGAACGGGAAGAAAGCAGTGTGGCTGGAGAAGCATGAGCTAGCCCAAGTCTCCCTCATCAAGTTCTAAGCTCCATGGAGATCTCATCCATCTTCTTACTGCTGTCTCTCCAGCCCCTAGAAATTCTCCTACCGTAGGCCTCAGTTTCCTCATCATGCAGTTGGAAAGTGAAACTAGACAAAATGTAAGTGCCTCGCCAGCTCAAACCTTCTACATATAATTTGAATTTTCTGAGATCACAGTTAAAATCCACTGGCTTCCCCTTCCAGCACCAAAACGTCCTCCTCATCATTTCTAAAACCACCCAAATGGCAACTTTTAAACATGGATCAGTAAACGCACAGCTATGCTGGGGGTTTCCAGCACATTCTCTGAGATGCGTAGTCCATCAGAACGTAAATGGAGCAAGGTGCACGGGTGAGAGTCTGGCCCTTCTCACTCCGGGCCTATCTGGGAATGTCAGATACACAATGAAGCTTTTTAAAATACCTTCCACCTTACATTTTGAATACAATGTATTTTTTAAAGTATCAGTAAGTAGTCACTGGGAAAGGGGAAGGGGAGCTAACTGACTACTAACTGTTTTCCCTCTGAGTTTCCATGGTCTTTGTTCCTGTTTCCTTCTTGAGAAGAGTAAGCAGAGAAGGCAATCAATCTGAGGAGTGATGGACACAAAGATAAAAAGGCACTGAAGACCTGCGGCGCCTGGGTAGCAGGGCTGAGTAAGCGTCCGACTCTGGATCTCGGCTCAGGTCATGATCTCACAGTGTGTGAGTTCGAGCCCCACAGCCAGCTCTGCTCTGAAAGCATGGAGTCTCTTTGGGATTCTGTCTCTTCTTCTCTCTGCCCTCCCTGCTTGTGCTCCCTCTCTCTCACACATTCTCTAAATAAATAAATAAATAAATAAATAAATAAATAAATAAGTAAACTATAAAAAAAAAAGGCACTGAAGATCTTTGCTTCTCTCCTCTTTCTCCTTCTGTCTCCCCCTCCCCTCCCCACAAGCATGTACACACATACATACACCCTTACCAGCACACACAAATGTATCAGATGCACAGACATGGATAAATATTCACTGAAACACACACAAGCACAAATTAGGATTTCAGCAGGTGCACAGATATTCACATGTATAGGTGCCTACCTGTTTGAATATTCACATGCACCCCCAACACTCTTTTTTTTTAAATTTTTTTTCAACGTTTATTTATTTTTAAGACAGAGAGAGACAGCATGAACGGGGGAGGGGCAGAGAGAGAGGGAGACACAGAATCGGAAGCAGGCTCCAGGCTCTGAGCCATCAGCCCAGAGCCTGACGCGGGGCTCGAACTCACGGACTGCGAGATTGTGACCTGGCTGAAGTCGGACGCTTAACCGACTGCGCCACCCAGGTGCCCCCCAACACTCTTAAAATAATAGTCACACAGCCAGCACATTCATCCACATGCATTCTTAAGAACACAAACACTGGGGTGCCTGGGTGGCTCAGTCGGTTGGGCGACCAACCGGCTCAGGTCATGATCTCGCGGTCCGTGAGTTCAAGCCCTGCGTGGGGCTCTGTGCTGACAGCTCAGAGCCTGGAGCCTGTTTTGGATTCTGTGTCTTCCTCTCTCTCTGACCTTCCCCCATTCATGCTCTGTCTCTCTCTGTCTCTAAAATGAATAAACGTTAAAAATAAAAATAAAAAAAAGAACACAAACACAAAATTGACGTGTGCTTGCACAAGTGAACTCACATGCTCACACATGCACATAGAGCACAAACATAGGTCCACACATAGACTCACATACGAATTCTGAGAGGCTCACACATACACACAAAGACATCGGACCACACACATGATACACAGGCACAGGCATGAACACGCACTCAGGCGCATAGGTACTTAGAGGCACTCACACGTCAGGCACACCACCACCCCACCCCACCCCCAGAAGGTAGATACACAATCGCTGTGTACAAACACACACACTAAGGGGCTTCGTTCACACTTTTTTCCTGAATGATCGGGTCCAAAGAAATACAATTAGTAAAAAGATTGAAGATGTCTTTTGTTTCTGCTTCGTGGTTCTTTTTTTTTTCTTTTTCTGCTATGAAATGGAAAATCCATTGTAGTGGAATAAATGAAGCAGTCAGAAAATAAGAGGCAGGCTCCTGGGGAACCCGGAACCTGGAATTCATCTCGGCAAAATCGAGGGTGAGGAAGTTAGGCTCTGTGGGGAGCGGGATTTGCGCTCTTGAAATTCATGAAATCCTCACCAGAGGGAGTCTCCCAGGATGTTCCTCATCATCCTGTAAATTAATATTAACAACAGCCTTACGTTTAGGACTCTTTTTGACTTGTGGGAGGAAAATGCTTTCACATCTGTGTTTCTCTTTTTATTCCTAAGCATCTACAAAAAAAAGGTGGGAAGGGCGGGAGCCGAGATATCACTGAAGAGGTAACAGCCACACGAGTGCATTCGCAATCCCATATATGCACATAGGTGCCTGACACTGTGCTTGCTAAGTGTTTGGTGTTTTTTTTTTTTTAAGTTTATTTATTTTGAGAGAGAGAGAAAGAGAGAGAGCAGAGAGGGGGCAGAAAGAGAATCCCAAGCAGGCTCCACGCCATCAGCACAGAGCCTGACTTGGGGCTCAAACTCAGGAAGAGTGAGATCATGCCCTGAGCCGAGATCAAGAGTCAGACGCTTAACTGACTGAGCCACCCAGGTGCCCCGGTATTTTTGCCACCTTCACTCACAGCATCCCTGCAACAACCCTAGAGGGGAAATGAATCATTATTGCCATTTTACAGTTGAGGAAAGTGAGGATCACAGAGGTAATGTCTTGCTTAAGGTCACAACTGATGGGACTTGTATTTGAACCCAGGTCAGATGTGGAAAGACAGGCACAGGAGGTGGTAGAGACTGGGCTGTCTTAGAATAATGAGGGTCTTAGGGCCCCTGGGTGGCTTAGTCAGTTAAGCATCCAACTTCGGCTCAGGTCATGATCTCATGGTTCACGAGTTCGAGCCCTGGGTCAGGCTCTGTGCTGACAGCTCAGTGCCTGGAGCCTGCTTCAGATTGTGTCTCCCACTCTCACTGCCCCTCCTCCCACTCACACTCTGTTTCTCTCTCTCTCTCTCTCTCAAAAATAAATAAAAACATGAAAAAAAAAGAGTAGCTATGCAACTAAACTTAAAGCAAATGTCTTGTGGCATCATTGTTAAGCCTTACCCATCATTTCCCTCTGAATCACCACCAAATTGTGGCACTGTGCTTTAGTTAGTACCAATTCACTCCCTTATAATTGAGTGTATTTTCCACTCTCAAAGGGGCTGCATGAGATTTTCCAGCTGGGAAGACCCGGAGACCACAGTCTGACCCAGATGATGATTCTCATCTCATTGTGACACAAAATAAATGAGTCAGGGCTGTTAAAGATTAAAAATAGCATCCCATTAAAATCTAGGGCCACATGAGGTCCTCCAAAATGGTGCAAGGTCACAACTTAGAGGGTTCTAGGTAGTCTGTTCTGGGGGCAAGGGAAAAGAAAAAAGAACAACTAGCATCCAGTCCCCCTTTCCTGTCCACAACAAAGCCACAGGGTATTTGGGGCTGGGGATCCTGGTCCCCTGCCTACACATACTCACTTGCAGTGATGGGGCTCTGATTGGCTTAAAACAGTCCACACTGACCAGGAAGCCACTCTGATCAGCTCAGTGCCTCTGATATATTTTGAGCCAATGAGATAATAACTCTTTTGGCTAGAGGAAAAAAAAAATATTTCCCTCCTATCTGTAGGAGGAAAGGCATTCTTGGTTCCTACTGCCCTGGGACAAGGAAGCACAGGGCTCCCGCATGCTCCTGGCAGCCATTTTGAATCATGAGGGGAGTCACTGTTAGAAAGGAGACAGAAAAGAGGAATTTGGAGAGGAAGATGAAGAATATCTGTGTAGGCTGGATCAAATCCTGCTTGAAGCCAAAGCTTCTTCTGAGATGTTCGTTTACCCAGGTCAAGATGTCCCTTTGCTGTTCATGGCAACTTGGGTTGGATTTTCTACTAAATTCAAGCATCGGGTTTTTTTTTTAATTTTTTAAAAATGTTTTTATTTATTTTTGAGACAGAGAGAGACAGAGCATGAGCAGTGGATGAGCAGAGAGAGAGGGAGACACAGAATCTGAAGCAGGCTCCAGGCTCTAAGCTGTCAGCACAGAGCCTAATGCAGGGCTCGAACTCACAGACTGTGAGATCATGACCTGAGCTGAAGTCAGACGCTAAACCACCTGAGCCACCCAGGCACCCCTCAAGCACTAGGTTTCTAACAAATTATTAGTATTGGCTAAGAATAGGATCTCTCCTTTCGTATTGGTAGCATATAGGACGAACATGGAAAGAAAATGAGACCAGACCTTGAAAATCATGCCTATGCCAGAAACTTTGCATTAATCCTCAGACAATCCTGGATGATTAAATATGTTCATTGCTCTTTTTTTTTAAGTTTATTTATTTCAAGAGACAGAGTGAGTGGAGGAGGGGTACAGAGAGAGGGAGAGAGAGAATCCCAAGCGGACTCCATGCTGATAGTGCAGAGAATAATGCGGGGCCTGACCTGAACCCTGAGATCATGATCTGAGCCAAAACCAAGAGTCTGAAGCTTAACCAACTGAACCACCCAGCACCCCAAGTTCATTGCTATTTTATAGATGAGAAAACTGAGGCTTTGAAAGGCCAAGAGGCCTGCCTAGGTTCTCATGGCTGGTAAGTAATGGAATCAGGATTTGAACCCCAGAGTGTTCAACTCTAAAAAAACTTGCTATTTTTATGAAACCACCTCGCCTCACGCAGATTCCACCAGACTGACATCCTCACCAATGAGGAATTCAAACAACGAAGGAGTGGAAGTGGCACGCAAAGTCTCCCTCACTTTAAGGCTCTGTGTCCTCCTGATTCTGGAAGCCTGCCTTGGGGACTAAGTCAGCCTGCGGTACAACTATTCCAAACAAACCCTTTAAGTGGGATTGCTAACTCGTGAACACAGCTGTTCAAGGAGCTTGCGTCCCAACCTTATCACGGTCCCAGGACGGTGATCCCTGTGGACATTGCTAAATATGAGTGGTTACAGACACTGGTTTCAAACTCCAGGTGCACCTCCTACCAGTTCTCCCACCTCTGGACCACCAACCAGCTCCTACAGATAATCTTAGTCTGGAGCGGGAAGTGGTGTGACCTCACTAGTTGCTTCTAGCAAAATTAATGTCATCCCCTTCACTCCATTCCAGTGCTGAGCCGATGGACAAATGAATAAGTTACATGCCCTTGCAAATGATCCACAGCTTGTTTATTCCTTCAAGTACCTTAGGGATAAGAAGCTCATGAAAAAAAATAGCAATAAAAATCTCTTTGACACTGGAGCTCTCCAATTTGTTTTTTTAAGCCCGCAGGTTGGACCTCAGAGGAGACCTAGGGATTTATCAAGGTTAAGCGGACAGGAGCAGGGAAGGAGAGTCACTGAAGGTTTTTGGCTCCCTCAAATGCTCCTAATTCCCCAAACCCAAGGTTACTGCTCCCAGGGTGCTTCCAAAAACTCCAGTTCCAAGAAATTAGGCTTTATACTCAGTAATAACTTTGGTGGTCAATAAAAGAAAATTTAACTTTTAAAGCAGGTTTAAAAAGCCACACATGGGGTGCCTGGGTGGCTCAGTCAGTTGAGCGTCCGACTCTTGATTTTGGCTCAGGTCACAACCCCAGGGTTATAGGATTGAGCCCCATGTCAGGATCTGTGCTGAGCATGAAGCCTGCTTAAGATTCTCTCTCCCTCTCTCTCTCCCTCCCCTCTCCCTCTCCTACTGGCTCTCCCCTACTCTCTCTTCTCTAAAAAAAAAAAAAGAATAAAAATAAAAACTTTTAAATAGCCAGTCATACTGTACCAATCCTATGCATGAAGTCATTCATTCATTCATTCATTCACCAGTGTTTATGGAGTACCATATGTCAAGGATGCCATGAGGCACAGAGATAAACTTAGCTTTGCAGCCATGTAGTAATTTAGAGTATACGTGGTATTTTATATTACATCACGGGAACCTCGATGAATCAGGGAAGCTATGATCTGGTTATAAAGAAAGTGGGCTCTGAGGTTAGATGACATGAGCTCAAAATACAATTCCACTACCTGTTAGTAGACAAGTAACTTGTGTTCTCTGAGCCTTGATTCTACTACTACTGAAAAGGGTTAATAAAAATCATAGGGCTGGGGCACCAGGGTGGCTCAGTCAGTTGAGCGTCTGACTTCTGATTTTGGCACAGTTTGTGATCCCAGGGTTGTGGGATCGAGCCCCGTGTTGGGCTCTGCACTGAGCGTGGAACCTGCTTGGGATTCTCTCTCCCTCTCCCTCTCCTCCTCTCCCCTGCCTGTGCACTCTCTCTCCTGTCAAATAAAATTTTTTTTAATTAAAAAAAAATCATAGGATTGTAATCGGATTAAATGAACCAATAATCCATATACAGTGTGAGCGCAGTGCTTGGTCACAATGAGCACCTAATAAATGTTAGCTATTATTATCTCTAGAATATTCTACCTGTACAAAACTTGTATCACCGGTCCTAGCCCCTACTCTGGGCTCAGAAACCATTAGTCCCATTCGGCAAATAGAGGCCTTTTTTATTTGAACAAAAGATAGTATAACCACCGTCAGAACTACCCTAAAAAAAATGCCAGGAGGAAGAATAATTCACTGAACCCCAAGAAGGTTTGATAGCTCCTTTCAAGACTGGAAAAACAAAGGGCATGTGTCCTCTGAATGGGAATAAACCTTTTGTGAATAAACAGGAAGTCAAACTGGCTTGAAAAGAAGCAGGAAAGGGAATGTGTTAACACACGACAGGCATTTCAGGCAAACCAGAGGTCTGAGAATGAGATGGGCTGCCTGTGGAAGTAGGCACCCCCAGAGGTGGTCAAGAAAACCCATGGTAGTTATTTGTTATTTGTTATGTAGCATAAAGGGAGTATTGGACCAGCAGGGCTTTAAGGCTTCCCACTAGGCTCATACTCCATTGTTCTCTTCCTAAGATTCTTGTCCCCAGTGTTCCTCAGGTGGAGGAAAGAGGGAGGGTACTTTGTATTTAGGGGTACAATAATTTTCTACTTCTCAGTAAGGTAATTTTGTCATCTCCTATTTTACAGATGATGTTACTGAGGCGGGGGGCGGGGGTGTTAAATGACTTGCCCAAGGTCATGTAACTGGGATTGGGGTTTGAACACCGGCTGGCTCCAGAGTCTATGCTCCTAGCCAGTGAACCATTCTGCTTCTCGTTTAACTGACTAATGCATGCACTGGCTCCGTGCTCTGCCCTCAGCATGTAGAATGATGCCTAGCACATGGTAGGTGTTCAGTAAATACTGAATTAACAAATGACTGAATGAACAGGGTACATGCTCCCCAGACGTTAGTTCTCTCTTCCTTCCTCTCCCCTGCTGCCCCTAAGGAGCCTGGTGAAAGTTGAATTCGGATCTCTTGCCTTCCCCCTGAACCTCAGATTTTGCACAGAACTTGTCCAAAATTACATGCAATTGTGGATCACCCATAAGGATGAATTCAGTTGATTAGATCAAAAGTACCATCTCCCTATCACAACACAATGGATTTATCTGGGAAAGGTATTTGGCTGGAAACCCGACCCGACCCAACCCAACCCAACAGGAAGCTCCTGAGGCCACCGGGGAGAAGCATGGCCTGGTGACTAACAGGATGGTTGAGCGCTGGAAGCGAATGATGGTTAGGAGATACCCACGGCCACGCTGCCTCATAACAAGATTAATCTGGGGGCGAGGAAAGGGTGCTTATTAATGTGTCCGGAAGGCGACTCTAGGTCTTATTCCCTTGATGAGAGCAGAGTCACAGGTTATTTATAGCCGCTTTCCAGGAGGAACGTGGCACAGGGCGACCGAGGAGAGAGCCATGCCAAGGCGCGCTAATGAAACTTTGGGGATAATTTACGGCTCAAGTTCAAGGACTTTTGCAGTGAGAGAGAGCCTCTCAAACTCCCAGCAACCCCTGCTCAGTTAGGAGGCTAATGGTGACGGTGCAGGTTTGTTGTTCAAGACTCACCATCAGCTCTGGCCGAGTTACTGCAACAGCCTCCCTACTGTTCTCCCTTCCCCTCCTCCTGTATCAGTCCGTTCTCAACGGCGCTGCCAGGGGGACCCCGTTCAAACTAACTCAGATCAAATCCCTCCTTGGGGATCAGAGCGAAGCGCAAGTCCACACAACAGCCCAGAAAGCCCTGCGTGACACCGCCTCCACTCCTTCCTCAACCTCAACACCTCCCCCTGCCCCCAGCTCGCTCCCAGATGCTCCTGCAACATGCAAACACACTCCCACTGCAGACTCCTGGCTCCTTCTTGCCCTTTCCTCCGCCTGAAACTCACCTGGATGATAGCCTCTTAAAACATGGACTCCCTTTCCTGCTTCCCTGCTGTACTCTTCTCAGTAACTCGCCGGAATCTGACATAGTATCCGGTCCCTGCCTGTTATTTGCAATACCTACATGCCATGAAATCGCAGGGCAGTCTGAATTCGCAAATACTGAACCATTTGCTACTAGGGGAAATAGGGGATTAGGTTCCTGCAAGCCTCCGGGCACAACATTTCTGTCAACCAAACAATCCGGAACCTTGTTTTCTGGCCCACCTGAATGAAACTTCTCCAACACAGGTATTTTGTCTGTGACGCACATCCCAACCTTCTTGCACTCAGGGATGCTAGACAGCATTTTAGAACTACGGTTGGGGGCGGACTTCAACAGCGAGATAACCAATGGAAAGCACAAAAACGCGAAGAACTTGGCACTAGATGGATTGCTAAAAGAACACTTGTTTCACGTGTGAGAGCTGAACAAGAAGGCAGAGCATCGCCCTGTTTGACCTGAGCTGGGAACCGTGTGCATTAAGTGACAAATTTTCACCACCCTGCACATGTGAGCCAATGACCGTGAAAGCACCCTGGGTATGGATTGGGGGGTTACAAATAAATTTCAGCAAGCAGGCTAATTCACAAACACAGAATCCATGACAAATGGGGATCAACTATGTATCTACCTTAGGTATTTATTTATTGACTGCCTTCCCCACCAGCAGGTAATTTTATCTGCTTTGTTCACGACTGTGTCTCTGAAACCTGGAACATAGTAGACTCTTCACATATATTGTTAGGTAAATAACCCTGAAGCTCTTTCCGTTTTGACCAGATACAATACCAACTATATTTACATTATTTGTATGCAAATAATGTAACTGTAATGTAATAATGTAATGTAAAAATACTGGCATATAATTCTGGAGAGGATTTTAGAGAATGGTCAACCAATGCCCTCACATCATAGATTAGACGCTAAAGCCCAGGGAGGGGTAGTGATCAGCCTAAGGTCACCAAACAGATTGGGGGCAAAGCCACATGTATTTTTTAAGCCATGGTTCAGGACTCTGTGTGCTTCTCAATACTGCTACTACCGCGCAGATGGGATCTTTGCTATTACTGGGATGTCACAGATCATCTGCCCCAGTGCTTGGAACAGAGCGGGTGTTCAATAAACGCTGACAAGGTAGATTACAAGGGAGGCGGAGGGTATTCCCAGAAGATCAAAATGCAGCCTGTACCTTCAGCTAAAGTCAATCATACCGATTGGAATGACTGACTTGATTTTAAGTATAGCTCTCGCTACAAAAAGTTCATGAGAAAGAAAGAGGAGCTTTGAGTATAACACTTTGTGTTGCAAGTAATGGAAAATTAAACTCACACTGGCTTCAGCAAGACAGAAAATTTATTGAGTTGTTTAACAGAAAAGTCCAGAATTAGCATGAATTTTTGATGAGGGTTGCTCCAGAGATTGAAAATATCATTAGTTTTGCAGCAATCATTAGTTTTCCAGCTTCAACGCTCTGCAGTTCTCTTGGTTGTGTCCTGGGGACAGCTTTCCTCCCAGTAGCAAAATGTCTGTAAGAATCCCTGGCTTAGCATCTACCCAACACAGCACCCAGAAGAAGACAGTTTCTGTGATCTACCCAACACGGCACCCAGAAGAAAACAGCTTCTCTGGTCCACAGTTTCCAGACAAAGACCTGCTCTTTATTCTGATTGGATACACCAGAGGTCACATGGCCACCCCTAAACCAATCACCATAGCCAGAGGACTGGACATTGCTGATTGGTGGACTGGGATGCCGTGGTTACAGGACCAATACTCCAGTAAGAGAGAGCAGTGTGCTCAGACACAGGGCTGAGACAACGTGTACAAAGAATGAATAAGAATTCAGAACAGCTGGGTCATAACCTATAAGCAAAAAGGTATGAGGGGCCTAGGGAAAGGACAGGGTCATCTCAGTCCCCAAGTAGAAACATTGTTTCTAGGATTTATTTCTCTTAACATCTTTTTGAATAGCATACATACAGTAGGGCTGGAGATTTGCAAGTCAAGCAAACTCTTTATTAGTCCCAGAATATTAGTAGAGCTTGGTTCATCCCAATGAATGTCTCTGAGACAATCAGGAGCATGCCAGCCACCCCTCCAACAGTCACTGTGTCCCTTACATAATGCACAGGGGCTCCAATGAGGAGGATTTGGCTTCACCTCCTTTCAACATGCCAGAGATTCCCATGACTTCGCTCTCATGCTGATGTCAAACAGCTGCTCCACTGTTAAGCATTCTAAGTGACAAAGCAAACTGTGGGCAGGATCCACTCCTTGTTGCAATGACAGAAGCGAGAGAAAGTTTGCAGCAAAATCACATCTGGTAGCTGTGCTTGTGTTTTGTGCTGATGAATACCGATCCTTCAGGACTGTGTTCAAATCCAAACACTAACAACCTAGCAGTGGTCAAAGGTGGTAAGCTGAGGGTGGGAGGAGGTCCATAGGTGACATGCTGTTTCCATGAATCTGACTGTACTACAGAGGTCAAGGAAGTGACCTGAGTCATCTTAAACACCAGGCAATGGGCAAAGGTAATCACCAAGAAATCCCAGAAGTAGAGCAGATGTTAAAGATAATAAACATAGGGGCGCCTGGGTGCCGCAGTCGGTTAAGCGTCCGACTTCAGCCAGGTCACGATCTCGCGGTCCGTGAGTTCAAGCCCCGCGTCGGGCTCTGGGCTGATGGCTCAGAGCCTGGAGCCTGCTTCCGATTCTGTGTCTCCCTCTCTCTCTGCCCCTCCCCCGTTCATGCTCTGTCTCTCTCTGTCCCAAAAATAAAAAAAAAATTTTAAAAAAAGTTGAAAAGATAATAAAAATAAATAAAGGAAAAGATGGTGGATTGGCTGTGTGACTAGCAAGTTGAAGGTTGGACTAGTCTCAGAAAGGAGTAACTATCAGTGGACATCAGTGAGAGTGTGAGAGCTGGCTCTCTCCATCTTCTGGCTATCTTCTTCACAGGTGGTGGCCTCCTCTTCACCCCACCCCCCATAGACAGTTTTCTCCACGTGGAGGAGTGGATGGTTGTCCCCAGTCACCAACTACAATTCTTTCAGCTTTGTGACATGAGAGGCAAAGTCCTTTTCCTTGAGCACCAAATCAGGAATTGCAGGGGAAGGTCTTCTATTAACCTGGCTTAGGTAGGATACTAACCCCCCGGAAGAGACTTTAGGAACTAGAGCAAAGGGGTTCCCTAACTGGCCAGCCTTGGGGTACATATCCACCCTAATGGTACAGTTCCCAGCTCTATTGAATAAAAAAGACAGTGTAAGTACGGACTAAAAAATTATTCGTTGTTAATGTGAAACTCAAATTCAACTGGTTGTCTTATATTTTATCTGGCAAACCTGGAATAGAGGCAGAAATGAGGATTCTGTAATTGGAAACTCCCCAGAATCACCTGCCAGAGAGGAGAACAGATAAATTCACAGACTATTGGATGGACAAAAACAAAATTGCCCTGCAGCTCAGTTTTTCATTAACTGAGAAAGATACTCATCAAGATACATGAGAATTCGAAAGTTGATAGAGAAGCCAAAGAGAAAGACTGTAAACCAATGTTTCTTAAAATGCACTCCATGGAACACTAGCTCAGTGGGCTGTTAATAGCTCTTACCTATAAAAGGGCTTCTGTGGCCAAATAGATTTAGGAAGGACTTGCTAAGTCCAGTTAATTGGGTTTCTCTGCTGTAGGACTCTCATTGCAGTAATATGTCAATTTCCATTGATAATTTCCCAGGAGGGAAAGGGTGAATGCGGCTTTCCTCAGACACATGGCTATGGAAACGTTTTAGAGCAGAACAGCTCCTGGGTCTTCCATTTGTGGAAATCATGAAGTCCAGAGGGGCATTCTGGTAGGTATATTGTCAACAGGATGGATACCACAAGCTCCATCCTCTGGATTAAAACAGGGTATCCCCAAAGAATGAAATTAAGAGTAAATATTGATTCCACGTCACTATTTCCAGCTAAAACCAGGAGGCAGGGAATGCATACACTTCCAGCAAATGTGTCCACCTCTCAAGCCCATCAACATGGTGTCCTGAACCAGCCAGGCCAAGGTCTGACCCCTCTCAACTGGTCCCCTGTGAACTCCTTCCTTTATGCACCTGCTCACGAATTATTATTCCCAGCATGCAATGCCACAGGAAGTGTAGGAACAGCAACGCACAGTTCCAATTTCCTCCATGCTTGGATACCTTATTATACTTGGTCCGCCTTTATCATCACAAGGTCACAGAAACTAGGAATTGAAGAAAACTTTAAATTTAGGAGAATAAGAGAATGGAATCACATCTCGACCCTCGGGCATTATATACTCCCTTTCATTCATTCTCTCAGTTACTTCCCCACGGCACCCCTATATCTTACATATAAAAGGAGTTCTGTGGTCAAACACATTTAGGTTTTCTCAAGGCCACTTAACAGATGCATAAACTGAGCCCAGAGATAATAAACAGCATGATTGAGCTAATTCCACTACCTGAAAAAGCTTTTGGAGGAAGAGATTTTATCCCTGTAGACTGTTACTATTTTATACTTCTCAGCCACGCAGGGCTCCACTTCCCCAAGATACTCTCTGCTTCTTATTTGAATGCTTGTCAACCTCTGCCCCTCCACCAAATTTTTCTAATAAACAGCATCCAGGAAGTGCCGTTCCCTTTGTGTGCCCCCACAATCCTCTGCATTATGTTTGATCTCAACATCCCATTGAAAATTGGATATTGGTAGTTGCCTGCTATGATAATGAACCAGTTATGTCTCAATTTGAAAAGGCATTTAAGACACCTGTTTTCATTAGTAATTATAGATAATTGCTATGGTGGAGGGCTGCTTTTTTTTTAATTGCACAGCAAAGGTCTTTGAGAAATGAAACAATTAATTTCCCGATACCTTACCACGAGCAAAGTATGATGTGAGCCCTCATTTTGGGAAGTGTTTGTAGGTAATTGGGCTTGGCTGCTTGCAAGGGAAAAAAGTAAATTATATTTTAGATCTACGTCCTGACATATGTTATCCATAGATAACTATTTTTTTAATGTTTTTAATGTTTTGTTCAGAGTTTACTCATGCATTCACTCTAGAAACACTTGGGCCAGGTCCTTGTTAAATACCGAGAGGCAATGACTCACTCACTCATTCATTCACTCATTCATTCACCGCAAGGCATTCAACAATAAATACTGAATTACAATTTTGAAGCCCTACTTAGACAGTAGGAATCCATTTTCCTAAAGAAATGTTCCTGCTCTTTGGGCCCATAATTCCATATGTAAAACGTTTTCTTAAAGGCATTGTGTCTTAAAGAAAGGAGTAATCTAAATATTGATCAAGAGTACAAGAATGGGTAAATGAATCATTATAAGTGACAGTCATTAAGAAATACAGAAGAGGGGCACCTGTCTGGTTCAGTCAGTCGAGCACGTGACTCTTGATCTTGGGGTTGTAGGTTCAAGCCCCATGTTGGGCGTAGAGATTATTTTAAAAATAAAATCTTAAAAAAAAAAGAAAGAAATATTGAAGATGATATGCTATGGGGTAGTCATGTATTAAAAAGAAAGAAAATTTGGCTATGAAACAACCCCAAACCTGCAAACTAAAAATGACTGAGAACATAAGCCAAAAATCAGAACCATCCAGAAATCCCACAGCAGGGTATTTACCCCAAATAAGTGAAATCAGGATCTCTAAGAGATATAAGCATTTCCTGGTTCATCATAACACTGTTCACAGCAGCCAAGAGGTGGAAACAACACAAATGTCCCTCAAGAGAGGAGTAGATGAAGAAAATGTGGTCTATACATACTACAGACAGTATTCACCTTAAAAAAAGGAAATTTGGGACACCTGGGTGTCTCAGTCGGTTAAGTGGCCAACTTCAGCAAAGGTCATGATCTCAGGGTTCATGGGTTCAAGTCCTGCATCAGGCTCTGTGCTAACAGCTCAGAGCCTGGAGCCTGCTTCGGACTCTGTGTCTCCCTGTCTCTCTGCCCCTCCCCCACTCACGCATGAGCGTGCGCGCTCTCGCTCTCAAAAATAAATAAACATTTAAAAACTTAAAAAAAAAGAAAGAAAATTCTGCAATGCATACATTATGGACGAACCTTGAGGACCTTATGCCGAGTGAAATAAGCCACAAAAAGACAAAAACTGTATGATTCTGCTTATGTAAGGTATCTAAAAGAGGCAAATTCATAGAATCAAAGGGTGGAAGGATAATCGCCAGGAAGTGGGGTCAGGGAAATGGGGGGGGGGGGTTGGGATCAACGAGCCTGAAGTTTCAGTTGAGCAAGATCAATCAACTCTAGAGATGTGCTGTACAAAACGTGGCTATAGTCAACCATACTACATTATACACTTAAAAATCTGACAGGGTACGTCTCGTGTTCCGTGTTCTTACCACATTAAAAAAAAGAGAGGGAGAGAGAGAAGCCAAAATGGAAGTAATGGTTCTCTTCAAGAAGCACTATTGCCAAAGTAGTCGTGTTTGGAGACACCGTTGGGATACATTTTATCTGGCGCACTTTTCTGTGTCCCCAGATTTCTAACAATAAACACGTATTACTTTTGCAATCGTGGTATCAGGAAGGAGAGGCATACAAGGGTGGGGAAGTGGATGGGAGGGTGGGAGTGAAGGTTCTGAACATCCATCAGCCTTGGAAGACGAGGAGCTGAGTCCTGAAGAGACGATAACACCTCCCATGATAATAACAGCTAGAGCGACTCACAGGATCTCAGGGTCGGAGAGACCATGCAGTTTGAATCCTTCTACATCCATGATTACCAATCTTGGCTGCGGATAATAATCTCTGAGGCTTTTACAAGATAGAACTGTTCGTGTCCAACCCCACCATTCCTCCCACGGGACTCATCCTGCACCACGGCCAGGCCTTGGTACTTTTTAATTTTACGTTTTAAAGTGTCTTTATTTATTTTGAGAGAGAGAAAGAGAAAGAGAGGGAGTGTGAGTAGCGGAGGGCAGAGAGAGGGAGAGAGAATCCCAAGCAGGCTCTGTACTATATCAGGGCAGAGTCCAACTCAGGGCTGGAACCCAACAAACCACGAGATCATCACCTGAGTTAAAATCAAGAGTCAGGTGTTCAATCAACAGAGCCACCCAGGTGCCCCAGCACTGGTACTTTATAGACTCCCCATGTGATGATAATGCACAGCAGGTGGGGTTGAGAACAATTACCACCACTGATTCTCAAATACATAGTTGCCTATACACAGGAACTACCTGAGAGTCTTTAAAAATTTTTTTTTTAACATTTTATTTATTTTTGAGACAGAGAGAGAGAGCATGAACAGGGGAGGGTCAGAGAAAGAGGGAGACAAAGAATCTGAAACAGGCTCCAGGCTCTGAGCTGTCAGCACAGAGCCCGACACGGGGCTCCAACTCACGGACCTTGAGATCATGACCTGAGCCGAAGTCGAACGCTCAACCGACTGAGCCACCCAGGTGCCCCGAGAGTCTTTATAAAAATACTGATTCCTGGGAGCCATCCAGAGATTCCGGTCTAATCAGTGTGGGGTGTGGCCTGGACATCCTGGTTTTTAAAAGCTCTCCAAGCGATTCCAAAACACAACTGAGTTTGGGAACCGTCAGTCTACACCCTTGTACTTGAAGAGTGGCCCAGAGGCCGGAAGCATGGGCACCACCTGGGAGCTTGAGGGACGCAAAGAATCTGAATCCACACCCCAGACCCACTAAAACAGAATCTGCAGTCTTCGCAAGGCACTTAGATGGTTTGTGTGTCTATTAAAGAGAAGTACTACCTAGACCATCCCGGGCAGGAAACATATGAAGTCCCGGACCTCTTCCAAGTCAAATTTCCAGACTCCCGTCTCTACCCTACCCCGCAAAGAGGGAAACAAACAAACAAACAAACAAATCTAACTTCTGGCAGTTGCGCAGCAGGTAAACTAAGACCCTGTCCTTCCCAATCTATATCCAGGCTTTCAACCCTCCCACACAACGCAGCTGGAGGGCAAGCATCTGTTTGTTCCTCCTCGGAGCTGAAAGATCCAGACTGTTTTATTATTCTAAAGGACCATGCTACACGGTAACAGAACAACCCCTATAGAGGACGTTTCACCACGGATCAGCTTCAAGAGGCCTCCCCGGAGTCCCCAAATTCCCCCACAACAAAGTGAGCCGATTTTAATCAGCAGCTGCTATCTCATCTGCATCGGAGATTCCATGAATATGCAAGCCGGGGAGATGGGGTCTCAAGGAGCAGGAATAATTGGCCCCTTGCATTTGATATTCCAGGCCAGTGTTCTCTGGTGCGCTTTTCTCTCCAGCAATCTTGTGAGGGATTCAGGTCACAGCAAGTACCATGGGCATTATCCATTAGAACAAGATCAAAGGGAAGAAGGAGTGCATTTTAAAGAGGCCAGTGTGTGGTGCGATTACTTGATGGTACTATTACATTTCTTCTGTGTTTTGCAGCCTCTCTGGAGAGGGGTTTGCAAATACCCCCATGCCTCATTAGCCTTGGGTCAAAGCAGCCCTGGGCTTAACTGCATGGTGGGAGGTATGCAGCTGGTGCTTATCACTCTGTGGCCATCTCTAGCTTTAGGAAAGGAGAAACACAGGGCTCTCTGGAGGCCAGGTTAGGTGGGCTGGCTTCCAGACGCAAATTATCCAGATGTGGCCTCTGGAGCTGACGCTGTTTTTGTCACCAGCATTTATTCTCTCTCCTTCCTCTGGAGAACCAGGCTCTCACAGTTCTTAATTCGCATGGTTCAGAGAAGAGTGCCGGGGTCCAAGAAGGGGTGTGTGACTCGGGTTCAGCCCATCAGAGGATCTCAGTCTCCCAGCCACAGGAAATTGGTCAGAAATTCACATGTGACTCCAAGTCAATGCGAATTTAGTTGGTTGAGGAGAAAGGCAAGAGTTGGGGAGAAAGGCAAGAGTCTTTACACGGGGCAAGATCTAAAACCGGGTTGCCCACAGTCATCTTACCCCACAGGGAGATCCTGTCTGAGACTAAAGCCAACACAGAGAAGAGCAGAGCCAATGATACAAAGCGTCAAGTTGGGCCTGGATCTGGCCATACCTTAAGGCTTGACCCTTACAGACACAGGCCAATGGATCTTATTTTGTTTAAACCACTGGAGTTAGATTTCTATCACTTGCAAGCAAATGAGTAGTGGTAGTGGACAGTTTTGCTCAAATCCCATCATGATACACCTGGGTTCTACTCGTCACATCCCTTACAATGAAGTCAGGATACGGTAACATACACTCTCTCTAGTAACATCACTGAGTCTCTGCTATGTGCCAGGCACTGTTATCCTGAAGAACCCAGGATAACTCAGCAAACTAAACGCGCAAAAGTCTTGGTGTTTTCGAACTTCGGTGGAGTTGGATTGTGAGGGGAGCGTCTTACGTTACCCATAAATCCAGCATTCTGAGATGTTCAACAACCTGCCGAGGTTCGCCGGGGAAATGTGATAGAATGGAAACTTAAACCCAATCACTTTAATTGCTTAGCCCTGTGTGAAAATCCAAGCGAGAGGCTGAAAACTGGCAGAGTCTAGCCAGATCAGACCCAAAGACGTGTTGTGTGTGGACCTTGAAGATTTCTTTTTTTTTAAATTATTAGCCATAATTAAAGTTCAGATTTTATATAAACATCCACATTTTTAAGTAATCTTGAAAAGCTGCAAACTTCTGATAGCAATGGACTAGAACTCCCACATGCCAGCCACTGGCAGGAGCCAGAAGAGGCTGCTCGTGAAATATGGCCACACGTTGCCAATGGCTCCAAAGTCCACCCGGACCATCTCTGTCACTTAAGTTGCCCTCTTGGCCCTGTGGGCCTTTGAGTTGGCAAGCTCCACTGCAGACTTTGGGAGGGCATCCTCCTTTGTGCATTTATTGCCAGACCTGCTGTACTTAGCCTCTCGCACAGCACCAATGTTGGCTCACTCTTCTTTCTACCACATGACAAGTGAAATGAGGTACAGAGACTCTTTCTGAGATAGCGCTAATGGAAGCCACCCATTCATCTATTTTTTTTTTAATTTTTTTTTTCAACGTTTATTTATTTTTGGGACAGAGAGAGACAGAGCATGAATGGGGGAGGGGCAGAGAGAGAGGGAGACACAGAATCGGAAACAGGCTCCAGGCTCTGAGCCATCAGCCCAGAGCCCAACACGGGGCTCAAACTCAAGGACCGCAAGATGGTGACCTGGCTGAAGTTGGACGCTTAACCGACTGTGCCACCCAGGCGCCCCTCGTCTACTTTTCAACGTTTATTTATTTTTGGGACAGAAAGAGACAGAGCATGAACGGGGGAGGGGCAGAGAGAGAGGGAGACACAGAATCGGAAACAGGCTCCAGGCTCTGAGCCATCAGCCCAGAGCCTGACGCGGGGCTCGAACTCCCAGACCGCGAGATCGTGACCTGGCTGAAGTCGGACGCTCAACCGACTGCGCCACCCAGGCGCCCCGCCCCTCGTCTACTTTTTAAAATGAAAATGGTGTGTGTCGGGGCACCTGGCTGGCTCAGTTGGTTGGGTGTCTGACTTCGGCTCAGGTTATGAGCTCACAGTTTGTGGGTTCAAGCCCTGCGTCGCGACGACTCTGTGCTGACAGCTCAGAGCCTGGAGCCTGCTTTGGATGCTGTGTCTCCCTCTCTCTCTTTCAAAAATAAATACACATTAAAAAAAATGAAAATGAAAACTGTGTATTCTTAAGGTGTGCAATATGTTGTTTTGATATACGTAGTGAAACGATTACAACAGTCAAGCAAATTGAACTGTCGTCTCCCCACATAGTTGTGTGTGTGTGTGTGTGTGTGTGTGTGTGTGTGTGTGTGTGTGTTGTGAGACCCCCCCAAAGCCTACTCTCTTAGCAAATTTCCAGTATTCAATACACTGTTATTCACTATAGTCATCATGCTATACATTGGATCTCTAAACCCATTCACCTTGACATCTGCATCTGACTAAACCTCACAGAGGCAGAGTACTCAGAATCAGTCCGGGAAACATGTGCTCTGCTGGCCTCTTCAATTTCTGGAGAGGAAATGTAAGCATGCCCCAGACCTTGTAGGTGCTACAGACAATCCAGTGTTTAAGGCCAAAAACCCAGAGCAAACCGATACAATGATGGAAACAAACATGCCTCTACTTGTCTGAAAAAGAATGGGATGACAGAACAGAGGGCTTGATATATACACATTTTTCCAAAAGGGGGAGAAAAAAAATCATGGAGGAGAACATCCAGTCTGTTCCTGAGCAGCTGCTGTGTGCCAGGCACTGTGCTGAGTGCTCAGAACCAGAGGGGAGGGAAACACACTCGTGCACTCAAAAGGCTCAGAGCCTAGAGGAATGGTGGGTGGGCAGAGGTGAACACACAGGACTCTCTGCGTGTATGGGAGTGGTGACAGGATTCCACAGGGGGTACCATGGTCCCTGCTGGGCAGTATCAGTCTGGGAGCAAAGGAGTGGAGGGGCAAGACAGCAGAGCACATTAGGGGGGCAGAAGGTATGACTGGAGCACAAGCTGTGAACAGGCCAGGGGTCCAGATGAGATAGATCAGACTGGAGAGGTTGGCAGGAACCCACTTATGATGGGTCCTTCATACTATATTGAACCAGATTTTCACAGAGGGTAAGGGCATCACTCTGACACCACACCAGACCTGGAGTCACGTTCCTACTCCTTGCACAATTTTCTGGGAGACCTTGAGCAAGGGATGCCACTTTTCTGAGCCTCAGTTTTCTCATCTGAAGAATGGGAAACTAGCAGCGCTTACCTCATAAAGTTGTGACAATGAATATATAAAATAATCTTTGTTGAATGCTTATTTATTTATTTTTGAGATGGGGGGAGAAACAGAGAGGGGGAGAGAGAGAGAGAGAGAAAATCCGAAGAAGGAGCTTGATCTCATGAACTGTGAGATCATGACCTGAGCTGAGACCAAGAGTTGGATGCTACACCAACTGAACCACCCAGGCGCCCCTAAAATAATCTACTCAGAGCTCTGCATAGTGCCTGGCACTGAGGGTGTATGTAATAAAGATTACTATGGAGAGCTCCTTAAAGGTGGGGCAGGGAGCCATAAGTCCCCCAAATGCTTAATGTGCTGCTGAGAATAAGAAAAAGATTCAGAGAGGCATTTGATCCTTCAGCTCCCTAGGGAAACCCCTTTTGCCTCCCATTGTCCCCCATTGAAGAGACGTGTCAGTGCATAAGGAATCCACAGAGCTCTGAGAGCCCCGGACATGGAAATGAAGTTTCTGGTTTACGTTTCAATTTTCATGTCTATAGATTTTGGCAGGGGACGGGGGGGAGGTTGGGTCACTCAGAGTTATTCTGGTGCTTTCTGAACAATGCCCATGATTGACTGGGTGCTTTGGACTTGTGCTTCCAGGGATGACATCATTGGAAAGTTATCACCAACACCTCCTCACAGATACCAGGCGAAGCGGCATTGTTTAGACAAGTGCTAATAATTCAAGCCTCTTGTAAATGAGAAGGGAAAAAGCGATAAATGAAGAAAGAAACAGTTTATATTTGCAATTTGCATTTGCCATAAAAGAGCCTTGTGTGACAGCTGCGTGTGCAGAATTGAGCGCGTTGGGAGTGGGGAGAGCGGGTGGTCAGCCTGGGGGCTACCAGGCTAGGAGGGTGCCTGAAGCTTCACTATGATGGCCCTTAATTTGAGGCTTGAACACTTTTTGGTCCTCTGAGATTCTTATTTAAATGCTAACAACCCTATAGAAAGGCAACGGCTTTCAGGTAAGGATTTCTAAAAATTCCAGCCAGATGCTGGTTATTCCTAAAATAAGTGACAGCCAAAGTTTGCGAATTAATCAGCAGGTAAAGATACACGAGGCAAGGGGCAAATGCAAGAAACAATTAAATGGATGAGTGGTAAGTGTGTCATCAGATAGAACACAATTCAAGACCCAAAGCATACATTTGCCAAAAGGGGAGATTATAAAATGACAAGAGTTATAACCCATGGAGAAAAGGGGGGAGCAATGAAATTTCTGCACCAGACAGCAGAGCATAAGGGAAAGAAATCAGGAACAACCTGAATGAACATGAATAGAGAAGCAAGGAAAGAGCTCTGGATGCATGCTTACTATAAAATAGTATGTAGCTATTCAAATCAACAAGCTACCTCTCTAGGTCTTGGGCTAGACTGGGGGCTCTTGACCCTGGCTGCACGTTAGAATTATCCAGAAAGCTTTTCATGGGGCACCTGGGTGGCTCAGTCAGTTAAGCGTCTGACTTCAGCTCAGATCATGATATCACAGTTCATGGGTTTGAGCCCCGCGTCAGGCTCTGTGCCGATAGCTGAGAGCCTAGAGCCTGCTTCGGATTCTGTGTCTCCCTCTCTCTCTACCCCTCCCCTGCTCATGCTGTGTCTCTCTCTCTCAAAAGTAAATAAACACACACACACACACACACACACACACACACACACACACACACAAAAGAAAGAAAGAAAAAGTTTAGAATTATCTAGAAAGCTTTTCAAAATGCCACGGACCAAAGTGAGTCAAGCAGTCTTGGATAAAGCCAGTAGAAGTGGAAGGTGTGTATAGCCCCACATCTACTACAGAAATTGAATGTATAGTTTAAAAACCTCACCGCAGACAAAACTTGCCCAGATGGATTCAGTGGTGAATTCTATGAAACATTTAAGGAACTGCAGGCATACCTCGGAGACATTGCAGGTTTAGTTTCAGACCACCACAATAAAGCAAATACCACAATAAAGGGAGTCAGGTGAATTTTCTGGTTTCCCAGTGCATATCAAAGCTATGTTTTTACTATATTGTAGTCTATTAAATGTGCAATATAGCATTATGTGTAAAAAGCACAGTACATATCTGAAAAAATATTTTTAATGTAGAGACAGAGAGACAGAGTGCAAGCCAGGGAGGCACAGAGAGAGAGGTCACCACAGAATCAAAAGCAGGCTCTGGGCTCTGAGCTGTCAGCCACAGAGCCTCATGCGGGGCTTGAACTCACAAACTGTGAGATCGTGACCTGAGCCGGAGTCAGACACCCGAACGCCTGAGTCACCCAGCTGTCCCCTGAGAAAATACCACATGGCGAAAAAATGCTAACCATCACCTGAGCTCTCAGCAAGTCGTAATCTTTTTGTTGGCAGAGGGTCTCGCCTCGAAGCTGACGGCTGCTGACTGAGCAGGAGGGTGGTTGCTGAAGGCTGGGGATGCTGTGATAATTTCTTAAGATAAAACAACAACCAAGTTTGCCACATCAACTGACTCTTCCCTTCATGAATAATGTCTCCGTGGCACGAGATGCTGTGGACAGGATTTTAGCCACAGGAGAACTTCTTTTGAAATTGGTATCAATCCTCTCAAACCCTGCGACTACCTTACCCATGAAGTGTATGGAATATTCTCGATCCTTTGTTGTCATTTCAACCATCTGCACGGCATCTTCACCAGGAGTCGGTTCCATCTCAAGACACCACTTTCTTTGCTCCTCCATAGGGAGCAACTCCTTATCTGTTAAAGTTTTATCAAGTAATTCCAGCAACTCAGTCCCATCTACAAGCTCTACTTCTAACTCTCTTGTAAATTCCACCACCCCTGTGCTTACTTCTTCCACTGAAGCCTTGAACCCCTCAAAGTCATCCATGAAGGTTGAAATCAACTGCTCCCAAACTCCCGTGAATGTTAATATTTTGACCTCTTTCCATGAACCATGAATGTTCTTAATGGCATCTAGAAAGGTGCATCCTTTCCGGACAGGTTTTCAACTGACTTTGTCCAGTTCCACTGGGGGAATCACCACCTATGGCAGCTAGAGCCTTAGAAAATGTATTTCTTCTTCTTTTTTTTAATTTTTAAAAAATTTTTATTTATTTTTGAGGCAGAGACAGGGCATGAGTGGAGGAGGGGTAGAGAGAGAGGGAGACACAGAATCTAAAGCAGGCTCCAGGCTCTGAGCTGTCAGCACAAAGCCCGACCCAGGGCTCGAACTCACGGACTGTGAGATCATGACCTGAGTTGAAGTCTGACACTTAACTGACGGAGCCACCCAGGTGCCTTGATTTTCCATTTTCAAACTACTCTTGCATTTCTGCGACTTTTCCTCTCACTTGAACACTTAGAGGCCATTGTAGGGTTATTTATTGGCCTAATTTTAATATTGTTGTGTCTCAGGAAATAGGGAGGCCCCCAAGAGAGGGGAAGAGATGGGGGATGGCCAATAAGCAGGACAGTCAAGAACACACACACTTATCAATTGAGATCATCATCTTATATGGGTGCAACTCGTGGCATCCCCAAACCATTACAATAGCAAAATCCAAGATCACTAGCCACAGGTCACCACAGCAGATATAATAACAAAGGAAAGACTTGAAATACTGTGAGAATTGCCAAAATGCAACACAGAGACAGGAAGTGACCAAATGCTGTGGGAAAATGGTGCCAAAGGACTTGTTCAACACAATGTTGCCACCAACCTTCAATTAGTAAAACTTGCCATATCTGCAAAACATGATAAAATGAGGTACAAAACTCTTCTCTTAAAAGCCTAGAGAGGAAGGAGTACTTCCCAATTCATTCTATGAAGTCAAGATTACCCTGACTTTAAAACCAGAAAAAGATAGTAGGAAAAAAAAATTACACAACAATGTATCTTGGGGCGCCTGGGGAGCTCAGTCGGTGAAGCATCTGACTCTTGGTTTCAGCTCAGGTCATGATCTCATGGCTTCGTGGGTTTAAGCCTCACATTGGGCTCTATGCTGGCAGTGCAGAGCCAGCTGGGGCTTCTCTCTCTCTCCCTCTCTCTCTGCCCCCCCCCCCCAACGTGCGCTGTTCTCTCTCTCAAAATAAATAAAAACACTTAAAAAAAAAAAAAGAACCATGTCTGTCATGCACACAGCTGTAAAAATTCTCAATAAAATTTGAGCAAATCAGACCTAACAGTTTTTTTTCAAGAGACAATAAATATACCTGTGTGGGGTCTATCTCAGGAGTGCAGCTTGGTTTAACGTCTGAAAACTGACCCGTGGAATTCACTAAGAGCAGCCTGTAAGAAAAAAAACCAACAAAGTACGATCACTTCAGGAACAGATGCAGAATACCCTTTTATAAAAACGATCATCCATTGATTATAAAAACTCTGAAAACCATCACAGAAAAGAACCTCATCCACCTAATAAAGGTATCCATGAAAACCCTACAGCTAGCCCCATATTTGATGGTAAAAGACTCTGTACTTTGCCCCCCCCGCCAAGATCAGGAATCAGCTCAGCTTGTCTGCTGTCACTACTTCTGTTCAACATTGTTCCAGAGATTCTGCAGCACAGAAAGGCAATCAAAAGACACGAAAAGCAAGCATCTTGGAAATAAAAAAGCCAAACTGTCTTCATTCACAGACTTGATCATTTATACGGAAAGCTTTATGGAAACCACCATAAAGCCAATGGAACTAACAGGTGAGTTGAACAGGTTTCTGGTCAACATATTTTGGAAATCAATTTTGTTTCTATATACTAGTAATGAACAAATGGAAATTTAGATTTATAAAAAGATCCTTATTAATAATAACAGCAAAAATGTGAAATACTTGGGGATAAGTTTGACCAAGGTTGTGCAAGACCTATGCACACTAAAAACCATGAAACATTGCCAAGAGCAAGTAAAGAACATCTAAATAAAAAGAGACAGGGGCTCCTGGGTGGCTCAGTCAGTTGAACATCTGGCTGTGGCTCAGGTCATGATCTCACTGTGAGTTCGAGCCCTGCATCGGGCTCTGTGCTGACAACTCAGAGCCTGGTGCCTGCTTCAGATTCTGTCTCCCTCTCTCTCTGCCCCTCCCTCACTTGTTTTTCTCTCTCAAAAATAAATAAATATTTAAAAAAATTACTAAATAGAGAAAGAGAGGTGGTGTTAAAAGGCTTAATGTTGGTAAGGCGTCAGTGCTCAAACTAATCCATAAAGTAAATACAAACTCTTGCAAAATCCCAGTGGGCCGTATTTGTGCAAATTGAGTGGCCAGGTCTGAAATTAATATGGAAATGCAAAGCTCCTAATTTTGGAAAAGAGGAGCAAGTCGGAGAACTTGCGCTATAAGATCGCAATACTTAGTGTAAAGCTACAGTAATCCAGACAGTATGGTATGACACTGGCAAAAGAATCAATACAAAGACCAATGGAACAGAATAAAGGGTTCAGGGATAGACGCACACGTATATGGCCAAAGATGCCGAAGCACATCTGTGAAAGTAAAAAGAAAGCCACAGGTTGCGAGAAAATATTCGCATTCTATCCTGAACATACCACGAACCCCCACCTCTGAATAAAAGAAGACAAACCATCCAATATAAATCTGAACAAACATGAGGCCCCTGGTGGCTCAGGCGGTTAAGCTTCGGACTTCAGCTCAGGTCATGATCTCACAGTTCGTGGGTTCAAGCCCCACGTTGGGTTCTGTGCTGCCAGCTCAGAGCCTGAAGCCTGCTTCAGATTCTGTGTTTCTTCTCTCTGCTCCTTCCCTGCTCATACTCTGTCTCTCCCTGTGTCTCAAAAATACACAGAAAATTTTATTTTTTTTTTTTACATCTGAACAAACACCTCACCAAAAAAGATGCACAAAAGGTAAATAAGCATAGGAAAAAATGCTCAGTATTATTAGTCATGGAGAAAATGTAAACTAAACCACCCTGATATACCACTTCCCTCATAGAAAAAAATGTAGAAGATGGATCCGACCAAATTTTGGTGCAGGTGCGGAAAAACCAGAACCCTCGTACGTTACCGCTGAGGATGTAAAAAGCTACAACCACTTTGGAACACGGTCCAGCAGTTTGTTATAAAGGTAAACATTCAAATAATGGATGACCTCACCATTCTACTCCTCGTATGGACCAAGGAGAAACCGAAGCGTGTGTCCATTCAAAGATCTGCAGAAATATGGTCAAAGAAACTTTACACTTAATAGCCAAAAAACAGAAGCATCTGACAAGTCTCTCATCAGCGGGATAAATGAGTGAAAGATATCAGACGAAGAGAGTATGCATTCTATGCATCCACTTGTATAAACTTCTGGGAAATTGCAAACTAATCTACAGAGACAGCATATTCATGGTTATGTGGGGACGAGAGAAGAAGGAAGGTGTACAGATGAAGAAGGTGTTACAAAAAAGGCTTGAAGAAACTCATAGGGGTGAAAGATTCGTTCATGATCTTGACTATGGTGATGATTTCACAGATGCATAATAATGCCCAAACTCATCAAATTGTATACTTAACTATGTGAAGTTATCATAAGTCAATTATATCTCAATACAGCTGTAAGGAAAAAAATGCAAACCCCACTCCCAAGCCCAGATATGCTGATTAAGTAGCAGTAGATAGAGTGCAGGAGTCATCAGCTTTTTAAACAGGCCTCTCTCTTGGGACAGGCTGATGTAGGGGGTCCCTGCAAGGGCACTTGGAAAGATGCTGCCTGAGGGAAACATATCTCTTGGCTACACCAACCAGCCAGGGGTGCCGTATGCCAGGCACAGTTGGTCAGTTTGCGTGAATCAGCCAGGCAAGCAGGGCCCACGTAACTGGAACCTACGTTCACTTGTTTTATATTTCTCTTACCCCGAAACACCCAAAAGCTGCTGGGGCCCTCCCCATCCTTAAACGGGCAGAATCCTCCAACTAATGGAAAAAGCAGTACAGGGGCTCCTGAGTGACTCAGTTGGTTAAATGTTTGACTTTGGCTCAGGTCACGGTCTCCAGGTTCATGGGTTCAAGCCCCGTGTTGGGCTCTGTGCCGGCAGCTGGGAGCCTGGAGCCTGCTTTGGATTCTGTGTCTCCCTCTCCCTGCCCCTCTCCCACTCATGCTCTCTTTCTCAAAAACAAATAAACATTAAAAACAATTTTTTAAAAAAATTTTTTTTCAACGTTTTTATTTATTTTTGGGACAGAGAGAGACAGAGCATGAACGGGGGAGGGGCAGAGAAAGAGGGAGACACAGAATCGGAAACAGGCTCCAGGCTCCGAGCCATCAGCCCAGAGCCCGACGTGGGGCTCGAACTCACGGACCGCGAGATAGTGACCTGGCTGAAGTCGGACGCTTAACCGACTGCGCCACCCAGGCGCCCCAACAATTTTTTTTTTTAAAGAGACAAAGCATTACAAAGTTTCCAAAACTGATTCATAGAAAAGATGTTCTTTTGTCCAAAAAAGGCTAGAAACCAAGCTCGGTCTAATGCAAATATGTTGATGGCTCTTAAACACCTTTACTGTGGGCTGGTTTTTTTTGTTTTTTTTTTGTTTTTTTGTTTTTTTTCCTCACAAATTCTTGCCTCTTTTTCTGACTGCATTTAGGTTGGAGATCTTGTGATTTGAGGCCAGGGGGCAATTAAAGGACATGTTGTATTAGATTGGAAAAGGTAAAAAAAAAAAAAAAAGAAATGGAAATAAAAATACAATAAACTTTTAAAAAACGCTGATAACCAGGAATAAGGTTAATACATTTTGCCTTATCAGTAGGTGTCTGTGTGGATTAAAAGGGTTTTCTGGGTTAGCAAACTGCTTCTGTTCATTTTTTTTTTAATTAATTAAACAAGGAGGTCATTAGGCTGAGGTGGCTTTAATGCCTTAGTAACCTGCATAAGCCAACCAAAGCCTAAGCCTGTAACGCCTCAAGGTCAAGGAATTACAACCTAAGGACAACCAATCACAATCTGCCAGCTAGGCTTTCCCAAACAAGGCAACCGCCGATGCTGTAGTGAATCGAATAATTCCCTTGCCTTCCTTCCAGCTCTTCCCTATTAAAGTCTTTCCTCTGGCTCCTGTCTGTGGTAGGGCCCTCCTAACCACTTCCGGTCCGGTGCTGTCTAATTCGAACAGAAGTTTGCTCACGTAAACTCTTAAAACGGCACAAGCGCCTCCGTTTATCTTTCAACAAGATCATGACATTGCCCGTTTGCTCACCGGCTCTGCCTCTATCTTCCTTTCCCTCTGAAGTGATTCCATCCCTTCCTCCAGCCGGGTTTAGGCTGTCAGCCTCGCAGTGGCCACCCCGTTTGAAGGTCACTTTGCTAGCACCTTACCCCGGCGATCAGGGAAAGCTGGCAGGAAAAGCTCTTTCTCAGATGTAGGGCCAGCATTAGTGCCCTCGGAGTTGCCAAAGAGGCCTCTGCTTCGCCCCAGACAATGAAAACCTAACTTGGAAAGCTTCCCCGGGCTTCGGGAAGCCTCTGCTCACCCAAAGGAGAACTTTATTTACACAATAACAATAATCCTATAAATTGACCGACTGCTTCTCATTTGCCCAGTGCTTCTGGGTCCATTACGGCAATATATCAGTCAGGACTGTGCGACGCAGGTACCCAGAACTCCCAGCTCAGAGAATTAAGCAAAAGGGAGGGGGGAAAATGGGCTTGCATAACTTGAAAGTCCAGGGGTAAAGTAAACGTCAATCATGTCCTCATCTAGGGATTTAGTCGAGTGCTCCCTGGTTTCCATCACATGGTCCACCATTCACTGGGCCACCTTCATTCTTCAGTCCCATGTTTGGCCCTCAGCTGGTGCAGCTTCTACTGCATAAATGCTAGCTCTGTTTGCAAGAAAGAGCCGGGAGCTCTCTCCTGGGACTCCCAGCAAACGTTTCCTTGGGTCTCATTGGCTTCATGGGATCACAGGATCATCTCTGAGCCAATCAGGGTGGCGAGACACATCCCAGACTCTCTTTGGCCAGTTCCCAGGTCACAAGCTTACCTTCAGAGCTGGAATGAGCTCTGAATTGGGGTTGGAATGAGAGTATAGGAGGCGGCTCCCTGGAGAACATGAGAGGGCAGAAGAAAATGCAGTAGATGGTCTTTCTTGGTGCACCCCCCAAATCCTCGCAAGGCCCCTGCATCTGTCTCCCAGCTGCCATGAAGCTCATGGCTCACACTGCACACTTGTCTAGAGGATGGCCCTGCTTCGGTAGAAGCCTTCTCACCGGCATGTCTTGGTGGATTAGGTCCTTCTCTTGGGAGTGGCCAGCAAGCAAGGACTAACTGATACAGGGGTAGAAAGCCCAGCTGCCTGGCCTCTGGGCAGGGCAGATTCTGCGCTAAGGTTCATGCACCCGAGCTCCCTGTAGGTTCCAGCCAAGGCTAGGTGTCACCTGAAACCACTTCTTTACATCCCTTCCTTCCGCCTACCCCGCCTTCCCCTGTTCCCTTGACTCTGTTACAGGTTTGTCCTGAGAGTACTCTCTCGAATAACCATTTGCACAAGAATCCCTAACTGCAAATTCTGCTTCTAAGCAACACAAGCTAAGGCAGATGAAAAAGGAAAAAGCACGATGCTAAGCAGCGGAAACAATTGACCCTGGTGACGATAATGAGAGGAAGGAGGAGGTTGATCTTCACCATGTGTTGAGGACTGGCCTTTAATCTGAATGTTGTTGTTGTTTTTAATGAATTAATTTATTTTTGAGAGAGACAGAGACAACTCGAGTGAGGCAGGGGCAGACAGAGAGAGAATCTCAAGCAGGCTCTGTGCTGCCCGTGCAGAGCCCCCACACAGGGCTTGAACCCACAAAGCCGCAAGATCATGACCCAAGCGGAAACCAAGAGTTGGATGCTTAGCTGAGTCCCCCAGGCACACCCATGTCATATGTCTTGCATACATGTCTTCATATCCTCATTACAGCCTCCGAAGATGGTCACTGTTAGCTCTATTTTGCAGAGGAAGGAGCTGGCGTTTAGAGAGGGGGCCAAATTACCCAAACTCATATTGCTAGGAGCTAGCAAAGTTGCATTCGAACCTATCATTTTTTGTTGCCAGGGGCTACTGCTCAGAGACCAGGTCAGTAACCTCCACCCCTCCCGGCAATACACCACACCCCCTTTATCTGCTATACGATTTTTTTTTTTAATGTGTAACATGTGTCAGACGCTTTGCTTTTTAAGCATCATCTCATTCAATTTTCGCCAAAGCTCTAAGAAGTGGGCCATCATCCCATTTCACAAACTGAGACAACATGGGAAGGTGAATGAGCCTGCCCAAACTTACACGCCAGGAAGTGGTAAAGCCCAGTTTGGACCCGAGCAGCTGACTTCAGGGCCCTCCCCTGCAACCGCTACTCAAATATTGTTACTAAAGTTCTCCCTACGTGTCCTAAGAAACCAGATTTCATCTAGCTCTGGGAAATCTAAAACAAAGAAGGTTTCCCTTTTCTTTCCCTGAACCTTGATTTTCTAGACAGGTAGGAAAGCAAATAATGACTCTGGGCCATTAACCCATGACTCAATCAATTTAAGTCAATTCCAAAAATTGCCAGAGGTGGATATGAAATTGCCTGTCTGCTTCATACATTTATGATGTGGGGGGAAAAGAAACCTGAGAATCATATTTAAAAGTGGGATTCATTTCCTTTAGCTACATAAAGAGAAGGTGGCTCAGGGGCACCTGGGTGGCTCAGTTGATTAAGCCTCTGACTTGATTTTGGCTTAGGTCATGATGTCACAGCTTGTGAGATTTAGCCCCACCTCCCTCCCTCCCTCTCTATCAATCAATAAGTAAACAAACAAACTTTGAAAAAAAGAGAGAAAGAAAGAGAGTTATGTCAGTTAAGTGTCCAACTTCAGCTCAGGTCATGATCTCACAGTCTGTGAGTTCAAGCCCCGCATTGGACTCTGTGCTGAGAGGCCAGAGCCTGGAGCCCGCTTCAGATTTTGTGTCTCTGTCTCTGCCCCTCCCTGGCTTGCACTCTCTCACTCTCTCTCAAAAATAAATATTTTTAAAAATTTTAAAAAAAGAGACAGAGAGAAGTTGGCTCATTTTCTTTTTAGTAACTGCTACAGTTTTCCCAGGAGTCCTCTCTTTGTTGCCTGGCTCTCCCTGAAAGTAAGCTTGGCAAGAACAGTACCATATTGGTCTGGCTTATCACCGCTGTCCCAATACTGGGTGCTGCCATGGCACATGCTTTGTTTTTTAAAAAATATCTTTGAAAGAATATATTTTGAAAATGAGAGGAAATAGCAATCACATCAGGCTATGTGCCACTGATAAAAGTTCCCTTTAAAAGAGAACCAAGGTTAGAGGTCTACTAATGCCTGATGATTCTACCAGTGATTAAAAGCAGTAGTTCCATTATTTTTTTTTCTGTTCTGAGATTTCCAGAACTTAATTCTGCCTTGTAAATTGAGGTCAGAAAACTGGTAGAAAATTGAAATCCTCTGGGCTGTTCCTCCATGCCGGAGACTACAGCCGCCATCAGCAGTGTCTTAATGAATCTCCACTCTATTAAATTGTTATTTCGTCCTGAAGCAGGTCATTTGTAGCCCCTTTTCCTCAGAACAGAAGGTAGGCTGCAGAAAAGAAAGGGAAAATACAGATAAGGCAGAATGGTATTAAGATGTACTCTCCAACTGTGGCTCCACATTTAATTAACTCTTTCTGAACACAGAACAATCAGATAACAGACACGATGTCGGGGAGGTTGTAGGTGGTGGAAACTTCCTGCACAGGACTGTCCAGACTTGGATGTGGTAGGAACCCCAGGGATGGTGCATCTGTTTGGAGAACTGGGTCCCTTGCTGCTGGGAGCCTGGAGACCGCAAACTTCTTCAGTCAACTCAATTCAGGTGGGAGCTAACTCATCTCCGATCACGCAGTCGCTGTGCTGTCCCATGCTCCCATTGGCTTATTACCTGCTCTAGACTAGCCTCCCTGCCTTCAGTCTCAAGCCCTGCTCCCCCTTCCAATCTAAAAAGAATACTTATGTAATGAGCTTCAATTATATCCAGAGACTCTAAGCACATAACATGAATAAACTTATTTAATCTTTACAGCAACGCAGGGGGGTAGGTAGGGTTCTCATTCTCATTTTGTTGAGAAAGGAACAGGGATTTAGGGAAAAGAAATGGTTTGTCCAAGGTCCCACAGACTAGTCGATGGCAGAATGAGATCCTAGGCCAAGGCAGCCTAATTCCAAAGACAATGCTGTTCACATTGCCATCTCACTTCTAGCCAACACCAAGTTATCTCTCTAAAGCCCCAATCTGACCATATCCCTCTTATTAGACTTCTGTGATTCTCTGCTGCCCAGTTTATGAAGTCCACCTCCATTTCCTAATAAGTTTCTAAACTGGGCTTAACTCTTGCCCACCCTCCCCATCTATCTCCCCAGTGTACTCATCACCCCATCCGCTCTAGACTTCTTACTGTGTTCCAAACACCTTAGTCTCCCTCATGTCTCACCATATTAGCATATACTGTTCCTCTGCCTTGAATGCCCTTCCCGTCCTTCCCACTTGGAGAATGCTGAATTATCATCTGAAGCCCCAAAGTCACATCCTCTGTACAGCCTTTTTGACTGTCCAGCAGCTCATCCTTCCTTCTTTGGCTCCTACAATACTCTTGCCAAACCCTTACCAGGACACTTAGAGTATTGTACCATACTTGCTTACCAACGTGTCTGCTCAGGTAACTTGTTCAATGATAGAAAGAGTGGCTTTTCTTGTCGTGACACTCAGAGCCCCTATGCCAGCGTTTCTCACCAGGCAGCAATGTGGCCTCCCTCCAAGGAATTTGGCAATGTCTGGAGATGTTTTTGTTCACATCTGGGGGAGATGGAGGGCTACCAGCATCCAGTGAGCAGAGGCCAGGGATGCTGCCAGATATAGCACATAGAGCCCCATACAACAAAGAATCAGCCAGATCAAAATGTTAATAATGCTGAGGTTGAGACACTGACTCATCCTACCACCTGGTTACAGGAAGCACAGCGACTGCTGTGAGCATTAGAACCAATTCAGCTTGGAACTTCAGTTGTGGTTCGTGTTTGTATTCAAGGACTCAGGCTCCACCCTTGGGAACCCAACCAGAAAATCCAGACACAATCAAAGATTTTAAAGTCCCAGGAATCTGCTGTGGAAGCAATCTGGGACATGCATTTCTCCAGTCTTTTCCTGATCTGGGCTTTTAAAGATCAATACTGTGTGACATAGACATAGGACACCTGGTATGGCAGAAAATACACATGAGCTCCATTCAGAAGACAGGTTAATTTGTTTTTTTCCAGGACCTATTGTGGGGAGGAGGATGGGGACAATTATCAGAGATATAGGAGTGAATGAGGAGTGTGATCTTCTGGTTGTATTCCAGAATATATCAGAGAGGGCTTCAGATGGGAAGTGTGGAATCATGCAAGGGTCTAAAGAAACCAAGGCTGTGTTTTACAGAGATGTTTTTAGCAGAATATTAAGAAAACTGTGATCCAGGGAAAGGAAGATTGTGGCTAATAATGAATGATCAAGGCCCACAACAGAAAGGATTTAGGAATATGTCTTAAGTCAGAAAATGAACTAATGATAATCATTCAAAAATTCTTCCTGGTTGGCCATCTATCACTTGCGATTCAGACTGGGGCCCTCTTGAGAATAAATGGGGGTGGGAGGCTGTGCGGAATTAACAGGGATTCATTGACTTATGACAGGCATAAACTGAAACTGTCCCAGAAAAGGAAAATTTAGGACAACCCTATGTAAATATTGTTTTATTGATTCTACTTGGGGCACAGGTAGCATAGATGTGGCCTGCACATTACCATTTCTTCCTCCTATACCTGTAGAAGGCATTACTAATCCATCACGGTACTCTTCCCCTCTAAATTAGTGTGTGGTCTGGAAATCATTCTCAATAGAGCATCCTCACTCTTCTCTACCAATTGACAGGCCCTAGCATGAGTGATGAGACACCAGCTGTGGGTGAGCACCCCACTTTTACACTCTACTGGGTTCCCGTGTCTTTGTTCTCCCACCATTTTTGTCCTCACTGGAATTCCCATTCTCAGGCATCTAGAATTCTACCTTTAGTAACTAAATTTATTAATTATGAGATACATTTTTAACAAATCAATGTAATTAAATAATAAGTAAATCACATCAATTTTATTATAAATAAGTTCTGAATTAAATTCAGGTTCTTGAGCAAGGCAAAGTCTAAGACACAGGAATCCTTCTGTTTTCTTTTGTAAAGTTTTAATTAACTTATTTAAAGTTTATTTACTTATTTGGAGAGAGACAGGGACAGCACAGGTGGGGGAGGAGCAGAGAGAGGGAGAGAGAGAGGGAAAGAGAATGCCAAGCGGGCTCTGCACTGTCAGCAAAGAGCCCAACGTGGGGCTCGAACTCATGAATCATGAGATCATGGCCTGAGCTGAAACCGAGAGTGGGATGTTTAACAGACTGACTCACTCAGGCCTCCCTCAAGTTTTCATTTAAATTCCAGTTGGTGTGGGAAACAAAGGCAGAAGGAAATGGCAGACGAAATTAAATTTCCTTATAACCTGCAGTCCGTTGACAACTACTTGAGGCAGGCAGAGTAAAATATTTCTGCAGGAGCTCCCTACTATCTTAACCTAATGCTTTGCTAGAGGGAAAAACAACCTTAACTTGACAATAGCTAGCCACCCCCCACCCAGCCTCCAGTACCCTGTGAGTCCTCTTTAGCACGTGAAAATCTCATTGGAAACTTCCTCTTGACTTTACCTCCCCCAACTCCCAAGTATATAACCAGAGTCTCTCCATGGTCCCAGGGCAGCTCTTTCTGCCCATAGGTCCTGTCCCCACGCTTTAATAAAATCACCTTTTTTGCACCAAAGGTGTCTTTAAGAATTTTTTCTTGGCTGTTGGCTCCAGACCCCACAAACCACCCCCCACCATCACCCCAAAACTTCATCACAGTTAACATGTAGTATAATATTAGTTTCAGGTATAGGATACAGTGATTCCACCCTTCCATACGTCACCCGGTGCTCATTGGAATGAGTGCCGTGCTTAATCCCCATCCCCTATTTTACCCATCCACCCCTACCTCTTCTCTGGTAACCATCAGTGTGTTCTTCATAGTTCGGAGCCTGTTTCTTGGTGTGCCTCTTTTTCTCCCTTATGATTGTGTTCTCTCTTAAATTCCACATGAGTGAAATCCTACTGTATCTGTCTTTCTCTGACTTATTTCATTTTAGCACAGTACTCTGTAGCTCCATCCATGTCATTGTAGTCTTTTTAGATAGAACTGGCAGAGTTACTTGAGAATCTTGTTATGTGTGTGTTAATGTTATATGATGTTTTATCAGTTTGATATCTAGGATCAATTAGGTGTGAATATTAACTATGTTTTTCATTAATGGTTAATAAAATGAAGCCCTCAGATCAATTTCTGCTTGTTGGAGTTGGTAGGGTTTGATTAACATGGCCATTTTCCCCAGGAGCCATTCTACTTTCTACCTTGGCAAATACATCAGGTAATTTCAAAATGCTTGACTAGTAGTTACTAAACCGAGTGGGATGAACCAACAGCAATGATTGATGAGCTGAAAGCTCTAAGCAATTAAGAGACCATCTCCCTCTATGAATATTTATATCTAACCATTGAGCAAGGTCAGGGGGTGTGGTTGGAGCTTTTCAAGGGTAAGACACCACTTCCATTATTTCAACCATAATGGAAATCAGTTATTTGGGAATAACAGTGACTCAAGGTATCTGCCTTGTTTAGCGTAATACATGTGCAAGTTGCTAAAGATTTTTCTTTAATTCCATAATCTTCCCTGTAAAATGCTATCGGGGAACCCTTTGTGATGTGTGCCCACTAAAATCTAACCTCAGCCCTCAAAATTGGACCTTAACTGAATTCTTACCAGTCTTACAGGCTTTGTATTGTTCAACAATAAACATATTTGATATGTGTTTGATATAGCCAAGGTCGTTCATTGTAAATTAAATATTCAATGCGAATGAAACACCATCTCAGAGGCAAAACATTTAACTCTCTTTCTCAGATCAATGGCCTATGAGTTGTATCCAGCCTATAGATGTATTTTATTTGGCCCCAGAATATTTCAAACTGCGTTCTAAAGTTTGCGACTTTGAAAACATCTAAAAATCAGGAATTTTTACGTTTTTAAAAACACATTTAAAACCAAGCAAACAGACAAACAAACAAAAAACCTCCCACTCTGAAAAGCAGAAGCTCTAGCAGCCCTAGGTATCCATTCCTGTGAAGATACTAGGTGTCTGCCAGTTGTACGTAACCATGCTCATTTATTATGTTTCCTTCTTGGCCCCTTGAGGTATTTTTGTTTGCAACTCCTGCCTTAGCTTAATAAGTCAATCACAAAGGAATCAACCATGAAATTGAAGATGTAGTCACCCAAGAGTATATTTTAATTTAAATTTAATGTTAGCCCATGCTTCGGGCTAATGATGAACATTATCCAGCTGTTCCAACACAAACGCACATCCGCGCGCGCGTGCACACACACACACACACACACACACACACACACACAGCTTCAGAGCCAGTTCTATTCATTCGACCAAATATTTGCTAACTACCTACTATGTGCCAGAAATGATGTCAGGTGTTTCAATAACAACTTTAACTTCATCCTTGTTCTCAAAAAGCCCAGAGATAAGAGGACAAATACACAAAATAAAAGAAAATTGCAACACAATGAATTGCTGGGTTGGGGACATATTACAGAAACAATGATGTGAGGCATATTCCCCAGATTAAAAAAAAATTTTTTTAATGTTTATTTATTACTTAGAGAGAGAGACACACACACACACAGAAGATGAGCAGGGGAAGGGCAGAGAGAAGGAGAGACACACACACACAATCTGAAGCAGGCTCCAGGCTCTGAGCTGTCAGCACAGAACCTTATGCGGGACTCCGACCTACAGACTGCGAGATCATTACCTGAACCGAAGTCAGCTGCTTAACCAACTGAACCACCCATGTGCCCCACGTTTCCCAGATTTTTAAAATGTACGTTATACACAGTCAGTCTAGGAGGCAAGGGTGGGTTGAATAAGTTTACAAGTTCACAATTGCCTTGTTCTTTTGTACTTGAAGAGGTCTTAGGGATTCTGTCCAAGTTATGATAACAGAGTCAAGGAAAGCTATAAAGGACGCACTCAAGATCAATTGGTTTATACCATAGGCAGAACTTGAACTCAGCAGCTGGACAATTTTATTTTTTCAAGAGAGACACAGATTCCTACCCACTGGCTTGAAAAGTAGGTCACGCCATTGCGGATACATACGAAAAATATTATCAGGGAAGATTTCACTTCAGGCCACTGGTATGTAATACCTCCTGACTTCAAACAATGGCTGAAAGATATTTCTGCCCCGTGGGCATTCATCTCGAATACGTGGACTAATTAATGATTATTTGTGTGGTTTGGGGGTCAACCTGGGGGTCAGTGTTAATGCAACACCACAAGATCATTACAACGAAATCAAGGGCTTGGAGGAGGCTCTCATGGTCATGCTGATCCAATTTGTGTTTGACAAAATGCTGAATGGGACAGCTAATCCCCAGAATTAAAGAATCAAATCGAGAAAGATCCCACCAGACTGGAACATTGGATATAAGCCAAAAGCTGAGCATTAATAGGGATAAATATTGCCTTAAAAAAAATCAATTGCTCAGGTACAGACTGAAGGTGATCAGGGTAGGCCATGGTTCCCATGAGAAAGACCCAAAGGTCTTAGAGGCTCATGTCTGCCAAAAGGGACGCTACACCACAAAAAGATTGTAATGGAGAAGACACTTCTGGTTAATAAATAACAAAACTTTGAAAAACAAGCCCCCGAGAAATAAACAAGCAAACAAACAAATGGCCAAACTCCAAAAGAAATTGATTACAGGAACATGGAAAATTTACTGGATCATGTAGTCCACAAGTCCAGGAGTGAACTCTGAATGCAGTCACTTTTTAATGTGTAACAAACAACATCTAAATCTCAGGAGCTTTCAACAAGTCATGTGAATTTTTATTTTTCATAGGTGTATGGGGCGGCCACATTTGGACTGACGGAGGTTGATCTTGGCAGGGCCAGACTGGACTCAGGACTTCTGGTAAGTTCTGCCTGCTACATGGGTCTTCAGTCTGGGGCCCAGCCAAAGACGCAGTGTTAATTTGGGTATGATCATTTCATGACTGATCACAGGAACTTAACAAGGGATGAGTGGAAATAGGAATGCTTTAGAATCTGTGCTTGACGGGGCGCCTGGGTGGCTCAGTCGGTTGAGCGTCCGACTTCGCTCAGGTCATGATCTCAGGTCCGTGAGTTCGAGCCCCGCATCAGGCTCTGTGCTGACAGCTCAGAGCCTGGAGCCTGCTTCAGATTCTGTGTCTCCCTCTCTCTCTGGCCCTCCCCCTGTTCATGCTCTGTCTCTCTCTCTGTCTCAAAAATAAATAAATGTTAAAAAAATTAAAAAAAAAAAAAAAAAGAATCTGTGCTTGAAACTGGCAACCATCACTCCTCCCCACATCCTGTTGGCCAAGCCCAGTCAACTGACGAGGCCAGAATCAACAGAGTTGGGAAATCTAATCTACCTCTTTTATTAGGAGGTATTGTGGTTGCATGATAAAGGACATGACTGTGTAATTCTAATGCAGAGAGAGAGAGAGTGATTCAATTTTCCACATTCCACATTCTGGCTTCAAGTCTGCCTGGATTCAGAAATTCAAATAATGCCAAGAGGAATAATTTCTTTCATCTCTCTGCTTTCCACTATATCAACTTTGAGTACTAAAGCCGTCTAAACTCACAGCTTACCATCTCCATTAACATGACTCGACTATTTAACTGTCTCCATCAATATAATTTTACTGTTCCAGAAAACACTTGCCCAGCAAGATAAAAATTGCAAATAACTTTATTGTTTGTTCAAGGAACTTCACAAAAGACCCATCAATTCTTCAATAAAAAGCATTCAGCAATAGTTTATACCCAAGGCTCTTTGAACCCCACATCTCAAATTTCTGACCTTGTTGTATCTACCAGTCCCTAATGATTATATCACAATCCTTACTAATTCTCACATTAGGGACCTATCTTAAATGGGCTTCAAAATCTCAGTAAATACCTCCATTTTTCCTCACTCCTCTGAGATGCTACTAAGATTCTATCAAGGTAGTATTCTCCCTTATACGGATAAAAAATCTGCTTAACTCTGTCTCATCAGCTGGTTATTTTGGTGATATTTTGGGAAGCCAGCATTCAGTAGCGTCATTCTCAGGATATCACCACAAGGCTGCAAAAGGGGCCACCAGCTCCTTTAGGTTTATGTTATAAAAGCTGAGCATCCCTAAAAGAAAAAACAAAGTCTGTTTCTTGGTAGCTACAGAAAATATCCAAGGTAAGGCTGTGATTTTTCCAAGTCAAACCACCTGGCCAACCATAATCCAGTCAGGTTGTTGTGCTCTGGTGGGTTACACCTGATTCTCTTGGCTACTTCTGGAAGTGGGAATGGAGTGAACCCCTCCTGAATCACACGGATTGAAAGCAGGGCAGGTGTAGATCCCCAGAGGACAATGGAGCATGTGATACCAGAAGAGGGGGAATAAATGTCAAATACAGTAAAACCTTACTTTGTGAGCATAATTTGTTCCGGAAACATGCTTGTAATCCAAAGCACTTGTATAACAAAGCAAATATCCCCCATAAGAAATAATACAAACTCAGATGATTTGTTCCACAACCCAAAAATATTGATATAAAAATGATTGCAATACTGTAATATAATACAAAATAATGAAGAAAATGCAAAATATAAAGAAAAATAAACAAATTAATCTGCACTTACCTTTGAAAACCTTCATGGCTGGTGTGAGGGAGACAAGAGAGAGGAGGGTTATAGTGTATGATGACTTTCACTGTCACTAATGGAATCACTGCTATCTATCTGCTCAATGGCATCTTTTTCTGCATGGGGGCCATTGTATATGCTCGCCCAGATGGTGACTACAGAACAGTATTAACAAATTCTTGTCATATACTGTATTTACTGTAACTGGCAATAAGGCAGCAGAGGAAAGGGTCTATATTCGCAGGAAGCCTGACCGAGAGCGAAACAAAGCATTCTCAAGCTTCCTCTTGTGCGGAAAAGCAAAGAACTGTCCATAGGTGCTTGGAAGTGACAAAAGATACACTGGTGCCAGTTGTGGGCATCTTCCCACATTCTGAAAAATCAGATTTCTGCCAAACACTGCAGCCTAAGACTGTGCATCTGTACATGGAAGATGATCACCCACAATCTTGCAGAGAGAGAGACTGGTGGGGAGGAGAGAAGAACCATTAGCTCAGTTGTGATCATGTGACATTCGGTGTCATGTACTACCCACATTGCAAAACATCACTCATTCATCAAGTTAAAATGTATTAGAAATTTTTGTTCGTCTTGCAGAACACTCACAGAACAAGTTGCTCACAATCCAATGTGTTACTATAGATATAAAAGATAGATATTTGCTCAACTATTATAGCCATTAGATATTACTGGGTCCCGTGTAAGAGGAGAAAAGCCTTCTTACCCTGCTTACTACTGATCTCTACAAACTGAGAGTGATAATAGTAACGGGATGGGCACCAATTTAATGGTGAAGATTGCATACATTATCAGAAGAAGAAGAAGCCTTGAAAATCTGTTGTGTATAAAAAGCAAACAAACCTGATTCATATCTGATTCAATTCAATTCAACCCACAAAAATTGGGACTGAATTATGTTGCGGACTGAATGTATATATTGTCCCTACCCAGTTCGTATGTTGAAGCCCTAACCCCCCAGTGTGACTGTACTTGGAGTAAGGAAGTTATTAAGGTTAAATGAGGCCATAAAAGTGGCGCTCTAGTATAATAGGACTAGTGTCCTCACAGGAAGAGACACCAGGGAGCTTTCTCTGTGTGTGTACATATGTGTATGTGTGTGTACGTGTGTGTGTACACATTGAGGAAAGGCCATGTGAGGACATAGTGAGAATGCAGGTTTCTGCAAGCCGGGAAGAGAGTTCTCACCAGAACCAAATCACAGGAACCTTGATCTTGGACTTCCAGCCTCCAGAACTGTGAGAAAATAAATTTCCGTTGTTTAAGGCATCTAGTCTGGGGCATTTTGTTATGGCAGCCTGAGCTGACTCAGGCAGGCATCATGCTAATTTGCTACATAGTATTCTTTGATTCCAGCAAGTAGCTGACAACTTCTCCACCAGATCCTGACCATAGCAAAAATCCTACACCATTTACTGGGTCAGATGTTAGAGGGACTAATAAGAAAAAATACTCAAAATTCAGACATAAGGACCAAAAAAACAAAACAAAAAAAAATACCATGGTATTTCCTGTCAATATTTTATTAACAGCATTCACAGACCTGCTCACTCAAGATTAATTCTTTTAGAGAAAGTATCTGTACTGGCTGTCCTTTTTATTCTTTGTTTAGAGATTAAATACTGAGAAGTTACATGTCATAGAGATTTCTGTGGAGGGGAAACGATAGCCTTAAAGGTTACAGTCCTACCATCCTATAGAACATTATTTGGTTTTATCTAACCCAGAAATCTTATTCCAAGTTCTTCTTTCCAAAACACCTATAAATACCCAGTTCTTCAAAATGTTCTTTAAGTGTTACCTCTTGACTGATTCCTTCATTAAACACCGGAGTAAAAATCTTCACCTCTGCTCAATATAGATTTGTATGAAAGTCATGTTTTCAACTTTTTGAGAATTATTCTTTGACAGACTGTTAGGAGACAGTCATTAAAGCAGATTGCAACTGACAGGGATTAAGGAAAGTTACCTCAGTGTGCCATGCTACCAGAAGGATTCAACCTAGACTAAAGGATTGGGAATGGCTCCCTGAAAAGAGACATTTCTTGAAGCATGAGTAGGGATTAGTCAAATGAAGGAAAGATAAGGGATAAGGACTGCAAAGGCCCAAGGTCATGAGTGAAAGACAGGAGTGGAGAGAATCAATGGGAAGAAGCATAGGGGATCATATTTTTCACCAAAAATATTGGAACCAGAGTCCTTGGCCTTCCAAGGACATCAGAATGCCTAACAGAACAGAAGGGGAGCTCATCCCCATCACCGATCAGGCATGCACATGGCCTTGGCTTCTAGGTAAATTGGCAAATGACTCCCCCTCCAACGCACACAAATAGTAACTCAGAGGCTCATCCCTGGGACGCACAGCTCAGCTTCAGAGAGCAGGAACCTGTTCCCTTCTCCTCAGCCACTGTGGAACCCTGGAGAGGAGGAAAGAAAACACTTCCCAGAAGACCAGTAGAAGAGATAGCTCTCCCAAGCCTGTGTTACACAGAGGCCTAATTAAATCTACACCCATGAAAGGGAGTGACAGCCAAGTGGGCACATTCTCAGCCCATCTCTGCTTTGCAGATGAGGGCTTTTCGATAACGAGCCCAAATCACTTCTCATTTGGTTGCAAATTTCAGAAGACAGGGGAGAAATAAAATGCTGGGCTTGTGTTGCCAGGATATTAAGCCACTTGTCATAAAACAAGATAACTAGAACACAGTAGAAAGTAGACAACTCTTCATCCAGGCTGGCTGGGCCCTGACTTCTCAGGCACAGGAAGGTCTTTTTCAGGGAGTTTTGACCTGGAGGACCATAGGGGACAGCGCTTTGTTCGACCAGCAACCAATCCACGCAATGCCAACCCTACAGAGAAGCCTCTGTTTGGCTGTTTGACGCTGGTCAAACCATTGCAGACTTTGGAGACACACAGACCTGGGTTTGTATGTCACTGTCTGTCTAGCTCTGTCACTTACTAGCTCTGCCACTTACTAGCTCTGTGACCTTACACAAGTAGACTCAACTTCTTCATCTGCATTAGGGGGTGATAACAGTCCTTACCTCACAGGGCTACTCTTGGCATGAAGTAAGTAAATGCTTGCAAAATGCTTAGTCCAGGGTCTGGCAGGGAGAAAGTTTTCTCCCATTATTAGAACTACAGTAATAATCATGATGATGATGGTGGTCATTGGGGCCTGTCTCTAATTTCTCACTATTATAAAAATAGGATTTCAAACCCTTAGTCTTTTTTTCTATGCAAAGTTTCATCTTCAGCCTGTTGGAAGGAGACTGTCAGTATATTAGGGAAACACACAAGGAGTTTTGATGCCTGCCATTTATCTCTGAGAACCAGGTGGGTTTAAAGTAAAGAGGTGGGTCATCAACTCATCTTGCTTTGCTTGGGCCCTTCCTGAGTTCAGCACAGAAAGCCCCATACCCTGGCAAACCCCACAGTTAGAGGTCAACCAGGACATTTGGGCATCTTCTTTATAGGACTGAGTCAGATTGCATAACTTTCAGAGAACCGTCATAGAACCAGGACGTAACTCCAGGCCTCCTGACACCCAGCCTGGAAGGGGTGCGTAACAGAGGTCAGCTCCAACACCTTGCCCTTTGGGGTGGGGGGTGAAGAGGAGTACATACTGAAGGAAGCCCCAATTTATAAACATTAGGGCATGGAGTTTTGCAAAGGGTACCACAAATGAATGAAACACAGGCCGGGGGGCCCTTGCAGCAGCACACACAATGCTTTCTAAAGAGGCAAGAGCTGTTCGGGGACGGCCAAGTGTTGGTCTGTGGCCATGTGGGCCCAGGATTGCCAAATATACCGATTATTCAAGAGATGGCAGATATCTGCATTTGTTTTAAATGTGAAATCCCTAGTGTCCAATCTTGGGAACGAATTCTACCCAAATAAAACAACACAAAGAACCTGTATCAGCCAATCAAAACGCATCTGTGTGCCAAATGAGGTGTGCCAGCCCTCAGTCTACAATCCTGGCCTACACCACGATTTTCCTCACTTCTGGGCCTTTTCTGCTGGCACCCCTGGTCCTACCGTCATCTCTTCAGACTCACCGCAGGTATCAGAGGCAATGGATCAACCGCACACTCTTCTTTTCCTGACACCATTTGGAGAGCCCCAGGGGTCTGTCCTTGGAGGACTATGTTCTCTCTTCCTCTCCTTGTTCATTCATCCTTATATCCTCAAACATCATCTCCAAACTAATGACTCCCATATTTTATCACCAATCTGAAACTCCCTCCTGAACATGAGACCCATAGATGCAACTGCCTTCTAAGCATCGATTCTTGACACGTCATGGGCATTTAAAACTCAACATGTCCAAAACCAGACTTCTGAGGCCACACTTCTAAATCTGTCCTTTCCCAATCTCCAACCAACATCGGAGCCTTCCAGAATCCAACCTCTTCTCAACCCTCTCTTGGCCCAAGGGGTTACGACCTTGGCCCAAGCAACCATCATTTATCACCAAGATCAGAACCAGAGCCTCCACACTGGTTTCCTGGCTTCTAAGCCTCACGGGGTCCAACAATCTGCCCTCCTCCCCATTCATCTCTGACCCCAGTTCTTATGGGCCATCTTGGCTGTTCTTACAGGATCCCTTTGAGCATGTTAATTTCTCAGTCAAATGCTTTTTCCCAGATATTTTTGTGGTTCATTCCCTTGCCCTCTGCACAGCTTCGCTCAAGTGTCACCTTCACAGCAGGCTAAAGCTTTGCAAATTCAAAATTTCAAATTGCTACCCTGCTCATTACCATCGCCCTCACTCACCCAGCCCACCTGATCCGGACCCCAGCACACTTCTGTTCCTTTCTCTTGCTTTATTTTCTCCTTAGCTTTTACCATCATGTAACATTCTAGATATATTTTACTTTTCTGGCTCTTTGGCTATCTCACTCTTCTCTCACTAGCTCCCAGAGGACAAAGATTTGTGGTTTTTTTTTTTTTCACTTCTCTATTTTCAGAATCTAAAACAATACCAGAACACATAGTAAAGGCTCAATAAATATTTGTTAAATACTGAATCAAAGAACTGAGATCCAAAAGATTGGTTGTCCTTCAGGAGTCATCGTGGGAATTTGAATAAATCAGAATGAATACATTTCTGTCCCGCCAAAATAAACAAAGTCCAAAGAAAAATAATAAGCTGAGGGAAGATACATTTGTGACCCCAATGACAGTGAAAGGATCAATTTCTCTTATTGAATAAGTGTTCTTTCAAAGAAATACAAAATGGCCAATATGCCAGTAGAAAACTCAGCAAAGGACACGTGCAAGCAGTTGGGAGAGGGAGAGACATCCAATGGATCATTAACACAGGAAAAGATACTTAACTTCTGTCATAATTAAAGAAATGCGAATTAAAATAACAATGAGACGCTAATTTTTGCCTAACGTGCTGGAAAAATTGAAAGATATGTGTAATATACAATATTAGAGCTTGAGCAACAGTGGGTGTGCAGACCAGGGCAACCTCTGGAAAGGCAATTTCCTTACTAATAAGCAAACTATTAGACACAAATCCTATGATCTACCAGGAATTTATTTTTTTTTTTAATTTTTTTTAACGTTTTATTTATTTTTGAGACAGAGAGAGACAGAGCATGAACAGGGGCGGGGCAGAGAGAGAGGGGGACACAGAATCGGAAGCAGGCTCCAAGCCATCAGCCCAGAGCCTGACATGGGGCTCGAACTCACGGACCGCGAGATCGTGACCTGAGCTGAAGTAGGACGCTTAACCGACTGCGCCACCCAGGCGCCCCTACCAGGAATTTATTTATCCTGCCCCTTTCCTTGCAGAAAAGCATGAAGATATACACAAAGGGAAGTTCACAGCAGTGCTGCTCGTCAAAGAGAAAGACTGGAAACAACCTAATTCACCAATAGTAGTTGTTGTTAAGTTTTGAAGCAGGTCAGGTCTCTTTCATTTTATAGTTGACAGTATATGCTTATTCAGGAGGGAAAGAAGCTTAAAGTAGATCTGAATTATTTATGTGTAAACTGGAAGTGAAAAGTCCAAGATGCAGAACAGGGTCCTTAGGTATATCCCTTTTGTATTAAAAAAAAAAAAAAGGATATACTTGTATCTGCATAGAAAATATGTGAAAAATATACAAGAAACCATTAACATTCATTCTCCCTGAGAAGGATAAAGAGAGATCCGAGGTGGGAGGGAGACTGATTTATATATTTTCAAGATAAACTCAATATTTTGGGGCATCCAGATGGCTCAGTCAGTTGAGCATATGACTTCGGCTCAGGGCATGATCTCACAGTCTGCGGGTTCCAGCCCTGCGTCGGGCTCTGGGCTGACAGCTCAGAGCCTGGAGCCTGCTTTAGATTCTGTGTCTCCCTCACTCGCTGCCCCTCCCCGGCTCACCCAAGCTCTCTCTCGCTCAAAAAATAAATTAACATTAAAAAAATTTTTTTAAGATATACATCCTAGGACCAGTAGGAATTGTCAGATCACTGGTCCCCCACTCCTCCACCACAAATGTAAATTTTTGCTGCTTCTTAGTATCTTGACCTATGTATGAATCAGAATGAGAGTTTTGCTGTTACAACATGCAATTCAGACAACGGTACTTTCAGACCTAAAGGCCACAAAGATAATTGCACTGTGATGGCATTTTCTCTCTCCTCAGTCTTGGTCCCTAGCACAGACTTTTGACAAAAGACAAATATCTTGGAAAACTTTTATCCTGACTTTGAAATGCAACATAAAAGCCCTGTAACTACCTGGAAAAATGAAGAGTGAAGCAGGCAGAAAACTTTAGGTCCAGGAATAACCTGCTCTTTACACTTGGGTATACTGTGTTTTCCATAATGACAGCTTCTGATTAAGATGTATTTTTTTTTTTTTTTGGTACCTTGTGACCACCTTCAGCCATTTTGCCCACCCCTTTCAACAACCACCTCTGACAACCACCAATCTGTCCTCTGTATCTACAAGTTCAAGTATTTTTACATTCCAAACATAAGATCATGCAGTAATTGTCGTTTTCTGACTCATTTCACTTAGCATAGTGCCCTCAATGTCCACCCAATGTCTCTGCCAAGAGTAGGATTTCTTTCTTTAAGGTTGAATAATATTCTATTGTATATATACAACACATTTTCTTTATTTATAGGTCAGTAAACACTTAGGTTGTTTCTGCATCTTGGCTCTTGTCAATAATGCTGCAATGAACATGGAGAGGGGGTGTGTGTGCAGGTATATTTCACGACAGAGTTTATTTCCTTTGGATAAATACCCAGAAGTGGGTTTACTAGATCACATGGTAGTTCTATTTTTCTTTTTTTTAAGGAGCTTCCATACTGTTTTTAGGATGTATTTAGAATATGGACAAGACCATTCAAAATAAAACACAAGTCATCCCTCTCAGTTCACTATTGAAAATCCAAGATTACATGTGAAGACAAGGTCTTTTATTTAGCTTACTTATGTTTATGCTAATCCCTATCAATTTGAGAATGCCTTATGCCTCATCTAGACCTTTCAGGTGGAAGTTGGGCATCTTAATCCCCCCTCCCACCCCGCATGACCTCCCCTTTGCTTCTTGGTTATAAATTCCCACTTGCCCATGCTGTATTCAGTGTTAAGTCCAATCTCTTTCTCCCATGGCAAGATCCCATTTCTACACCGATCATGATGACCTTTTCCCTTACACCATGAGTGTCATGAAGACAGGGACCTAAGCATCTTGCTCCTTGCCTATCACCCACCATCAAACACTATTCTTTTTTTTTAACCCCTCTGCTCACTCTCCAAATGCTTTTCATGCCTTTGCTTTCCTTGAAACAACTGCACATATGGCTATTTAAACTAATTAAAATCAAATAAAACCTAAAATTTAGTTCTTCATTTGCACTGTTCACATTTCAAGGATTCAAAGCCCCATGTGGCTAGTGGCAATTGGATTGGACTGAATGCATCTCTAACATTTCCATCATCACAGAAAGTTCTAACAGAAAGGCTGGAAGAGACCATTTCAGTACATTGTAGGTTTTCTGAGATTGGAGTTCTCATCTGACACTGCCAACAGTGATCTCAAGATGCACTTGGTTGATCTGCTGCTCCCAATGTTGAGAATCACCCAGGAGGGTCCATTTGAACCAAAGGAAGACATTAATGGCATCCCATGAGGACCACCAAGTCTCATTTCTGTACAGACAGTACTCTGGGTGGTTTGGGATGGTCACACAGTGTAACCCTATGTTTTTCCTGCAATCCCCAAACCCAGCCTCTGCCTCCACAGTCATTGGTCTCTCCATGGATCCCCATGGAGAGATGTTGCATCCGTGGGGGGGGGGGCGCTCAAGTGTGGGAGAGAAGAAAGGAGGCTATGTGGCGGTGTTCTTGCCATGAAGACTCTGATTCCCCAAATGTAGTGGGTGCTGAGTGAGCAGTGACAAATGACTTCTTTGATCATTTTCATTATTTGATCTGGTGGAAGGCAGTGATTTGACAGGTTTAAGTTCAGGATCTTTCTAGGCAACAAAAACTCAATTAGGGAGCATTAACTCTTCTTCAGTTATATAAAAGCCTCTGGAAATTCCACCGAAACCCAACTTACATTTGGGTAGAAATCTCCAAGGGTCCTACTTAAAGATTCATGAGCAAAAACAAAAGGAAGGTGGGTGGCTCAGTTAAGCATCTGACTTCGACTCAGGTCATGATCTCACAGTTCATGGGTTTGAGTGCCATGTCAGGCTCTGTGCCTACAGCTCAGAGCCTGAAATCTGCTTCAGATTCTGTGTCTCCCTCTCTCTCTGCCCCTCCCCTACTCATGCTCTGTCTCTCTCTCAAAAATAAATAAATGTTAAAAAAAAAACTTTAAAAACAAAAAAAAGCATAAGGGAGAGAAAGATGTGGGAAGAAAAGTGGACAAGGAAGAGAAATGGAGAAGACAAGAGACAACACATTGAGTCAGAAGAAATGGCTCACAAAAGTAGTCCTTGGGGATTCACAAATAGGATTTACTGCTCCAACAAGCAGTTGTTAAGGAGCAAAAAAAATGTTCCATGTTAAGTGCTCTGGAGAATATAAAGGAGAGAGCTCCTGTGTTTTCCAAAGACAGATCTGACATAAAATGCTAGCCCTTCTGTTTTCCAGCTGCACGACATTGTGAAATCACGCAGCCTCGCTATGCTTCGAAGTTCAGTGCCTGTCTCTAAGCGCCACTGTGAAGAGAGAATGAGAGAAGGTAATGAATGTGGAGCTCCTCGTGCGCATCTGGAAGATGGCAGGGTCTTAATGGAAGAGAGGGCCATGGATGGGTTTGCCCAGTAAGTGACAAGGGAGAAGAAACCACGACTCATGTTCAAGCCCTGAGAAAGGTGAACTTTCCTTGAAGAGCACGTTGGGACACGAGGAGTCAAAGACTACTGGAACAGCATGACAGAGCACAGAAAAAAACAGGAAAGGGTAGAATTCCTGAAGCCAAGCAAAGAGACTGTTTGAAGACGCGCACAAGAGATAAGGAAAAACAAGGACTGAAAATGTCCGTTCGTAACCAGGCGCAGCCATTAAAAATGAGGTGTTGCTCAAAGAGTGGACGTCACAGATGTCTATGATATATTGCTTCAAGAGAAGAATCAGATTATACAACAGTTTTGTATTCACAGATAAAAGCTGCTGATTGAGTATTTATTTAGCTCATTCATTCAACAAATATCCACTGAGTGCTTGCTACATTCCAGGCACCATTCAAAATGCTGGAGATGTGGAGGGTGAATGAGACGGGCATCTCACGATGTTTATATCCTACTATGTATGCATTTATGTGAGATTATGTGACTATACACGCATCTATACATATCTTTCCCTTCGGTTGGAAAGGACATATATGTGATGGATGATGAAATTAGACAAAATCATATTCAGGCATATGCACCTTGCTTATATAACGAAACATGGCAAGCTATGTCCCCACTACTATCAATGATTCATCCAAGTGGTGGGACAGTGTCTAAGTGGTTAAGAGCTCAAGTTTGGCGGGGCACCTGGGTGGCTCAGTCAGTTGAGCATCCAACTCTTGATTTCAGGTCAGGTCATGATTTCATGGTTTGTGGGTTCGAGCCCCGCATTGGGCTCTCCTCTGCGCTGACTGCACAGAGCCTGCTTGGGATTCTCTGTCTCCCTCTCTCTCTGCTCCTCCCCTGTTCTGTCTCTCTCAAAATAAATAAACTTTTTTTTTTTTTAAAAGAGCTCAAGTTGAGCATCAGGCAACCTAGGCCAACTTATTTTTGCTACCTACTAGCTGCTTTGCTGAGCAACCTACTGACCCCCTCATCCTGTTTTACTGTCTCTAAAATGGATATAATCATAGTCCCTACCTCAAAGTGTTGCACTGAGAATAAATTGATACAATGCAAGTATATATGTAACTCAGTGTCTGGCATATGGTAAATGTTCAGTTCATCCCTGCCATTATTTTTAATAATTATTTAGCTGGCCTGAATATTATCATTTTTCTATAATATGGGTGCACTCCCTTTGTAGCTAGAAAACATAAGAGAATGTATTTACAACAATGATTGTGAGTGGAGAGCAAGGAGCAACTAGTTGGCTGGAGATTAAATGAGGAGGAAAAAAGTAAGGTCATACCTGTATCACAAACGGTGTCAAATATTCTGCTGTTAAGAACAAATCACAGAAGGGAAGGACGGGAAGTGAGACAGACCAGTTACAGTAAAAAACCCATTTCTGGAAATGGTGTAGTGACAAGGTGTCCAAGGGAGAAATGAGGATCACAAGATTTTCTACGAAAGCCCCCCAAATACACACCATTTCCCCCGCATCAACAGTGAAACTATAACTCAAGCTTCTGGCTCCCATACGCCAGGGCCCTTTCTGTTAGACCTCACTGGTAGGGCATCACTACTTTCAAAGATACTTTCGGCTTGGTAGGGTCTCCGCCTCTCATCCTAAGAAGACGTGTGCGTGCCCAACTTCTGAAAGTTTAAGTCTCGTCTTCCCATATTTAAACATCAATAAAAGGTGGGAGGGGGAGTCAACTAAAAAAATATGCCAATAAAAGAATCTGGTAACTATGTGCTGGAAACTATGTCTCTTTTAGTTTTTCCAATGAAGGAAACACAACACTAATGAAAAGTCTTAGCAGGTGAGTCAGGTGGCTCCAGATGTACTAGCATCAGAGGTTATTGGATTATGATTTATTTAAATAGCCCTTGGAGGGTGGTTGTGTCAATTTCCCCTCCTAATGCAGAAGTTTTTTTTCTAAGACATCTCTGAAGGCTGGTAATTGAGCCACTGACTGAGCTACTATTTATTTAGTAACTATTATTACTAAACACTGTTATCTACTCCCCAAACAACACGCAGAATGATCCTTTTGAAACCTGAATCAGGCCTCACTCTCATCCAATGGCTTCCCATCACACTTGGGATACAAGCCAAATTCTTTCCCCTGCTTGCAAAGAAAGGCCCCATGGCTGCCTCTCTGACCACACACATTTCCTTCTGGTATTCCTCATCTGTTACTCTCCACCCTCTGCTGTCTTCCTGGTCTTCAAATGTGCCCAGTTTATTTCCTCCTGAGGTCTCTATCCTAGCTATTTCCTCTGCCTAGAATGCTTTCCCCCCAGGTCAGTGCATGGGCAGCTCTCCCTCATGAATCAGTTCAAAAGCCCCCTCCTCTAAAAGGCGTTCCTTGATACCTGATCTAAAAGAAGACCTTACCTGCTCACCCTCTGTCTCACCTCTCCTGTTCTATTTCTTCATAGTCCGAGTCACTACCTGAAATAATCTTGTATTATTACAAGGTGGGGTCCCCCAAGAGCAGAGCCTGGGGACTTTCGTACCATTGGCTCACTGAAGGAGTTCTCGCAGGAGAAACTTGCAAGGGGGGCAGGGTGCAGGAAGCAGGATGGGACATGGAAAGGCTGAGCAAAGATGTAGTTCAGGAGACACGGAGCCTCATACCGCTAGGAGCTCTGGAGCTTGAACAGCACCACTGAGTCCATCCCGCCTCGAGGCAGGGGAGCTGGTCTTTTGTATCCCTGCTTCAGTCCGTCTGTGACTGAGGGCTGCTGCTCTGGTATGGGACACACAAGTTTTGAGACAATTTCAATTGCCCAGTGACAAGCCTTGGCGCAAGGTTGGAAGTGCTAGCTGTCAGGCGGACGACAGCTGGGGTGGGGGCGGGGGGATATACCAACCGAGACACTCAGAGCAGCATGCCAACATCACCTGCAACAACTTGCTCATCTCTTATTTTAATTGGCTCACTTTAACTGGACTTCAAGCTCCATGAGGGCAGAGATAACCACTGGCTTCATTTATCGTGCGTTACTCAAGATGTAACCGGCACTCAACAAATATTGGTTGACTGCTCAAAGAATTAGTAAGTCAAGACACTTTACTTACTCCATCTAGCTAATCCTCACAATCACCCTGGGAGGCAGGACCTTCAAGTCTGAGCTCTTTCCAGGCACAGAGCCAAGCTTGTCCATCTGAGAGCCAATTAACCAGATAGCCTGGATATAAATAAATCATGCAGACAAAATTCTCTACAGCCTTTACCTTGAGCCTTTTTCCCTATTCTCCACTACCTCCCTGCACACACATATGTCGGCTTTCCTTTGTTTTTCAAGGTATTTATTGCCTAAACCTCAGACCTTGAGACCAAGTCGTCACAAAGAAGCAGCACAGAATCCCTGCACTGTCATCCTTGATGGCTCATTTTGTTTCCATGAAAGCTAAGAATATTTTGAAAATAAACACTGGTTGTCATTAGTGCAGTTTATGAGGACTGTATGTGTAGATGCTCACCTCACGAGTTAGCTTGCATTAAGGTCATACAACGTTTTAATCTTTGAAACTACATGGAATGAATTATCCGGTCAACAGAAATATTCCAGGATGCTTCTTCCTAATTCACTGCTAGGGATTTGTCAGGTATGTGAGGGCAGAAGGTTTTAAGACCTCACTCCCCTAAGAGTGCACCTGCAGAATCAGCACCACCTGAGAGTTGGCTGGAATGCAGAATCCCAGGCCCTACCCCAGACCTGCTGAATCAAACATGCATTTTAACCAAATCCCCAGGTGATTCTTGTGCACATCCAAGTTAGGAAAGTGTTGCCTTCATTTTTTTTTTTTAACGTTTATTTATTTTTGAGACACAGAGAGACAGAGCATGAACAGGGGAGGGGCAGAGAGAGAGGGAGACAGAATCGGAAACAGGCTCCAGACTCTGAGCCATCAGCCCAGAGCCTGACGCGGGGCTCGAACTCCCAGACCGCGAGATCGTGACCTGGCTGAAGTCGGACGCTTAACCGACTGCGCCACCCAGGCGCCCCGGAAAGTGTTGCCTTCAGACAATTCCACCCAGCCTTTCCTACTGTCCCTCCTTTGAGAGTGCTAATTATTTTAGAACATCCCATTCATTTCCCAGATTCCTCTTGCGCTGAGTCACTAGAAGACCTGAATAGGGACCTATGTCCTCTCTTGGTCCCTAAAAGTCAAAGCAAAAGCTTGGGATCTTCCAAGGGAGATATTTACCCTGCATCCAGATTTTCAGAAGGGGATGGTGTACAAAAATAAGTGTTTCTGGAAAGATGAACATCAACACACATCACCACTGCCACCTACTTTTTTCCTGAACTTCAGAGAGGGAAACTTCCCCACGGGCATGTGGACTGATTCTGTCTTTGTCTTTGCAAAGAACCCAGAGGCCCTCCAAAGGCCAGCTGGTCAGGGGCAGAGTATAAGCTCCTATGATCAGAAAGAAAAGAGATGGGTGGGTGTCACTGAGTGACAGAAGTACTGTCATCCAAATCGATCACTTATGTCAGTCCTTTCGAACCCAGGAAGAAGACCATGTAAACGACCTGTGCTATGAATTTAAGAAGCTCCCCCCACCACAGGGAGGCTGATTCAGCATCCTGGAGTAGCACTTAGGAATATGAATTTATGAACAAATTCCACAGTCAGGCCGGAAACCAATAAACTTGGTAATTACCATAAAACAGAAATTTTCAAACTTAATTGATTTTTTTTTTAAAGAATGCATGGAATACTTATTTTAAAATGTTAATTCCAAGGCTCTTTCCTTGGAGTATAATTAAAGGGACCCAATAATCTGAACGCCACTGAAGCAACTATTACTTCTTGTAGCAGAAAAGGCTCGGAGCTCCCCCACCAGCTAATTCTGTACTTGTTGCATATGTCATTGAAGGACTCTGAGGTCTAATTTCTACATCTGAACAAGGAGTATTAAATTATCCATTTCACAAGGTTGATGTAAAAGGCTAGTGAGTTTAGCTATGGGGACATGGTTAGTAATTCTATCAAGTGCTGCACATGGGGATAAGGAATTCTAATTTTCAACTCTCTTCACTGTAATATCTCTTCATTGTATCTAGGAACAATTACATAATTTGAAAGGTCCAGTGTAGAATGGAAATGTGTGGCTCCTTATTAAAAAAAATTATTGAGAATCTGAAGGTGGTGACAGCCAAGTATTAAACCAAGCATGGCGCCCTTCTGAGCATGGAGACCTTGTACACAAGTCACACACTTAAGAGGCTGGCCATGCTTATATCCACAGACTCTGGAAATCAACCCTACCAAGTACAGAGGGTTAGGGATAGGAAGGGAAGACAACGATAATAACATAAGCTGAACATTGGAGAAGTACTTCACAGTTTGCAAAGCTCTTCCATTTTTAATGTCTCAAATTGGGTTGGTTATCAGAATCACGTGGGGAGCTTGTGAGCAATCCATATGCCTGGGTGCCCCTCTTGACCATGTCCAACTAGTACGTATTCCTGGGAGGAGGGCCAGGAATCTATACTTTTAACAAGCTTCTTTGAAACAAACAAGTCCTCATGGTTAGGAAAGTTCCGGAATGCTTTTAGTAACCTACTTGGTTCTCACACAAACTGTTCTCACTCCCACTGTGAACTGAAGTAGGCATCGTTAGCTCCATTTTTGTGAATGAGGAAGCTGGGATTCAGAGAGGTTTGGTCAAGGCTGGTAAGGGCCAAAGCCATGATTGAAGCCCAGTCTTCAGAGAGAACACTGTTGGAGTTCCACGATGCTACAGCGTGTGGGCGTGCATGTGTGAGAGAGGAAGAGAATATGAGAGTAAAATCTCCCACATCTCCTCTAGATTTGAATGTAGAATTGTGTGTTCATGTTGCTTTGTGGGAGATGGGGTTGGGGAAGGAGCTGTTGCATTTAAGCCGAGATAAAGTCTGAGGTTTCTCCGAAGCCAGGACACCCACCAGAAAAGACTCCCTCGGTGGTCTCTACTCGACACTATTTTTATTTTCACTTATTTTTTTAAGCCAATTAATTTATTCTGAGAGGGGGAAGGGGCAAGGAGAAAGGGGGAGAGAGAGAATCCCAAGCAGCCTCTGCGTTGTCAGCACAGGGCCATGAACCATGGGATGATGGGGCTCGATCCCATGAATGATGCAATGATATCAGGCCTGAGACGAAATCAAGAGTCAGACGCTAAACTGACTGAACCACCCAGGTGCCCCACGATTATTTTTAAAATCTTGCCTACTTACGTCAAAAGGGAAAGAAAAGTAACCCAGCCCCCACACCCTCAAAGTCCATGTTTATTTATTTGTTCTTTTGGTCACTGTCCCTTCCCTGTTCTGGGTGGTCCATTTTCCACATGGGAGCCAGTATGATCTGGGGTGGAAAGAGGTCACAGGTAGCCCCTCTCCTCAAAAGCCCCCAAGGCTTCCCCTTTCCACGAAGAGAAGAAGCCTAGACCCATACAATAGCCTACAAGGATTTACACAACCTTCCTCCTGCTCCTGTCCCCTCCCCCCTGACCCTTGTCCACTCTGTCCCAACCACGCTGATGCGCCAGGCCTGCTCCTGCCTCAGGGATTTAACATAGGCTGTTCCCTCTGACTGGAATGCTGTTCCCCACATATCCACATGGCCCCCTCCCTCACTTCTTTCAAGTCTTTATTCAGGGACACTTGGGTAGCTCAGTCCCTGAAGCGTCCAACTTCGGCCCAGATCATGATCTCAAGGTTGCTGAACTGGAGCCCCGCGTCGGGCTCTGTGCTGACAGCTCTGAGCCTGGAGCTGCTTTGGATTCTGTGTCTGTCTGTCTCTCTCTCTCTCTTTCTCCCTCTCTCTCTCTCTCTCTCTCTCTCTCTCTCCCCCCCTCTCCCTCTCTGCCCCTATCCTAGTCACACTCCCTCTCTCTCTCTCAAAAATAAACAAACATTAAAAAATATTCAAGCCTTTACTCAAAATGGTGTCTTCTTAGTGAGGCTTTCGTTGATCACCTTATTACAAATAGCAGCCTGTTCCCCTGGCTCTCCCAATCTCCCTTACAACCATTAATCTTCCTCTATCTTCTAACATACTAAATAATTCTAGCCCAGGTGTGTCTGGCATGGGGCCATTAGAAGGTGAGCTCTGTGAGGACAAGAATTTTGTTTCTGCTCACCACTGTATGGGCAGCACCTGGGACAGTGCCTGGCACAGAGAAGCTCAGTAAATAGTTGCTGAACGGAGATGTAAACACAAAGATGTAAAACTGAGCAGGGGTGGGGGGTTGTCCACATGGGAGGGGGCTGTGCAAGGTAAGCAGCCTGGGGTGCAGGGGTGCCGAGGGAGGAGTAGACTCCCTGCAGGGGATCCAGGGTGAGCTTTAAAGAGCAGCCGAGTTTGAGATGGGCTTGAGGATGATTGAAATGTTGACAGAGATCCGAGAGGGAGAAATGAGCCCGCCCCAGACAGGGTATCAGCAAACACAAAACAGGAAAAATTCAAACTGTTCTCGGTAGAACTAGCGGGGGAAAGGAGGAGGGGAGGTGGTGTGTGTGTGTGTGTGTGTGTGTGTGTGTGTGTGTGTGTGTGTGTTCACACGTAAGGAATGAGTAAGACTGTAAGGCTGTTGTGGAAAAAAAAAAAAAAAAACAGATGCCCCGGGGTTCCCCGAACTGGGGCGTAGGGGTGAGATCAGCCCAGCTCAACCCAGCTCACGCCAGCTCTCCCCGCCTGGCTTCCATACAGCCTTACTGACACCTGTCTATTCCTCGCACAGCTATCTCCTCGGGTTCTTCACCCTCGGGCCTTCCCATATTTTGCAGAGCAATTTAGCCTTGGACCTATCTTCATATGCGTACACACAAAAATATCTCGGCTGAAATTAAGTGTCAAATATTCTCAGACTCAGAGCCTCTAAGCAGCATAAAAAATCAGGTGGAAGCTTTAAAATTTCAGACTCCTCCTTTCCTTTTCTACACCATTCTATCCAAATCATGGAGGTTCCTTTTATACCTCCTCGGACAGGTACAGCTACCCCAACCCCAAAGCCCCCCGGAGGAAAAACAGCAGCAGTCTGCTTGGGTTGGTAGGGTTCCTACTGCCATTTTTATCTAGTGCGCCCGCCATCTTGTAGGCTCCTCACTGCACCCCTGTGATGTAGGCATTATTATTCCATTTTTCAGAAGAGAAAACTGAAACCCAGGGCCCCACCATACATAAGTGACGGAGCTGGATGGAAAGCCCAGATTCATCTGACTTCAAGGATAAAATAGTTCTCACCCAATACCAGTGAGAAACAGGACAGGACAATGTGTATCTCATAGTCAAGAGATTAAAGGCTGATATTTTAAGATGGAATATTCAAAAGCAGCAGAGAATGGGTTCTTCCCCGTCTCCTTTCATTGGGTGCATATTAAATATTAATTCCCTTTGTCTTTGCAAACACAGACGTTGACAAAGACACACATCATAAAAATGCAAGGTAAAGTTTGCTTCTAATTGAGGCTTTGGTATTGGAAATGCATTTGGATGACTTTCCTCCCTGCAGCTGGGGTTGGACATTTGGTCTTCTTTGTCCTTGGTCAGTGTTGTCCAGAAGAACACGGGTGTGCGTGGAGTAGCAAGAGATCAAGGACATATTCCCATCAGGAGCCTGACAATCCCAGCTCCAGGCATCAACAAACACTGTCCTTTAAATATTTTTAGGAGGCAAAAGAACTTGAGAAGGAGTCCTTTCTTGGCTAGCAGTTCTCTAGATCTCAGGAGGGGGTCCAGGAAGGAAAGCTGGAGTAGCAGGGGGTCAAAGGACCCCTCCAGGATGAAGGAAGGTCAGTGATTGCAGGTTCTGGAAGAGACTTTGTGTGTGTGTGTGTGTATGTGTGTGTGTGTGTGTGTGTGTGTGTGTGTGTTTTCGAAGCCCGATTTTCATCATCTCCACTGGGTTTTGGAAAATAATAAATTTTACTGGGTATTTTTTTTTCCTTGAAAGGATATGTGTTCACAGCAGAAAATTTCAAAAATGTGAACATGCAAAAAGGAGATAAAAATTAACTGCGATCCAAGAAATGTAGGAGAATGATAAACATCCAAGTTACAGCAGTGTTTATCCCTAAGGGGAAGGGGTGGAACGTAATGGGAAAGGAATAACACAAGAGACCCTCAACTGAATCGGCGACGTTTTATTTCCTTGGCTAAGTATTGGAGACCTGGATATTGCTTATACTTTTTCTTTGATACATTTTTAATATATCTGAAATAATTCAGAATACATTTTTAAAAGCCATCTGGTGCATTCATCATTTGAAAATTCAGTATCCAGGACAACTCCCTGCTACATAGTCAATATCTAATAAATATTTCTTGAATGAATGAATGAATGAATGAATGAATGAATGAACCAACGAACGAAAACCTTAACTGTTATGTTGCCTCTGCTTTTAGTTTCCCCTCATCTGGAATTTAGGGCTGGCAATGTCTACTCTCACGATTATGATGGGAGGTAGGTGTACCTGGCATCCCACCCGGGCTCAGCACTTTGATAAATATTCAACCAGGATTTTCATTTTTCCAATGCATAGATTTTTTTTTAAAGGATTTAAAAAAATAGGATCACACAACACCTGCTATTTTGTAACTGGATATAATCACATCTTCGCTTGTCCTTTCAACTCATTTTTTTAAATTATTTTAGTGGCTGGATATTATTATTATTCCATCTGGGCCTTCTAAGAGTCAACATCTTTAGTTGTTGAGGACTGTCTGATGGTACCATTGGCAGAATTACTCTGGCAGACTCCAGGAGTTGGAAGGCACTGTGCTTGGCAGATAGGGGTATTAATTCTACTCCTCCAAGGTGACCCCAAGAGAATGTGTTAGGGAACATTCTGAGACGTTTGCAGCCCTACCCTTTTTGAACTTTGTAGGCAAGCAGTTTCAGACATCCCCTCTCGTGGCTTCTGCTTCTCTGCAGAACAAAACCCTAATTTACGAATAACCCTCTGGTCTGGCTGCCAGCCTTTTCTCCTGGGCTCGCCACCATCCAGCCAGGTGGGGCTGTCCAACTTCAGACCTCACCAAGCTCCCTCCTGGACTAGGTTTATCCCATCTACCAATCCCCCATGCCTGGAACGCTTCTTTCCCACTCCCCCTCATTCTTCAGGCTACAGGTCTAAGCTACTAAACGTCGTTTCCTCAGAAAGGCTTTCCTGGCCCCTCCCTTGAAGAAGATTCCCTCTTATCTCTACCCAGTGCCCTGTTCTCTCCCTTCACAGCCTTTGCTCTACTACAAGAATTGAATATTTATCTGCAGAGTTGTGTGTTGAAGGCTTGTCCCTACTGGGAACTCCAAGCTGCAGGAGGGCAGGAAAGGACTGAATCTGTTCTGCTCATTTGGAACATACAGCCTCTAACAAAACCCCTACTGCACACAGATGCCTGATAAACCTTGAATGAATGCATGAGTGAACGAACGAATGAACGAATGCTTTAATGGAGAAAAGCATCACTTACCTGTGTTAGCTTGTCCTGGGCTTCAGTTTCAGCCTTGTCTACAAAATAGGGCTGGCAATATCAAACTCCAAAATTATTATGAGAGTAATTGCACTCGTTTCTGTAAAATGTCTCACTGGGCACAGTTGACAGGTGAGAAATGGTTCTCACTGGCGTGGCTATTTTGCTCCTCAAACAGTCTTGGCCTGAGTGTATAAAAAGAGCAGTACCCACCGCTCTATTTTACTTAAAAGCTTTTTCTTTGCCTCTTTCGAAGACAAGTACAAATGAGAACACTGGGATATTCGTTTTAGTATTATCCCTTTGAACCTCAAAATGCATATGATAGAAAACAGGATGACACATGCAATTTTACCTTTTCTTCTAGCTAACTACTATTTACAAACAGCGGTTGCTCTGGTTTAGCTTGGCAAACCTTTTCAAAGCTCAGGCAGTTAATTACAGCTGCCTCTCGGCCACAATCGGAGATCAAAGGCTTGAAACAGACTGGGAGGGAGTAGGTGTCACTCAGGCATGATGGGCTGAATGCTGGTAACCTCAGGAACCAATGTTTCTAGAATTCCGCGGTCCCACCCTCACATCCCTTTGCAGTGGTTTACAAACATAACCAATGCAAAAGCATCCCTTACTTCCCAAAGAAAATCCAGCCTCTGATCTAGACTGGAGGGGATATGATAACAATTCATCTATTCAGTCCACAAATACTTACTAACCACCAACTACACGCAAAGCTATATACTAGGTGCGAAGCAAGAATATGGCAGTGAGCAAGGGGGTAAGACCTCTGCTCTCCAGGAGCTTGCATATTTGATGAGGGGAGAGACAGAAGACAAACAGAAGAAGAACAAAGAAAAGAGATCATACAGACACGAACGTTTTTAAAAAATAAATGTACATGCACTGATATAACAGAGAATCAGAGAGTGGCTCTGATACTGCATGAGGAAATGAAGCTTAATCTGGGATCTGAATGACAGGAAGACACCAGCTACACAAGAGTCTTCCAGAAAGGAAAACCAGGGGGTGCAAAGGCCCTGGGGTGGGAACTTCAGATTTTGGAAACTTAGTTAAGTGGATGGAAGAAAAACAGAAATGATCATGGGTCGACATTGACCTTGTAAGTCACGGTGAACAGCTGCCACTTTATGCTGAGGGGCACAGGAAGCCACTGGATGGTTCTAAGCAAGGGAGTAACATAAAGTGATTTATGCTTTTTAAAAAAATCACTCTGGCCGCCGTGTGAAAAATATATGATAGGGACAGGTGTAGAAATACTGAAACCACTCAAGGGGCTGTCGCAATAATCTAACTGGGAAGAAATGGTGGCTTGGACAAAGACATACAGACAATCTCATCTACACTGGGTTTATAGTCAGTTAAGGTAAACTTTTACACGTGCAGAGGGGACATTGGTCTTATAAGAGGGCTACCAATCAAATGAAATTGTCAGTTAATTTGGACAGACAAGTACCAACCTCCCACCCCCTTTCCCATTGTCAGTGATGGTGTACGCATAATCTTCTTTTCCTTCCTTCCCTAGGTCATCATGTTCAGATTCACCCATATAATAAACTCCCTGCAGATCATGGGTAATGTCGTTTGCCTTTAAAGAACAAGGTGGAAAAGATGAGGGACACATGTTTCCCCTGTTGTGTATATAAAAGCAAGAGGTTTGGGATCAGGAAGTCAACACCAGAGTTTATTTGAGTGAATAGAAGTAGCAAACAAGTCCGAATTAGAAACCTCTCTTTCTGCCCCGCATGATGATGGGTGGGAACCTCTTGGGTCAAGGAGTCAAGGCTGCAAAGGAATTTACCCCGGGGTCTCCTGATGATTTTCACTTGGGAGGCTAAAGAAATGTGTTCTGGAAGAGAACGGGTAGCAGGAGAAATTATTTGTCAAAACGACTTACAATTACATCTAGTCCAACCACAGCTCCTAGGATTTTGCCAGCCAGTTGGTCTCTTTTTAAACCTGTATTATTCCAGGGCCCTGGGGCCATAGCAACAGAGGGGGATGGGGGCAGGAAAGGATATGGCCACCTTCATCCAGTTTCCAATATGGCCAGTGAAGAGTCTAAAACACATTAAAGATCAGTAATCAACATGTGGATGACAGGAGCTAAGAAACACGTATAAGGATAAAGAACATGTGAAGACGTGCTCCAAGACAAGTGCTCTCTCTCTCTCTGATGCCTGTGTTTGGAAGAGCCCTCTTGCATCATTTTTAGATGCTGAATTGAGACACTGTTCCGTTTGCCACTAAGTAGGACAAAACAAGTTCTAAAATATCAGAATCAGAGTTTAAGAGACAGAGAGAGAGAAAATGAGAAAGACAGACAGAGGGGCTTAAACAGATGTCGCCCCTCTTGTCTCTAAATATATGATAAGGCCGATAGAGTATTTCACAATACCAGGGGCTTCATGTCCCAGTTCATAGAAAGCAGGAGCATGTGAATTTGACCCACAGGAAATTCATTATCAATCAATATTAAGCGATGACTTGGAATCAATTAGACATAAGCCCTTCAAACAGTCTCAGTTCTTTCCAACCTTAAAGCAAGGTTACTTTGCGGGAGCTAGCCTAAAATTTACACACACACACACACACACACACACACACACACACACTTTCATCTCAAGATATGTACTCTCAGATAAGGTCCTCCAATTTTAATACAAGTTTTCAAATTTGAAGCACCTTTAATTAAAAAAATTTTTTTTCATGTTTGTTTCTTTTTGAGAGCGAGAGACAGAGCACAAGCAGGGGAGGGGCAGAGAGAGGGGGAAACACTGAACCTGAAGCAGGCTCCAGGCTCTGAGCTGTTAGCACAGAGCCAGACGTGGGGCTTGAACCCACGAACTATGGGATCATGACCTGAGCCAAAGTTGGACCCTTAACCAAGTGAGCCACTCAGGTGCCCCCTGAAGTGAAAATTAAATTCCATTTAATTTTAAATGAAACATGCTGACAAGAAAAGAAAACTACGAAGTCTGGATGCCAGTGAACTGTGATTTCTCGCTGTGGGAGCAGCTCCTTTACAAGAGAATATCTAACATCCCTGCCTCACCCCTCCACTGCTACTATCACCCTTTCTCTCCACATGGCAGCCCCTCGTCCCCACTCAAGGACAAATCAAAGGGACATTTGGGTTCCCAGCATTTTAGGCATCTCCTTCTTGTTTGCAGGATTCCCTTCTGGATTCCCCCCAGAAGGATGTTTATGTTGAAAGCCTGACTCTGTGTCTCAGAGGCTTTGGGGAGCAGTAGAACCATCCATCTTGGCATGGTGAACACCTTCAATGCCATCTACCCGGTGGTAGCACGTTCGGGGGGGGGGGGGCGTGGGTGGAAGAGAGAGGTGGCTCAGAGAGAGACGCCAACTGAGACACCAAACTCCATACCAATGCATTTGAGCACGGGCTGTTAATAAAGGGCACATGACTTGAAGTTAATTTTGCAGATCACAAAAATTGATAGAAAATATGCATTGAGAAGCATACATGGGCTCTTTATTGATTGGGACTTCCGTATTCAGTCGTTCATCTATTTTTTCTCCCCTTCCATCTACTTAACATGTCAGCTCCAAGAGGATGGTGCCTTGTGTGTTTCCTTCGCTGTGATGGTCACAGTGCCTGGCACACAGCAGGTGCTTAGTAAATTCTCATTGAATAAACAGATGCAGAGAAAAGACTAGAAGGAATTAACAGAATTAATAGCGATTACTTGGGGGAAAGGGACTATGGGATGGTTACAATTTATTCTTTATATTTCCTATCTTCCCCAAGTTCTCTAAAAAATATTTTTCTAATTAGAATAAAATGTAATGAATACAGCTCAGGGACACCCCAAGTTATCACCAACATTGCCATTAACTAAGAAGCAAGGGGAAAATTCAAGCCTATTAATAATGCACATGCTGGAACTAATGTTATATTAATAGCAACAAGGATATACATTTTGGTTCTTCATATATTCATTCATGCAACAAGCATGGATTGTGGCGGCCACCCATCAGTCCTTGGCCCAGGCCGTGAAGACACTGATGAAGGACCACGTTCAAATTCAAAAAAGGTAAAATCATGACTCTCATTCAGAGTAGGAGATGTAAGGTGAAAACGTGTTAGAGAACCTACTTAAGTCATTAATGAGTGACCTGGTAATATGTTTCTATCGGTTCAAAAGAAAATGCAGAGACTGGAGAGGAATACTGAAATCAAAATGTAAATGGAAGTCAAAATGGCCTCTTCCACAGTTTGGGAGCCTCCGCTATACAGACAGATGTGAGCCTCCGTCATACAGAATTAGTGCATGTCTACAGGCACGAATTAGTTTGCATTGCTATCAATTATCGGCACTTTACAGAGTAGACAATGCAAAGCTAGCATTTGATAACCCGGAGGAACATGCTCTAGACAATGAGTAATTTTCCATGGAAGCACCATTTTTCCTTACGCTACAAAGATGATTAAGATACAGTCACTGACTTCTCATGTAGTATCTGGGGAGACTGACATAAACAAAGGACTTGGTTTGCTCTGGACAAGAGGAAAATAAATCTTCGTTTCTCCTCTTCTTTTTACAGGGGCCCTGTGAAAGAAACTCCTGTACAAGAATTGAGTATTGTCCCAAGAACTAAAAAAAGCGATACTTTGGTTTCAAAGCACATTTTAAACGTTTCTGCCTTAACAATTGTATTACAAATACACCAGTAAACCTATACATGTTCATTGTAAAACTAAAATGCAAACCATAAAAAAAAAATGAGAAAAAAGAAATCAGAGTCCTTGACTGCTTTCCTTTGTATCAATTCCACTTTCTCTGGGGCACCTGAGTGGCTCAGTTGGTTAAACATTCGACTTCAGCTCAGGTCATGATATTTAAGTTTGGGAGTTCGAGCCCCACATCAGGCTGACAGCTCAGAGTCTGGAGCCTGCTTCTGATTCTGTGTCTCCCTCTCTTTCTGCCCCTCTCCCGCTTGTGCTCTGTCTCTCTCTGTCTAAAATAAACAAACATTAGAAAACTTTTTTTAATTCCATGTTCTCACTCAGTGGAACATAACTAACAAGATAACAATGTCCACAAATCCATACATGTGTTGTAGTGCTGAAGGCAGAGATGAGGCCAACAGCGTCCTTCATTCAATGGGGCCACCGTCAAGAAATTCTTGGATTTGTAAAGTGGAATTAGTTTGGGGAAAAGGGGAGAGAGAGGAGAGTTAGAATTCTCTGCACTGGAAAAATGACACAAGAATGTTAAGGATTCGAGGCTGGCAAAAGGAAGCGGGAGGGGATTTCTGGGGAGGCTGGGGAATGAAGGGGTAGGGAGTGAAATCCTCAGCTAAGACATAGCCAGTGAGAAAAGCCCAGCACCAGGAAGACTTTGATGAATTCTTGGCATCATGACATCTAATATTTCATTTCAAGTTATTGTGCGTTCTGGTCCATGATGTAATCTACTGTGATGAGCAAAACCTCTTCCGTTAAATAAACATCTGCTGGACAAGACAACCTATGTCAGGGGTACACTGAAGACTATGTCACTATGGGTCACACTTGGGGGCAATGGAGAGAAGAGAGCATTTGCAGAAGGTGAGAAATTCAATGGTCAGAGACTCCGACCAAGAGATGATGAGGAGAGAGTAAGCCCCCAACTCTAGTGTTCTGCTAAGAACACCTGGAGATACAGGCAACCATACTTGACTTCCTGCCTTCTAGTGGATTAAAACTCTAGATATTTGCATAAATACTAAAGGAAAGTGTCATCTCAAGAAGCTGGAGCCACCAATGACAGCATGGAGGGCTTCCCAGAGGAAATAACACGTGAACGGAGTCTCATCACACAAAAGGGGCTAAGCAAGCAGGGAAGACCAACTACATGCACAGAGGCAAAGAGCCATAAAAGGCCGAGGGATGTTTGGGGGGAAGCAAGAGCCACCTGGTTTTATAGGGCTCAGCCTGTGGAGGAGTGAAATGTGATTTTGAATTATCTGCCGACCTCTGGGGCTGGTGCTGGCATTTTTATTTATTTATTTTTTATTTATTTATTTTTTTAATATATGAAATTTATTGTCAAGTTGGTTTCCATACAACACCCAGTGCTCATCCCAAAAGGTGCCCTCCTCAATACCCATCACCCACCCTCTCCTCCCTCCCACCCCCCATCAACCCTCAGTTTGTTCTCAGTTTTTAACAGTCTCTTATGCTTTGGCTCTCTCCCACTCTAACCTTTTTTTTTTTCTTTTTTCCTCCCCCTCCCCCATGGGTTCCTGTTAAGTTTCTCAGGATCCACATAAGAGTGAAACCATATGGTATCTGTCTTTCTCTGTATGGCTTATTTCACTTAGCATCACACTCTCCAGTTCCATCCACGTTGCTACAAAAGGCCATATTTCATTTTTTCTCATTGCCACGTAGTATTCCATTGTGTATATAAACCACAATTTCTTTATCCATTCATCAGTTGATGGACATTTAGGCTCCTTCCATAATTTGGCTATTGTTGAGAGTGCTGCTATGAACATTGGGGTACAAGTGCCCCCATGCATCAGAACTCCTGTATCCCTTGGATAAATTCCTAGCAGTGCTATTCCTGGGTCATAGGGTAGGTCTATTTTTAATTTTCTGAGGAACCTCCACACTGCTTTCCAGAGTGGCCGCACCAGTTTGCATTCCCACCAACAGTGCAAGAGGGTTCCCGTTTCTCCACATCCTCTCCAGCATCTATAGTCTCCTGATTTGTTCATTTTGGCCACTCTGACTAGCGTGAGGTGGTATCTGAGTGTGGTTTTGATTTGTATTTCCCTGATGAGGAGAGACGTTGAGCATCTTTTCATGTGCCTGTTGGCCATCTGGATGTCTTCTTTAGAGAAGTGTCTATTCATGTTTTCTTCCCATTTCTTCGCTGGATTATTTGTTTTTCCAGTGTGGAGTTTGGTGAGCTGTTTATAGATTTTGGATACTAGCTCTTTGTCCCATATGTCATTTGCAAATATCTTTTCCCATTCCGTTGGTTGCCTTTTAGTTTTGTTGGTTGTTTCCTTTGCTGTGCAGAAGCTTTTTATCTTCATAAGGTCCCAGTAATTCACTTTTGCTTTTAATTCCCTTGCCTTTGGGGATGTGTCAAGTAAGAGATTGCTACGGCTGAGGTCAGAGAGGTCTTTTCCTGCTTTCTCCTCTAAGGTTTTGAAGGTTTCCTGTCTCACATTCAGGTCCTTTATCCATTTTGAGTTTATTTTTGTGAATGGTGTAAGAAAGTGGTCTAGTTTCAACCTTCTGCATGTTGCTGTCCAGTTCTCCCAGCACCGTTTGTTAAAGAGGCTGTCTTTTTTCCATTGGATGTTCTTTCCTGCTTTGTCAAAGATGAGTTGGCCATACGTTTGTGGGTCTAGTTCTGGGGTTTCTATTCTATTCCATTGGTCTATGTGTCTGTTTTTGTGCCAATACCATGCCGTCTTGATGATGACAGCTTTGTAGTAGAGGCTAAAGTCTGGGATTGTGATGCCTCCTGCTTTGGTCTTCTTCTTCAAAATTCCTTTGGCTATTTGGGGCCTTTTGTGGTTCCATATGAATTTTAGGATTGCTTGTTCTAGTTTCGGAAGAATGCTGGTGCAATTTTGATTGGGATTGCATTGAATGTGTAGATAGCTTTGGGTAGTATTGACATTTTGACAATATTTATTTTTCCAATCCATGAGCAGGGAATGTCTTTCCATTTTTTTAAATCTTCTTCAATTACCTTCATAAGCTTTCTATAGTTTTCAGCATACAGATCCTTTACATCTTTGGTTAGATTTATTCCTAGGTATTTTATGCTTCTTGGTGCAATTGTGAATGGGATCAGTTTCTTTATTTGTCTTTCTGTTGCTTCATTGTTAGTGTATAAGAATGCAACTGATTTCTGTACATTGATTTTGTATCCTGCAACTTTGCTGAATTCATGTATCAATTCTAGCAGACTTTTGGTGGAGTCTATCGGATTTTCCATGTATAATATCATGTCATCTGCAAAAAGCGAAAGCTTGACTTCATCTTTGCCAATTTTGATGCCTTTGATTTCCTTTTGTTGTCTGATTGCCAATGCTAGAACTTCCAGCACTGTGTTAAACAACAGTGGTGAGAGTGGGCATCCCTGTCGTGTTCCTGATCTCAGGGAAAAAGCTCTCAGTTTTTCCCCGTTGAGGATGATGTTAGCTGTGGGCTTTTCATAAATGGCTTTTATGATCTTTAAGTATGTTCCTTCTATCCCGACTTTCTCAAGGGTTTTTATTAAGAAACGGTGCTGGATTTTGTCAAAAGCCTTTTCTGCATCGATTGACAGGATCATATGGTTCTTCTCTTTTTTTTTGTTAATGTGATGTATCACGATTGATTTGCGAATGTTGAACCAGCCCTGCATCCCAGGAATGAATCCCACTTGATCATGGTGAGTAATTCTTTTTATATGCCGTTGAATTCGATTTGCTAGTATCTTATTGACAATTTTTGCATCCATATTCATCAGGGATATGGGCCGGTAGTTCTCTTTTTTTACTGGGTCTCTGTCTGGTTTAGGAATCAAAGTAATACTGGCTTCATAGAATGAGTCTGGAAGTTTTCCTTCCCTTTCTATTTCTTGGAATAGCTTGAGAAGGATAGGTATTATCTCTGCTTTAAACGTCTGGTAGAACTCCCCTGGGAAGCCATCTGGTCCTGGACTCTTATTTGTTGGGAGACTTTTGATAACCGATTCAATTTCTTCGCTGGTTATGGGTCTGTTCAAGCTTTCTATTTCCTCCTGATTGAGTTTTGGAAGAGTGTGGGTGTTCAGGAATTTGTCCATTTCTTCCATGTTGTCCAATTTGTTGGCATATAATTTTTCATAGTATTCCCTGATAATTGTTTGTATCTCTGAGGGATTGGTTGTAATAATTCCATTTTCATTCATGATTTTATCTATTTGGGTCATCTCCCTTTTCTTTTTGAGAAGCCTGGTTAGAGGTTTGTCAATTTTGTTTATTTTTTCAAAAAACCAACTCTTGGTTTCATTGATCTGCTCTACAGTTTTTTTAGATTCTATATTGTTTATTTCTGCTCTGATCTTTATTATTTCTCTTCTTCTGCTGGGTTTAGGTTGCCTTTGCTGCTCTGCTTCTAGTTCCTTTAGGTGTGCTGTTAGATTTTGTATTTGGGATTTTTCTTGTTTCTTGAGATAGGCCTGGATTGCAATGTATTTTCCTCTCAGGACTGCCTTCGCTGCGTCCCAAAGCGTTTGGATTGTTGTATTTTCATTTTTGTTTGTTTCCATATATTTTTTAATTTCTTCTCTAATTGCCTGGTTGACCCACTCATTCGTTAGTAGGGTGTTCTTTAACCTCCATGCTTTTGGAGGTTTTCCAGACTTTTTTCTGTGGTTGATTTCAAGCTTCATAGCATTGTGGTCTGAAAGTAAGCATGGTATAATTTCAATTCTTGTAAACTTATGAAGGGCTGTTTTGTGACCCAGTATATGATCTATCTTGGAGAATGTTCCATGTGCACTCGAGAAGAAAGTATATTCTGTTGCTTTGGGATGCAGAGTTCTAAATATATCTGTCAAGTCCATCTGATCCAATGTCTCATTCAGGGCCCTTGTTTCTTTATTGACCATGTGTCTAGATGATCTATCCATTTCTGTAAGTGGGGTGTTAAAGTCCCCTGCAATTACCACATTCTTATCAATAAGGTTGCTTATGTTTATGAGTAGTTGCTTTATATATTTGGGGGCTCCGGTATTCGGCGCATAGACATTTATAATTGTTAGCTCTTCCTGATGGATAGACCCTGTAACTATTATATAATGTCCTTCTTCATCTCTTATTACAGCCTTTAATTTGAAGTCTAGTTTGTCTGATATAAGTATGGCTACTCCAGCTTTCTTTTGGCTTCCAGTAGCATGATAAATAGTTCTCCATCCCCTCACTCTCAATCTAAAGGTGTCCTCAGGTCTAAAATGAGTCTCTTGTAGACAGAAAATAGATGGGTCTTGTTTTTTTTATCCATTCTGATACCCTATGTCTTTTGGTTGGTGCATTTCATCCATTTACATTCAGTGTTATTATAGAAAGATACGGGTTTAGAGTCATTGTGATGTCTGTATGTTTTATGCTTGTAGTGATGTCTCTGGTACTTTGTCTCACAGGGTCCCCCTTAGGATCTCTTGTAGGGCTGGTTTAGTGGTGACAAATTCCTTCAGTTTTTGTTTGTTTGGGAAGACCTTTATCTCTCCTTCTGTTCTAAATGACAGACTTGCTGGATAAAGGATTCTCGGCTGCATATTTTTTCTGTCTAGCACACTGAAAATCTCATGCCAATTCTTTCTGGCCTGCCAAGTTTCAAAAGAGAGATCAGTCACAAGTCTTATAGGTCTCTCTTTATATGTGAGGGCACGTTTACCCCTTGCTGCTTTCAGAATTTTCTCTTTATCCTTGTATTTTGCCTGGTGCTGGCATTTTTAAAAGATAGACCTGGGGAGCGCCTGGGTGGCTCAGTCGGTTAAGCATCTGATTCTTGGTTTGGCTCAGGTCATGATTTCATTGTTTGCAGGTTCGAGCCCCACCCTGGATTCTGCGCTGGCAGTGTGGAGCCTGCTTGAGACTCTTTCTCTCTCCCTCTCCCCCTTCCCTACTTGCACTGTCTCTGTCTCTCCCAAAATAAATAAATAAACTTAAAAATAATAAAACCATAGACCTGGCACAAAGAAGGAAAGCATTGTGGTGCAGCCCTGGTGACCAGACAAGGATTTGGAGACCCCTAATCTAACATTCAGTCTGTCACTACCCTGAGTAGTCAGCTTTCCTTCATTTGTGAGACAGAGACCATGACTTGTCCTTCCCAGGCTGTGCTTACCCCCACAGAGCACGAATACGGGGGGCGAATACGAAGGGCTGGGAGGGGAGAAAACGGTCTCCTTTTCTGAGCAAAGATGGAGGACAGGTCTGGCAAAGGAAGGACATTTCAGAGCACCTGGGTGGCTCAGTGGGTTAAGCTTCGGACTTCGGCTCAGGTCGTGATCTCACAGCTTGTGAGTTCAAGCCCCACGTCAGGCTCTGTGCTGACAGCTCGGAGCCTGGAGCCTGCTTCAGATTCTGTGTCTCCATCTCTCTCTTCACCCCCCCCCCCCCCTGCTCACGCCCTCTCTCTCTGTCTCTGTCTCTCTCTCTCTCAAAAATACACATTAAAAAAATTTCTTAAAGGAAGAATATTTCACTAAAAATGCTCAGAATAAGTAAATGGACTGAGTTTAATGCCTAGTATTGGAAGTGAATCAATAAGCAAATGACACCTTCCAGAAAGCATTATCTGGCATGTAAACAAGACACAATTTTAGCAAAGTTGTTCCAGTGTCTTTTTTTTTCTTGCCTTTTGCTGGCATTAATGGTGTGGAACGTACAAGCCTGCACCTCTAGTTCCATCCTTTCCCCCTTTTTTTAGCTTGTGGTTTTTGTCATTGTTGTTTCTACCTGCTGGAGGCATGGGTTCAACAGTCTTACAGAAGGCAAAGTAGACAGACACATGGCTACTCTGATGAACAGGAACTTTTAGAACCTTTCTCTGCCTTAGCTTAATATGCTCAGGGTCTAAGAGCCATGATGGGTTGTCTAAGCCCCCATCTTCCCGAAGCCACATCAGGGCAGCCCCCAGGATTCTCTCATCTGCCTTGAAAGGACCCGCAGATAGAAAGTCCAAAACACATCCACAAAAAGATAAATAGGAGCATGCAACAAGTCCCTCTGAGTGGCGTGGGCAGCACTGCCTATGAAGTTGTGTTTATCAGCCTGACAAGTTCAGGTCATAGACGGCACCATTTTGTTCACGAATACATCCCCGGAATCTGGCATAGAATATGCACATAGTCAGGAGCTCAAAAACGTTTGGTGAACAGGAGAATAAATGGGAGAGGTCTGGAGAGGTGACCAAGGAGTGCTTGAAGGAGGCAGGGGCATACAATATGTAACAGATAAAATGTACAGATGAGTGATTAAGAGCATAGATTCTGGAGCTGGGCTGCCTGGATTTGAATCTCAGCCACACCACTTACAAGCCAGGTTAAGTTTGGGCAAATTACTGAATCATGCTAGGTCTTAGTTTCTTGATCCGTAAAATGGGTATAATTATGAACCCACATCACAGAGCAGTGGGAAACATCAGAAACATGTAAAGCATTAGCCAACGTTCAGAATATAATCAGCGTTATTTATAGGTAAGCGATGGTCACATCTTAACCAGGATAAAGAGATGGAGGCTCATTCTGAGTGATGGCAATGATCTGAATGAGCCAAAGCACAAGGAGTGTGTAAGGGACGGGAACGCCAGCTTGGTCATGGGCATGTGGTAGGGGCACGGTGAGAAGTACCCGAGTAAAGGAGGATGGGGAGCACATTCCCCAAAGGCCATTCGGACTTGAAGATGTGGGCACCTGAAAGTTTTATTTTATTTCTTTTGTTAATATATCTTTTTACTTTTAAAGTTTATTTGAGAGAGAGAGAGAAAGGAGGAGTGGAGGGGGAGGGGCAAAAAGAGAGGGGGAGAGAGAGAATCCCAAACAGGCTCTGCACTGTCAGCAGAGAGCCTGCTGAGGGGCTTGAACTCAAGAACCACGAGATCATGATCTGAAGTTGGACACTCAACGGACTGAGCCACCCAGGTGCCCGGGGAACCTGAAAGTTTCATAGCCAGTGCTCATCAAAGGATGTTTTAGAAAATGCAGAAATAAATTGTATTGATTTTCATAACAAGAAATATGCAAATTATCAACAGGAAAATGGCCTAACAAACTTTGCTATATTTAGACTAGGGAGGATTACACAACAATTAAAGAGAATGAAGTCAACCTGTATGTAAGACTTTGGGAAAGGGACGCCTGGGTGACTCATTCAGTTAAGCGTCTGACTTCAGCTCAGATCATGATCTCGTGGTCCGTGAGTTCGAGTCCCATGTCAGGCTCTGTGTCTCTCTGTCCCTCCCCTGCTCACACTCTGTCTGTCTCTCTCAAAAATAAACAAACATTAAAAAAATTTTTTTTAATTAAAAAAAAGACTTCGGGAAAATCTCTAAGGTGTATCGTTGAGTGAAAAAAGGCGTGTTGCCCAACAATAATGAATTATGATACTACCAACACACACTTGTTTCTACACACTTTCTATTGGCCCATGTATTCGCGAATACAAATAACGACGTCTAGAAGCTCACATATCAAATTGATACATAGGAACATTCCGGAAAGAGGAACACAGTTTGGGGAATAAGGATGTTGTCAAAGAGATTTCACCTGCATCGTCACACTTTTTTTTAATGTAAATAAAAAGTGATAGTTTTTTGTTGTTGTTGTTTGTTTGTTTTTTTTAAGAAATGTGCTTGCGCGGAGGCTAGAACAGAAGCCATGACCTTGGTGGGAAGGCACCGCAGCTCTCTGGGTGTGAGGCGATAGGTAGCAAAGTCAGGGATGGGGAGGGCAAGGAAAAGTACACAAGAGGAGTCTACAAAACAGAGAGCTGGAAAAACGGTGAAGTAGCTGAGAGAGAAGCATCACAGACTTGGAGCCTAGAGAGAGAGAGAGAGAGACAGACAGACAGAGGGAGAGCACAAGTTCTGTTCTTCGCTCACACGCAGTGTCACCAAAGCTGTGAGAAAATCTACCATCCAAAACTCTACAGCTTGCATGTGGACTGCTTTCTCTAGCCTAATCACGACCAAATTAGGTCAACTGGGTTCATCAATTCATTAATTACTTGGCCCACAGCTGTTTTAACAGCTTTTATAGAACCACAAAGACACCCCCAAGCAGTTGATTTAATACTGACTAGATATGGTGTCACTCTTGTTTAATAAAAAATAGCCAGATGGCGACCGGAGGGTCTTATCTGGGTCTTATTATTTTATCAGTGTATTGAACCTGATGCAGGAAATGGTTTTCTGCTGATCTGGGGGAGTTATTTTTATGCCATAAAAAGGGGATGGTTCGAGCCCTAAGTGACTTGGATTTAAGCCTTTTGGATCAATAAAGAGCCGAAATGTGTATTTCACTCACAACTGAGCAGAATGGCATTTATAATGTCCTGACCTCTTCAAGACCCACATAGAAGCCTTTCTCCCTTTGAAGTAAACCCATAAAAATTACATTTGTTGAATCAAGTTTAATATTAATCTTGTTAGAAGTTGTCTGTTGACAATGTCAAATAGAGTTCCCTTCTGCTTCAGCTCATATAAGATACAGGAGAATTAATCTATCAAAACACAAGCTCTTGGGAGGCCTGGGTGGCTCAGTTGGTTAAGTGTCCAACTCTTGATTTCGGCTCAGTTCATGATCTCATGGTTCATGAGATTGAGCCCCATGGCAGGCTCTATGCTGACAGGACAGAGTCTGTTTGGGATTATCTCTTTCTCTCTCTGCCCCTCCTGTGCTCACGTGCGCGCATGCCCTCCCTCTTTCTCTCAAAATAAATTAAAAAACCATTAAAGAAAAACAACAACACAAGATCTTGTTCTTGAGCTTATGAGGTTGGTAGTTCATGGATGGGCTTCAAGGATTCGAGAACATTCTGGAATATTAGGCAAAATTCTCTGGATTGTGTCTTGTTAACCTGTGGGAGACCAAGAGTCTCTGGTTTTAATAAGTTCTAAAAAGCACACTAAATAATGCTTTGAAACTGCTACAGTTTTTTGGGTTTTGTTTTTTTTATAAAATACATCGTCCTAAATAATTAAATAATTCTATGTGGATAGGAGGTTTGATGATCTGGACAGTATAAAATTAAAGTTATTCATGTTAAGTCAGTCTTTTAAGGGAATTATGGCATGTAAAGCAGTAACTTAAAATTTTTTTTTAATATTTATTTTTATTTTTGAGAGAGACAGAGTGAGTGGGGAAGGGGCACAGAGAGAGAGAGAGAGAGAAGAGAGGGAGACACAGAATCTGAAGCAGGCTTCAGGCTCTGGGTTGTCAGCACAGAGCCCGATGCAGGGCTCCAACTCATGCACTGCGAGATCATGACCTGAGCTGAAGTCTGACTCTGACGCTTAACCGAATGAGCCACCCAGGTACCCCTAAACCAGTAACTTAAAAAAAATTATAGTTGATGATGAGCTGAACATTTCTCAGAAACAGTATCTAAGAAAAAAACTTTACAGAACTACTATCTCAGGAGAAAACCTTCAAGGAGAAAAAGGCTTCATCTGGTTGAGAAAATCCCAGGACAGAGAGCACTTGAACTGTCCATTGCAGAAGAGATAGAAATTTGTAGGCAATGATGGAAGAGCAAGTTCTAACTTAAAATGAGTGTTGAGGAGCACCTGGGTGGCTCAGTCAGTTAAGCATCAGACTTCAGCTCAGGGCATGATCTCGCAGTCCGTGAGTTCGAGCCCTACATGGGGCTCTGTGCTGACAGCTCAGAGCCTGGAGCCTGCTTCAGATTCTGTGTCTCTTGCTGTCTCTGCCCCTCCCCGTTCACGCGCGGTCACTCAAAAATGAATAAACGTTTAAAAAAAAATTTTTTTAATTAAAAAAATGAGTGTTGAGCAAAGACGTGCAGATAGAAAAAGACAAGGCATCATTGATAGTCAGAACTTTCTGGGCAACAGTAGGAGATAAGACAAGGATATAACCTTGGATCTGACCCAGTAGGCTGTGCCCTATTCAATAGGAAGGCTATGAAATGGGAAGCTATTTAATGTTTCTGATCAAAGGGATAACATGAAAAAGTAGATCCATTCAGAATGGAGGCAGAAGGGGAATGGAGGAGGGAGGTATATTATTTGTAAAATAGCCAGGGTGGAGACGATGAGCCACAAAGAATGGCAAACAAGAGAAGGACCATGCAGGGTTACAAAGGAGCTGGCCGTTGCCAATGACAACTATTCTGAGGTCAAAACTTCTGTCCAAAATCATTGCCTTTTTCAAATGTTTAATTGGCATGTACAAAGGCACAGACCTTTAGCACCTGCTCTACTAAGTCCAAGGATGAAGCATCCACCATAATCCTTCCTCTGGTAAACTGGCCTTAGTAGGAGACAGACAGACTCGGCCCATAAAGATGCTGCCTCAGCAAATGCTTCTCAAGAAAAGGAATGAGTTCCCCTTGAACTCTCTAGCCCTTGGTTATAATCTTAACTCCCGCCTCCCTCACCAACTTGGGACACAATGAAAGTTACCCCGGGAGGGGTTAACTCTACATTTCCTGGCTTGGAGAAGTGTAGACCAGTCTGTCTTTACCATACACTCCTTTCTGGCTATTAGCTGAAGGATTAATTACATCACAGGCTCAGGCTGGTCAGTGAATATGTGGCCAGAGAGTCAGAGGCCATTTTAAGTAGAAAACTTATACCTTCTCTAGAAACCATGACCCTGAAGCACTGGAAAAAACTCTCCGATCTCTCCATCACACAGCCAAAGGAAAACAGGCTTCTGAGGTCAGATCTTGTATATAATCATTAGGACAACTTCAGCAGGAAGAAAAGGAAACACAACATGGGAATCTGATGATGTGCAGACATTTACACAAACTATAGCAGACATAGGTGGTCCTCTGTTATTACCAGCGTTCTTTGGTAGGAAATAGTAAATCACCTCTTGTTTAAGTCACTGGTGGTTGGGACTGTTACTTGGTGCTTCTGGGGAACCCAAAGGAAAAATGGAAAATGTCTACCCACAAGGAAGACATTTTTTTCCAAAAAAAGGAAAATGTCTACCACAAGGACTGGAAGAGAAGAAATGGGCCAAACATGAAGATCTCAACCTAATCATATCCATTAACAGCTGAGGAGGAGTTTGGTATCTTTGATCAGGAGCTTCATTTTGGACCCAGTTTGATGAGCAGTGATTTAGTGAGGTCCTGAGATAAGCTGAGACTTCCACTTAATAATATTTGCTCCTGAAAAGAACATTACTTTTGAACAAGGTGCTGCTTCAGAGTCCACGTGTCATTTCTAAAATTATCTTGTTCCTTTGTAGTGATTTCATTGTTTGAAGGTTCTTTGTTCCAAGTTTCATTTTTTTTTTTTGAGATTTATGCCAGGTATAAAAGTCTCTCATTACTTAAGAATCATGGTGAGTAAAATAGGTAAGTATATAGGCTAAGTAGACAGATATATGATAGATGATATGGATGGATGGAGCAATAGACAGACGGATAGGATCTTTTCACCAAATAAGATGAAAAAAAAAGTAAGATAAGCAGAATAATGTCCCATTCAAATATTTCCATGCCCTAATCCCCAGAACCTATGAATATGATAAAGGTAACATGCGGTGAAAGGGAATTTGTAGATGTGATTAAATTACGGGTATAATGATGGGGAGGTTTTCCTTAATGACCTGGCTAAGCTCAGGGTGACTACAGTAATCCTTTTGGGTTTTTTTTTTTAAGTTTATTTACTTATATTTGAGAGATGGAAAGAGTGAAAACAGCGGAGGGGCAGAGACAGAGAGGGAGAGCAGGCTCCATGTTGTCAGCACAGAACCTGAAGCAGGGCTCAATCTCATGAGCCATGAGATCATGATCTGAATCAAGTCAAGAGTCAGAGGCTTAACCAAATGAGCCACCCAAGCACACCCTGCCACAGGAATCCTTTTAACACAAAGGCAGGAGGTCAGAGATGGGATGATGGACTTGGGGGTAAAAATGGTACCCTCTCAGATGGAGAAAGGGGCCACAAGCTTAACACTGCCAGTGGCCCCCAGAAGCTGCAAAACACAAGAAGAGAGATATGCCTCTAAAACTTCCAAAGGGAATGTAGCCCCTGCCAACACCTTGATTTTAGGATTTCTGGCCACCAGAACGGTAAGATAATAGATGTATACTGTTTTGACCCATTCGTTTGTGGTCATTTGTTGCTGTTGCCATAGGAAACCAAACAACACTGTGCTTGGAGGCCCTAAAGGCTCTGTTCCTGCCCGAAAGAAGCAACAGAGAGCTAGAAATGGCCCTTCACCTTCCAGCCATAGGCCCCCAGAAGCACCTGAGGGGTCTGAGCTGCAGACAAGGAGGATCTCACTCTGCTGTCCAGAGCAACCCCCAGCAGGTAATAACACACATCTGGGAGAACCCTCCAACTGACTCCACTTCCCTAATAATTCACATTTGCATCCCATTAGTATCAAAATGGCGCAGAAGGTAAATGGTCCCAAAGCAAAGAAGGGAATGACTCAAGCCTGGGGTTGGGTGGAAGGAAGATCTGACAGAGGAAGGTGCTGTGGAGTGAGGGGAACACCGTCTCAGCCTGGGTCTCCTGAGAGTGAGACCAGTGACAAGGGTCAGTGTGCCAGTGGCTCACTTGGTCAGGGATTGTAGGGAGCTGGAGTGAGGGTCCAGGGAAGAGGAACAGAGAAAACGAAAACAATGCCAAGATACCCTGTATGCATCGTTCAGGAGTGGCCCCATGGGCATGAACCAGACACACGCGTGTGTGCATGTGCACATACACACTCCTGGGTCCCCTATGAATGCCAGTAAGCTCCTACAAGCCACCTGAGTTACCACCGGGGTATTAGCGAAGCCCTGAGACAAGAAGCTAGAGGTACATCCTGAGAGTCTTGGGTGAAGCCTGAGCTGTTGAAGTCTCTTGACATCTGCTCTCACCTGGTTACCACAGCGGCACATGGAGTAAAAGGTGGGGCTGACAGGGTTTGTAGTGGTCAACAAGAGGGATCCAATCCAATGACAAAAGCCAAACATTGTAATGGAAAGAAGGATCCATTTGGAAGACCAAAAAAGGAAGACAAATCAGCCCAAACAGTGTGGCCCCTACCATGTGTTATCGATGGTGACTGTTAACAGCCCCTTCCAAATCCCCCACACCTGCCACAAGGCTGGAAGCCACCGCACAGACCCTCAGCAAAAGTTCATCAAATCAAATCGGATTATTTTCTGCTACCTTCTCCCGATGTATTTGTTTCCAAGGGCTGCTATAATAAATTATCTCAAATTTAGTGGCCACAAAGCACAGAAACTTACTCTCTCAAAATTCTGGAGGACAGAGGTCTGAAAGCAAGGTGTCTGTGGGGTCAGGCTCTCTTGGAGGCTCTGGGAGAGAATCCTCCCTTGCTTCTCCCTAGCTTCTCATGTTTGCTGGCAATCTTTGGTTCATAGATGCATCACTCTGACTCTCTGCCTCTGTCTGCACACAGCATTCTCCCTGTTTCCAGATTTCTTCTCCGAGGGCACCAGGCATCGGATTTAGGGACCATCCTCATCCAGCATGACTTCATCTCAATTTGGTTACACCTGCAAAGATCCTACCCCTGAATAAGATCATATTCACAGATTCTGGGTACATGTGAATTTGGAGGGGGACACTACTCAACCCAGTGAACACACACACATTTATTTTGCATGGCTACAGGAGTCATGATTTTACCTTTTCTGGAAAATGATCCTGTAACAGTGCCCGTTAACAGTCAGCTCAGCAGGAAGCAATGAATTGGAAAGGGGGAGGTAAAAGAGAAGGACTTTGGAGTTGAATATGTTAAAATGGCCTAAACATGGGGCTGGAGGTCAGAGGGCGAGAAAGGCCTGATGGAGAGGAGGAGTGGGAACTTCAATGGCAAAAGCTCTGTTTATCTAACGTGTTCATTTTACAGAGGGGAAAATTGAGGTCCAGAGTGGGGTTACTCTCTCAAGGACACAGAGCAGATAATTGGCAAAAAGCAGAGTGCAGCCCCGACTTGTTGACTTCTAGCCCAGGCTCCACATGCTGATTGGAAAGGTCATGGATAGTGTCAGCATTTGCATGGAGACCTTCAGACTGTTCACGTTCCCTGGATGGCCTTCCACACATCACATCTTTAATGTTACCATGTACACACACACGTACACAGACATAAGGAAAAGGTGCCACTCATAGAGTGGCACAGAACCTAATTATAAAATCTCCTATTAGAAAAGCTGAACCTGAACCAAAATTTCAACCACAGATAATTAGCTTCCATGATTACACCATGGTGCAATCTTTAGGCCACAGGGAAATGTCTAAACGGTAGACAACTCTATAGCTATGAGTTCAATGAAACAGATTTGGAGACAATGGTTTCAATACTTGACAATGGCACAGTTACAGAGGATCTCTGAATTCTTAGGATTCACAAAAGCAGGAGGCATTGTGAAAATGAAAAGAATTAGGGTCTCAAACTAGATTTTTTTTTTTAATTATGGTACTAACACTGTGGTCCTGGACATATTATAATCAAGCATCATTTTCTTGTCTAACCCTCCAGTGATATTCCAGCTCCTGAGAGTTTATAATCACCAAGTCATAAAACGTGGCGTACGTTCCATGTTATTTTACTCCATCCTCCTGTATGTCTCAGCTACACAGTGATACTTCTTTACCAACCCCAAAGAGAATTATGAAAATGCATGGTTTCATAAACTTTCTCAAAACTTCCAGGCTTTAGAGAGGTATCTCTCCTATTCTGCTGGAAATCCAGTGTGTACCAGGAGGGTGTTTTGGCTCAATGTTGCTGTACCCTTTGGAGATGCATATACAAATAACCTCCAGGCCATCTTTTCTAAGCTCCTTGTTTCCATGACGTTATCTCCTATGAGTGTCACAACCACTCAGTAAGGTAGTCATTATTGTTCCCAGGGCAGAGACAAAAAAACTGAAGGTCAGAGAAATTTCATTGACGTGTCCAATCTGGCTAAACTGAGATCTCAACACCAGCCGTCTCCTCCTTCCCCAAGCCTCAGATTACCATCTGCCACCCTAAGTGAGGCCAAAACGTGCCTTGCCAAAGAATTATTTTTTTAATGTTTCTTCATTTTTGAGAGATAGAGACAGAGCGCAAGTGGGGGAGGGGCAGAGAGAAGAGGGAGACACAGAAGCCGAAGCAGGCGCCGGGCTCTGAGCTGTCGGCACAGGGCCCGACATGGGGCTCGAACTCACTAACCATGAGACCATGACCTGAGCCAAAGTTGGCTGCTTAAGCAACTGAGCCACCCAGGCGCCCCTAAAAGAGTTATTTTTAAAGCATATTGATGAAATGATCCATTTGGAGTTGAATAGCTAAAAAGATCTATCCAGAAAATGATGTCACAGAGGCACACAGTAGTTTCTCCCTCAATACTCATGAATAAATTCTATAAAAATGGTAGCCAAAATCTATTGGCCACTTTCATTGAAATGACTGTAAGAAGCCATAAATGTCTAGAATGTCATATCTGGAAAGAACATAATATCGAACATAATATAATGAACATAATAAGAACATGATCTAGAGATCATGGATGTGCTGGTTGACTGAAGGTACTCGTTGACAATTGGGGTGGGGGTTGCCACTGGGGTGTAGTGGGTGGATGTCAAGGATGCTGCTCAACACCCTACAACACATAGATCAAAATCCTCCAAAAATAAGGATCTGACTCATGGGAGCCTGGGTGGCTCAGTTGAGCGTCTGACCTCGGCTCAGGTCATGATCCCACCATTCGTGGGCTCGAGCCCCATGATGGCCTTTGCTCTGACAGTGCAGAGCTTGCTTTGAATTCTGTCTCCCTTTCTCTCTGTCCTTCCCCCCCAGTGAGTACTCTCTCTCTCAAAAAAAAAAAAACAAAACAAAACAAAAAACACTAAAAAAATTTAAATAATGACCTGACCCCAAACGTCAAGTGACAACGTTAAGATACCCTGATCTAGATCAGAAGTCCACAAATGTTTTCTGGAAAGGAGCAAATGGTACATTTTTTAACTCTGCCATTTACAACAAAAGCAAATGTAGACGATATGTCCAGTGCATGGGTATGTCTGTGTTCCCGTATAACTTTATTTCTAAAAACGGGCAACTTCCCAGAGTTGGTCCACAGGCCATAGATTTTCTACTCTCATCTAGATGAAAGGATTTCTAATTTTCTTTTCTAAGGACAGTGAAATGTTCTACTCAAATGAAATATTACATGGAATCCAAGACCTAACATAAAATAGATCAAAGAAATGTTTCTTTGGTTGAAGCATGCAAGGTCGTTCTCAAATAAACTCCAGGGGTAGGCTGGACAAGCCTACCAAGGGCATTCTGGAACACTCTGATATTACCCAAATGCCCTTTTCAAAATGAGCAAGCCATCCTGTGCTCCAAACCCCTCAGTGGCAACCTCCTATTCCTCTGATAAAACCCCTCTCCCCACCGATATGAACTCACGACATGGCAGTGTAGCTTAGTAGCTCGAGACCCTGCTTGAGAAGCGTCCAGCTCTGACTATAGCACTTACTGGCTGTGTGACTATGGGCAAGTTACTTCACTTCTCTGAGCCTCAGTTTGCTCGTCTACACACAAATAAATGTAATCAAAACCTACCTCACATTCGTTGAAATGGGATTTAAAATGAGATTAAATGAGGTAATGGATTCAGAGCCTCTCTGCACAATACGTGGTATAGAATAACCCTCAATACATTAATATCATTATTATAAGAATTTATTATTTTTATGGGACACTCACATCTCCAGAAACAACTTGTAGGCCAAAAGCCTAGGCTGGTTGGGATGCGAGACCTCCGCTGACGGGAGGTGGTCAATGATAGAAAGAGGTCTTTAGGGAAGACCTCTCTCAGGTTTCTACACTGATATTTTTTTTGTTCTTATTTTGCACAAATGCTGATCATAGGGAAAGGTCAGGCCAAGCGGCTTTTTTCCAAAGCCTTTTGGATCCCAGGGGGATCAAAACATCGACAAGTTTATCAGTGTCGCGGTCTGGAATGAAAATTGCACGGTCCTTCAGGCGGTAGGAAGCATGGCCAGATCCAGAGAGCAGAGGTAAAATGCCCCTTTGGGGTGCTACACTGCTCCCAGCAAGGAGAAAGAAAGTGATAAAAAAACAATTTGTTGGGCGCCTGGGTGGCGCAGTCGGTTAAGCGTCCGACTTCAGCCAGGTCACGATCTCGTGGTCCGTGAGTTCGAGCCCCGCGTCAGGCTCTGGGCTGATGGCTCGGAGCCTGTAGCCTGGTTCCGATTCTGTGTCTCCCTCTCTCTCTGCCCCTCCCCCGTTCATGCTCTGTCTCTCTCTCTGTCCCAAAAATAAATAAACGTTGAAAAAAAACATTAAAAAAAAAAAAAACAATTTGTTGTAGACACTGTCAGCTGCATCCCGACAGTTATGATTGCCCCTCCTTCGTTCCTAAGAGAAGTCTCAAGAATCACAGGCCCAACGTTCCAGGGGAGGCTCTTCACTGTCCTGGGGGCTAAATCTTTTTCAATCCAAGCCACCCAAGGCAGTTCCACTTGCCTGTGATTGACAGAGAAACAAGCATAGGACACAGCTCTGGTCAATAGGACCTATGGAGAAGGACACCGTCTCTAAGACTTTCCTCCCGTCCGACACCAACTACAAGTTTGGGGGTCTCCAAGACCACCCTCAGTTTTGATAATTTACTTCAACTATACCAATCATATGGTTTATTACAGTAAAAGAGCACAGACTGAAATCAGCCAAGGGAAGAGGCCCAAGAGATACCAAGCATGGAGACTCGAGTTGACCTTCACCAACGGAAGCATGCAGATCGTACTGACTTCTCTCAATAGCCATGTGTGATGATATGCATGGAGTATTGCCACCCCAGGATGCTCACCTGAATCTTGGTACCCAGAGTTTTGCTGGGGCTCAGTCATGTAGACAGGACTGACCAGCCCCATGGCTAAAGTTAGTCTGTAGCCCCTCCAGAGGGTGAGCCACAAAGCAAGGCCCAAGGCCTTGTTAACATTGACTATGGGCCATAGCCCAAGACCATCAGGTAAACAAAGACATTCTTATCAGGCAGGACACTCCAAGGGTTTAGAGGTTACCTCCCAGTATCTGGGGCCAATGGTCAAACATTTGGGCAACTTTAATCCCTTACTGCCCAGACCCACAGAGGAGGACTTGGTGGAGTTTTTGTCTCCTATCTTCTATTTGTTTTATTTTGAGAGAAAGAGAGAGAGGGTGCAAGTGAGGGAGGGGCAGAGAGAGAGGGAAAATCCCATGAGGGCAGAAAGACAGAGGGGTTGGGGGAGAAGTGAGGCTCACCTGGGCCTCGAGCTCACCGGATGTGGGGCTCCAACTCACCCGATGTGGGACACGAACTCACCAACTGTGAGATCACATCGTGAGCCCAAGTCAGATGCTTAATGACTGAGCCACCCCGGTGCCGTCTCCTCTTTTAAAAGTATACAGGTCAGGCTCCTTGCTCTCCCCATATTTTTTGTGCAGACCAAGAGGCCCAGAACTGCAGCAAATACCCTGTAACCAGGAGGGGAGCCACCAGAGGATAAAAGTCACAAGCGGAGGGTGGCAGAGAAGAAAGATGGGGAGCCTTCAGTTCTAGCTCATGCCTTAAGGCAAACTTTTCTTTGCATGAAAGAATATGCCTCCGTAATTTGTTTAAGCTCCTTTAGGTTAGATTTGCCTGTTACTTGCAGGGGGAAGCTTCCTAACTCATCCACCTGGTCATTAGGGTATTATGGTCTGGCTAAGAGCTAGTCAACAGAATGAATCAGAGGGAGATGTGACCCAAACTACAAACCACACCTGAATAACAGTAACAGAGTCACCAATGCATTCCACTGGGGTGTGTACATTTCTGCAATTCACAGTATAGGTGAAGCAGAAACGTCCCAAGGTAGGAATCTGCAGACAGGGCCTTAATATTTAATTCTATCAGCATTTCACCGTGGGTCCTTGAATGGGTCACGCCACTGCTCTGACCTCCATTTCCTCATCTGAAACAAGCCAAATACAAATTCACCTGGGGCGCCTGTGTGGCTCAGTTGGTCAAGCGTCCGACTTCAGCTCAGGTCATGATCTCACGGTTCGGGAGTTCAAGCCCCACATCAGGCTCTGCGCTGTGGCTATGGAGTGTGGTTGGGTTTCTCTCCCTCTCTCTCTGCCCCTACTTGCTTTCTCTCTCTCTCTCTCTCTCTCTCTCTCTCTCTCTCTCTCTCTCTCTCAAAATAAGCATTTAAAAATTAAAAAGAAAAAAGAAATGTGAGGAGTGCTCTGGGCTTAAAGAACAACATAGAAGTGAGAAACCACAGAAAGCACACGCATGAGTGTTTGTGCACGTGTGTGTGCATGTGTGCACGTGTGTGTTTGTGATGGCATGTGGGCTGCCAGGGAAGCAGCTCAATGGTACTCACGCCTAAAGACTGGGGGGGTGGGGGGAGATGATGCTGCACAGGTGAGCAGGGACTGCCTCATGCAAGGAAGTTTCCATGCCAAGCTAAGACAGATGCCCTGACTTGCTGGCTTCCCTCTCTACCGTACAAGAAGGGAGACATACTTCCCCCTCAAGCAAAATCTGAAGCCAGCCCAGCACACACATCAACAAAAGCGGCTGTCATTCTCCTTTTCTGCTCATGGCTTCCACAATTTTCCTTCCCTTTCACTCCACGTTTCTTTTCCCGTATCCCCTATTCAGCAGCTAAGTGCCGTTTTTATGTATTTTCGTGCATTTTCCTTTCAAGCTACAAAATGCATGCTGGTGGTAACAAGTCAAAATCGGGTTTACAAAGAAAAGGGCAACTGTTGCTCCCTCTTTGCTCAATCCCGGACACCCTTCCAGCAAGGAAACACAGCTAAGTTTGGTGGGTGCGTTTCCACACTTTTCTTTATGTTCCTACAACCATACGTCACAGAAAAAGTTTTCCTGCTTTTTTAAAAAAACTGGATCATACTATTCACGTTATAGCATGTAACTGGCTTAGAGAGATGTTGATACATAGAGATGTAATCAATTCCTATCAAAGCTGTATCGTATTCCATAGAAGGAGTAACCCTCCCTGTTAATTCAACCATCTTCATCAGTGGACAACATTGGATTTGCTTCTGCCTTTTTAAGCCATTTTCAATAATATTGCAATAGACATGCTAGTACATTTATCTTTATGCACTGGTACATTCAGCTGTGTAGGACAGATTCCTCAAAATTGGATTCCTGGGTGAAGGGGTATTTATATACCTGATTTCGACAGATAACGCCATTTCTTAAAAGACTGTAGCATTATATTTGAACCGAAGCATTATACCTATTTCCTAAACGAGGCATCAGCCAGAAAATACCATTTTTCATCCACCAGATTGGCAAGGGCCAGCCAAGGGGAAGGGAAAAGGGGGAATGCATTGAGGGTTCTGGGAGAGATGGTGAACTACCTTGCTGGGTTGCCCTTCCTTGGGTCTTGGATGATAAAGAACTGAACAAGAGAATCTAGCTTGAAGCAAGTTACCTGGCTATTCAGAAAGACCACTTCCTACGCTTGAGGAGTGACAGAGAAAGTGGTCGTGAGACTATTTTAGTTCAAGGTCATTCCCTGCTCCTGGTCCTTCTCTCAAGCCCTGAAGAGGCCATCAACTCTTTGCCTCCGCAGATCTTTGCGGACGCTTCTCCTCTTTCTAGGCTGCCCTTTTCTTCCAACCCATATGCTCGTGTCAGACCCTTACTCATAGTTCAGATGAACCTCAACTTGCACCTTTCTCATGAAGCCTCCAAATGTTTCCACTGTGACGAAACTCCTCTTCTACCGCCTTCTTGAACAATAGCAACTACATTGCTTATGATGTGCCAGACATGGTGCAAGTCCCTTTAATGCATTATCTCATCGACTCCTTCATAATCTTATGAGGTAAGTCATATTATTAGCTACACTTTGAAGGTGAGAAAACTAAGGAACAGAAAGCTTAAGTCCCTAGCCCAAAGACACAAAGCCAGTAGGGTCCACCTAGGTGGAGCTGGGCTTTATACTCAACTCTGTCTGATGTCAAAGTTCAGACCAGTCATCATCCAGCATCACATAACAAGAGAAGAAATTCCCTGAGCAAGCCCTCACTGTCATGGCAAAATGGCCGGATCATCGCTTTGTAAACACTGCCTGCTACAGCTAAAAGTGTTTTCTACGTCTCCCAAACCATCTTACCCCCCAATGAATATTATGAATGGAACAAAGTTGTCAAGCCCTACAGTAAATGGCACGCAGTGTGATGTTACCAGAATTCAAGCTTTCTGCTGCTAATTTCTCACTGGGATGCAAGCTTTAATTTAACTGTCAGACCCTGGGTCTTGTGACAGCGCTAATGGAGGACCATGGCAGCAATGGCAATTATTTCTAGACATCGGTACCTCCTTCGTTTACCTTCTGCTCGCAAATACTCAGCAGCTTCAAGCTAATTTCCTTTCTTATTTTCTTCATTAGTTTGCAAACTCCCACTGTCAACATAAACAACCTGCCTGATAAAAACGTCCACATGCAGTGTTCAAAATATTAAAACTGTCAAATATAAATTGTGTTTTTCCGAGGCAGGCTAAATATGTCACACATGTGGAAACCACTTTCTGAAGACAGATTTCATAGGTCAAAAAGCTGTTGGGATATTTTCTTAGCCCACGAAAGCAAAACCCCGACAGGACAGGTTCTTCTAGATATCGTTCTGATGTTTTGAAAATCAGCTTCCAATCTATGCTGGACAAATATGATAAAAATGCTGGCTTCAAATGTCTTTGCTTCACATGAAGACCACAGGTTTTCTGATTAGGGAGCAATCAATAGGAGAATTACCCAAAAGAAGTAGTTGGATTTGGCTTGTTGTTGCTCCTTCATTATTCCTCCCATTAAACGACACAGAGGATGGGGCCTGTGAACCGCTTAATATCAGGGGCATGTTTCTCTCAAAAATCAGATGCTGAACACCCTGACTCAAATTGCTAGGTAGCAGCTTAAGTTGCTGATGGGAATAAAAGCACCAGAGATAACTGAAAAACAGAGAAGAAAGGTGTCTGACCTCAGGTGGGGTTGAGGCAAAAAGAGGACAAAGCCTGAAAGAAAATGGGGCGATTTTTAGCAGGACCGCAAGGGAAATCGTCCCAAATGGACCATGTGGCCAAATAAACACTGGCATGTTCACAATGTGGAGTCAGAGAAAAGGAGCCATGTGAAGCAGCCCTATCTTCCACTTTGCTCAGCTGGAAGTCAGGGGGATGGTGGGCGGGCGGGTCTTCTGGAGTCTGACCCCCTTGTGACAAAGGGAGAGAGGGCTGCTAGAAGCTGAGAGACCAAGAAGCAGAGTCACGTCTGGGGAAAGGGTTATGCGTGCACATGCACATGCAGACACACGTACGGGCACACACAAATACACGTGCAAACACAAAGACATGCACAGACACACACACAAAAAGACACGCACACACATGTAAACACACACAAATACATATGCAAAACACAGAGACACACAGATACACATGCAAACACACACGCAGACACACACAGACACACATGCAAACACACACAGACATGCACAGATACACAAACACAGATACACACAAATACTTTTGCAAACACACACACAGAAACACACAGACACGCAAACACACACGCTAACACACAGACATGCACAGATACACATGCAAAACAGAGACACACCCATACACATGCAAACACACAAAGACACATGCAAACAGACATGCACACACATGTAAACACACACAGAGACATGCACACACGTGCAAACACAGAGATACACATGGAAAACACAGGGGTGCACAGATACACGTGAAAACACACACGCAGACACGCAAAGACACACATGCAAACACACAGAAATGCACAGATACACAAGCAAACACACACAGATACACATGCAAACACAGACACACACAGATACACAAACACACACAGATACACAAGCAAACACATATGCCGACATGCGCAGATACACATGCAAAACACAGACACACACATGCAAACACACAGACATATACAGACACATGCAAACACACACACATGCAGACACACATGCACACATGCAGACACACAAAGACACACATGCAAACACACAGACATGCACAGATACACATGCAAATACAAACACACGTGCAGACGCACACACACGTAGACACACACAAAACACCCATGAACACTCACAAACAGAAACATATAGAAACACACATGCAGACACACAGACACAGATACACACACACAGATACACACATGCACAGAGACACACATGTAGACACAGAGACACACACACAGGAAGACACACACATACACAGGCATATGCATACACTCATATACATATGTATACACACACAGGGAGACCATATATACAAACAAAACATGTATTGTTTGATATGTGTATGAGAGAGACACAGAAAAAGAGAGATAGAAAAGCAGAGGAAGACAGCAAAGACAGAAGCAGAGAAAGGGGGAAATGATACACTTGTGAAAGACAATTGCATTTCTGGAGAGCCAGGATGTAGATATTGCATGTTCTCTTAAGTTTGAGTGTGGCTCACTAGCAAGCAAGGAAGGAATCAAGAGGTCATGTGGGATCATTACACAGCAGTCTGTCACATTTCTATACACTAATAATGAAATAGCAGAAAGAGAAATTAAGAAAACAATCCCATTTACAATTGCACCAAAAATAATAAAATACCTAAGAATAAACTTAGCCAAGGAGGTAAAAGACCTGTACTCTCAACACTATAAAATACTGATGAAAGAAATGGAAGGTGACACAAAGAAATGGAAAGATATTCCATGTTCATGGATTAGAAAGACAAGCATTGTTAAAATCTCCAGGCTACCCAAAGCAATCCACAAATTTAACTGCAATCCCTATCAAAATACCAACAGCACCTTTCACAGAACTAGAACAAAAATCTTAAAACTTAGTATAGAACCACAAAAGACCCAGAATAGCTGAAGCAATCTTGAACAAGAAAAATACAGCAGGAGGGATAACAATTCCAGATTTCAAGATATATTACAAGGCTGTAGTGATCAAAACAGTATGGAACTGGCACAAGAAATGGATACATCGATCAACAGAACAGAACAGAGAGCCCAAAAATAAACCCACAATCATATGGCCAATTAATCTTCGACAAAGGAGGCAAGAACACGCAGTGGGAAAAAGTCTCTTCAACAAATGGTTCTGGGAAAACTAGACAGCAACATGCAGAAGAATGAAACTAGACCACTTTCTTACACCATTCACAAAAACAAACTCATAATGTATTAAGAATCTAAATGTGAGACCTGAAACCATAAAAATCCTAAAAGAGGGCACAGGTAGTAACTTCTTTAACATCCACCATAGCAACATTTTTTTAGATATGTCTCCTGAGTCAAGAGAAATAAAAGGAAAAATAAACTATTGGGAATACATCAAAATAAAAAGCTTCTGCATAGCAAAGCAAACGATCAACAAAAGCAACCTACTGAATGGGAGAAGATATTGGCAAATAATATATCTGATAAAGGGTTAGTACCCAAAATATATAAAGAATTTACACAACTCAATGTCAAACAACCAAACCAAAAACCAAATGAATCGAATTAAAAATGGGCAGAAGACATGAATAGACATTTCTCCAAAGAAGACTTCCAGATGGCCAACAGCCATATAAAAAGATGTACAACATCACTCTCATCACTAGGGAAATGCGAATCAAACCCACAATAAGGTATCACCTCACACCTGTCAGAGTGGCTAAAATAAAAAACTCAAGAGATAACAAGTCTTGGTGAAGATGTGGAGAAAAAGGAACACTCGTGCACTGTTGGTGGGAATGCAAACTTGTGTAGCTACCATGGAAACCAGTATGGAGATTCCTTAAAAATTAAAAAGACAACTACCATATATCTAGTAATTCCCCTACTACTTTTTACCCAAAGAACAGGAAAACACTAATGCAAAAAGATATATACACCCCTGTGTCTACTGCAGCATTATTTACAAGAGCCCAAGTGGAAGCAGCCCAAGTGTCCATCGGGTGATGAATGGATAAGGAAGATGCAGTGTATATATGTAAATATACACACTGGAATATTCCTCAGCCACAAAAAAAGCACAAAATCTTGCCATTTGCAACAACATAGGTGGACATAGAGGGCGTAATGCTAAGTGAAATAAGTCACTCAGAGAAAGACAAATACCGTATGATTTCACTCATATATGGAATCCAAAAAACAAAACAAATGAACAAAAAAAAGGAAAAAGAAAAGAAAAACAGACTCTTACCTACAGGGAACAAATTGATGGTTACCAGAGGGGGGGGTGGGTTGGTAGATGGGTGAAAGAGGTGATGGGGATTAAGAGTACACTTACCATGAGGAGCACTGAATAATGTATAGAATTATCAAATCACTCTATTCTACACCTAAAATTACTGTAACACCGTTTGGTAACTATACTGGAATTCAAATTTTAATTTTTTTAATAAATAAGGGAGCAAGTATTATTATAGCTGTACATTATTATACATATGGGATCTGTAGAAACAGTTGACATAGAAAGATCGAGGTCAAAGAGGAAGGTAAGAAAAGAGAAAACAAAAGGATGGGAAATATAAAATATTAAATGACATATAAATGACAACTTGACCAGAGTTGTGAAATAATACAAACTAGAGATACAATAAAATGAAATAAAAATTTTAGCCAAAAAAAAAAAAAAAGAGGTTACATGGGCTCATTAAGCACTCAGCAAAATGGGCCAGACAGGTTTTCAAATTGCCCAAGAATAACTCCCAGAAAGGGAGTCAAAATTCCTTGTCACTACCACGGGGCTGAAGCCCCCTTCGTGTTTGAAAATAGCAAGGCTGTAGGGGTGCCTAGGTGGCTCAAGTTGGTTAAGCCTCCAACTTTGGCTCGGGTCATGATCTCTCAGTTTGTGGGTTCGAGCTCCAAGTTGGGCTCTGTGCTGACAGCTCAGAGACTACAGCCTGCTAAGGATTCTGTGTGTTCCTCTCTCTCTGTCTCAAAAATAAAGAAAACATTTAAAAAATTTTTTTAAAACATTTAAAAAATTTTTTAAAACAAGAAAATTGCAAGAGTCTAAAGAGTTTGAAACCAACACTGTGTTATTACTTATTTTTGTTGAAAAACACATGGCTTGTAAAACTGTTGCAAGCTAGTGGTTGCTTGCTATATGGGTCAGGCATTTCTTCAAGAATTTACATGGATTAACCCATTTAATCCTCATTACAACTAGATGAGGTAGGTCCTACTATTAATATCTTCATTTCGCACATGAGGAAACTGAGTCACAGGATTGAGTAACTTGCCCAAAGCTATACAGCTGAAAGCCACACAGCCAGGACCTAATCAAGGCAGACCTGGCCTCAGCGTCTATACTCTTGATTACTGCACCCCACTGACCCTCCCCACCATGCTGTATTGCATGCACATTGATGCATTTCTATGCATTCCACACAAATACAGTGCCACGAAAACTTCCAAAGGAATAAAATGTTTATGATCAGAAAATTTCTTGCAGGCAAATTGCCCAGTCAGTGTGGGTTAATTCAAGTTAGGCTAGTTTATTGGTGGTAGAACTTCTCACTGACCCTATGGTAACACGTGTTGCAATTCTCCAAGGGTTTAACTTGCACATGCACAGGGGGTAACTCTACATGCTTAATTCTGCTTTTTTTTTCCCCCCACAGATTCACCTAATCAACATAGAATTGGTGGAGAATCCTGATCTAGATGCTTTCTAGGTTTTCCCTCAACCACCAACTCCAAGACTCCCAGATTGCCTTTACTTAATAACTATGAATAAAGGTCATTATTTAAAGTTTATTGATTTGCTTTGAGAGAGAGAGAGAGAGAGAGAGAGAGAGAGAGAGAGAGCGAGCAAGCACGAGAGCTCCAAGGCAGAGGGGAGAAGAGGTGCACAAGTCCTGAGGAGATATAGGAGTGTGTTCAAGGATCTGCAAGGAAGCCAAAATGGCTGGAGGGTTGTAATGGAGGGAAAGTGGTGAGAGGGAGTTGGAGAGGAGCCAGGAACCAGCTGGTCATACTGAGCCCTGTAAACAATGTGTCTCAGAAGGACAGTAGCAAAGGAATCTGATCGCTAAGGCATCTGAAAAGGAAAAATTGCACATGGCTTACTTTGGGAAGAGCGGTGGCTGGTGCCACGAAAATGTGGGGGAGGGCAGGGTGGAACAGCATGGAGATCCTATGGAGCTGGGTTCACATGCTACGTCATCCATTAAATGAAATGTGAGGGGGGTGTGTGTGCGTGTCCAGTTTTTGATTAGTCTTAGAAATGCTTTTAGTTATGAAAATTTTCAAGCACAAATGAAAACATGGGTTTCCCCCACATCCTCATGCCCCATTTGCTTCTCCCCCTTAGTTCCCTCCCCTTCTCTCTATCCCCACTCCATAGAAACTTCTTTTGCCAATATTACCAATGATGTCCACCATGTTATCAAACCCAATGACCATGTTTTGATCTTTATTTTACTCAGTCTCTCAAGGTCACTCAACAAGACCCCATCGAAGTGCTGGGCTCTGTTGACTTCTAGAACATCTGGTTATCCTCCTCTGTCCCTGGTCATGCCTTCATAGCTATCTGTTTCTCTTCTTCCTCTCCTTGACTCCAAAGGTCAGCATTGTTCAGGATTCAATGTGGGGCTCCCTTCCTGTCCTTTCCCTTCCCTTCCTGTTCTATGTTGGTTTCCTAGTTAATCCAAAAGATCTCAGAGTCTGACTCAACCAGAACATTTGACCATGAGGTCTGCCTGTTTGGTAGCTGGATAGGAGAGGAAAGTGGGTCTTTGTGTTGCCAGAGGGAGGACACATTATGTGGTCTTAAGTTGGTCCCCATGTAGAGTGGGATGAACAGGATAACTAAGGATATTTAACCACTGTGTTTCTTATCACAGTGTAAGCATAAAGTTGGCACACTTACTGACAGACGGCTCACAAGGATGCTGCTATTTGAGCATCTGCACTGAAAAATAAGGGAAGTATTCCTGGCTTCAGGCTTCAAAGCACCCAGAATTATTAACGATTCCTCAGCTGGCCTTAGTGCCACTAGCAAGAAAGCACCAACAATTTTTTAATTCAACAAATTATCAATTAGGAGTAACCTTTAAGAAGAGGCAGCCTCCCTGGCCTTGGCTTTACTTTGTACTCTAAATTCAAGGCCCTGAAAATGTAATAAACCCACAGTTTCAATATTATTCAAAACCAATAGTTTTTTCTTTAATTATTGCAGGTTAAAGCTTCCTTCATTTATATGCATTATTTGAGAATTTTATCTGGAACACATGAATATCAAAGAAGGCCTTTGAGCCTTTTCAAAACTCATTCATTTCCACTGTTAAAAAAAAAAGTACAAATTCCTGTATGGGAAATTTCCTAGCTCCGTTTTGTTAGCCACATTTAGGGGAATCTGGAGTCTGTTCATGTAAACTTTAAAGACAGACAGGTGCACCTGGGTGGCTCAGTGGGTTAAGCATCCGACTTCAGCTCAGGTCATGATTTCACCACTCCTGAGTTTGAGCCCCGCGTCAGGCTCTGTGCTGACAGCTCAGAGCCTGGAGCCTTCTTTGGATTCCGTGACTCCCTCTCTCTCTCTCTACCCCTCCCCTGCTCATGCTCTGTGTCTCTCAGTCTCTCAAAAAATAAATAAACGTTAAAAAAAATTTTAAAAAAGATAGATGGATAGATGTAAAGGAAGGTGGATGTATGGATGGATAGATAGATACACAGACAGGATGGATGGATAGATGACAGATCGATAGACTGATAGACAGTTGTGAAGACAGATGGATGCACGGATGGATGGACAGATACAGACAGAGCTGTGCTAAAGCACAAGACAAAACACAATAAAAGCATTAACTTCATTTACTCTTCATAGAAACTTTATATGGAATATGTGGTTTTTATCACCATTTTATGCAAGCAAACTGATGTTGAAGGGTGCTGGGTAATCTGCTCCACATTACTCAGCTTGATAATAAAGGAACCATTGATGATGGTCTATGATGATGACAGCAACGTAGTAATCATCTTTTTTTTTCTTTTTTGAAATCTCCTATGTGCTAGGCACCATACTTGGTGTTGTATGTGCATTATGTCACTTAGTCACCACTATCAAGCTTTAATTATCTCTATTTAGGTAAGGACACTGGCACACAGAGCAATTAAGCAGCATGAACAAAGTCACAAAGTTATAGGTGCTGGCATCATAATCAGAACACAGTTCCCTCTGGGTAGCCAAAATCTTTCCACTGCACCACACTTTGTCTCTACTGGCTTAACCTTTTGAAATTTTATTAAATAGTGGTATAAAAGGCCATCAATTTTCTCTATACAGACTTTACAAGTCTTTTGGGAAGTCTGTAAATATAGTTCTGTGTCATTCTTCTTGTATGGATTGCTTATGGAAGTCACAGATACAGAGCATCAAAAAGGCTCACCTCTGGGGTGCCCAGGTGGCTCAGTTGGTTAAGCGTCTGACTTCAGCTCAGGTCATGATCTCACCATTCGTGAGTTCAAGCGCCACATTGGGCTCTTTCCTGGTAGCTCAGAGCCTGGAGCCTGTTTCAGATTCTGTGTCTCCCTCTCTGTCTCTACCCCTCCCCCCCCCCCAACTCTCTCTCAAGAATAAACATTAAAAAAAAAAAGGTTCAGCTCAAAAATGTCTCCTGGGTATTATATTTTGAGATTTGAGTAAATCAGAGCCTCTTTTAAAATGTAAATACCACCTGAAAATATTAAGCTTATTAGAAAGTCACACCTTAGTGTTAACAGTTAGATAATCCAATTTATACCCGAGCAGCATACTGAATGGATATTGTAATGGTGGTAGAATGTATCATTTTCTTCCTCTCCTTTAGTCTGGGGCATTGCAAGAAAGAAGAATAAAGAAAATATTTGGGTAGATTTTCTTGAATAAGCATTTTAGCATAATTTTGGATTTGCCAAAAAATAAAAATGTGATTATGGTACAGAGTCCCTATATCCCCCACATCTAGGACCTCTTTATTAACATCTTACATTAATAGGGTGACTTTGTCACCATTAGCAGAACAATACTGACACCTTATTATTAACTAGAGCCCATTGTTTCCTCATATTACCTAATGTCCTTTTTCTCTTCCAGGGTACTATATGACACTTAGCATGTTCTCCTTAAGATCCTCTGGGCTGTGACAGTTTCTCAGACATACCTCGGTGTTTTTTGTTGTTTATTTCTTTGTTTTTGACATGGGGGGGAGTAGAGGAAGAGGGAGAGAACATCTCAAATGGGCTCCACGCTCGGTGCAAAGCCTGACATTGGGGCTTGATCTCATGACCTTGAGCTTATGACTTGAGCTGAAATCAAGAGTGGGATGCTCAAGTGACTGGGCCACTCAGGCGCCCCAGACATACCTTGTTTCTAACGACGTTGACAGTGTGAATACTGGTGATGTATTTTTGTAGAAAGTCCCTGTGTTGGGATTTATCTGATGGTTTTCTCAGTAGTCTGGGGATGAGGGTTTATGAAAGGAAGAACACAGGTGATGTGCCATGATACCAGGGGTACATGCTTTCAAGGATACTGTTGATGTGAACCTTGACCACCGGGCTGAGGAGTGTTTTCTCAGGTTTCTTCACTGTAAAGTCACTCTATTCTCCCTGTCCTTACTATCTTCTTTGGAAGGAAGTCACTATGTGAAACCCACATTTAAAGAGTAGGGTCTGAAGATCCCCCTCCTTGAAAAGACAATATCTACATAATTATTTGGAATTCTTTGGCATAAGAGGTTTGTCTGTTCTCCCCATATATTTCATTATTTATGTAGATCAGCATGGACAGTTGGATGTTTTTGCTTTTGTTTTTACTTCGGGATAATAATCCAATACTACTGGACTATTTGGTTGCTCAAATTGTTCCAGCTCTCAGTCTTCAGGAACTCTTTCAATTGACTCCTTTGTGTCCTTGACATAGCTTTATCACTGTGAGATTTAAAAAAAATTTTTTTGACATTTATTTATTTTTGAAAGACAGAGATAGAGCATGAGCAGGGGAGGGGCAGAGAGAGAGGGAGACACAGAATCCGAAGCAGGCTCCAGGCTCTGAGCTGTCTGCACAGAGCCTGATGCGGGGCTCGAACTCCTAAATCCTGAGATCATGACTTGAGCCGAAGTTGGACACTCAACCTGACTGAGCCACACAGAAGCTCCTCATTGTGAGATTTTTTTTTTTGACACTTCCTTACTTTCTGGCACTCCAAGCTGCTCTGGGCTTATCTTGTGTATTTGCCTTCCCAGTCTTAGAAACAGCCATTTCTCCAAGGAACACTGGTATGTTTTAGTGGATAACAGTATTTACTAGAGAAGGGAATGAGAAACTAAGATAAAAGCTTTAGAAGTGCCTGATACTATGGAGCTCCCAAGCTCTAGGACCTGTCAAGACCTCCTTCTCTGGGAGGAGGAGGGAGGAGGGAGGAGGGAGGGAGGAAGATGAAGGATGAGGGGGGAGGGAGGAGGGGGAGGGGGAGGAAGATGAGGGAGGGAGGAAGGTGAGGGAGGAGGGAGGGAGGAAGATGAGGGAGGAGGGGGGAGGTAGCAGGGTGAGGAGGGAGGGAGGAGGATGAGGAGGGAGGGAGGAGGGAGCAGGAAGGAGGGGGGAGGGGGGAGGGAGGAGGAAAAGAAAGAAAGAAAGAAATTTTAGGACAATTGTAGAATTTTAAATATAAACCAGGTAGTACGTAGCACATAAATTATTGTTAAACTTGGGTATGATAACAATATTATAGTTGTGCTTTCAAAAGATTTTTCATCCATTACTGATGCATACTAAAGCATTTATTATCATATCTTGTTTGCTTTAAAATATTCCAGAAAAAAAAAACCTGGGAGCATAGCTGAACCAAGAGTGGTAAATGTGAATAATTGTTATAGCTGGGTGAGAAGTACCTGGAGGTTCATTATACAGTGGTTCTATTTGTGTGTACCTTTGAAATTTTTCACAAAAAGTTTTAAAAAGTAAAAAAATAAGTATTCATGTGCCCGCTTCGGCAGCACATACACTAAAAAAAAAAATTGTTCATAAACACATTCAACTACCCTCACTGGGTCCTGCCCCTCTGCGAGGTCCCGTGCTAGGATTAGAGATACAGAGGTGAGTAGCTCAGGGCCCGGAATGGATCAGTCAAGCCTTCGACTTCGACTCAGGTCATGATCTCGCGGTTTGTGTGTTCGAGCCCTGCACTGGGCTCTGTGCTGATAGCTTGGATCCTGCTTCAGGTCCTGTCTCCCTCTCTCTCTGCCCCTCCCCCTCCCCTCAAAAATACATAAACATGAAAGAAAGGAAAGAAAAACCTTTTCAGAAAATTTCAAAGGTGAGTAACTCGGTGAAGGATTGAAGAGTCAATCACCACACAGACACATGCCAGGGATGGCTCCCACATAGAAGACTCTGGCAAACTGTGCATTCCTTCTGATGACCCCACTTATGGTTTTCCTTCCCACTCTCAGATTTCAGCCACAAGACGCCTACCATTCCTGGAAATACTGTCTGAAATCTGAAGGTAGACAAGCTTTGGAGACCAAGTATGGACTAAGGCAGCGAGTGGTAGGCAAGCCAACATTCCTCAAGGTAAGTCATTAAAGCTTCTGGGCTATCACTCAAAGAAGAAGCAGTTTCTCCAAATGATGTTTGGGGAACATCAAGCCTTCATGGCAGCTGGTAGGTGGGTGAAAATCTCTGCACTGTCACATTCATTAGTGCACTTACTATGGTCATTAGAAGCTACCATTTCCTAAACACCTAGAATGTGTCCTGCTTTGTGCCATGTGCTCTGTATATGTGATCTCATTTAGTGCTCAAATGTGGGAGTATTTCACCATGTAATAAAACTGAAACTCAGAGAAGTAAATTGCCCAAGGTCAAACACCATTTGGGGCTTGCTTTGTGTTTAATCCATCAAAAAAAATTAAAGAACAGGGGTGCCTGGGTGGCTCAGTCAGGTAAGCATCCGACTTCAGCTTAGGTCATGATCTTGTGGTTCATGGGTTCGAGCTCCACATCAGGCTCTGTGCTGACAGCTCTGAGCCTGGAGCCTGCTTTGGATTCTCTGTCTCCCTCTGTCTCTGCCCCTCCCCTGCTCATGCTATCTCTCAGTCTCTCAGAAATAAATAAATGTTAAAAAAAATTTTTTTTTTAATTTTTTTTTCAACATTTATTTATTTTTGGGACGGAGAGAGACAGAGCATGAGCGGGGGAGGGGCAGAGAGAGAGGGAGACACAGAATCGGAAACAGGCTCCAGGCTCTGAGCCATCAGCCCAGAGCCTGACGCGGGGCTCGAACTCACGGACGGCGAGATCGTGACCTGGCTGAAGTCAGACGCTTAACCGACTGCGCCACCCAGGCGCCCCAAAAAAAATTTTTTTTAATTAAAGAACAACACATAGGCCAAACAAAAGCACATATCTTTGAGGACTAGTTCAGCCCCTTATTTCCCGATCTGAGACCTCTGCTCTACTCTAGACTGCTAACAAATGTACCTCTTACTAAAACTTTTTTCTGATCCCCCAACTAAAAAGTGAAGAGTTCTAGAACCCTTAGTTCTAGAGCATGGAACACAACCAGTTCAGTACAGTCTTTGTATGAGATGGCCAACTTATGCTTGGAAATACACATCTCCTGGGAAATATGTATTCTCTTCCTCTTCCTATAAAGAAACTAATCCTTATAAGGGGTCTGGGCTCCACCCTTACAACCTCATTTAATCTTAATTACTCGTTAGAGACCCTCTCTTCAAATACACCATCATACTGGGGAATAAGACTTTAACATATGAATGGGGGGTGGAGTATAAACATTCAGTTTCCAGAAACGTGAGCTGTCACAACGGAGCCCAGCAAGCATAATGGGATTGCCACCAGTGTGAGATAACAGGACCAGTGAAATGTTCATGAAATGTGCACATTCTGCATCTGGATATGAACCTGGATCATGGATACAGAGAAACCAGACCACCACCCCATTTTCAGGCCCCCAAAGCAAACCAAACATGTGCACCTGGGATGGAAAACTCGGCTTCTTGACCTGTTTGTGGAAACTGCCTCTCATAAATAAGAGATCAAACTAGAAATGCATAGCAAACCTGATGCAGCCTGAGCTGGGCTGGTCAGGAGGGGAGTGTGGTGAATTATGAATCCTCCAAGAGAAGAGACAGTCTGCACAACTCTGATGAAAACCATGGCAACAAAGGAAGAACCTTCACTATCTGAAAGCCTAAAGAATCTGCCATTCTCCCAACAGAAATGGGTTATCTCCCCCAGGTTCAACAACCCGCTTTGACCAAAGAGAATCCTGAATTGACCAGTTGTCTGACTAAGCCAGTAGTGGCTCACCACTCAGCTACAGTAGGTGATCGACTGGTATAGTACCAAAGAACAGAAATTTTGGGGTCCGCATAGACCTGGGTTCAAATCCACTTGTATCACTTACAAATTATCTATAAAATCCATTTTGGTGATGGATTTGACCCACATGAATTTACTTTCCAGATCTGTAAAATGGCCGTACCAATATATTTCTCATAGGGTCCACTGGAAAGAACATACGCTGAGCGCTTACGACGCACCACTCACTGTGCTAAACTCATAGAACCTTCACAACAACCAACACACTCTTCTAGCACAGGTGGGTACTATTTTTCCCCCACATTTTGGACAAGGAAACCGAGGCGTAGAGAAGTAACCTGTGTGACCAAGGTCACATAGCTAGTAAGAACATGAGACACTTAGCTGTTTCCAGGCACTAGGGAGCCTTTCAATAAATACTCCCCCTTCCCCTCTGTTATTCTCACTAACACTGATAAACTTTGGGTTTAGACGGTGGAGACCTCTTTTAAAATGTAAATATTTTAACTAGGACAAACGGCACATCAAACCCTACCAGCCATGACATCCAATTAGCCTGGCATCTTGCTTTCCCAACTTTCCAGCAAACAAAATTCGCTTGGGCCATTTGACGTCTCTCCCCACTTCCCAGGACCCTGCCCTGGAGATTCTCAAGCAGTGGATTGGGATAGGGGGCTGGGGATTTTTTATTTTTCACAAACACTTCAGGTGATTCTGGCGCTGAAGGAAGCTAGGGAAACCAGCATGTTCGCGGGAGCCACCAGGGAGAAGCGATCTATGAAGCATTACGTGGCCATCATCTCACAGCAAGAAAGGATGCCAGATTTCATTCAATCCCAGTCCTTCAGTTTCCTGATGGAGAAACTGAGTACCAGTAAAGGGAAGTGATTTGCCCAAGGTCACCTAGCCTAGGTATGGCACATTGAGGTTTGAAGGCACATCTCCTGAGCCCCAAGGCACTTTCCTTTGTTCTAACAGGCTCAGGACCATGTAAGTATGTTTGGGGGAAGGGGTGCCCTGCAGAGGCAGCCAGGAACACTGGGAGGCGTCCACGTAGGGTAAGTTTGGCTGGAATGCTGTGTGAATGGTCCTGGGCAGCCCAGGGGGAAATCAAAGAATTGCTTCCGGTATGTTTTGTGAGAACTGGTTTTCTCATATTTGTTCATGTTTATATTTAGAGTCCCTCTCTTCCTTTCCCCCCTCCTCAACTTTCATCTTCCACCTTTCTCTCTCTTTTGTTCCCTCTGTACCTTTTCCAGATATATTCCCAGCAAACTACAAAGATCTCTCTCTCTCTCTTTTTTGTCCACAAAAAGCTCACATTTCTTATCCAACATCTGAAAAGGGTCAGGTTTTTCTTTCTCTCAGTGACACCTCTGTTCAGAATAAAATCCTCCCCTTCCCAGCAGAGCCCCCCCCCCCATTCTTCACGTGGTCCAGACCCATTTCTTTATCTTCCTCCAGAAAACATCCAAGTTTGCCTGATTTGGAGCAAATCTGAACCACATACATGGAGCCAGTGTGGGAGCTTTGTAAAAACCTGTTCCACGTCTGTCCAACAGACAGGTGGACCAGAGGCTTCCTTGACCTGGGGCTTGCCTGGCAACCAATGAAGGAAGTATGTTGGGGGAGTCTTGAGTTGAAGTGAAATGCCTCAGCTTTGTATTAACCTGTTCAGGGCATATAGGGAAAATCATTTCTGGATGTCAGAAAGAGGAACAGAAAAAAATCCAATGGATTCTACCAGCCTGGCTGAGGAGCAGTTAGCCAGGTTCCCACCCAGGGCAATATGGCAGCCAATGGCACAGGATGGGGCCAAGACCTCCTTCTCTGGGAACCGCAGCTCTGTTGACCCTGAAGGCTAACATCTAATCAACTGGTGCCCCACAGGAATTACTGTGGTCACCTGGACTGGGAGTTTCCCAAGTCCGACCAGATTATGATCTAAGTTCCCACTGGGAAGGTCAAGTGTGAAAATGTGACCAATAGGACAGGAGAGAAATTGACATTTTATGTATTTAGGATTAATTTATTGAGAGAGAGAGAGAGAGAGAGAGAGAGAGAGAGAGAGAGCGCGCGCTCAAGCAAGCAGGGGAAGTGTAGGGAGAGAGGGAGAGAGGGAGAGAGGGAGAATCCCAAGCAGACTCTTCTGCTGTATTGACAGCTTATACTGTGTGGGGCTTGAACTCAGGAACTGTGAGATCATGACGTGAGCTGAAACCAAGAGTCGGACACTTAACCGACTGAGCCACCCATGATGATATTTTATTTTTTAAATCGACTTTCAGAATAGTATTCTGTAATTACTATACAGTTCCTGATCAGCATAATTAGATTAAAGGCAGAGGACTTTCCCTTTCCCTTGGGGAAAGGTGGATGAAAATACACTTAGTTCTGGTGTAAAGAAATTCTTAGGTTCAAATCCTGGCTCTGCTATTTGCCAGCTCTGTGGTCTGAAGGAAGTTACTTAACCTCACTGAGGCAGAATCTCTTCATCTGTAAGATGGGAATGAAGCTAGTAAGACATATTTCAGAGGGATGTTGAAAGCATTACATCAGGTGATAAATATTAAGCCCTTAGAAGAGTGGCTAGAACCTCATATGCTGTTATTATCTAATAGCATGGATATGTCTGATTTTATCAAATTATTAAAATCTGTTCCATTACTTTGCCAACGGGGAAAACAAATCCCAAGTTCCAAACCATGGACTGTGAGTTGTAAAAAATCTTTGTAGCCCTTTGCCAACTCCAAAGCCGTAGTCATAAAATGCATCCAATTAAATTACCCAATGCAAAGCATGACCCAAACATTTCTAATGCCATTTCTGTAGGGCTTTGATTTTTAACATTTTTTGATGTATCATGGCAGATTCACTCCCTTAATAATATTCACTGCAGTTAATAATGAAATGAGTTTTTATTCCACCAGGATACTTGTGTGGCATATATTTGTGCTGAGCTTAGAGGGAAGCCAGTCCAGACACACCCTTACAGATGATAAACCAAGAAACATTCATCCAAGCACCAATTACTGAAATAATGGAGTCAGTCTGACCCAGGTGAGAATTCTCTTTCTATTTCTTGCTACTCAGCAAACAATATGGGGCAATTATCTAAATTTTCTGAACCCTGGTCTCCTCTACAATGGAGACAATGATAATAATAACATCTTTCATAGTTTTTGTGGGGATTAACAAAGAGGAGCAGAAGCACTCAATGCCCTCTTCTTTGCTTTTCTCTGAAGCTTCCAGGACTCTCCGGACTGTTTCACATTCTGCTTGTTTGTGAGATCCATAAGGACAGGGACCATGTATCTGTCTTCGTCATCATTGTTTTGTGTGACACACAAGAGGTCCTCACAAACGAATGATCGAATAAGTGTTAGCTTCCAGAAGAACACGAGGAACCTGGTGTTGGTACCTGTTCTGTCTTGCTACCTTCGTCCTGACTCCACTGCCTTCCCTCACTGAGGTTAGAGACATCTGAATAACATCCTGACAGTAGGTATTTTTGGATGAAGATAGCTGGGTATTGAGCTCTTTCTCTCCATCTGCCTTTATTCCTGTGCTACTAATAGCTTTGTGGACTTTTTTCCACCATAGGGTGAATGGCAGCTCTCAGCCGAGAACATCTTCTGAAGTGACCCTTAGTGGTACGAAGTTATTTTAAACCTGTGATATCTCATCTATTTAGCAATCAAAGATGAGCTCTATGGGCACTCCCAGAACCATATAATAGGCTGGTTGTTCCAGGATCCCTAGGTAATGAACCTTCTTTTCCTTCCCCAAATGTCTCAGACAAGCTCAAAGAGAAAAGGTAATGGTACCCAGGTGGAATGGAAAAGCTCAGTTCACACCTGGCATTAGAAATCCATGTCAGCGGACCCAAAGGCAAAGCAAAATTAGAAAGGAAGCAATTTGTCGTTATCAACTACCCTAGTTCACCTTGTCTCCCAGCTCCGGCCTTTATTGATCCCCTGAATGTCTAGAACTCCCCAACACTGAAATCTCTTCACTGACCTACCTCTCACTCCCATAGTGGCTCAGCTTTCATTCTGCTTTTATGATTTTCTAAAGCCCACATTTATATATTAGTTACTAAGTAATGACTTAACTCCCTTGAATAACACATTCCTCTTTCTTTGATATTTCCTAACAGGTTCCACTAAGTTTGTGTTTGTGTGTGTGTTTTAAATTTATTCATTTATTTTGAGAGATTGGGAGAGAGCATGAGCAGGGGAGGGGCAGGGAGAGAGAGAGAGAGAGAGAGAGAGAGAGGGGGGGGGGGGGAGGGAGACAGAGAATCCCAAGAAGGCTTCACACTCTCAGCACAGAACTTGATATGGGGTTCTAACCCATGAAGTGTAGGATCATGACCTGAGCCAAAATCAAGAGGTGGATTCTTAACCGACTGAGCCACCCAGGCGCCCCTAAATATGTGTTTCATATTCCTCATCATTCCATCCCCAGAAACCAGCAGGACCAGACATCTGGTAGATTCTCAATTTTTATTGAAAGAATAAAATAATAAAATACTCTTTGAATAAAAGGATTTAAATTACTTTTGACTTAAATTGGGTTTGGCTGTCAGTAATAGAAATTTGATGTTTTAGTGGTTTCAAATGAGTCCTATCTATCTCTCTCTCAAAAAAAAAGTCTAGAGGCTGACACTTCAAGGCTGATATGGTGGTTCTGCTTCATAAGAAAACAGCCAATAAAGAATGAAACTGTGGAGAGGTCAATACTTTTAGAAGTCTAAGTTCTATATAATTACAAATTACTGTAGTCCAAGTCCAGCCCCTTTGGTAAAACAGGATCAAATGCAGACTCAAGAACTAACTACATGTATGAGCCTGAGTGAATGAGTGAACTCTACTGAGTGTGTTTTTTCAGCTGTGTGAAGAAGACGGAGAAGGAAAGAAGAAAAGGAGGAAGGAGAAGAAGGGAAAGAAGAAGAGGAAGAGGAAGAAGGAGGAGGAGGAGGAGAAGTAGGAGAAGAAGGGGAGGGGAAGGGAGGTAAAGGGAACATGGCGAGGGGGAGAGGAGGAAGAACAATTCATGGGTAAACATGGAAACATCATGGGTGAAGGAAAAGCCCACATTCCACAACTTCTCAGGGAAATCATCTCTCCAACTGGCCATCTCTCTGACTTGACCACACCCCTTCCCTCCCGCCACTGCCTCTTACCTACCATGACTTCAGAATCCCTACCAAAGACCCAATCAGTATCCTTCATGTTGGTAAAACAAACCAAGTAACACATGGATTTGGGGAGGCGTTCTCAATCTTTCCATAACTTCTACAAAAACATCTTCATAATGTTGCATAGAGTTTACGTGCCAAGCAAAGACTTGGCACATAGCAAGAGACGGACATACTTCAGCTTTTTTTTCCTTCCAGTCCTCAATCTTAAGTGGTATTTACTAGATTTATTTTTTTAAAAGACTCTGTTAGGGGCACCTGGGTGGCTCAGTTAAGCGTCCAACTTGGGCTCAGGTCATGATCTCATGGTTTCTGAGTTCGAGCCCAGCATCAGGCCTTGTGCTGGCAGCTCAGGGCCTGGAGCCTACTTCAGATTCTATGTCTTCCTCTCTCTGCCCTCCCTTCCTTGTTCATGCTCTCTCTCCTCTTTCAAAAATAAATAAACATTTAAAAATAATAATAAAAGGACTGTCAGAGTTACTCCTTCAGATTTAAATCCAGGATAATCCAAAATCTACTCATTTCATTCTCAAGAGTATGACTTCTTGATCTTCCATAATACCTTTAAATGAATATGGAATGTTTCTAATTCCTATGCATTTAGCAGTGAAGAGTTATTTTAATATCATGTTTTAATTACAGATCTCAGGAGTGGGCAGTTGACCTGGAGTCCATGGATCCAGAAGCTTGAAATAATAACATTTTTGCTGGGTTTCCTAAACTATAATATAAGGGGAAATACGTGAGCCAGGTTCAGAATTCTGAAACCACACAAATTCAGCCATATCCGGGGGGTGGGGAGGGGACAGGCAAGAATGTCAATCAGAAATATTTAAACAGATATTTCCTTTTATCATTTTTATTGAAGACAATCCTCTAGGAGTCCTTCTTTCTCCAGTCACCATCTGGAGTTGTCCAGACCTGTTAGGTCTTGAGGATCCTGAAAATCCCTTCCACTAACCTAGAGATTCCCTTTGACTTTCTCCTAAATCAGAGTCCCAGTTTCCTGAATTCCATACACATTTTTTAAATTGAGGAATAATTGACACATTAAAAGCTGTACATATTTAATGTATACAACTTGATGCATTTGGGGATAGGTAGACACTCATGAAACCATCACTATCATAAAGGTCATAAACATAGCCATCACTTCCTGAAGTTTTCTCTCACATCATATTATTATTACTATTTTTATTATTATTATTTGTGATAAGTACACTTAACATAATAAGATCTACTCTCATAGCAATTTTTAAGTTTATTCATTTTGAGAGAGAGCGGGGGGGGGGGGGAGGGGAAGAGACAGAGGGAGAGAGAGAATCCCAAACAGGCTCCATGCTGAGCCCCAACACGGGGCTCGATCCTACAAACCATGAGATGATGAAGTGACCTGAAATCAAGAGTCGGACACTTAACCAACATAGCTACCCAGCCACCCTCTCTTAGCAAATTTTAAATACAGTATTGTCAGCTATAGGCACTATGCTGTATAGTAGATCACCACAACTTATGTATCTTGCATAATTGAAAATTTGAGCCCTTAGCCTCTTCATTTCCTCCTCTCCCCAGCCCCTGGCAACCACCTTTCCACTCTGTTTCTAAGAGTTTGCCTATATTAGATTCCACATATAAGTGAGATCATACAATATTCATCTTTCTGGTCTTGGCTTACTTCACTTAGCATAATATCTTCAAGTTCCATCCTATAGTGTCACAGATAGTAGGATTTCCGTATTTTTCTAAGGCTGAATAAGATTCCATTGCATGTATATACCACATTTATTCATCTATTCATTCATCAGTGGACATTGGGGTTGTTTCCATGTCTTGCGAATACTGTGCCCAGTGAACATGAGAGTACAGCCGTCTCTTTAAGACACAGATTTCATTTCCTTCAGAGAAATACCCCAAAGTGGAATTTCAAGTTTTTATTTTCTTGACCTACTCCCTTGGTTTAGGGGAGAACCTGTCTGCCTGAAGATTGTTTTCTATCATCAAACTTGCTAAATCATGTGGCTGACTGTAAAATTTTAGTTTTGAAATGATTTTTTGCCTCAGAATTCTGAAGGCAGCCTGCCATTGTCTTTCAGATTCCCATGTTCAGATTGTATTGTTATTCCTGAAAATTCCAATGCCATTCCAATTCCACATTCTTAAGGACATTTTTTTTTTGAGTTTTGGAAAGCTTTCATAACTGATAAAGATGAGCACTGCTGGGGCACCTGGGTGGCTCAGTTGGTTAAGCCTCCAACTTTGGCTCAGGTCATGATCTCACAGTTCCTGAGTTTGAGCCACATGTGGGGCTCTGTGCTGACAGCTCAGAGCCTGAAGTTGGCTTCAGATTCTGTTTCTCCCTCTCTCCCTGGCCCTCCCCTGCTCATTCTCCCTCCCTCCCAGTCTCTCTCTGTCTCAAAAAATATATAAACATCTTTAAAAAAAATTTTTTTTAAAGATGATCGTTGCTGGTCTGATATTTATAGTGAGGTGGCCTAGGGTGTGGAGTTTTTCTTCACTCATTGTGCGCATACCCAAATGCCCTTTTGCGTTGAAACTTCACATTATGTAGGTCTGATTGCTCAGTAATTTCCTCCTCTCCATTTTTTCTGTTCTTTTTTCCTTGTCTCCCATATTCTTATCTTCTATCTTCTTATTTTTAAAATTTTGAGTCATTACCTCCAATTTATCTCCAAATCCTTATGTTACCATTTGGCGAATATGCTGCCATATTTTAATTTCTGGAGTTTTTTCTTGTTCTTTTCTGTTCCTTTTCTAAACCATCCTGTTCTTGTTTGTTTCACAAATGCAATGGTTATAGTCCTTTCTCTCTCTGAGGATATTAATTGTCACCTTTGTGGTCCGTGCACCATCTGTTTCCTTTGCAATCCTTTTCTCTATTTAGATCTCTTTCACATTAGAGTATTTTCTTATATCTCTGGCCAGCTGAAGATTCCACTGACTCAGTGTAAGTCCAATTTGGAATTGGGTTCCATTCAATAGTAATACACTAAAATGCTGATTGATGTGGGTGGGTAGCTCTGTGCTTATAGACAGAATTTGTCAATTTGTAAACTTCATTCCAGGATTAAGGACCTAACTATGTCTTCTGGGTACCCCTAAACACCAGTATGTCTATAGCTGTTATCTCTTCAGGTGGTCAATTTTCCCATAGATGACTTCTCCATTCTCCTACCTGGGTGATCTAGGAGCACAATTAGTATGATGGCTGACAATGTTCTGGGAGCTAAGAGGGAAAAGAGAACTCTAACCTTCATTATTCAGGATACAGACATATTCTCAGTGTCTTATTTTTAGTAAAGCATTTTATGCCAAACTCATCTGAATCTGATCATCTCATCTAGGAAGTCTCGGACTGTATCTCCCTGGAGAATAAACTTGCAATCTTCTGCAGAGGGAAAGGTGTAGCAAAATAATTTCTAGATCTGTAGTGGGGGAGCAGATCTCATGGTTTAACTTCCTATAATACAAAAACTTCTACCCTGTCTTCCTGTTTCCAGTCCTTTCTCCCATCTTTTTTTTTTTAACCTTCCTGAGATTCTGTGCTAAAAATATGCTAGCTTCCTGTTAGCCTTCCCCACCCAACCCCCATCTTATAGGTAATTTTCAACTTCCTCAATAACTCCCTCAGTTATCCTGTATTCATCGTTTTTTTCCAGCACCAAAACGATCCTGGCATTTCTTATCCACCATTACATTTTCCCAGGTTCTCTGTCTCTGCAGTTTTTGTTTTTACATTTTTATTTTTTATCCTTCTGTTGTTAGACAGGGTTTCAGGAGGACAGACATAAAGGAATGTGCTCAGTCTACCCCAATGAACTCTTGGGGACCCAGGACCAAAAGCAGACAAGAAGACTCAAATACTAGGACCCAGTATGCCATGAGAAATCTCACATTGGGAAACATATCCATAATAATAAAGCCAAAGATAACAATCTATTACTTAAAGCATATAGTAATTTATTACTTAAAATATACATTTCAAGCAAATTCTCTCATTTAATATTCATGGAGCCCCTGAAAGGCATATTTTAGTTTTATTACATTTTACACATGAGGAAATTGAGGTCCAGAAGTACCAAATGAGTGTTCAGAATATCATAGTAAAAGGTGAAGGTTGACTGCAGATTTCCTGACTCCCAGCACTGTGCTATTCCTACATCATAGCCCATTATGGAGTTTCCTAAAGCAAAAAACAGAAATCCTCTGCTTGTGAAAGGCATGATGTGACCTTTGAGGTTAAGTATTCTCGGTTCCCTTTACTGCAGCTAAAACTCCTCCCAAGGGCTCTCTTTGTTGTTCTCGGTGCTTCTGACCATCATTTGTAATCTGGTACCCTGGACGGTGAAATTCATCCCTGAACAGCTGCTCTTTTAAACTCTATGCTTCTTCAGCTAAGACTTTTTAAGTAAACCTGTGGTCCTGCTGCTTTCCATACTTATTTTTCATCCCCTCTACTTCACAGCTGTGCTCCTGGCAGCTGGAAGCTGTTACAGGAATGGACAAGGGACCCTATTCCTAACATAGCTGTCAAATGCCATCGGAGAGGTTTTCTTTATCACTCTTCTCATTTTTGATGGGGGGGGGGGGGGAACGGGAGGAAGGGTTAAATAATTAAGATTTCTTCCAGGCACAAGCATGTGGGTTTCTACCATTTAAATAATTGAGTTGCTATTACAACCGTGAATTAAGTATCAAATAAGTCATGCATAGTTTATTATATGCATCGTGACTCTCTTTGAGGCCATCCAAAGGGTTTCTTCTCCAAGTACGTGAAAAAACCCAAGGAATATTAGAAGTCAGACCCACAAGGGATGTCTGGGTGGCTCAGTTGATTAAGTGTCTGACTTCAGCTTAGGTCTGATCTCACCATTGGTGAGTTTGAGCCCCTCATCAGGCTCTGTGCTGACAGCTCAGAGCCTGAAGCCCACTTCAGATTCTGTGTCTCCCCCTCCCTCTGACTCTCCCCTACTCACACTCTGTGTCTCTCTCAAAAATAGATAAACATTAAAAAAAAAAATTCAGACCCACCAAACAAGTCATTATAGTTCAAAAGTGCCCAAGGATGGGGGGAAAGATATAAACTCCTTTCTCTCTGTTCCCATAGCACCCCATCAGCTATGTCATAAGCTTTACAGAGTTTTGTCTTATATTCTGCTATCTATCAGAGTTCTTGGTATATAGTCAGTGCTCAACTAATTAATAATTATTTGATGAACTCTATTCATAGTCATCTAACAGTGTTGTAACTGTTTTCCATGCCTGCCTCTTATGTAAGCTGTAACTTCCTCAAGAAGAGTTTGTACTGATTGTAAGTGCTTAACTTAGTAGCTGCCATACTGCAGGTGCTTAATAAATGCTTGCTGAAATTATATATGGATTGCCATACTTGTTGTCTTAGAGGTAATCTCCTTCAACATTGACGATGTTAAAATTTTGCATGGAAAGTGTAAATCACAAAATGCCTTGGATCTGGCCCCCTTTATTTAGCTTGTGACTTTTTCTGGCTGGTTATGACAGTGTCATTAATGCCCACTGCCATAAATGATTGCTTTAGGCATTATTCGGCATCTGTCTTGAACAATTTGGAATCCATCACTTCCCTAAGAATGTGTGACACATGGAGACTTGAAGTTCAACAAGGATACAGAGGCTGCAATCATCTCATCTTCCCCCTGTCAGGTCCCTATAGGGAACAGGAGATTGGCTTTTTGGCCACTTGTCCTGGAATCCATAATCTCACCAGAGATCGGAGCAGACTATGAAGAATGTGTTTTGGTTTTGGCAGACACAGGTACTGATGCCAAACGTTTTTTTTTAATTTTACCAAAATGCATTTTCTCCCTCTCACTTCTAAAAATGAGATGCAGAAACACCATCCAAAAAGGAAAAATAAAAATTACATAAAAATACACACTTGGTTTTCCATTAAAAAATTGATTCCATGAAAAAATACATTCTTTTTATAAAAAGAAAATCAGCCATTATAAGTGCCATGAATGTCTTTATTTCACCTGCTTTTTTGAAAGATATTTTCACTAGGTATAGATTTCAAGATTGACAACTTTTTTCTTTTGATACTTTGAAGTTCTCCATGGTCTTCTTGTGCTGTGATTAGGAAACTGGCTGTCATGCTTAACATTGCTTCTTTGTACACGATGTCTGTTTTTCCTCTGGCTGCCTTAACATTTTCTTGGATCACTTGGTTTTAAGCAATTTGACATGATAGGCCTTACAATAAACCACCTTCATATTTATTGTCTTTGCTGAGCTGCTTAGATTTGGGTTTATACTTTTCATCAAATTTAAATTTTTCAGCCATTATTTCCTCAATTGCTTTTTCTGCCTATCTGTTCTTCTATCCTGCAACTGCCCATATATATTGAACCCCTTAAAGTTTCCCACAACTCACTCATGCTGCTTATTTTTTTTTTGAGTGCTTTCCTACATACGTTTCATTTTAGGTAGTTTCCATTACTACACCTTCAAGTTCACTCATCTTTTCTTCTGCAACATCTCATGTGCTGTTAATACCATCCAGTGTGTTTTTCATCTCAGACATTAAAGTATTCATTCCCAGAAGCTCAATTTGTTTTTTTTTTCTTTAAATATACCTTCCATATCTCTAATAGACAAGAGGAAGAGAGGAGAGGAGATGCTGTGTTGCCTATAAGAGGAGTAAACCAATGTAGTCACTTTAGAAAGCCCACGAGGGGTCCAAAGGGGAAGAAGGATTCACAGCATCTCTAAGAAGGAACTTTCTTGAGGATCTTTCAGATTTCTGTTGGGATCTTTCTCCTGTTCAAGTCAACCCACTTTGGGCAAAGAGTGCTGTTTCCTCTCACATCACTGTATTTATTAAAATTCCTCAATGATACAAATGGTTTCAAATGTTTGTCAAAAGCACAGATTCTTATGTTCCCGTTCAGGTCTACTGAATGAGAATTTCTAAGGGCAAAAATGGGGAAATCTCTGTTCTTCACAAGTACCCCATCATCATGGAAGTTAGGGAAAAAGTGTGCATGGATTTCCAAGGCCAGACACCTCTGAACTGCTTCTTTCATAGAACTTGTTCTGCAACTAAGGCTTCCTGACAAGCTGGAGCAGGATGGAGATGGGGTTATGGCTACATATTCTAGAAAAAAGAGGCTTCCCGTGCCCCTAAGTACTTCAGGTAAAAGGAACGTTTCTCTTTTCAACAGTGGTCTTAATCTTACAACGTGTGCAAAACTAAAGCAGAAATATCAGTTAATTTTGCTAAAACAGTGAACTGTTGGTATTTATCTTTCTTGACTCTTAACATTTATGACTGGTCCTATCATTTGAAATTACCCATTTATGATTTGAAGGAGCAACTGTTAGATCATTATGTCTCTGTGAGTTGTAATTAGTGAATGGACCCAGTTGACCACCAAATACTGCTGTCCACTAGTCATCTAAGATGCAGTAATTCCTGTGAGTCATGAAAAAAAAATGTAACTTTGAAGAAAAAGAAAAGCTTTCTCCCACGGAATCCACCTGGTAAGGCTGATCTGGAGCAAACAAAGCTTAGAACACTACGGGAATGATAATGCTTAGCAAGAACTTAGTTTTATGGGAGAAAAACTGACATGCTGGAATTCGCAAAACTGGATCATTTATGAATTAACATCTTGGTAGATATTTCCTAGGGAAAGAAACCAGACCCTATTGTAATTGTATTTTAAAATGTTCTCAGAGCACCTAAGTGGCTCAGTCAGCTAAGGGTCCAACTCTTGCTTTCAGCTTGGGTCATGATCACAGGGTCATGGGATGGAGCCCTGCATCAGGCTCTATGCTGAGCACAGAGCCTCCTTGGAATTCTCTCTCTCCCTCTTTCTTCCCCCTCCAATGCTCACACATTCTGAAAGAAAGAAAGAAAGAAAGAAAGAAAGAAAGAAAGAAAGAAAGAAAGAAAGAAAGAAAGAAAGAAAGGAAGGAAGGAAGGAAGGAAGGAAGGAAGGAAGGAAGGAAGGAAGGAAGTTATAGAATGAGGAACATCTACATGTAACCAGGCAACAAGAAGAAAACATTTCCTCTTGATTTTAAATCACTTGTTTTTTCTCAGATTTCAACAGGATATTTTCTTCCACTGAACCAGAATTTCTGCAGGTCAAGACTAAAGTCACAACAAACATAGCTACAGTCCTTCCATAGCTTTTTCTTTTTCAGGTGTCCAAAAATCCTTCATTCTTTAATTTTGCCACGGATAACATTTAGAGAATGCCAGTGATGTTCAGAACTTCTCCTAACCAATGGAATCTCCACCAGACTTCCAGCTTATTAAACATTTACACAAGTAAGTGACCTCTGGCAAGTCATTCCACTTATGTAAGATACAATGTCTTCCCCCATAAAATGGTGGGGAGAAGAGACAGAAAAGGGACTGAATTAACATATAGTTCCAGCATGTAAGGCACTCATTTAATTTTTTTTATATTATATTTAAAAGCAGTAAACCCAGTGGTGCCTGGGTAGCTCACTCAGCTAAGAGTACAGCTATTGATTTCTGCTCAGGTCATGATCTCAGAGTTTCAGAGATCGAGTCCCGCCATCCAGCTTTGTGCCGACAGCGCTGAGTCTACTTGCAACTCTCTCTTTCCCTCTCTCTCTGCTCCTCCCCTGCTTGTGCCTACGTGGATGTGTGTGTACGTGCACACACACTCGAGCTCTCTAAATAAACAAATACACATTAAAAAATAAAAAGCACTAAAACCAGAGTGAAATACTTTTGGACTCTAATACTAGCTCTGCTGTTCGCTATGAGTCATCAGAAGAGTTTCTCAATCTCTCTAAGCCTCCGTTCCCTTTAAAGGAGATAATACTATTACCTGCAAGACAAGATTGTTGGAAGAATCAAAGGGGATAATTCATGTAAAACAATTAACAATGCCTAGACCATGATTAGTCTTCCACAACTGTTAGCCCTCATCTATTATATAATTGTTATGAATTTTATCAGTAATAGAAGTGGTAATAAGCTGTTGAGAGTCTAGCTAAGCTGATCCATGGTAGAGCTGCCTTGACATCCATCGTGTTTGGCCAAGCGATCCTCAGGGACCTTAAATTGACAATAGCCCCTCTTGCAAGCACGAGTCCCAGAAACAACTTGCAGAGTCACAAGTAAATGTGAGTTCCTGATATGACTTCCCCCGCCGTCCTTGTGATCAACAGTCTCTCCTTGTGTGCCCCTTAGACAAGACCTCCATGAGGCTTACCCAAAACCCACCTCTTCTGGTTTGAATGAACTAATCCAGCCTTTGCCTGGGAACCCCAAAGTGCTTCATCTACAGACGCTAATAAAAGCATGTGTCCCAAGTTTTAACTTTCTCTGTCTGTACTCTGCCTTGACCTCCCCATATGGCCCCTTGAGGTGTGCCAAGTACTTCCCCCAGGACCCGTAAGTAATAAACTTCTCTCTTTCAGTCTCTCTTGTGGTGTGTTTCTGAACCTGGGCTCACCATCTGGCACCCTGTGCTCCATGTAACAAGTGTTAATTTGACAGATTCATAACATAATCTCTAAAACACTGGTGCTATTGTTGACTTCCTTACCCCTGGCTGTTTCTTGGCCCCTCTAAGCTTGGAGAACTTTGGAATCTGTTCTCAGGGACACATACTACACGACATCTGCCCAGCTGTTGCTCAGGATAGGGCGGTACCTCCCCCTGTGTATCTCATCCTTACAGATCTATCTCATTGTTTGCCATTAGAAAACAAGAGCCTTTAGGACCTCAGCAGATAAAAAGCTGTGGTACTTGTCTAAGTTAGCTGACTTAGCATGATAAGAGCCTTCTTCATTTCTCACTGGCCCTGTCTGTGTTAGTACAATTTATGGCTGTTTTAAAAACAAAACTATTATCTTTACTATGTAGATTAATAGACACCAAATCATTCAGTCTGGAGCTTATGCAAATGCTTTTGTCTTCCTCTGGACCTCTGGACTCGGTGGTCAGGAGGGCAGGCAGTGAGAGAGAGCTCATTTCTATGATCATTTGAGTGACTCTGTAGGTCATCTCAGCCTTCAAACCTAACTCACAAATAAAAAGCCAAAAGCATAAACCACCGCAAATCTAGTATAATCGCTCCCTCTTTACCTTCTCCCCTGGCTCATTGGACAAAAGTGTTTTCACAACACAATGGTAACCAACCGGTGTCCCAAACCCCACAATGGGTTCCTTTGGAGAAATTCCAGGGAGCAGGTCTTCCACTCTGGCAGATCTAGGCTGCCAACATCATCCCACTCTGGTCTGTAGTCAAGCTGAGGATGTGCTGTGTTTGTTGAACAACCCCCCACTGTTTCCACCCACGATTTTTTCAAGGGGGAAAAAAATGTCGATCTGCAGCCATGTTTTCAGCAATCTCAAATAACCATACTTACTGCCTGGTTTGCATTGTGCTTCCACTAAGGAATTAGAAGCATGGAGACAGGACCGTGGATTTGGAGCTAGATGACCCACATCCACAACCTGCTGCAGGTGGTTATTAACTGTGTGACCTCAAGCAAAGTGATTAACCTTTTTAAAATGGAAATGACCCTGCTGGGTGCCATATCCCATCCATCAGCAACTCCTGCCCTTCTGAAAGTCTCCAAAATATGACTCCATTTCTTCCTTCAGTCTCCACGGCCAGCCCTCCATGCCAGTCCTCAGTCAGAGAGTCCTACCATTCAACTCAATTCTGACACTATCTACCTGGACATAACGTCAGATTCCACAGATGGCCCTTCAAACACACACACACACACACACACACACACACACACACACACACACACACCCAGAAGCCAACTGAAAGTCCAGGTTGTCACCTGGGCTTCTAAAAAATTGGCTACAGATTGGAGGTTCCCAGGACCCCCTCCCTGGGTTCGACCATTTTGCTAGAGCAGCTGACAGAACTCAGGAAAACATTTTACATGCTAGACCATAGGTTTATTATAATGTTGGCTTCATTACCTAGGCATGACTGGTCAAATCACTGGCTATTGGTTATTGAACTCAATCTCCAGCCTTTTCTCCCCAAAGGCTGGAAACCAGATCTCATCCTTAGGTAAGGTCAAAAGTCACCTTATTAACATAACAATGCACAGCTTTATCTTTCTCATTACTTAGCAAATTCCAAGGGTTTTAGGAACTCTGTGCCAAAAAAAAAGGGGGGGGGGGGGGATGAAAACCGAATATACATTTATTCCAAATCACAATATCCCAGATCTTCAATCAGATCATATATCTCCCCTGGTTAAAATTACTTTTAGCTTCCCATCTCCAAAACATCTTATCGTGATTTCTGAGTCCCTACTTAACCTAGCCCATGCCTAACTATCAGATCTCATTTCCTTCCTCACTCTGCTCCCACCACACCAGCCTCCTTTCTGTTCAAAAGCAGAAGAACAGGTATTCCTAACCTCCATGCTTTCGAACTTGTTGGTCAGTCCACACGGAAGGTTCTTTCTCCAGATTTCTATGCGACTGTTGCTTCTCATTCTTTATGTTGCTCTGTATAAATGTCATCCCACCTAAATGCCACCTGTGCATAGTATTTTTCATGTCAATCTGTATGTACTTAGAGTAGTACTCAGTAACAATACCTATTCCTTGTTTTCTGACTCTCTCACTAAGGGTACGTGTAACCAAGGCCTGTTTTACTTTCACTCACAGTTCTATTTTCCCCGCATAGGGCTAAGTGGGCAGAATTCTGAGATGACCCCCAAGATTTCTGCCCCCTGGATACATATTCTGGATAATCCCCTCCCTTCCCCCAACCCCAAGTGTAGGCAGGACTTCCAAGTACGATAGGACATCACCCTCATGACAAGGTTACGTTATACAGGAAAGATGAAGATATTCTGCAGAGGCAGTTAAGGTCCCTAATCAATAGGCTTTGAGTTAATCAAAAGGGAGATTCTCTTGGGTGAGCTGATCTAATCAGGTGAGTCTTTACAAGAAGTCAGATAAGCAGCAGCAGCCAGGGCTTGCCTGGTGTCTTGGAGAAGTTAGCTCCCATGTTAGGAAGAGAGGTCACATGGCAGGGAGTTGAGGGTAGCATCTGAGAGCCGTGAGGGGTCCCCAGCTAATGGCTAACAAAGGGAACCTCCATCATCCAACCACCAAGAAATGCTTTCTACCACCAACCAGGGAGCTTGGAATTAATTGCACACCAAGCATCAGCTGAAGACTGCAGCCCCAGCTGACGCCCCTATCTCAGCCCTGATCTAAGGCTAAGGTGGGCTTGGGTTCCTGACCCCCTAGAAAGTGCAAGCTAGCAAATGTGTTTGTTTAAGCCACTAAGTTTGTGGCAATTTGTTTTGTAGCAATGGAAAGCCGATGCAGATCACAAGTGCCTGGCGCAGAGTAGACCTGCAGTCAATACCGCTGAATGAATGACTCTCAGTTGTTTTAAAATGTTTTCTTGGAGTTACAGGATATATTTGTATATGGTTAAAAAAAAAAAAGCAGGGGAGGGGGGAACAGGAGGGTTTAAGAGGAGGATGAAAAAGGAAAGGAAGAAACCAAATACATACAAATGTTTCTTGTTTATCCCAAGGGTGAGCCCTGCCTTTACACCTCAGCAGATATATTCCATGACTTATTGGCCCAAATGTCTTGGACCACTTGGAGAAGAAAATGTTGGGGAAATAGACGTGGAAGGAAGGGTTTTACTCACTGTAAATGAAAGAGGGTTGTATTCAAAAGAACTCAACAGAAGAAATCTGACAAGAATTCCAATGGGGGGGGGGGGAGAATAAAGCAAATTTCATTCCCTTATGGCCAGGAACACAAACAAAGCACATGCCTTAATTCACGTAAGCCTTACTACCCTTCGAAACCTTCAAGTCAATGCACAAAGCAGAAAAAAGCCCTCAAAGGTGGGTTGTTTTGTTTTGTTTTTTTGTGGCTTTGTTTGCTTTGTTTTGTTCCTCTTTCCCAGAGGAGTAGAAATCTATTATCCACACCTTAATTACAGCAGCAGGCAGTTCCTCCTTAGACTTACCAAGCAGCTCACGGAGGCCTCACAGGGTCCCAGCCTCTGTGAGTAGAAAGGGCTGAAGCAAGGTGGGGAGACATTGATTTTCTCTCTGGCTCTGCGGTCCTGAGCTGTGAGACTGGTGACAAGTCCTTCCACTTCAGGATCCCAGCCATTGTGAAAGGGGAATACTAATTTGAACTATCCCTTATCACTCAGGAATAAGGGTGAGGGTCACACAGAAACAGTTAAGTGCCTGGAGCTATGTAAATGCGCAACTTAGGAAAAGCCGGTCACACAGAAGATTCAGTCAACTGTTTACTGGCAGAGATCTTGTCTTCTGCTCAGCAACCAGTAAGGGGCTCTGGACCCAAGAAATAATCAATGTTCCAAGGCTGTTGTTGATGGACTTATTCCATTGGCACTCCCAGGAAGCCAGCACATTAGGAAAATGTCGAACACCTATCGCTTTACCAACACGGCCCTGAGATTCATAGACTGTTTCCCATATTAGATCAATTTCTACTGCTGGTGCTTTCACTCGTTACTTACACAACAAATCCTGAACACCTTTTCTATGGCTGGCTGTACACACTGGGTATAGAAGGGCAAATGAAACAAATCTCTTGTCTTCAGAGAGGTTGCAATGTCCTCTAAAGACAACCTTTGCCTACCTTAGTACTCCCCGACTTCAACCCACCTGCATATACCTCCAAATCTTTTCATCATACCACCTTGTACAGACACCTCCTTCAGGAAGACTTCACCCAGTCTCCCAGATGGAAGTTGTCCTCAGAATATCTAGGCGCTCAAATTAAGGCAGGAGCTTATTACAAGCTATCTTACGATATAGACTTCCCTTCTCTAGTTGAAGCAGCTTTTTTAAAATATGAAATCTATTGTCAAATTGGTTTCCATACAACATGCAGTGCTCGTCCCAGCAGGTGCCCTCCTTAATGCCCATTACCCACTTTCCCGTCCCTCCCACACACACCCCCCCCCCCATCAACCCTCAGTTTATTATCAGCTTTAGGAGTCTCTTATGGTTTGGTTCCCTCCCGCTCTTTTTTTTTTTTTTTCCTTCCCCTCCCCCAAGGTCTTCTGTGAAGCTTCTCAGGATCCACATAAGAGTCAAAACATATGGTATCTCTCTTTCTCTGTATGACTTATTTCACTTAGCATAACACTTTCCAGTTCCATCCACATTGTTACAAAAGGTAGTATTCCATTGTGTATATAAACCACAATTTCTTTATCCATTCATCAGTTGATGGACAGTTAGGCTCTTTCCACCATTTGGCTATTGTTGAAAGTGCTGCTATAAACATTGGGGTACAAGTGCCCCTATGCATCAGTACTCCTGTATCCCTTGGGTAAATTCCTAGCAGTGCTATTGCTGGGTCATAGGGTAGATCTATTTTTAATTTTTGGAAGAACCTCCACATTGTTTTCCAGAGTGGCAGCACCAGTTTGCACACCCACCAACAGTGCAAGACGGTTCCCATTTCTCCACATTCTCTCCAGCATCTATAGTCTCCTGATTTGTTCATTTTAGCCACTCTGACTGGCGTGAGGTGATATCTCAGTATGATTTTGATTTGTATTTCCCTGATGAGGAGCGACGTTGAGCATCTTTTCATGTGCCTGTTGGCCATCTGGATGTGTTCTTTAGAGAAGTGTCTATTCATGTTTTCTGCCCATTTATCTACTGGATTATTTGTTTTTCAGGTGTGGAGTTTGATGAGTTCTTTATAGATTTTGGATACAAGCAGCTTTAAGGTTAAAGATGGCGCTTTGATTTCCTTGATATCACAGCCCTTGGCATATCTCACCCAAATGCAATGACTGCCCATCTATATTGGTTGTTCTTTTTTTTTTTTAATTATTAAAGTGTATTTATTTATTTGTGGTTGAGAGAGAGGACACACAAGAGGGGCAGAGAGAGAGGGAGAGAGAGAGAGAGAGAATCCCAAGAAGGCTCTGTGCTATCAGCAGAGAGACTGACTCAGGGCTCAAACTACCAAACCATGAGATCATGACCTGAGCCAAAACCAAAAGTCAGACATTTAACTGAGCCACCCAGACGCCCCTGTATTAGTGGTTCTTAAACATACTGCTTCAACACATTGTTTCTCATGTGATTTGTTTTTGTTTTTAAGTTTATTTATTTTTGAGAGAAAGAGAGAGATTGAGAGAGAAAGTGAGCAGGGGAGGGATGGGGGAGAGAGAGAGAGAGAGAGAAAGGGAGAGAGAAAGGGGGAGGGGGAGGGGGAGAGGGAGGGGGAGAGGGAGGGGGAGGGGGAGGGGGAGGGGGAGAGGGAGAGGGAGAGGGAGAGGGAGAGGGAGAGGGAGAGGGAGAGGGAGAGGGAGAGAGAGAGAATCCCAAGTAGGCTCCATGCTGTCAGCACAGAACCTGACATGGAGCTCAAACTCATGAACCATGAGATCATGACCTGAGCCAAAATCAAGAGCCAGACCCTCAACTGATTGAGCAACCTGGTGCCCCTCATGTAACTTGTTTTTGCAATATACATTAAGTTTATGGATACCTTTACTCATATTTTTTTAGTGTTTATTTATTTTTGAGGGGCTCCTGGGTGGTTCAGTCAGTTAAGCATCCCACTTTGGCTTAGGTCATGATCTCATGTTTATTTTTTGAGAGAGAGAGAGAGCGAGCGAGAGAGCACACGATCAAGCGGTAGGAGCAGAGAGAAGGGGACAGAGGATCCTAAGGGGGCTCTGCACTGACAGCAGACAGTCCATTATAGGGCTCAAATTCACAAACCGTGGGATCGTGACCTGAGCCAAAGTCAGACGCTTAATGGACTGAGCCACTCAGGTGCCCTAACACCTTTACTTTTAAAGGAAATTGAGGCATGTATAAGATTACCCCCACAATTATATTATGAACCATGATTCAAGTCATTTTGGGTGCTCTCTTGAATGGGGGGTGAGGTTGGCACACTTGAGAGCTAGTAACTTTGCATGAGCTGAGGGCATCCATTGGAGTGAGTTATAGACATGATCCTTACCCATGATTTGGACTGTAAAATCAAGCAAACTAATAAATATGGGGAGTTGACTTTTCATGACATTTTAAAAATACTTTATTATGTAAGCAATATAAGCTTTTATGTAACAGAGAGCAAAACTCTGCTCCCTCTAAACTGACTGTAGCTGTGTCCAGATTTTATCTACGCCCATATGTGCACCGTTACATTCCAGCGTGGAGTCGCCTTTTAAAGCTCTACTCTACAAGGCAGACATAGTATTCCACTCTGTGGACAAATGTCATTTTTTCAGCCAATCCTCTTACATCGGACACTGAAGTCGTTTCCATTTTGCATTACTACAAACAAGGCGGCAATGCCTATTTTTATACACAGCTTTGCAATTCATGTGACTGCTTTTTGGAGAACGGATTCCTTAAAATGTCGTTTGGCAAGATCAGAATTTGAAACGCACCTTCCTTTTGACCCCGCTGTGCCACTTTTTGTGTAGCCAATGCTTTAGCAGATTGCCACCTCCTCGGCATTGTCTAGCATTCCCTTCCTGCAACCCCTTTCCTTCTAAAATAGCTTTGGGTACAGAGTGTGAGAAAGGAAGAAGAAAACTGTTGATGTGATGCTAGCAAGAAGCATGGTGATTTCTACCATGGTGAATGCCTATGGGGTGTGGGCCGCCATTGTACCTACCAAAGTTCAGGGATCCTATATTCAGCCCCTTATATGCAGCTTCTCTGGGATTCTGGCCTAGGAAAGCATCAATAATTTGAAAGACTTGGAACCTGCTGGCCTGAGAAGTTGTAGACTGACCAGGACGTAGTACAAACCTGGACAATCTCCCACTGCCACTCCCCCGCTATCCATCATCTCTCTCTCAGCCCTGGCCAGTGATAGCTTTGAATCTGTTCCATAGTTTTCTCCCAGAGTTTTGGTAAAAATGGGGGAAAGCTGTGGGGCAAGCAAACCTTGTGTTTCCTTTCATATATGGGCCCTCAATGGGCAAAGTGTTCAAAGAACTATCCTGGGTTCTCCATCCTGCTGTGGATGCCTTAAACTTAGCACTTCGGAACATATCTGTGTTCATTTCATTACTCTCAAAAAGCGAGTCTCTAAAGTACACTGGAGGTCTTCTGTGAAGCTGGGATGTTCTTGGGACCCTACTTGGTCAAGCCTATGGAAAGGAATGATTGACCACAAAAATGCTGTCAGGGCTCAGCATGAAACAGCAGATAAAGGAGGCTCCTTGAACGACAGCAGAGGCTGCTAACCTACTGAGGGAATCAAGACAAGGAATCGCACAATTAAAATTTGGCTGCTATGTAAAGTCACCAGTTGAGTCCAGCTCATTGGTTATAGGCTGAGTGCTTTCAAATCTACCCTAGTGACAATGAAGGTTCTTTAGTTCCCAAGCATGGCTGGTCCAAATCCAGACAGAGAAGTAGACAAGTCCCATCCTTAACTCCTAACTGCTTGCTGGAGTGCCAGAGTGGCAGCTCATATGGAAAAATAGTATGACTCATCAAACTACTGGGGAAAAGAAAAACAGACCTGAGAGTTTATAACATAAAATTGACCAATAATGTAAAATTGGCCGATGACCACTTTTCCCACAACTGCTACCAAGATGGTAGTCTCTTCTACTGTGATTATGAAATGGATAAAAATAAATAACCTTCATCCACTGCAACTAAGGGGGATGTTTAATAGTGTTACACAGGAAATGACACAGTTGGGCATCCCCTTCAGCTTGGACACATAGAAAATTATCTTGACTGTCTGTAAGGAATAGAAATGAAAAGCCCTCCTCCTTCCGCCAAAGCTCAAACAGAATACAGAGGCAGCAGTAGGTGAGACACAGAAAATTCCATAGACATAGGGAAGTTATTTCTGGATAATTGGCAGCAGACATGTTTCAGAGCACATGGGAGGAAGGATCTCCATAGCAACACAGTTGCTGATGGCTCCATATTTAAACTAAATGTGGAGCCTTTACACTTTCAGAGACTGAAGATTTTCTGTACTTTTTGGTAATCAGTTCTCTAACTCAGGGAAGCCAGCATTCCAGCAGAGGTCCACATAAGGCAAGAAGAGTATGATATATACAGAAAGTAATTCATAGATCTTAGACGTTTTTATAGAAGAAAGAAAAATCCAGATCAAATGAAAACAAAAATCACTGGCTACATCTTTCAGCAATTCCTAGTGAGGGTCAACTGGATGTTAATTACAAGCCTATTGGACAGCATTTTTAGTGTGTTATCTATAATTATGCTTGCGTCACATGTACAAGGACATTGTCTATTAGATTCCATAAAAGCTTTTATTTATTTTCAATGACTACTTCTTTGTCTTACAGAGTTTTATGTTGTAGAAAGACAAAACCCCATCTTGTTCAAGATCCTGGTGTTCTATGGTAGACTCAAGTTACTAACTCCCCATACAGAATCCTTCATTGGACAAAGCTTAGTCCATCCACGAGAGTGGATGCCATAAAAGCATCATTACTTGGTGTTTATTTAATAATCTGCTATCCTCTGTCTGAAAATACTAAAATGGAAATGGAACACAATAGTGATCTTAAAGCACCCATTAGTATACTGTTCTCTTCATTTCCCTTTAAAGACTGGCAGATTAAAATTTGGTTTTTGGTACCTCTAGGAACCCACTCCAATACCACCTGTGACACTCAGTGACACTGCCTACCTCCTTGTCCCATCGGCCATGCTACCTCCACTGTTTGATTCTTGGTTAAGGATCCAGTAAAATCAAGTCTTTCTTTTAGTGCAAAGCTTTAAACTTTTACTATTACCAAGGGTGCTAATGGTTTAATGAGAGAACAAAGCCTTCAGCCAAAGAAATGCAGTGGGTTCTACAGGTTTTTCTAGTTAATACAAAGGATATTACAGGTATCCAGACAGTTAAATGGCATTATCAAAAAAACAAAAAAAAAAAAAAACCAAAAAAAACTGTTTCTATGATTAATTTTCTACCAGTCTTATAAAGCAATGCAATCTATTCCTAAGACAAGAAAGGAAATTCTTAAAGCATTTATTATATTTTGGTATTATTTGACCCAGGATCTCCATTTCTGGTAATTCATCCTAAGTCATCCAAAATATGAAAGGGTTTTTACCAATGTTAATCACAGTGTCGTTTTAATAGCTAAAAATTGGAAATAATCTAAATGTCCAGCAATAGGAGAGTGACTAAGCAAATTATGATACATTCATTTATGATGAGCTAATATCTTGCAATATTAATCTTTGTGCTTTTCTGTTCTGCACTCCATTATACATGGCCCTTCTAGCTAATCAGAGGCATTTGAAGGAAATGGGGATTATTAGGGTAAGAATGGAAGGAAAGAAACATATCCAGTCTTGTAATTTCCAAAATAAGCCTTGAAAGTCACAAGGAATCACTTTTGGGGAAAGCTGGCTGATGGAGTTCATGCAAAATCAGTGACTGGAAAGAAAAATGTAGGCAATCATGCCCCCTATCTCTCTTCCTGGTTGGGAGGAGAGATAGGGCATGATCTTGGGGCACAGGTGCCACCTAAGACTAAGGAAATAGGGAATGGACCTATGGAGACCACATGAAGAAAAGGTAGCATCAAGAGACAAGTCAAACATCTCCAATGGAGGAAGCCCATCTCGGGGCATGTGCTGTGAACCCCAGCGAACAGTTCTCACTGATGCCAACTGGGGCCTTCTGGCAATGGCTCTCTGAAGGTGTCCAATGTTTTTTTTTTTCCTACCAAATGGAAGATCACCTGTGCCTTGAACCTCTGAATACCTCCAAACTACTCCACTTGGACTGATGCCTTTTAGCATACTCATGAGACCTTAACCCAGATGATAGGGTCTTCTATGTACAGAGAGGAATCAGAAGATACCAAGAAAAGCTCCAGCGCTAATCCCTGAGTCCAACTGAAGGGTCCTTTAAACATACAATGATAATAACAACTATCATTTACTACCTGCCAAGCACATCTTTATACATTTTGTAAATATCAAATTCCATCTTCACAATAGCCCTTCCTAAGAGGTAGCTACTCTTTTTTTTTTTAATGTTTCTTTATTTTTGAGAGAGAGAGAGAGAGAGAGAGAGAGAGAGAGAGAGAGAGAGAAAGCGAGCGCATGAGTGGGGGAGGAGCAGAGACAGAAGACAACAGAGGATCTGAAGCAGACTCTGAGCTGTCAGCACAGATGCCACTGCAGGGCTCAAACTCACAAACCACAACATCATGACCTGAGCCAAAGTTAGACGCTTAACTGACTGAGCCCCCCAGGCACCCTGAGGTAGACACTCTTTTTAGCCCATTTTAGAGATGGAGAGACAGAGGCAAGAGATACTTAGCAGCTTGCCCAAGACCACACAGCTACTAAATAGTGAATATAGGATTGACACCTAGGTAGTACGGCCCTGGAGCCTACGGTATGCCACTTTCCATAGGCTGCCATTAAAAATAATGTTTCCACTGAATTTGTAACAACCCAGAGGAAGCTTGCATTATCAAGTGAACGGACTAGAATTTAATACTGTGCCTACAATGTGGTACACACAGAAAAAAAAAACAGGCATCAAAACGTTAATAGTACTTAACTCTAGAGTAGTAGGAAAATTGGATGACTTAAGTTTTCTTTTGTATTCCATAGTGAAGATTTTTTTCTATAATGACCACGTACGACATTTAAACTCGGGGAGAAACTCACTTTCAGTGCGTCTTGAGCTTCTTAAATACATGTGCATGCACGCACACACACACACTCGCACACATTTTTTACTTACAAACTCTAGTTCTCTGAAGAAACTGTACACTTTTAGCAATGGAGGGGGAAGCCACAGGGCTTATTTCTGGCTAGAGTAGTTCAAAAGTACTTTGACACTCTGGATAAGAAGAAAGAAATAGCAATTATGCTAAATTTGTCCTCTCTCTTTCTTTGATAGGAGGGATGGGATCATAGATAACAGAGATGAGGTCACCCTAAGTTGTCACCTATGAGTAGTCTTGACATCTTTCTGCATTCTTATAGCTTAGGATTGTCTTGATATACTAACATTCCCAAAGACAATCAAAGGAAGACAACCCCAACTTTTTCATTTTCACTCATCATATGATGTCTTTTGATGAATACAGAGGCTTAGTTTTCACACCGTTACATGTATTGGTCATGTTCTTTATGGATTTTTCTTTGGGTGTCTTACTCAGGAAATCCTTCCATACCATAAATTCATGAAAGCATCTACCTCTATCTTCTTCTAAAAAGCTTTTACATTTAAGTGTTTAATTCAGAGTTCATTTTTGTGCATAGTGTGAAGTACGGATCCAATTCGATGTTTTTCCATATAGATACCAAATACCTCAGCACCATCAATTAAAACATTGACTTTTTCCCACCGGTATGTAATATCACCTCTATCGTCTGGGCTCTCTATTCTGTTCCAGTGGGCTATACCTATGTCGGTACCACCCTGATTCAATTACCGTAGACTCATAACAAGTCTTGAGATCTGAGAGCCACACTAAAGATGGAAAAGAAGTACCATGCTGAAGACTGCCTAGAGAAATCACTTTAGAACTTCCAGTATCCAAAGATCAAACCAACCAACCAAAAACAAAACAAAACAAAAAAACAACAAGGAAACTGGTAGATAGTTGTGCCCCATCGTTAGACTTGGTTTGCCTTGTGTTTGTCTATTTGGAGTCTTTATCGCCATCCCACCCCTGCTACATGAACACATGGTTATTACAGATTCATGGACTTATCATGTATTATTGGCCACGGGGATAAAAAGAGAAGAGAAAAATTAGAGAGCCACAGATACACAGCACTCAGGGGTAAAAACAGAACGAGGTCACTATTTGGGCTTCTATCTGACAGCGTCCAAGGGAAGAGGGACTCCCTGGTAGCATTAACATCTTGATGTTCTGAATTCTGGTAGGTTTGTGGAGCTTCAATTAGGAATGTGGACAAGTCAGTTTGTCACCAATGTTACGGAGATTGCCAACCCACCCTCAAGGGCTGGCCTGCTCTGAATCTGGCCCTGGAGAAGAGGAAACCCTGGATCGTCTTGCTGTTTCCATTTAGCAAGCAGCAGTACGTGTCCTTGCTTATAATTAACAAAGCTGACCATGGTCTTTCAGTTTATTAAACAGACAGCCAAAAAAGTTAGGTTTGTAACCGGGCACTTATGTTACATTAAAAGAAGGCTTGGATAAAGCGTCAACAAACAGCATCTTGTAGACTCTGCTGTTGGTGTCATTCTTGGGTGTGTTTGACTTCCATATGGCAACACCAAGGTCACTCCTAATTCCATCTTCTGTGAATATCTGAAACGTTTTCTCTTATCAAGGTTTCTCCACACATATGCCTAAGAGCCAGGCATTGAAGAAGAATAGTAGTAACTTCCTTGGGTTCCTGGACACTCACTAAGCAATGACCTGAGAACATGGAGGTCATATACGAACTCGTTGTGCCTTGCTCAGCTCTTGCTTTGAAATACCTGAGTATTTCCTTTGGTGTACTCTGGAGAATTTTCTGGAAAGAGGCGGTGTGGCCTTAAAAACAAACGGTTTCAAATTCCTTGTTGATAACAACAACAACAAAAACCTGAATCTTTATACGCCCAAAGGTACTCATCACAATTTGTCTTATTCTTGATGAAACATTTGTATATAAGGGAATTTGGTATGGATGATTCAATTATTCATACCAAATATGAATATGAAGCAGATTTATTCACTACTCTGTAATGAACTAGCCTGGGCCTCTCTCCAGAAAACTTGCACATGGAGGTAATGCTCACAGCCCCAGACCATCCAGCACACTTACTACTTACCCAGCTAGCCATCTGGTCTGCAGAGAAATGGATAAGAATATCCTAACAAACTCTAGGCAAATTGGTCATTTTGCTGCTCACTATACACATTTTCATCATTTTCTTCTCTCACCTCAGCGTGTCTCAAGCTCTGGTCAAAGTTTTCATTTTGAGGAAGAGTGAAACTTGGTTGCAAGATAATAATAGTTACATTAAAATCAACAACAGTACCCTGTATGCTAGCCAACTCGACAATAAATTATATTCAACAACAACAGTGGTTCATCTGTGTCTATATTTTTTTCCTTGGCAATTTACCCATTCTCAAGGATTGGTGCTACTGACTTCCATATGTATTCTTCTTTAAAAAAAAAAAAAATGTTTGTTTATTTGGGAGGAGGGAGGGCAAAGAGAGAGAGGGAGAGAGAGAGTCCCAAGCAGGCTCTGTGCTCAGCACAGAGCCTCACACAAGGTTCAATCTCACCATCATGAGATGATGACCTGAGCTGAAATCAAGAGCCAGATGTTCAACTGACTGAGCCACCCAGGAGACTCCATATCTATACTTCTAACCATGACTTTTTCCTGGAGCACCAGACATGATCTACAGCTCCTTATATGATAACTCTATCTACATGTCAAGCAAACATCTCTACTTTGACATATTCAAAATCAAGTATTTTCTTTCCCCTGAAAACCCATGACTCCCTGAGTCTTCATCTGGGTCAATATCATCAACTAAAATTTCAAGGCCAAAAGTCTAGGGGTCACTCCTGACTCCAGTTTTGCCCTCACTCCTTTCCTAAGTCAGCTCTGTGGGCTCCTCCTCCAAAACATCTCAGGAATCTTCCCATTTCTCTTTATTTCCTGAGCTTCTACACTAGCCCAAGCTGACATCAAGTCTTGCTTAGATCATAGGCAATAAGCACTGAACAGGTCTTTGTTCTACTCTTATAAACCTAAAATATTCTTTACAGAGTTGCCAAGGCAATCTCTTTCCAATATCAATCATATTATGTATGGGTCCCTTCTTTCACCATAAAACATTCCAGAGGCTTCCAGTTACAATTAAAATAAAATCCAGAAAGCTTACTCTGGCCTACAAGATCATCCATCAACCAGCCCAGTTCTCTATACTTGTCTCATACCCTCTCCTGCTTGCTCACCATGCTGCAATCATGCTCATTTATTCCTTTGTTCCTCAAATGCTCTAAGTTCACCCTAATCTCAACACTTTTGTCCTTGCTCTTCCCTCTCTCTGGAATGTTCTTCCTCCACATCACATGATTAACTTCCTATCTTTCAGGTTTTATCTCAACTGGCATCAGAGAAAGATTTTCTCTAACTCTTCTTGCAAGGCAGGATCCAACCAGGAAGGGGGAAACCTTTCTAACTTTATTAAACAGAGGGAATTGAATATAGGCAATTAGTTATACATGTGATGGATAAGCTTTGGAGCCACACAATGGAGGACTACCCAAAGATTTGCAACAGCAGGAAACTCAGTACACCCAAGCCTGGAAAGCCAAAAGAAAGAAGTGGTATTATTAGATCCCATGAGCCAGGGTCACCAAGTGGAAGCTGGAAGAAGTTTGAGGCCAGCCCAGCAGAAGTTACAGCCACAGAAGAAATGCAACCACTGCTAGGGACCCAGCCAGGACAGAGATGGGAGAAAAATACCTTGGCCTCTTCCTTCCCTGCCCCTCTCATTTTCCACAAGTGTCTCCCATTGGCTAAACCCATCTGGAAGCCAGCTGACACAGAAGCTTAAGAAACACATGCTATATCCCCCCCGCCCCCAACCATAATGATCACAACAAGGAAGTATAAAGGATGGAATGAAGGGCAAACAGCCCAAGACTAGTGCACTACCCCATTTCACCTTACCATCTCTCCTCAACTGCTCGATTTTGATCACATTACATTGTTTAGCCATCTTCATAGCACTCATTACTATCTACACATATCTTGATTATTTGCTTAAATATCACCAAATTAGAATGTAAGCATCATGGTCCTAGTCGGTATACATGAACAGCGCCTGATATAGGCAGAGCATTCATTAATGATGTTTGTTGAAAATACACCAGATGAGTGATTACTCTGTCACCAGCATTGTGCCAAGAGCTTTACATGAACTACCTTATAGAATCCTTATAACAATCTCATGATTGTTTTATATATTAGGAATCTGAGGCTTAATGGAGTATTATGAAGCATTGCATCTTGGATAGATTCCAGGGCCCAGTAGGCTATCAATAATATAAACTCCAAAGGAGAAATGACCGTCTTACATATAATACATCAATATGACACTGCACCAACTTAAAAATTCAGTTTTACTAATAACGAGTATCTTATTCAACACCTTCACTGGGCAGTGTTGGATAACGTAGTTGACACATGCTCATCAATTCTCTCTCTTCCAAAGAGAAAGCCAAAGGAAACAAATGTAAGGCATTGTGAATATAATACAGGTACCAATCACACGACCTCAATCTATTGATTCTCAGACAACAAAGGGCTTATTCAAAGACTTACATAGTGCCTTCATTTTAAACTGTACACTGGACAATATAAAATACTCTGAGTGCAACCCTTTAAATGTAATGTTAGAGATGCCTGGTTGCTCAGTCTGTTAAGCGTCTGACTTCAGCTCAGGTCATGATCTCACAATTTGTAAGTTCGAGCCCCTTGTTGGGCTCTGTGCTGACACCTCCGATCCTAGAGCCTGCTTCAGACTCTGCCTCTCTCTCCCTCTGCCCCTCCCCACTCATGCTCTATTTCTCTCTCTCTCTCTCCCAAAAATAAAAACATTAACAAAAATTTTTTAGATAAATTAAAACAATGTAATTCTAGGTGTTAGTTTTCTTGGTAAAATAGGTTTATCTGAGGGGGTAAAAAAAAGACATCTGAGCTCTATCCATATGGGTTCATATAGAATCAAACAGGAATCACAGAGCTGCGTTAAATTTGGGGTCAAGTGTTTCACTCATGGCATCTGGCCATGGAGCATCTGTCCTTTGGAAAGGATGGAGAAGGAACCCAGGGAGGCTTTGCTTGAGGAAACACCAGAATCCCTACCCCAGCCCAGCTCCACGTTGGTGCCCACAGAGCGTGAATCATGGCTGCTCAGGCGGTCTCAGGGGAGAAGCCAAGTTTCTGTCTTAAGCTTTTGAAGCAGCTCTTCATCTTGTAAGAATATCAGCTGTTCACTTTGTAACACAACCAGGCAGAAACCATTTCAGCCATTGGGCTCCATTAAACAATGACTTAATAAGATAATTAAATCCCCAAAGATACAGAAACAGGTACTGTCACTGTTGCCTTTGAGCCCAGATCAAGTTCATACTGTTTTATTTTAAGGCATAAATTTTATTAGGCTTTACATTAAATCAATAATGGAAGTCTGGACCAAAGTTTGGAGAACTGTGGATGTAGTCATAATGGATCCCTTGAAATCCTATTAAATAGGCTCTGAAATTGGCTTGGGACTATTGCCTTGTTTAGATGAGATGACAAGAGTTTCGACCGTGGTCCTCCAGCTGTCATATCTAGATTGACTATCCATCACTAATTGGACTCCATAGGGTCATACAGGAAAAAATACACTTCCCTCCCTGAATGTGGTATTTCCAAGTTCTATGACTGGTCTTCCAAATGAACTCTCATAGGATACGAGACCTATACATTGGTTTGTTATTTGCCTTCCAAATCTATTTCAAGTATTTGAGATGGCTTATAGACGTATGCATAGTACATCTATATAAGGGTTATTAAGTGAGAAACTGGGGTGCCTGGATGGCTCAGTCATTTGAATGTCCAACTCTTGGTTTCAGCTCAGGTCATGATCTCGCAGTTCATCAGTTTGAGCCCTGCACAGGGCTCAGGGCTGCTGGTGAGGAGCCTGCTTGGGATTCTCTCACTCCCTCTCTCTCTCTGCATGTCCCCTGCTTTCTCTTTCTCTCAAAGTAAATAAACTTAAAAATTATAAGTGAAAAACTCAAGGTGAATACATTATGGTATATACATACAACACAGTGTTCTACAGCCATTACAAATGATGATGCAACGCTCATGTTTTGATACAGAATGCTCTGTAACTTTCATTGTTAAGTGGACAATGTGCAGAATGGGAATACTATACTATAATCTGGTTCACAGAAAGGGAAAGATAAACACATAGGAACTACCTTTGAAAGGATAGGTAACAAATTCTTAACAGTGGTTGCCTCTGGGGAAAAAAACTAGAGATATTTTATACCTCATTTTAGCTTCTTAAAAAATCATACGCATTTATTACTAATGAAATGAATACATACGCAAAAATTGAACCTCTTCCAAATCAAGAAAAAGTAAACTTTGGCAGATACTTTGGGTGCCCCACTCAGATTTCCCTTCACAACGGCGCTAAGTGTTGGATTCACAGTTGAGCCTTGCTGGCTCCCTTGCATCAAGGTGGGATCCACTCTGGGATGCAAGGCATGCTCCACAGCACCCCTTGGGCTCAGGCTGGTGCTGGTCTTCACCATGAACTCATCCTTCATGAGCTCTTTACCCTACACTGGACTCTCCTCTGGAGAACACTCTTTCAACCAACCACTTGCACAAAAATTTCTGCTCTGGCTCTATTTCTAGGGAATGTGACCAAAGAAAGTATTGTGGAAGAAAAAGGTATGTTGTACCAAATATTAAGACCAAATATTGTACCCAAGGGGCGCCTGGGTGGCTCAGTTGGTTGGGCAACCCACTTCGGCTCAGGTCATGATCTCATGGTTTGTGTGTTCGAACCCTGCATCAGGCTCTGTGCTGACAGCTCGGAACCTGGAGCCTGCTTCCAATTCTGTCTCCCTCTCTCTCTGCCCCTCCCCCATTCACGCTGTCTCTGTCTCAGAAATAAACATAAAAAAATTTTTTAAAAAAGGACTATAAAATAATGTATATGCGATCACCATATTGTAGTCAACAGTAACTTTGTGTCCTTTGAAAGTAAAACTGCCCCCACCCTTAAAAGCCTTTCACAAGTTTCCATTGTTCTCCAGATAAACACAGATTTCTTTAACAAGTTTTACGAGACACTCTATCCAATCTGGACTCTGCATATCCCTCCAACCTCATCTGTACTCATTCCTCCTTATCTTTTCCTTCCAACCACATTGGCCTAACTGCAGTTTCTCCCACTTACCATGTTTCTTTCTACTGGAGTACACTTGCTCACGTTTTCCCTGGATGTCCTTCCTTCCCTACTTTGCCTGATTAATATCTACTCCTTCAGATAGCCCCACAAACATTACTTTGACCAGAACAAATCCTCCCATTCCAAGTTCTCATAGTCCCATAGACTTATTTTCTTTTTTTTTTTCCATCTGTTTTTTACCTCTTTGTTTATTTTTTGACAGCAAGAGACAGAGCACAGTAGTAGAGGGGCAGAGAGAGAGGGAGACACAGAATCTGAAGCAGGGTCCAGGCTCTGAGCCATCAGCACAGAGCCTAATGCAGGGCTCAAACCCATGAACCATGAGATCATGACCTGAGTCAAAGTCAGACACTTAACCCACTGAGCCACCCAGCCGCCCCCCACAGACTTATTTTCTACACACATCTCAATATTGCAATTGTAAGACTTATCTTGTATAACTCTTTAACAACTACTGAATTAATATGTAAACCCCTTCAGGAGAAGATCTTAGCTGCTTTTCTCACTCCTGTATCTCTAGTGCCTGGGATAGTGTTTTCCACATTGCAAGTGCTCTGTCAAGTTTTGCTGAGTAAATATATTATGGTTAATGAACATAAACAGCTGAAATTCAATGCTAAATTTCCCTATGACCTTCTTAAAAGCCACACAAAATGAGAAAACCAGTTACTTAATTCTTAATAGAAAAAAATTAAATAATCAATTATTTATGAGGTAGCTCACCTCTGGTGGTGAAACCAGAGAAAATGTGCAACACTGTGTATTCAGTGAAAGGAGATTTTAATGGAAACACCCTCAAAACCATCCTCACAATAAATAAAATGATGAGTTGTTTCCTTCATTGGTTCTGAACATAGTGATTAAGCATCTACTATATGCCAGGCACTCTGCCGTAGAGTGCAAAATTGGTAAATAGACACATACAAAATACCTGCTCTCATGGAATGTAGCTTCTAAGGACAGACTCAGGCAAAAGTCAACAAAACACAGATATATGTAACAAGTCAGGCAGAAATTCATGCAGTCATAATACAGTATGATTGATGATTTAATCTCACCCAAGGAGTTGATTGACTTCAGATCTGAAGGCTGAGTAGGCTTTTCCTGAACACAGACAGAAGAGTATTTACTCCAAGCAGAAGGTATCGTACGTGAAACTGCCCGATGGAGGAAGGCTATTATGGCAAGTTTGAGCCACTGTGGCTGAAATGAGGGCTGGAGTCTTGTGGAGTAAGAGGTTGAGCAGGTACACAAGACTCAGACAATGAAGCCATGTGTCCTAGCACCAACGGAAAGCTACTGAAGGGTTTTTAGCAAATGGATGACACAATCAGACTTTTATTTCGAAAAGATCACTTGCCATCTAAGGGAGAACAGATTGTAGGGGACCCACAGAGAATATTGCAAGGGCGATGGGCAGGGGGTTGACATTAGGTGTTGGAATAATCCAGATGATAAAGGGTGGCATTTTGGCCTGTGGTGATGATGCAAGTATGGATGGGAGGGAGCATATTTGTTGTAGTTGCATATCGTAGGGCCCAAGCAATTCTCTCCAAAGGGCAAAACAGTGTGTGCCAGGTACACAGCTCTCCCATGAACAGGTTTCAATAAAATCTAAATTTTAGAGAACCTGAAAACTAGATTGGTAATACTTCACAGATGTGTCTCATAATTAAGCTTCCAAGGAGGCCGAGAATTCAAATTTAAACTATTTACGAAGCACGGAGATGATGACATCCACAGAGCTAAAAGTGACAAGCATAGGTTCTCGCTGAGCTGGAAGCACAGTTAATAATTAAATCCTCCTATAAAAGCCAAACATATGCTACATATGTTGCATATATTTATACAAGTATATGCTTAAGTTAATTAGAAGTAACTATATAAAGTTATTCCAAAATGGGAGGATTGATCTCCCCAATTCATTTTTTTTAGTACCTTTCTTTGTAAACTACTCAGGTTAAAAGAACACATTGAGGGGCACCTAGGTGGCTCCGTTGGTTAAGCGTCCAATTTCGGATCAGATAATGATCTCGCGGTTCACAAGTTCGAGCCCCACGTGAGGCTTTGTGCTGACAGCTCAGAGCTTGGAGCAGGCTTCCGATTCTGATCCTCCTTCTCTCTCTGCCCCTCCCCCACTCATGCTGTCTCTCAAAAATAAATAAATGTTAAAAAAAATTGAAAAAAAAAACCACATTGAGGTATGGTTACAGTGTGGCATCTAAGTCAGGTAGAATCAATCATTGGCATTCACTATCAAAGCGACTTTTCTAACTAAGTCTATCTTTTGCACAACGTTATCCAAACAAAGATTATTCCTGTTCAGGCGTACCTCACTGTACACGGGCAGGACACTCTAGAGCTACCGTTTTTGTTTGTTTGTTTGTTTGTTTGTTTGTTTGTTTTTTTAAATAAGGAACCTTGGATGGAGAATATTAGCCTGGTCAGATTGTAAGACCAACTGTTTAAATTTTTTTTTAATGTTTTTATTTATTTTTGAGACAGGGAGAGACAGAGCATGAACAGGGGAGGGTCAGAGAGAGGGAGACATAGAATCTGAAACAGGCTCCAGGCTCTCAGCTGTCAGCACAGAGCCCGAGGTGGGGCTCGAACTCACAGACCATGAGATCATGACCTGAGCTGAAGTCGGCCACCTAACCGACTGAGCCACCCAGGCGCCCCAAGACCAAGTGTTTAAAAGGGCAAGTGTGAGGACTGAATTCCTGCGGATCCCAATTAGCTCCAAATTGAAATGATAGGATTTTCAGGTTGAAGGAATTTCAGAGGTGATCTTATAGAACAAAGTTTTACAGATCAGAAACCTGAGACCCAAGGCAATGAACGCTCCAAGGTCAGCAAGCAGTCTAGTGACAGAGCTGGGGTTTAAAAAATTTTTTTTAATGTTTATTTATTTGTGTGTGTGTGTGTGTGTGTGTGTGTGTGTGAGAGAGAGAGAGAGAGAGAGAGAGAGAGAGAGAGAGAGGGAGGGAGAGAGTGTGAGCGAGTGAACAGAGGAGGGGCAGAGAGAGACGGAGACACAGAATCTGAAGCAGGCTCCAGGATTCGAGCTGTCATCACAGGATGGACCCAGGGCTTGAACTCAGGAACTGTGAGATCATGACCTGAGCCAAAGCCGGATGCTTAACCGACTTAGCCACCCAGGCGCCCCGACAGAGTTGTTGGTTTGTATTTTTTTATTTATGTTTTTGTTTTTTAATTTTATATTTGAGAGGGAGAAAGAGAAACAGAGCATGAGCAGCGTTGGAGCAGAGAGAGAGGGAGACACAGAATCTGAAGCAGGCTCCAGGCTCCGAGCTGTCAGCACAGAGCCGGACAAGGGGCTAGAAATCACAAGCAGGGAGATCATGACCTGAGCCGAAGTCGAATGCTTAACCAAATGAGCCACCCAGGTGCCCCAGACAAAGCTGTTTTTAAAACCTAGTCAAACCAGGCCACTCGACCCCCCCCCACTACCCCCCAAAAACCTTACATAACCATGCTCTTGCATGAATACAATTGGTCCTGATATCGTAGGTAGTCAACTGACATATGTGTTTTATCTTTGTGGTTTATTTGAATATATAGAAACTCAGAGTAAGTTAAGAAGAAGAGGGTTTTTACTGGAAATATAGTAGATGGCTAATATATTCAAGGGGAGGGATGAATAATCAATCTCAGGGAAATGCTGTAACTAGGGTGTCACAAGAGATCTCATCAGTAAGTCCCAGAATTGATTCACTGGAAAATACCACTGGCCTTCCCACTTCTTTTATCTCAGACCAAAACAAAAATTTCCAGGAGGGGGTGCTGCTTCCAGCGATAATGGTCACCTGTGTATCAGACCGATAGTTCCAACAAGAATGACTCGAAAAGCTGGAAATTGTTAAAAATATGTTTGAAGCCACTGGAAAGCTACCAAGGTGGCCAGTACATGAGGAAAAGCTCAATATTCTGTACTAAGATCCCCACGGAGGCTCTTGCCAGTTTGGAAGCAGCTTACAGGTGAGAAGCCAGTCAGAAAGCAATAAGGAAAGGGTTAAAAAGAACAACTCTTTCAAAAATCGTAGGGCCCTGGCTAAAAGTAAACTTCATGGTGACTAACGTAGCCATACCTTGAGGGACCAAAGTCCCGGAGAAGATGAAAGTAATCTTGACATTTGCTCTTTGCGTTTCCTGTTGAGGCCTTTATCAATTTGTAACCAGTGGCTGAGAGGCTGAGAAGGCAAAGAGAAAGCATAAACTTAAATCCCAGGAGGCTAGCTGAGTTTATAGTGGCTGCACAGTGGTGGTGAGACAAAAATTGGAGGTAGGATTAGCCAAAAATAAGTCGCTCAGATAAAAACCCCAAGGTTTTTCACTGGGATTCCTCAAGCACTCCACCCTAGAATTAAGGACAAACTGAATATAAAACATCCCATAAAAAGACAAATCCAGCTTCAGGTCAGATCAATCTCATCCCAGATAAAGATCACCTGCCTCTACTTTAGCTGCCTTCCAAAATCAAAATCCAGAGGTTGATTAACATCATCCAGAGTTCTTACAATGTTTCATATGTTTACTTGGCATTTCATAAAACTCCAGTCATATCAAGTGATAAGATAAAGAGGAAAAACAAGCTAATCAAGTATCAACTAGAAAAATTAAAATAACTTTATTATATTCAAGAAAAAAAATAACAATATGGAGAATTTAACCAGAGAATTACAGTCTACATCAAAGAATCAAAGAGACATTCTAGAACTTTAAAAATACCAAAATACAAATTAAGAATTCAGGGAGCCTGGGTGGCTCAGTTGGTTAAGGGTCTCTTTCTTTCTTTTTTTAATGTTTATTTATTCTGAGAGAGAGAGAGAGAGAGAATGTGAGGAGGGGAGGGGCAGAAAGAGAGAATCTCAAGCAGGCTCCGTGCTGTCAGCACAAAGCCTGACATAGGGCTTGAACTCACAAATCGTGAGATCATAACCTGAGCCAAAACCAAGAGTTGCACACTCAACTGACTGAGTCACCCTGGTGCCCTAAGAATCCAACTCCTGATCTCAGCTCAGATGCTGATCTTCAAGTCATGAGTTCAAGCCACACATTGGGCTTCATGCTGGGCATGAAGCATACTTTAAAAAAAAAAAAATTAAGAATTCAGTACATAGTTTAACATCAGATTAAACAAAAACTAACAGCATTAGTCTATCTCAAGATATATCAATAGAACATATTAAGAATGGGACAGAGAGATAAATAAAATGATGGGAAACACATCTTAAAAAGCATCAGGGGTATATGAGACTTCTGGAAAAGCTCCAATCTTCATGTAATTGGATGTCCAGTAAGCGAGGAGAGAAAGACTGGTGGAAGGCAGGAGAAGCAATTTTGAAAAGAATTTCCCAAAATGATTTAAGACATTGAACCACATTTTCAAGAAACTCGACAAATCCCAAGTAGGCATAATAACTATATATTATTATATATATAATATGTAGGATATATATGTTTTTTTTAAGTTAGATACATCACAGTAAAACTTCCAAAACCCAACGGCAATCAGAAAAATTTTAAAGCAACCAGACGAAAAAGAAGCATTACTTTCGAAAGAACAATACTAAGAATTATAGATGACTTCTTAGCAATAACGATGGAAGCCAGAAGACAATGGAATAATATCTTTAAAGTACTAAAAAAATTCAGACAGGTGAAACTCTGCTTGAACTTTCTTTGGTCAAAAGCCCAGCCCTGGGTAACTTGGGCACTATGGAATAAGTTTCCCAAAGGAAACAGGGACTATAACCAGTAGAAGAGCTAGAGACGAAATATACAAGGCAAATAGAAATAAGAATTATCTATGCACTGATTTAATCCTCATGACAACTTTCTGTGGAAGGTAGAGAAATAGTTTGCCCAAGGTCATACAGTGAGCTGTCAAGATGCGACTCAAAGCCAGGTCTAACTTCCAATCTCATACCCTTAACCTATATTCCCCACAGAACGCCTTGTAAAGAAGGAAGGAAGCTGGCAGTCAGGTTGCGTGAGTCAAACCTGGCAGTCCCAGGATGGCAGACGTTGCAGCCTGATCCACCTATCCAAAAGGGGATCTTTTTTAGAATCCAGGGGAAAAAAGCAATCTTTCTTAGAGATAAAAATCAGCATTTCACCGAAGAGCTGGCAACACTTCACTCATACGTAAAATATGTAGCTCCTCTATTTTCCAGCTAATGTGCAAAATTATCCTTCCAATAAAGGACCTAACTCAAATACGAGGGACTCGTGACTGTCTTGTTTATAAACAAAACCGAGGCAACACACACATCCACGCAATAACCCAAGTACATTAAACACACTCCCACGGGAGAATGATAATAATAAATAGTGTAGCCATAATGAGCCGATCTTTCCAGTTTGATGATGTTATATCTTGACACACAAAGGAATGGATGGAACTGTGTAACTAATGAAGTTGCTTAAACTCTTGGCATTTTGGTGAATTACACCCATGGTGAGATGAAATAAATATCTGGCTAAGGGCTTCTCCTGGAACTTCGCCAACGTTCACTCTTTTTTAATGATTAACAAGTCACAGAAGGGTTATTTTCCCCATCCTTCCAAATCAGATGCAATAAACATACATTAAAAGAGGACAGCACTTCAGAAAAATTATCCAGACCCTTCAGAACAAACTCCAATCCTACTTGTCTGGCACAAGTGATTCATTTCATTTCGGAGTGGTGTTTTCTTATTTTGAGCATCCATTTCACCATCCAAAAACACCCTGTCAAATCAGACTTAGACACAGCCTATTAAAATGTTAGGCTTTACCTGATAAAATATAATTATAGCACTTCTGACATTTTTACATAGCACACACATGCTTCAAGCCAATTTTGCTGGAGTTAAGATTTTTCCTTTAGATGTGTGAATGCATGATGAGGCTGTAAGAAAATACCTTTATGTCAAACTCTAATATAGTTGAGAAAATGAATCCAGTATAAATTACAAAAACCAAACTAGAAGGTCTATAAAATGAGTACAAATGGATAAAAATGGTGACAAAGGTTATTTGTCAAAACACTAAGAGAGCTCTTCAGATCATGCAATTAAATAAAGACTAGGGTGGCATCTAGTTGCTTAAAGGTTTATCAATCAATTTTTCAGCTTACTGGGGCCATGGGTTATCACCTGGGGAGCTTTTAAAAATTGCCCATACTTAGACCACATTCCAGACCAAAGAAATCCGAATTTCTGGAGGTGAAACCCAGGTATTAATGTTTGGTTTTTTTTAAAGTTATACTCCCTGGTGTCACTAATGTATGGCCATGGTCAACAATGACCGCACAGTTAGCACCTGAAAGTGGTTCAACAGTTAGGTCAGCTTGCTTATGTGTTACCTTTCAATATGCATTCAACCCTAGCCATAACAGAAGTACCAAGGTCCCTTAAAGTGAGTTGTGATAAAGATGTCCACAAGTTCTTTGATCCTCCTCCATTAAAAGGATGGGGGTATAAGTGGCCCCTGGGTGGCTCAGTTGGTTAAGAGTCCAACGTCAGCTCAGGTCATGATCTTGTGGTCTGTGAGTTTGAGTCCCGCACTGGGCTCTGGGCTGACAGCTCAGAGCCTGGAGCCTGTTTCAGATTCTGTGTCTCCCTCTCTCTCTGACCCTCCCCCGTTCATGCGGGCGCTCTCTCGCTCTCTCTCTCTCTCTCTCTCTGTCCCTCTCTCTGTCAAAAATAAATAAACATAAAAAAACTGTTTGTTTATTTTTAGAGAGCATGAGCAGGGGAGGGGTAGAGAGAGAAGCAAATGGAGAGAATCACAAGCAGGCTCTGCACTGCCAGCACAGAGGCTGACACAGGGCTCAAGCTCATGAACCTCGAGACCATGACCTGAGCTGAAACCAAGAGTCAGATGCTTAATCAACTGAGCCACCCAGGCATCCCTAGTGATTCATTTCTAAGGAACAGAATGTGGCAGAAGTCACAGGAAGTAATTTCTAAGATTCAGTCATCAACACTGCAGCTTCCTCCTTGCTCTCTCTTAGATCACTGACTCTGGGGAAAGCCAGCTGCCATGTTGTAAGGACACTCAAGCTGTCCTATGGAGTGGCCCATGTGGCAAGGAACCGGGGTATCCTGCTAACAGCCATGTGAGTCAGTCACCTTGAAAGTTGATCCCCCAATCCTAGTCAAGCCTTCAGATGACCATATCCTCAGCCAATATCTTGACTTCAGTTTCATGTAAGATCCTGAGTCTGACCTACCCAGCTAAGATGCTCTTGAATTCCTGACGGACAGATACTGTGAGATAATAAATATTCAGTGTTTTAAGCTAAATCTGGGGATAATTTGTTACACAGAAACAGATAACTAACACAGGGAGCCAGTCTTGAAACAGACACCAAATAATTAGGACTGTCCATCCGGCAGTCACTAGGGCATAACATTAAACTTAACATGCAGTAGGCATTCGATAAATATTTGTGGAATAAATAAATGATTGATTGGTTAATCAATGAGCAACAGAAGAGTTGACTGACTGAACAATGGAAGAGTTTTCCCTTCTCGGGTGCTCCAGAGATTACCAGAAGTCTCCATCTATCTCATGACCATCACCAAGCTTTCAGTCTGCACCAAGCCTGCAGTATGAAAGAATTAAGGTTCCCAATCAACAGAAATGTGCCCCTCGTACTAGAAACAACACATAGTATGTCCTGCTTCAGCTTGGCAGAAAAACATTCTTATTATTTATGCCCCTTTGGGAATCTTCAATGCTGTGGATGTTGTTACCCTCGCTTTTCATCTTGTAGATCAGTATGACTTTTTTCTTGCTCTAAACGTTCCTAATTCAATCTTCAACAATCCAACTTCCTTAAATAACTAATTAATTATCCATGTTGTCACTAACAGTTAATTCCTCATCTAACTCCTAGCAGTCAGCTTCTCACTTCTCACGAAGTCTTTGGGTGATATTATTACTCTCATCCATTGCTCAAGGGGCACATGCCCTCTTGGTCACCCATTCCCTGGATGGGATTGTTGCTTCTTTTCTTTCCCATGCAGGGAGCAGAGAAGTTCTCTAAAACTGTGGTTCCTGAGTCCTTTAAGAATTATTTGGCAGATTGGCTCAAAATGTAGCGCTTGGGATTTGCTTCCACACATCCTAATGGTGCAGGACAAGGGAGGGGACCCAAATCCATATATACATAGACATATGAGTTTATTTGTGTAAGTAATCTCTATACCCAATGGGTCACTCCAATGCATAGCCCCAAGATCAAGAGTCACGCTCTTCCAACTGAGGCAGCCAGGCACCCCTACATCCATATGTATTTTTTAAAGACTCTAAGTTGTTAAAGAAGTTATTGCATTTCAACGTCCTTGTGCTTTTGTTATTTAAAAAGGATACACTTCCCAAAAACTTTATTTCCTATTTTTAGCTAAGGTTAATAAAGCGTGCATGGGTTTTTCTTTTCTTACCCTCTTCCCGGAGGGCTGGACATTGCAAAGGTAATTTAACAAATGGGAACAGGGCACATTTGGTAATGGAATTCAAAGTGGCCATGGGGGGTCAGAAAAAAAACTCCTTTTAACATAATAATGGCAGTAACTCAGAGCCCAGAGGAAGACCATTGTGCATTGTGGCAGTTTCACTGTCCAAGACTGTCAACGCTTTACCCACAGGGTTCAAAGTCACCATCTACCTTCAACCCAGACCCCCATCCCTGCACTTATCTTCAGTGGAACCAGATGCAGCTGAGCAAGTGACATCCTATTTTTAAACACTGAGTAGAAGAGGAGGATATCATGAGGGGAGCGGAAGGGAGTTAAAGTCAACCACAACCATGAGAAAGCACTTGCACCAATACATGAGGACTTGTCCCTGTCAAGACGCTGGTGACAAAACTGTGTACAAAGGAGGAGCCACCTCCCACCCCCTCCAGTTATCAGTGGCCTTTGTATGGTTTGATATAGGACCTGACCTGAAAAAGGTATGGATTTTTTTTAACCTTCCCCTGGACTGTATGTATATAACCAGTAAATGCTGAGGTTCTTTAATAATGGGCCCTACCTGACTCCCTTCCACTCTTAAGGGTTTAGTTATGGGGTTTTATTACCAGCAGCCCCAAATTATCTACCAGTATGAAAGGCAAGTAACAGTTTCCATGAACTCAAACACAAGGAAAAAATCGAGGATATTCATAACTTACTATTTTCAATCTGATAGCTGTTTCCACAGGCAACAACTCGCTTCTAAACCGGCCAAGACACATTAGACCACCGATGCATCTCAGAGATCTGCCAGCCCGCATACGTGTTCCCAACCTCAATGTACCTGGAGAAGTCCCACCCAGATAAAAAAAAAAAGAATTACGCCAATAGCATGTTCTTCTAAACTCACATCTGTCCTCAGTAAGTAAGAGAGGGGTTGTTTTCGAGGAGGATTCGGGCTACTTGCATTTTAGGCCAGGTAGCATGTGGGTAGGGTGCCCCCACAGACCATGTGGGTTTCATTCTCCACCAAGAGCTGGCAGGAAATTGACCACCCTAATGTGACTGGCACACGGACGCACAGCCTCCCCTCCAGGAAATGGATCAAGTTGATTTTTGAGAAATATGCTTGCTGTCTGTTTCTTTTGTTGGCGGGCTCACAGAATGCCAAGGCTCCTGGGGAGTTGCCGTCTGTATGACTGGCCAGCAGGGTTCTGCAGGAGGCCTGCCTGCCCAAGCCAAGAGATGCCCATTTCCTCCCCCAATGGGCTATTCTTCTGGCTCCTCACCTCCTCCTCTGCCCTGTGTGCCCCATCACCCTACGTGCTGCCTCATTTGGGAGTCCACTGAGCCCTTTCCCCCTCAAGTAGAGTGAAGCAGTTGGGAAATGAGAGAGTTTATGCGCCAAAATTCAAGAGCAAATGGTATTTTTCCATTCCAGAGGTTTTCAAACTTTGTTGATATTGTTGTTTTAGCATCAGGGTTATGAGGGAATTTTCTTTTTTTTTTTTAAACAATTTTCTAACGTTTATTTTTCAGCAAAAGAGAGAGACAGAGCATGAGCATGGGAGGGGAATAGAGAAGGGGAGACAGAGAATCAGAAGCAGGCTCCAGGCTGTGAGCTGTCAGCACAGAGCTCGATACGGGGCTTGAACCCACAAACTCTGAGATCATGACCTGAGCTGAAGTCGAACGCTTAACCAACTGAGCCACCCAGGCACCCCGAGGGAATTTTTTAAAGTGATGGAAATGTTCTACATCTCCAGGGGGCTGATGTTTATAGGAGTATATGAATTTGTTAAAATGCATTGGACGTACACTCAATATGTGTATGTTTCATTGTACATCTATCGTACTCCAATAAACTAGCTTTTTAAAATGCAGAACTTAAGCCCAGTATCATAGGGTTTTAAAAAGTATGAATCATTTGGGTTCCAGTTCCGGGTACCGTGGAGGAAGCACAGCCCACCTTGTCTCTCCCATGCAATTAAAAACCTTGCAAAGAATACTTGAGACAACATCTGAGGACTCTGATTGGAGGTGGGGGAAAGGAGGGGTGGGAACAGAACTCAAAGCAAGACCAATCCAGCAGTGAATTTCTGTGATTTTTTTCTTCACTAGCATCCGCAGCCTGGACTGAAAGGCAGGCCAAGACCCAGAATTAGGTACTGGCAATAAGTAAGGCAGACAGTAAGAACTCCAAGAGAACCTTCATTCTAGTCTAATGAGGAAGGATGTCCCTAAAGGTCTCAGGAAGGAGGTGATTTCTCCTATCATGCCTTTTCCATTTTCCGGTCCCCCAGCCCCCACCCCCAAGTATCTTAGGACAGCAGGGTCCACAGTGATGGCCACAGCTGGGCAAGTTTCTCCTGAAACCAGAGAGAGGGAAAGAGAATTTCTACTGTTTCTTGACCACCTCTCTCCTCCCATCTCTTGGCTTCAGCGTGAGATACAGTCATGGGAAGTGTAGGACAGAGGGGACAATAAAGCTCTGGGTTTCTAATCAGAAGAGAAGGAAGGGAAGAAGGGGCCATGGGAGCATTAGGGAAAGCATCAGGAGAATTGCAGAGAGAATTCTTAAGATCTTTTGTCTCTCTTGAGCCCCGGAAGACAGGCCTAGTGCTGGGCATGTCTGGTCTGTTTTCCCTAGGGCAGTGCCCTGAAATGCCCAGTTTGTGTGCTTTTCCTGCAACCTACAGAGTTGGCCAGGCTTTCTGCACCTGCTAGCTAGTGGTCTGCGAAGGCTCACACTCTCCATCCATGGGATCACTGGCAGGGACCTGGACACGAGGGGAGGAGAATGAATTTGGAGGATCATTGGGGCTGCCCATGGGCCAGTTTGGGGGGGGGGTCCACAGACTAGGCATCCCCAGCAGCTTGTAGGAGGGCTTTCTGATGGAGTCCGTGAGGAAGCAAATAGGATGTGCATCCCTTTGGTGCTTTCTGAGCTCTGGTTGCTATGGCTCTCCCTGGCCTTCCATCAGGCAGCTCACCTCAGTATTCTGGATGGAGGAGACGGAAGTCCTCTTGGGCAATGTCCTACATGGCTGGGAAACCAGGTTCCTACTCACGTGCTCTCACTTGCCCCCACTGGAGAAATCATGGATTGAAGGGGTCTCTTGGCACTGAGATATGTGCTATGGAGCAGAGGGTACAGCGAAACTGTTCTTACCCTCTTCGATGTGTCTCTTGTTGGTGCTTTTGCTCCAGCCAGGTGCTAGAATGTCTCCACTGGACTCCCAGATTCCCAAGAAGGTACTGTCTTCCACAGGTGACTGTCAAAGTCAAAGTCGTGTGGAGGGGACCCAAGTAGAAACCCCTATTCCGCCATCTTGCGGACATAATTTGTTATTTGCTTTCATTACACTGTCTTGAAATTTTCGCTTCTGTTGGACACGTTCCCTAACTAAAAGCTTTAAAAAAAAAAAAATGAAAAGGGATCGCTCCAGTTAAAACAGAACTGGAAGGCCGCAGGCATACTCGTGAACTATCCTCTTTCTGGCGGTCGTATCTGAGTGAACTCCTTCCCCCAGCCCTCTAAAGTTCAACAGCAAGATTCATCCCATTTGTCCAAACTCCTTCAATGCAAGCAACAAATATTTTTCAAACACTCCCACGTTGAAACCTGCGCACCCGGCTCTTCACTGACCACGAGGAGAATTTATAAAAAAACAAACAAACACCTACATCCCCTACATCCAATGTGAGAGTCACAGACTGTTGTCATGTAATTTGGGGACAGAGAGGTGGTTTTCCCTTCCGGGGTGCCTTTCATGGGAGAGGGGAGGACCTGTTGTTTTCCGGCTCTATTATCCTTCATGACACAGAAGTGAACAATTCCACTCACCCAGAAGGTCCCCGGTCCAGTGATGGTCACGGTGAAAGTGCAGAACCCACAAACTGGAAACAGAGGTGTTTTCCCGAGCCAGACCCACCCTCTGAGTACTGGTGGAATCAGCCAGATATCCCTGTCGGTCCTGTGAAAACGCTCCCAAGAAAGGAGTCCCCTTTGCCACCCCGCTCCACATCAATGAAGTCCCATTGCATTGAAATATCTCACAATTCCCCATCGCAGGCAAGCACTGAGAATCTCTGGAGACTGCGGATTTTCCTCAGTGCCCATTTCCTCCTCCTCTTTTATTAGCATCTGGCACAGTGGCCTGCGGTGGCTCCTGACATTGACAGCCCCAGGGGTGCTCAGGAAGTTTTTCCTTGCTATTGTCCAATAATTCTCACTCCGTGCTGACTGTAGCTTTCTTCTTCAATTAGCAATGTAAATGTGATTGCCTGGGCTCCATAATGAGGTTTTCGTGTTAACGCCACCACAGGGGAGGCCACCATCCCCTGGGGGCAAAGCTGTCTGTCTGCTGGAGTCCAGCTGAGGCTGGGAGGGTGTTTATAAGAACATTGTCATAGATTGATTGATAGGGACTTCCAAAGAGCATTGTCAGCCAACGATTCGGATTAAAGGAATGAACCATGGCGCCAGCCTTCTGGGTCCGGGGAGCGCTATTTCCCCACATGAAGAGCTTAACACAGCAATGAAAAGGAAACTGTTTTGGTCTTTCCCTCTTCTCTGGAACTTCCTTCTGGGGACAGAAGGGCAAGGAATACCTTCATTCTCTAACCTCCCAGAAGGAGGTGAGTGGACACACACCAAGTTCTCAGTTGGTGATTTGAGTGAAGAAAAAACCAGCCCGCACCTTCTAGAAAAAATGTGGCAAATGCTCCAGGTGGATCAGAACCAGAGTTGTTTACTGTTGTCTTGCCTACTTGCTTGTTTTCTCTGGGTTTGGTTTAGCTCTGTGTCACCACTGCCAGGACATTGCATCAGCCTTCATTTGGAAGAGCTTTGTCAAAACGCTGTCACTCTTACCAATTAAGTTGCCTCCTTGATCTCGCCCCTGCCTACTTTTCCACCCTTGTGACCTACCTGTCCCTTCACTTGCTTTATTCTAGCCCACCAGCCTCCATATCTTTGCACATGCTGTTCCACCCACCTGGAAGACTATTCCCTCCTTCCATCTGGCTAACTCCCAGCCATCTTTCGTGTCTCCACGTAAGGACCACTTCTACAGGGAGGCTTCCCTGACTCTTCAGGCTGCTTTAGCCTCTCTGTTTTATGTTCTCACAACTCCTCACGTGTTGCCTCCCCGGGGATGCAGCACGGGCTAATCACATAACCGTGCAGAACACCTCCCTTTTTTTCCAGGTCTCCCCTCCATTAGCATATGAGCTGTTTATGGGCAGAAACCGCATCTGTCTTGTTCTCTGCTAGAAACTCAGGGCCTGGCACATGGTAGATGTTTAACAACTACTCTCTGAGCAATTTAATGGCAAAGGAGAAAGGGAAAAAGGCACGGGGAGACAGATGGAAGAAAGGCAGGAAGAAAGGCATTTTAGCACAATGATAGAGAACGAGAACGGTCTCAAACAAAACGCAATGCACCTGAAAATTGAAATAATAGCTTCCTCACCCTTGGCTCCCTCTCGCTGCTACTAAAAATATAACAACACTCTTCTACACGATCTCCTTGGGACCTCACAGTCCTATGGACTGGCTGACCAGGCACGGTCCTCCTCGCTTATCTTACTGTTTGAGAAGGTGACCGGTTCGGCCTGTTTCCCTGACCTGTTCAAGGTCATTCGGCTGAGAAAAGGCAGCGCCCTGCACTTGAGCCCATAGTGTGCAGGACATCTATGGCCACCACACAGATCTGCTCCCTCTCCTGGTCCCATCTCCGTTCTGTCCCCAGAGGAAAATGTTCGGGAGCCATTTGTTATCGCTTCTCCACCTGCTCCTTTGGAAAAGAGATTTTTGCCACTAGAGGAGCTGTTAAAATGAGGAGGGAGCTGCTTCATCTGCAGGTGCTGTAAATAAAGATGAGGCTGCTCTGGTCCCAAAGGCTATTTAACTTTAATTGCATCCAGAACAGATTGGCGAGTGAGAGGTGACTCAGGCGCGATTCTTCAGGAGGAGGGATGACAAAGTGTAATAAAGTTTATTTTTTGCCTTCTTTTCTTCAAGTAATGCCATTAAAAACGGGCTTGCACCTGATGACATAAAATGGTGGGGTTCTCAAGCACAAAGGGGCCTTCAAACCAGGGCACTCCAAGTGGCCATCAAAGGAAAGTGGAGACATTTACAAGACCTGCCAAAACACATGGCAGCCGGCACGGCTTCACCTGCAGCCGCCGTTTCCAAGAACGCGGGAGATGGAAGCAAACATATCATTCACGCAACACAATTTTATTGAGCACCTACTCTGTGCCAGATACTGTCTAAGGCCTGGGGACAGAGCATGGAGCAAAGTAAAATCCGTGCCTTTTGGAATCCACCTCCTTCTTACGGGACAGCCGCATACACCTGTGCACTGCAAAACTCTGAGGGTGCCGTTCCTGTCACAGCAGTGGAAATACATCTACATACACAGTGCCCAACTTGCTCAACTGTACACAGCAGTCCTCCCCGCCCCTCACTGCTCCTATACTGGGCCAGGCCACCATCATTCCCTGGTGGAAATCACTGTGTTACCCTCCTAATTGGTCTCCCTGATCCTACCCTGCCCCCTCCAATAGGCTTTTCTCAGGAGAGCAGACCCTATGCACAAATGCACACAGCTCTCCAGGATACACACTGAGGTCTCCACGGGACTTGAACATGGGTATTGCCAACTTTGCTGAATCATTCCACACGCGCCCACCAAAAGCATTTACAAGTTCCTGCAGCTCCAAATGCCTGTCCTTTTGATGGCGACCCTCTCGTGTAGGTCTTCAGGACATCTTGCAGATGAAAAAAAGAGCAATGAGGAGGCATCTCTGTCTGTCTTGAAGTCAAAACCCCATTCCTCCCCAGCACTGCAAGAAAAGGGTGACTGCTGAGAAGTGGAAATTAGGCGAGCTACGAGATGATGAACTTGCTCTAGGTTAGGTCTGGAGAGCAGTCATTTCCTCTGGGTTTCCACCGACGACTTCGTATGTGGAGAACATCTGTCACAGGCAGAGCATGGGGAATGACAAGGCGCTCGTGCCGTAATGATTTTCCTTCCTGTTTATCGCAAAGGAGATGATCAATCAAGGCAGGGGCACTGGAGCGGGGCCAACCAAGAGGCTGATCAGAAAAGATGCTCACAGATCTGGCCATGGGCTAGCGCCTTCTTGTGTGAGTCTGGTTACTGGCTCTCTCTTCCTCCCTGCCTCATTTGTTTGTTCTACCCGGAGCTTCTGAGAGCCCCCCAAGCACCAGAGACACCACACTGAACAAGCAGACAAGGTCCTGCCTCCCAGGACTTTACATTCCACTAGGAAAATAAATGGAACCCCAGGGAATCAACTCCACTAGTGTTTACTGAGCACCTATATGATGCTGGGTGGCAGATTCAGAGCTTGACAAGGCGTGGTCCCTGTTTTCAAGAAGCTTACCGACTGGTTCGGCTGACTTCCATGCACGATGCAATAGGGACTGTGATAGATATGGGTACCAAGTGCCTATCAGAGCTCAGGCAGAAGTATCTAGACCAGATTCCAGACTCAGACAGGCTATTGCATTCACAAGGATTAATTCATAACTCCCTATAGTAGGAAGACAGAGGCCAAGGGGACAGGAAACAACACCTACAAGTTCCGATGGGAACTTTGGGGGAGCATATTGTAAGGCAGGGTCCATGAGAAGTATCTAATCAAGAAAAGTCTGTGATGCTTGATTCCCAGGGGAGAGAAGGTCAATGAATACCTTGTGTATAGTACCCTTGAACTTCTGCCCCAACTTCAGATCACTCAAACAACAGGAACCGTTCATTAAACCTGTTCACAGGGGTGCCTGGGTGGCTGAGTCAGTTGAGCGACCCACTCTTGGTTTCGGCTCAGGTCGTGATCTCGCGCTCCTTGAGTTCAAGCACCGCACCGGGGGTCCCGCTGACAGGGCAGAGACTGCTTGGGATTATCTCTCTTTCTTCGCCCCTCTCTGCCCCTCCCCCACTCTCTTGCTCTCAAAATAAATAATAAAAGTTTAAGTAAAGAAAAAAACCCTGTTCACACATGTTACCCTCTTTAATTCCCTTAATAACTCAAGCAAGGAGGCATCTGAATCTGTGTTTTAGAAGAAAACAGAAACCATGAGAAGTTATTTTCCCCATGTTGCACAGCTCATAATTTCCAAAACCACAACCTGAACCCAACTCTACTGGGCCCTACAGCCCTAACAGCACTGTGTCCAACATTCCACGGTGAATGCGATAAGTAACATGAAAGTCGACGCAGGCATCCCTTTCCCCTTTCTCCCAAAGGCTGAAGCTGGCCCCACTCTGGTCTCACTTGACCACCCCTAGTGTCGTTCACAAAACTCCACCTCCAGTGACCCAGACCTCTTGTGTTCTTAGGGAGAACTGAGCCCCGAGGATGAGGAATATGGGTCCATGCACACTCACATGCCTGTGTCAGCGTGCGCTGGGCGGTTGCACCAAGTGATCCCCAGGAGAGGATCAGCTTGGCACAGAGAAGCACGTGACCTCACGACCTTGGCTCCTTTGTTGTTGGGCTGACCAGGCACCCGGCCACAGGGAGCCTGAAGTCAGCCCCAGGATACAGGTCGGTTGACCTGGCTGATAATTACATGCCTCTTACTTCATTTTTGTCCCATCATTCGTTCTTCCCATACCCATTATCACATTTACTGAGCTCCTACTTCCCACCGAGAAGGAGTCAGGGCTGGTGATAGAGACCTGAATCAGACCCAAACCATGCAGTAGAGCCGTTAAGAGAGAAGTCATAAACAGGCAAGGAAGGTGCGATTATTGGCATCAGCAGCAGCGTGAATACGATCAATACCCAGTGCGTGCTTACCACATTCTCGTCAAGAGACCAAGTGATGGTTCTTGCAGAAATGTAGGAGATAGACTCTTTTAAATGATCCCATTTAACAGACGAGGACACAAAGGCTCAAAGAGGTTACAAAGCCTGCCCAGAGCCTTACACACTGTCAACGGTGGAACTGGAACGAGGCACCAGGGCCAACAGACAGGTAAAGTTTGGTGCACTGAAAAGGTCAGAAATAACCCAAAGTCCAACAGTGGCAACCTTGTCAATAATTCCACTTCAGTGAAATTATACTGAAGTAAAGTGCTCCAGGGATATTCAAATGCATGATGATGATCCACATAGTGACCCAGAAAGTTATTTCCGATATACTAATTCAAAAAGTAGGTAATGCGGTGACGTTGCATCATAGAAGTATTATTTAAGAAAAAACCACCACCACCACCACCTTGGGGCGCCTGGGTGGCTCGGTCAGCTAGGCCTCTGACTTCGGCTCAGGTCATGATCTCACTGCTCGTGGGTTCGAGCCACTGTATCGGGCTCTGTGCTGACAGCTCGGGGAATGGAGCCTCCTGTGGATTCTGTGTCTCTGTCTCTCTCTTCCTGCCCCTCCCCCATTCCCACTCTGTCTCTCGCGCGCGCTCTCAAAAATAAACATTTAAAATAAAAACAAAACAACTTTTCCATGTATATATGCATAGAAAAAGAAGGAGATAGAAAGCATTTCAAGAGCAAGGATGCTTTTTCTGTGTGGCACACCTCTGTAGTCTCAGCACGTAAAACAGTGTCTCATGCATATTAGATGGCTCATCAGTATTTCTCAAGTAAATGGATGATTTCTCAGTGAATACATGAATGAGTAAATTAGTGATAAGATGGATGGATGGATGAGTAAATGATGGACAGAAGAATAAAAATGGCAAAATGTAAGCAAGGGTGGTGGGATTTGAGGTGAACTCTTTTCTCTTTGTGTTAACATGCACACTTTTTTTCATCAACAAGCATGTATCAGCTATATAATTAGTGGGGAGAAGGACATCCAGTTATCTTTAGGATTCCACCTTGAAATGAATGGGTCAGCAGGCAGAGGACCGGTGCTGATCCGATCTCAAAATTAAGCTTATGATTTGCTTCATGACCTTAGATGTCAGAATCAGATCTCAGTACGTAAGCATTTGATTAACACACTATGAACGCCTTTGTTTTGTCATTTGTAAGCGAGGGTTTAAAATATCTGTCAGATATTTTCCAAATTTCAAGTCATACAGAAACTATATTCATGATGTTTATCCTAGCTGGGTTCCTACTGTAAAATTCTTTTCATAACATTCTTTTCTTTCAGACAACTCACTTTTCAGATTTCAATAATTTATTAAAATATTGAATATACCGGGGCACCTGGGTGGCTCAGTCAATTAAGCGTCCGACTTCGGCGTGGGTCATGATCTCGTGGTCTGTGGGTTCAAGCCCCACATCGGGCTCTGTGCTGACAGCTCAGAGCCTGGAGCCTGCTTCGGATTCTACCTCCCTCTCTCTGCCCCTCCACCACTCACCTCTCTCTCAAAAATAAACATTAAAAAAAATTTTTAAACAATGAATGTATCTCTTGCCATCAATTATAAAAACAGTAATGGGGTTCCTGGGCGGGCTCAGTCAGTCAAGGGTCCCACGGTAACTCAGGTCCTGATCTCACAGATCATGGGTTTGAGCTCTGCGTCGGGCTCTATGTGGACAGCTCAGAGCCTGGAGCCTGCTTTGGATTCAGTGTCTCCCTCTGTCTCTCTGTTTCTACCCCGCGTGCACTATGTCTCTGTCTCTCTCAAAAATAAACATGAAAAAACTTTTTAAAAAACAATAAAAATTTAAAAAGGAGGAGGACCACAACAGCATGGAATTCTTTCTAGATACTGCTCCCTGCTTAAGACTCAGAGCTTGTATCCTGGTCTGTCATTGTTAAAAAGGAAGGTTACCAAGTGGTGGAGAGGTGTTAAATCAATCTAACACAGAACTGCAACTCTTCATTTGATATAATTGGGATTAAAGAAGATTGGAATAGAAATATATTTGCACTATGTGATCCAGGATTACATAATACTGCGTCTATGTAATACTTAAGGTAAATGTTGGGTACCAGCCTATGTCACCTCTTGGAAAACACAGCTTTAAAACAACTGGACAAGATGAGACTATGTAGATAATAATTGTTATTATTATTACCGTATACTGGAGTATTTCCTATAACAGTTTAATATACATAGTTTCCAATCTTTACAAATAACTCTGGTTACAAACAGTGTAAAAGGTGGTTACTATTCCCAGCCTATAGACAGAGATAAGTAACCGTCTCAGGATCACGCAGCTACCGAGGGCCAGACCTTGAATCTAAACCAGGGTCTCTCTGCCCTCAGAGAACATCAAAATGCCTGACCAAGAGCAGAGGAGACCCTCACCTATCATTGGTGGCAATATAAAATAGATGCACTGCTTTGCCAAAGAGTTTGCCTATAGGCCCCAGCTATGCTCACACATATCCTATGGCCCAGCCATTCAAGGGACTCGATTCAAGAGAAGCGAATGCTTATGTCTGCACCAACACTTGTACACGAACGTTCTAGCCACTTAATTCATAACAGATGAAAACTACCAACAATTTAAAAGTCCGCCAAAAGGTAAATAGCTAAATGAATGAAATGCTATTCAGTAACAACAGAGAACTAGCGACACAGACAACCAGATGGATGGATTTCACTACCATGATGCTGAGTGAAAAAAAAAAAAAAAATAGGGGTGACACTGTAGCACTCACTTTGTAAAACGTTCGAGAATAGTGTAAACTAATCTGTGGTGATTGAAGTCAGAATATGGGCTACCCCCGGAGAGGGGAACAGACAGGAAAGGGGCACGAAGGAACTTTCTGGAGTGGGAGAAGTATGCGGCATCTTGATCTGAAGATCAAGATTTTTATCTATATGGGACTTAGGTACATACAAATGTAAAAATTAACAAGTGGCACGTTTAAGATTGGTGTTTTTATTTTATGTAAATCTTACCTTGATAATGTGCTGGGTAGAAAGTCTGGAGCTCTACACAAAAGCGAACATACCTCCAGTGAAAACACTAAAGGTGATAGACTTTCTCAGAATTCCCCTACATTCCAGAGTCAAAGAGTACTCAACTGTGCTTGGGGTTTCATGACCCTCATCTCCAGTTGTGGGCTTCTTTCTCAACCACACCTGTCCTCCCAAGACATTTTAATATTCTTGCGGTCAGGGGGCTCTTTCTCACACACCTATCTGGCCTCAGTTGTGTCTTCCATTGAGCCTTACACATGCTAGTTCTCAATAAATATTTGCCGGATTGATGTTCATGATTTCAGATGTTAATTATGTAGTTAAGTCATGACAGTTTAATACAGAGCTAAAGCCAAATTTAAAAGGAACAATTGTAGCTTTATTCTTATTCATTTTCAAGGTCCACCTCCTATCCCAGACCCCCCACCCCCACCCACCCACTCATTCAGCCATTATGGTTGGAAAGAAAGGACAAGAGCCTTTCAAAGGACAAGTCAAGCGGCTCCACAACAGTCTTCTGACTTTGTGTGAACATCTGCTAAAGAAGGAATCTCTTGGGGCTCCTGGGTGGCTCAGTTGGTTTAAGCATTCAACTTTGGCTCAGGTCATGATCTCATGGTTCATGAGTTCAAGGCCAGCATGGGGCTCTCTGCTGTCAGCACAGAGCCTGCTTCAGATTTTCTGCATCCCTCTCTCTCTGCACGCCCCTGAACTCACTCTCTCTCAAATAAACTTTTTTTTTTTTGAAAAAAGAAGGAATCTCTTAAAGTTCTGTTCTAAGTATTACACCAAGGAGGATGGAGACAGAGGAGGAAAAGTCAAGTCTTATGATGAATTACAAGCCCTATGTCAATAAAAGTCAAAGGACAGTAGCGATGCTATACTGACCGCTGTCAGTACACCTTTAGTTCCAGATGCTAATGACTTTTGTCCCTAAACAAGAAAAAGCAATTGAGACAAAAAAAAAATTAGACATTGAGCTTATAATAAGTGGTTTTAGGAGGGATTAAGCTTGTACAAAATAATCCCTAGCTCTTCAGTAATGACCTTGGGGGACATGGGCAGGAAAGAATGGATTCTGTTGGGAGGAGCCTGGGGGGGATACTTTTTATTAGGCCGTAGACTGAGGTAAGGATGGAAGGTAGGTGCCGGGACATCCTTCTTCGATCATGTCTTCTTTAACCTCTACATCCAACATGTATGTCTGTTTCCCCTTTTAAAGAACCTAGCGTCAGAGTCAAATTCATAGCCAGCATTTACTGAGTATGTACTATGTGCCATCTACGGCACCAATCCGTTTATATTAATCTATGCCATCCGTATGAGATAGATATTGTCCCCATTTTATAGGTAGGAAAACTAGGGCTCGGATAAGTTTTCTGACAAAGTTTACATGGCCAATAAATGGCGGAACCGAGATATGAACATGGTTTGCCTGACTCCAAAGCCCAAATAAGTTTGGAAAGATTAAAATCCCCCATGTTACTGGAAGAATCAAAGGGGTTTCTATCACATAGAGGTAGATGGAAAGCCTACCAGAAAGCAAAACGTGACCTTCTCTATTCACCACCAAAAATAAAAGATAATCTTAACTCCTGGGGCGAGTGAGTATTATAGTGTTATTGTCAGAGGACACAACTAAAAGGAGCCATCTCACAGACTTATTGTGCCAATTTCAAAAGCTAAGCTTCTCAGAACCCACTGGACATCCAAAGGAAGACCGTGCTTACAGCATCTTTGTAGTCATCACTCAATTTTCAGAGCATTTACGGCAGATCACTGTAATATCTTCCCATGGAATTACATAAAGAATAGGAATTGTTGAGATTTCCTGATGTGTATTCTGAGCACTGCCCCATATGAGGTCAAGGGAAAAAAAAATCACAAAATGAACTTATATCCTCTCCCCTCACATGGAAATAAATGAAAACCTCTGTGCTCGAAATATTTTCCCTCTCCTCTTCCTGGGGAATTTGACAGAATCTGCAATACTCATTTCATTACATGCCTCACAAATGTTTCACCAGGATAATCACTCGGAGCACCCAGGTTAACACAGTGCTGATTTTTCTCTTCTTCCAAGCGCTTCTGGCCACCTGAGCTAGGGTGATTTGGTTCTTACCGTGGCCTCTGTGGCTGCAACCTAATCTATCTTGCAACTGACTAGCAACTATCCTGTATGAAAGTTCCCGCCTAAGAGGGGAAGTAAAAACGTGCTCAAAATGTCCAGTGTGTTCCTTGCATACAAGATCAAAATTGTCACTTGTTCTCAGGTGATGGCTCAGTGAAAGACAAGACAAAGCACAGGGCAAGGAAGCCATCCTCTGTGGCCTCAATCCGTCTGTCCTCCCCAGATGTATGTGTTGAAAACTAATCCCCAAGGTGATGGCATTGGGAGGTGAGGCCCTGGGGAAGTAATCAGGTTTAGAGGAGGTCCTGGGGGTGGAGGCCCTATGGGGTTGGGGCCTTGTAAGGGGCCTAGAACTCTACGCCTTTAGAGGATGCAGTGAGACGTTTGTCCAGGAGTCAGGAGTGGGCCCTCACCAGAGGCTGCGTCACTTGGCACCTTGATCTTGGACTTCCTGCCTCCTAACTGTGAGAAGTAAACCTTCATTGTCTAAGCCACCCAGTTTATGGTAGTTTTGTTATAGCAACCTGAACCAGGTCACCGTCGCATGAGGGGAGTAGGGACCACTGCACAATGTAAGATCTCCGGGCAAGTGGTCAGGTCTTACAACCACAGCAACGACCTCTGCCCACCTCCCTTTCTGAAGCCTCACCACTAAGAATGTTAATTGTTTAACTTAAGAAGAATAAAAATGAATGGGGCCCCTGGGTGGCTCAGTCGGTTAAGCGTCTGACTTCAACTCAGGTCATGATCTCACGGTTCATGGGTTTGAGCCCCGCGTTGGGCTCCGTGCTGACGGCTCGGAGCCTGCTTCCGATTCTGTGTCTCCCTCTCTCCCTGACCCTCCCCCATTCATACTCTGTGTCTGTCTCAAAAATAAATAAACATTAAAAAAAAAAAAAGAAAGGGAGAAAGAAAGTGAAACAGAGAGAGAAAGAGAGAGACAAAGAAAATAGCAAGTGTAGACAAAGACGTAGAGAAATTGAAACCCTTTGTGCCCTGTTGGTAGTACTGTGGAAAACAGTATGGCATTTCCCCAGAAATTAAAGACAGAGTTACCAGATGACCCAGCAACCTCCCTTCTGTGTATACACCCAAAAGAACTGAATGCAGGATCTCAAAGAGATGTGTGTGCAGCCATGTTCCCAGCAGCATTAGTCACAAGAGCCAAACCGTGGAAGCAACCCAAGGGACCACTGACGAATGAATGAATGGGCAACATGTGGCACGTACCTGCAATGAATTATTGTTCAGTCTTAAAAGGGAAAGGAATTCTGTCACCTGCTACAATATGGATGACACAATGAGGACCTTATACTCAGTGAAATAAGCCAGCCACCAAAAGACCAACACCATGTGATTCCACTTAGGTGAGGTACTTGGAGTAGTCCAATTCAAAGAGACAGGAAGTAGACCAGTGGTTGCCCAGGACAAGGGGGTGGGAGAATGGGGGGTTAATGTGTAAGGGGGGCAGACTCTCAGTTTTCTTTTTAGTTTTTTCTTTTTTAAGTTTCTGTACTTAGGAGCTCCCGGGTGGCTCAGTTGGTGAGTGTCTGACTTCAGCTCAGGTCATGATCTCATGGCCCATGGGTTCAAGCCCTGTGTCAGGCTCTGTGCTGACAGCTCGGAGCCTGGAGCCTGCTTCAGATTCTGTGTCTCCCTCTCTCTACACCTCCCCCCTGCTTATGCTCTCTCTCCCTCAAAAATAAATATTTAAAAATTTTAAAGTTTATTTATTATTTTGAGAGAAAAAGAGAGCATAAAAGTAGATGAGAGAGAGAGGGTGAGAGAGTTATCTCAAGGAGGCTCTGCACCATCAACCTGGAGCCTGATGTGGGACTCAAACTCACGGCATGTGAGATCATGACCGGAAGCCAAAATCCAACACTTAACCGATTGAGCCACCCAGGTGCCCCATTGGACTCTCAGATTTCACAAGGTGAAGAGAGCTCTAGGGATGGATGGTACTGACTGGTGTGCAACAAAATGAATGTACTTACTACCACTTAGTACCCTTGTACACTGTATTCTTCACTGTTGACTTAAAATGGTTAGGATAATAAACTTTATGTGCATTTTATCACAATAAAAAATCAGAAGAACAGTTCTTTGTGATCCCAACCAAAAAGCTCCGGTAGAAATTGGCAGCCGGCCTGCAGCTTATTTCTGACTCCAGCCTTTTTCGTGCTAAGATCACCACCGAATACATAAAACATGATGTCATCATCACTTCCTTGCTCTCCCTCAGTTGTCACATCCAATTAGCCCCCCTGTCGTGAGTTCTACTCCCCTATTTTTCAAGGCATTCTCCACCCTAAATGATCACATCCACTTCATCCAGACCCTCGCTGACTCCTGTCTGGCTCCCACGTCTGGTCTCGTTTCCTCTGGCCATTTCCCCGAAGGGAGCCAGAACGATCTCTACAGAGACCTCACTCAATCCTTTCTCTCCAAGGTTCTTGTCCTTGCATAAAAAGTCCAATGTCACTGCACATGTGTTTGCAAATTCACTTTGCACCTGCTCTGTCCTCCCAGAACGTTTTGGACCTCCCAAGATGCTTAGAGATCTCCCCTGGGCAATGGATGTTTCAGGCCTGTGTCATTCCACATGCACACTGTTTTGCTTGTCTGGAATGTCCCTTACCTCCTTTTCTTACACAGCAGCCTAAGTGTCATCTGCTCCAGAAGTCCTGTCCTGACAAAGCCAATAATTCCCTTCTCTGTGTACCTCCATGACATGTATACACTTACAAAGTACTTAGCATAGTACTAATGCATGAGTACTTCATAGGTTATGGGTATTCTTATTCTTTTCCTTATTATTATTTTGTCATAAAGCCTTGTAACTTACTGTTTACAGGTTCACCTCTGCTACATGACTGTGAGCATTTAACCAATGGTGACTAGGGGCACCTAGGAAGCTCAGTCAGTTAAGCATCTGACTTCAGCTCAGGTCATGATCTCACGGTTCATGAGTTTGAACCCTGCATCGAGCTCTCTATGGTCAGCACAGAGCCCGTTTTGGATCCTCTGTCCCTTCTCTCTTTCTCTCTCTCTGCCCCTCCCCTGCTCATTCTTTCTCTCTCTCAAAATAAATAAATCCACGTAAAAACAAATTGGTGATTCATTACTATTTACCTCTGTATGCCCACCATCTTAGTACCAAACTCAGCAGAGTATGTACAGCAAGAATAGATCTTATTGAATCCCCTGTCCCTCATCCTCAAGAGAAGGGACTACTCACCTCAGAACACTCCAGGTTCCAGGACGATGACTGTGGACAAGGTCCTTCTTCCCCTGCCGGGTCCATCCACGCAGCCAGATCCAACAGAGAAGCAAGTCCGGTCATCTTGAGCCCTTTACTTTTACCTTTGTACACATCCTAGAACACGCTCTCACAGCTTCCTCTGATTGCTGTACTGGTATTTGGGGGTTTCAAAGTTAAGAGGTCCCAAGAGATTCTTATCTAAGGCCACATGTATCAACCCCCTTTACCAACAAATTTTACAATAATAGCTTTCACTAGGATCTGAACTAAACCATGAATGGTGACTGGTTCCCTGTTTGCTAGAATTTTAAGTGAGCATTTCACTCCAGGAATCTTGTGAAGAGGGAGCGATATGGTGTAGGCATGAGAGCCCCAAAAAAGCATGCCTGTAATACTATTTTTTTTCTAAGAGAGTTATTTTGAGAGAGAGAGCACGCATGCAAGCAGGGAAGGGGCAGAGAGAAAGGGAGGGAGGGAGGGAGGGAGGGAGGGAGAGAGAGAGAGAGAGAGAGAGAGAGAGAGAGAGAGAGAACACCCCAAGCAGGCTCCACGCTGTCAGCGCAGACCCTGACACGGGGCTCGAACTCATGAACCATGAGATCGAGACCTGAGCCGATACCAAAGAGTCTGCCGCCTAAGTGGCTGAGCCACCCAGGCGCCCCTGGCTGTCATACCTTTTATTTTCAATGCCCTATTAGCACTTTGATCCCATTATCAGTTCTAAGACTAGACATCCAATAAATGAGTATTAATTTTCACTTACTGAGGAACAGACCTTTAGCGGCCCCTGGGCAGCGATAAAACACTCCCAACCAGGGCAGCACATTTTGAAGACTCCTCCTATGTACCTTCAGCATGGTGAGAGAAAACGCACCTCATTTCTGCCCAAACTTTACTGCCTAGCTCTGAAGCTCTCCAGTCCTACCGAAAGCAGATTTCCGAGGTTTAAGTCTTAAGAAAGATTAATAATATATCAGGAACATAAAGGCAACAGGTGCATAAACTTAACGGCAAACATATAATCAATGTTTCATAATGTTTTTAGAATAGGAGGATATGTAAGTTTCGCTCTCTGTAATTTCTTTCCCAGACCTCATAAATAAACAATGACTCTTTTTCCCCATGTTCAACTGATTTATAGGCAGATCTTTAAGTAAAGTGCTTCCATTCATTACTAATGCATTGCATAATGTATTGTAATAAGTGGAGAGAGTTTGAAGATGATCATTTAACATATTAATAAAGCATCAGTGTAATTTTACGCAAGAACCCTTTCGCTTTACATAAACAATCTCTGGATGGGAAACAGGAAGAAGCCAGCGTGAGAGACCCGTGTCCAAAGTACGGAGACCCCGGACGTCCCCATCAGTCACAAGGGAGCCAGCAGAAAATGATGAAGCACCCATCACTGGAGACAAATTCTCAAAGCCATTTCTGCGCAGCCTGAGAGCCACCGTGCCGCCCCGTTCCTGTCTCCAGGAGGGATCAGCTCTGTCTTCCTGTTGCAGGATTCAGAATCATCAACACCGCCATGGCACAAAACCTTCCTGGGAAGGCCAGCACAGGCTATTACTTCGAGCCTGACATGCTGACCTATTGTGCAATCTCATGGGAAATTGGACAGGAGCTCTTTACTGAGAACAGAATTAACCCTTGTCATTTAATATTTCATGCCATCCCGCTGGTGCCCTAACAAGAACGAATGGCTACAGCTGAAATGAGGCTTATTTATCCGGAGCGGGATTTAATGATAAGGTTGGCAGAGCAGCGTGTATCACGGAGCATATCATACCTGCGGTCGTTAGTGGGGTATCACTGCATTTGTCATGTGCTGGGAAAAATGAAGGCCCGCACTTTCTGTGTTTGCAAACACAAGAGCAGCTACCGCTGCAGCTTAAAACGGCACATAATTAAACAGGGGGAAAAAATTACTTTTTTTTTCCGGTTTTTTTTTTTTTTTTTTTTTTTTTTTTTACTAGAGAGCAGGTCTACTAAGAGGTAGAAAGCGAATTACTTTTTTATTTAAGACAGGATGACCAGATTCCTGGGTTTTCAATTTTTATGGTATTGCTTCCATTGCTTTCCTCCACAAAAAGAACATCTGTTTTATGAGCTAGGCTCTGACAGCCCTTCCTCCTCATTTTTCAGATGATGAACTGCATCTGCATTGTGATTTATGAACCTCAAGGTTTCCATGGCGAGCCTGTCTGGCTGGAGAACTCAGCACTTCAGTTGCAGTTGGAGAAACGTCTTCTGGGCATATGAGCCTCTAGAATCAGCACACTGAAGGGAGCTCCAACGGGATGGGAAATGGGGCAGAGAGGGTGCTCCTCCCTGAGAGATGTGAACTGTGAAATACACGGCTTGCTGACCACCAAAGACTGGCTCTTGCCCGGCAGAGGGCGGACTTCTCGCCGGGAAGTGGCTGCCCATCCAAAGACTACACATTCCAGCATGCTTTGTATCTAAGTGAGGTCATGTGACTGGTTCTCGCCAATGGAGTGCAAGCAGAAGTGACCGGCACTGCCTCCAATATTAAGTAAGAAGCAGGTGCGCCTTCTCCACCATCATCCCCATCAGCAATAGATCAGAAAGGACTCGGAAGCCCGAGTAGACAGCAGAGCTATAAAATGGAAAGAGCCTGGGTCCCTGAGTGACTTCAGGGGACGCTGTCCATTTACAAAGGCCTTTTCACGATCAAGAAATTTCTCGTGAGTGGAGCCGCTGGGATTCCAGGAAGTATCAGTTGCAGCAGTTAATGTTACCTTGATGAGTACAAAAAGCAAAACGCTTTGGTAGAAAAGAGGACAACACTAGAAGACATGATGATGATCCTGGTTTGGCCATGGTCATTCAGGACAAAGCTGTATGTTTTTCACTCTTTTCAAATCACACTCTCCTGTCCTCAGGACGCGGGCTCCATCACCTCTAATATATTCCGCATATAGCTGACCATGTCCTCTTTGTCTTCCACCATCTTTATTAATGCCGTCAAAATCCCAGCTTCGCGCGCGACCCTTCACCCATATTCTTATCCTAATTATCCTCTGGATCACAAGGCAACATCACTTCCTCTGGGGACCCTTCCCTGACTACCCAGATAAAGTCGGGTCCCATCACGATAGGCTTCCACAGCACGAGGTTTTCCTAGTTAGCATGTAGCACGAAAAATAATTTTATTTTTATTTATATGACTATGTGATTGATTTCGGTCTTCCCAACTAGACTCTAAATGAAGGCAGAATGTCTCTCCATTTTATAACCAGTGGCTGAAAAATATGTAGTATTCAATAAATACTATTAGATAGATCACATTATTGAATACTTCCCATATTCTAGGCACTTTACGTTTTCTCATTTAATCCCTCCTTCAAACTCTGTGAGGTAGGTATTACTATCTTCCTCTTAGACGCAAAGAAACTGAGATTAGGGGAACTTAAATACAATACCTAAGGTCATACAGCTTACAAGAAGTGGAACTCAAATTTGAGCTCAAATGTAAGTTAAGAACTTTCTGTTTATGATTAAGCATAGAAATAATTTTTACATTATTTTAGAGAGGAGGGGGGGCAGAGGGGAAAAGAGAGAGAATCTTAAGCAGGCTCCATGCTCAGCACAGGTCCTGATGGGGGGGTTCCATCCCACAACCCTGGGATCATGACCAGAGCCACTGCCAAGAGTTGAATGCTCAACCGACTGAGCCCCCCCAGGTGTCCCTGCATAGAAATATTTTGTAATCTCATCTCTCAAAAGTGTTTAAATAATTCATATGGATTATTTTTATAGGCTCAATACGACTCCCTTTGGTACCTATTTGTTTTTCCTGAGGCAAAATCTTCATACAATAAAATGCAAAGACCTCAACATTTTAATCTGTTTCAACAAATGCACGCACCCATGCAAGTCACGCCTCTAGTAAGATGTCATCAACCCCATAAAACTCCCTTGGACTCACAAACTTTCCACTACGTTCCCTTCTATGAACCTTCTTGTATGTACCTGTTTGCAAACCTACGTTTTAATTTCTCTTGAGTAAAATCTAGAGATGGAATTGCCAGGTTATAGGCTAGGGGTATGCTTAACTTTTTAAAACACTATGAAACCATCTCCTTAAGTGCATGTACCTTATGACACTCACACCAGCAGGTGTCAAAGAATTCCAGCAGCCTCATGTTCTCACCAACATATGGATTGTTCATCATTCTAGAGGGTATGGCGGTATCTCCGTTTGATTTTTATTTGCATTTACCTGGCGGTTAATGATGGTCAGGTTTTTTTTCCCATGCTTGATGGCCATTCGTGTATCTTCCTTTGTGCAATATCTGTTAAATCTTAGGCTCGATTTTATTGGGTTTATTTTTATTAACAAAAAGGAAGGAAAGGAGGAAGGAAGGAAGATTGGTGTGTTCATCCAGCAACTCCACACAAACATCCAGCAGCTTTCCCACCAAACTGGGACCTGGGGCCAGATTCAAATTTTCCAAGTTTAATATTGCATCCTGGTCCTGCTTCCTTCATGCCAGACAGAGACAGAAACCATTCTGGGTCTATCCGAATGGAAGAAACAGTGGACGCATATGCAAGGGCACGCCAGATGGATCAAGAGCATCCCAGTCAATGGAGAAGCACAAGCCAAGGGAAGGTGTTATTGCCTCACCAGGACAAAGGTGATTCCCCAAGTAGGAAGACGCCTTAGCATCTCCTGACAAAATTCCAGGGGTAGTCCAGCGATACACCCCAGAAACAAGGAATTCCAATATGATGTCTGGTAACACATCAGCCATCTCCGTGTGCAAATTCTAGATCGAATGGCTTCCTGAGTTTCTTAACCAGCACGCTCAGCCTGGGCTGAAATGACACTATCATCCAATTAGAAAAAGAATCCTTAGCTGTCAGATGCTGTTAACTCTACCATACAACTAGAAAGTGCCACCTTTCCTAAAAGGAAGCAAATTGTGAGCGCTTCGCCATTTGAGGGCTCCATTATCAGGTTTGCCCCCGCAATTAGGAACTGACACCCACTAACTGGGTAATTGTGTCCCTAAGTGCCCGACTTGTGTGGGCAAATTGAAGGGATGATATATGCAAATCAACCTGCTTGTAAAATTAAACCCGACTGTCACTGGGCGTCGATCACAGGACGGCCAATCATACCCACCTCTTTCTGGGTGAATCCTTTCAGCAAGTGATTCTTGATACTTGAGTCTCACTAATAACATGAAATAATGACATATAGCTTATATGACACCTCGTATTACACCTGAATCATGTCACCTTTCCAACAAAAATGAGAGAAGCGCGAGCTGGGGATTCTTACAAACGGTTAACGGTGCCTTCTTCTGAGGGGATAAGCTGGTTCTTTCTGCTGGCAAAGGAGGTAGCAGTCCCCAAGGAAAGGATGCTAGGCAAGAGCTGAAGCACGTCGACCAAGTTCAAAGCTTCTGCTTCCTAAGAGCTGCCACATGCCAGGTCCTGTGCTAAATGTTTCACATGCAGTATCTCATTTAATCCCTGAACAGCCTTACAATATAGGTTCCATTATTAGCTTCATTTCGCAGATGAGCAAACTGAGATGCAGAGACAAGGAGAGACTTGCCAAGGCCACAGAGCTGCCAAGTGGCAGAGCCAGGATTTGAACCTACCTCCTCCTCTCCCATCTCCCCCCTCCAACCCACCCTCATGTCCTATGGGTGCTGTGCCCTGAATTCCCTTGAAATCGACTCATTCTCTCATCTCTGCTGCTGGTACCCTGGCGCTGGCCACCAGCGTCCCACAGCTGACCTCCCCTCAACTGTACCAGGCCAGGGTGACGTGATTATAACGCAAGCCTGGCTGTGTCACTGTTCTTGCCCAAACGCGATTGCCTCACGATGGAGCTTAAACTCCTTCACACAGCAGACAAATCTTATCCTGAAACTTTCCAGAGAACCTTGGAGAACTCACCAGAACTCTAGTCTTCCATCAGGCCGGTACCCCCCCACACCCCCCCCCACTGCCCACCAATGGAACTTGCCCTTGCGACCGTCCCCAGGGACCCCGTGATGCCAACACGGCCATCACCTCAGCTTGCACTGCTATCGAACTTTCTGGGTCACCTGACACAGTTAAGCAGACTCCTTGTGTTGGGCTTTTCCTCGTTTGACTCCTAGAGACCACACCTGGTTTCCCCCTCCCCCTCCCCCCCCCCCCCCCCCGCCCTTGTTGCCATTCCAGGAGACTGTCCTCCGATCTTTGCTCACCTCTATTTGCATTTCATCTCTCAATTCCCTCTTCCAGCACCTGTGGCTTGGAATCCCGTCAATACGATGAGGACTTCACAACATAATTCTCCTGCTCTGCCTTCTGTCCTGAACTTCAGACTCCAATTTCCAGCTACCTAGTTAAGTCTCCACTTGGGTGTCTAACAGCCATCTGAAATGTATTTATGTATTGTTTTGACCAGGAATTTAGGCATCTGAAACTTAACGTGGCTGAAAGCTACTGATCCCATCACCTACCCCAAAGTGACTCCTCTCGAAGTACCCCCAATCATGCCCTCCGTTAATGGCACCTGCACTGGGCCAGCTGCTCGTAAGTAGCTGTTGCCTCCTCCCTTTCTCTGGAGTCCCACATGAAATACATCAGTTAGTCTTGTGGGTCCTACCTCAAAATATGTATCCTAATAAGTTTCCACTACACCTGTTGTGCTCCAAGCCCCCATCATATATCACCCGCACTACCGGACACAGCCTCGGTCTCCCTACTTTCACCCTCACTCCTACCATCCGCTCTCAGTACGACTGGGAGATCTTTCCGGAACATGGATCTGATCACATCACGCCCCTAACTCAACATCCTCCTTACCTTGCTCCGGGGGTCCCCCTTCTCACTTACAAAAAAGATTCCTAAGTCCTTGGTTCCTTCCTTCCATGCTCTCCACGTGCATGCAATATTACATGTTAGCTGACCTAAATCATGCAGATTTTATATCCTTAGTTACTCTAATGTAATTCCAACTTACACGGCATCAGAATTCTCTCTGGGGCAGCATTACCCATCAGATGAGAAGAACCACATTTACCATTGACGGAGTGCTTGGTGTGCGCGCACCATTTCCCTCACTTGGTCAGCTGCATTCCAGAACTGAGAACAATTCAGTCGTGGCAGGAATTGCACCGATATGGCTCTGCATGATGCCCGGGTTTGTCCCCCTTTGGCCAAACGTGATGTCTGTGGTAAGTACTGTGTTCACTGTGACAAAAGGCTGCCAGCCCCTATACGCATTGATGTTGTCTCACCCGGCACTGATCTCTCCCCGACTCCTGAGGACTTTACTGGTCCCCACCATGTGACCTTTTGCAGAGACCAAAGGCCAGTTCCCAGGTGGGGACAAACAGACGTTGTTTTACCGAAGCTCCATGCCACTCTGCATCCTGAATTGAAGCCAAGTCATAGCCTGAAATGAGGCTTCCACATAACTTGAATTTACTGGAATGGAACAAGAAAGTCCGTTGCCTAGTGGGGGCCTTGCTCCCTTCAACTGTGGGATTACGGATGTGTGCCAAACAAACATCCTAACTAACAAAACTCATATTTTGTCCAGGGTGGCTTACAAACATCCCTTCCAGACTCCCTTGCAGCTAGGAATGAGCATGTGACCTAGTGCTGGCCAATAAGATATAAGTAGAAGTCTTCTGGAAAAACCATTGTTCTGGTACAACTGGAAGAGACTCAACAACTCTTGCCCTTCCCTGATGGAAGCAGACACAACACATGGACCTGGGACACCCATCTTGGGCCCATTTGGACAAAGATATGTGCCAAGAATCATTGGTGGAGAACAAAGACAGAAGGAGCCCAGGTCCCCAGGAGCATCTCTGGACCAGGTCTGGACTTCCTAACTATCTCCAAACTCTTCATTACGTGAGGAAAACACACCTTTTCCTTGTGTAAGCCACTACTTCTTAGGTATTCTGTCTCATGAACCTAAATACTTCTATTATCTATTGATGAATATTTTCTATTTCAATAGTAATATCTACACATATTAATGTTTTAGATGTAATATTTATTTTAACATTTTAATATTTACATATATTATTATCTATTACCTATAATATCTACAGATACTATTGCTATCCCTCTTTACCATCTATTTCTCTGAGTTATTTTATTAGGCAAAGAAGAGGAAAGGTAATTTCTTCTCCAGGGACCATGCAATCCCACCCCCACAAATCACTCCAATTCCCCTTTGCATCAACTACCTTGAGTCATGCATTTAACAGACATTTACCAAGTCCCTACTAGGTGCAGGCAATCTTAAAGAATTAAGTCTCCAGTCATTGATGAACCAAAGTCCCCAGGGTGCCCACCTGCTCACATGGCCTTTTATACTCATCACTAGAGCCTTTAAGGGTTAATTATTTTTGAGAGACAGAGAGAGACAGAGCATGAGTGGGGGAGGAGCAGAGAGGGAGACACAGAATCTGAAGCAGGCTCCAGGCTCTGAGCTGTCAGCCTAGAGCCTGATGTGGGGCTCGAACCCATGGACCGTGAGATCATGACCTGAGTTGAAGCTGAACGCTTAACCCACTGAGCCACCCAGGTGCCCCGTGCACTGGGAGCCTTTCTTAATTAGCACTCTGTCCCCCTTCTTCCCTCCATAGTAAATACCAATTAGCAGATCCCCTCCAGACCTGGGAAGTCCAGACTGGTTTTGCATCATTGTTCAAGGTTTTCAGGCCATCTTTTGAATTCTTGCAAAGTTGGGGAAGAAGCATACAAGGCTGGCTGTGATTCTCTTAAAGCTTAAGGTATCTGGCTGTAAAGAGGTCAGATGAGATGATCTGTAAAGTTCCTTAAAGATCTAAACTTCTGAGTTCTACATATTTCTCTCTCTGATTGCCTTTCACCTCCCACCCACAGACACAGTTCCCAATATGAAAAAACTCTTGGGCAATAGAGAAATGCCACGCTGTCTTTGAATCAGTGCAGGAGACCAAGATTAGTTTGATCACTTTATTTTTCTTCAGGCACCAAGCCCTTTTTGTTTTACCCAAGTAGAGGAAGAAGTCCATCGATTCCCAAGAGAATAAAAGATAAATGCCATTTGTGAGAGTGACACAGGATCAGGTGTAGGAATCCTGAATAATTCAAACAAAATGTGACACTGATGCCTTTATCTTTATCATTTCCTCTGAAATCAAAGATTGCATCTCTCTGTCAGAAATGTTTCCAGAGGGAAACACACACACACACACCCCACTAACAAAACCCCTGCACATCCGAGCCACAGAAATGATTCCACAAGTCACATTTCTGACGGCCCGGAGATGCAATGTGTGAAACACCTACCAAAAAATCATTTCCATTTCAATCAAGTCCCCGTGTCTGGGGGTAGATGCTCCTGGGAAATAATGACGGCTGACCCTTTGGCTTGGCAGGTTTTTCTCTTCCCCCAAAGAGGAACTTCAGGAAGGAACAATGAAATCTAGACAAGTAACTTCACTCTGTACTTGCTACAACAGCATTTCTCAGCCTCAACCCCGTTGGTACTTGGGGCTGGACAGTCTTTGGTCTTGTGTTCTGCTGCGTGTTTAGCAGTGGCCCTTGCTTCCACCCAGTAGGTGCCAGGAGCAACCCCCGTCCCCATCACAATCCAATTGTAACAAACAAAAATGTCTCCAGACACTGCCACATATCCCCAGGGGACAAAATTGCCCCTGTGAGACCACTGCCATGCAACGAGCAGATTTCAACCATCCTGATTGTATACTGTGGGAGTGAAACGCGAGTGTTGGGGTCCCATGTGCCCCTGAATCACATCTCACTAATAGCCAGCACTGCTCACAGGGGGAACTGGTCACGTTGGGGAGTGAAATCAGCTCAGCCCCCCACCATGCACGGAACTATATTGTACACCTGCATCATCAGAGACAAAAAAATGCACATGTTTGTATTCATTATTTAAGTTAAAAGCATCTCCTCAGGATGGCAGCCATCCGTGGTCCTTCTCCGATGCTGCACTCTTCTAATTTGTTTCTAGTTCAGAGTGACTTCTCCTCTCCTTTCTTAATCAACTCTTCTGTTTCTTACTCCACCTATCAAATTATCAAGACTCAAGACCTCACCTCTTCTCTCTCCAAGTCAATGGCTTTAACCGCAACCTTTATCCCAAGGATCTGAAAATGCTCTATCTGGCCTCGACTTCCACTCTAAATGCCAGACTTACATATCCAACTGCCGACTTCACAAATGTAAGAAAAATCTCTTGCTTTTCTCTTCTGCAAACTGTTCCATATCCAGCCCTTCCCCTTTTACGAAAACACCACCGACATCCCTGACGTTGTCCAACTCAGAAACCTAAGAGTCACCTCTAAGTGTCCCCTCTTCTTTTTACTCCTGCCAATCCAATCTGTTAGCACATCCTGAATCCAACCACCTCTCTCTCTCTTTGTCTCTCCTGCTACTCTTGCCCCAGACTTGGGGCCACTCTGGGGCTTAACTCCGAGAAACACTTTTTACATTGTTGTCTAAGGAATGGTACCCCCTGGAGTTCTGCAATGATCAACCTACAGGACCATAAAGGTCCGTGCTGATTCCTTAGTCCAAGCTACAATCACCTCTCACCAGAATGACTGAACAACTTCCTAACAGACCTCTCTGCTTGTACTCTGTCCCTAAAAATCCACTCTCCAGCCCACAATCAAGAATAACCTTTTCAAAAAAGTACGTGAAGTCACATCACTCTCCAACTGAACACCCCAACCCCTCAATAGTTTCTCATTGCTCTTCACATAAAATCAAAACTGATCTCCATGACTCTACGGCTTGCCTGAACTGGATCCTCAGAATCTCTCCAGTTTTATCTCTTGACCCACCCTGATGAATTTTCTTTCAGTTCTCCAAATATAACAAATTCTCTCAAGCCCCAGGGCCTTTGCACATGCTTCTCTCATCACCTGGAATACTCCTCTCAGTCCCCACTTCCAATATTCTTCACATGATTGAATCCTTCTCATTTCTCAGTCTTAGCTTCAGTTGCCCTGACCCACCATTATAAATTAGGTGATTCCCTTTCTTATTCTTTACCACAGTACACTTTTTCCCTCAGAATACTCTCCACATTTTTACCATATAATATCATCTACCTTGCTCACAACTGCATTTCCAGCACTCAGTACAGCACCAAGGTCATATTAGGCACTCAATAAATGCTTTCTAAGTTAAATGAATACAGGAATCCCACTACTAAGAGATAACCATTGCTAATACTATGCTGTGTGACATTTCTAGACCTTAATCATATTTAACTTTAAGAATCTGATTTCTTCACTCTGGACTAAGGATCCAGTTTCAACCTCTGACACACAAAGACACACACACACTTTTTTTAAAAAGTATATATGATTCAGTTATCCCCCTAGAGATGACCCCTCAGCCACATCCATGACAAGAGACACTGCCCTCGGTCACTACCCATTACCAATCTTCTTCTATTTGTGTGTCTGCGTACCTGTCTGCCTAGAATGTAAACTCCACGAAGGTAGGGACCAAGTTTATCTCATTTAATGCTGAATACCCAACACCTTAACAATCCCCAGCTAATAGCAGGAACTTAATAGACACTTCCTGACTGATGAAGGCCTATCTCAAGTCTGCTCTCCGGAAAGCACAGAGCTGCATATAAACTATCTGGTGGCCTTATGGAGGAGCCTTCTAATTGCACATAACATTTCAGGGCCATCACCAGCCACATGAGGCACTGACATGCTAAAGATGGGCTCTGTCCAAAGCTGTCCCATGCTCTTGGCTCCAGCCCTTGCAGAATGCAGAATGTAGAATGACAAATGTCATTATTTGTACGGACACAGGCTGAAGGCTTGGCCTTTGTGGTCTGAGAATGGGGCTCCAGGTCTCATCTGTTGAGGACAGCAGCTCCAAATTCCTCCATATGCTAATCAGACTGACAGCCAACTTCAGCCCGAGTCAGTGTGTTGATGCTGGGGTGCCAAGACCACGTGACCTAAAAATGACAAAGCGGCCAAGGGACATGGCAAAGCAAAAGAAAGAGGCCAAGACCGTCTGTCTCGAGTCAGAGTGAGGGCAGAGAGACGGGAGAGAGTCCAGGAACTACAAATACAAATACACAGTATGTTCAGGGATGTCCTTTTTCTTATTATAATTTTTGGTGGTGTGGCTCATTTCCCACACCTAACCGGAAGTTTTAAAAAAAGGGGTATTTCACGGCCTCAGTTGATGTTGCAAACGAACCACAGACCGATGACCCGTGGGCCAAGTCTAGCACACAGATAGGTTCTGTCTGGCTTGCATGGTATTTTTTTTTTTTTTAAGTGGAATTACTTGCCAAGATTTCTAACTTGAAAATTTTAAGTGAACCAACGACTTCCTGCATTCTCTTGAAAAATTAGAAGGGCTGGCAACTCTGAACCCATATTTTCATAAGCCAGCATCCACTGGGCCTGCATAGGGCATGACTGTGCTTTGGGTCAATGTGTCTCTGGGTCTCTCATTTCCCACCTGGCCTCCTTCCTTTATCCAGAACACTCCCCAGCCCCTGGAGGGTATTGGAGTTTGTGATCTCTGCTTCTCAAAGAGGAAAATTCCCCATTCCCCTGTGCTAAGCTTTCCAAAGAAGAAAGAGCGTCTAGCAAGACATCTCTTGGGGAGGGGCCCAACAAGATAGTTTCAACCTCTGACTTCATCTTCTCCTTTGCACCTCCCTTCAGGGTGAGAGTAACAAATCTGATCCATGATTCCTGAAGGTTTCCTTTCCAGGGGGCAGGCTCTGTTCGCCTTAAAAGCAAGGAAAGGGGTTTCACCCACTTCCTTCCCAGGGCGAATAGATCTCTCAGGTAAAAATGCCAGATGCCTTTTTGCTTCCTTGCAGTCAGCACCCCCAGATCAGGTCCCCTGGTGCTCTCTGGCCCCTTCCTGTGAAGACCTTGATATGCTAAAGCAGACGGTTATCATCCAAGGAGCTGATGGGGTGAGAATATTCAGAAGTTGTTTTGCCACACAATGTTGTCTATGGATGTTGGTCTAAGACCTAAAGTTGGGGAAGGTAACAGAAGACATTAATCCAAGCTGTGGTTCTCCGGTCTAGTTTTACCATAATTTACCCACACTCTGGGACTTGATTGGCCTTAGTAAAAAAGATGATAGCTCTTTTTTCCATCCAGCCCCATATGAATGTTCTCCTCTCATTAGAACGACGACAGTATCAGGAGTAGTATTCAGATTGCAGTCTTCCAACATGCCTCAAAATAGAGTCCTTACTGAGGTTTGAGGGCTTCTTAAAAGCCACAAATAAGTATCATGTATCTTCCTGAAACATTCATTGTACTCAAAGATTTGGGAAGTACATTTTCAAATGTTTGAGCTCTCCAAAGGTTTTGTCATAGGCATACCCGAGCACGGTTAGCAAAATACCATTTTTCCAGGTTGAGCACTTTCGTGGGGTGTTTCATATTTGACATTATGAAGCATATAGCTTGTATACGCAGGGGAGCAATTGGATATTTAAGTTCTTTCGTTATTAGAGTATAATCCAAAGATGCATTAAAGTGAACAGGGTCCATGGGGCCCCTGGGTGGCTCAGTCGGTTAAGCGTCCGACTTCGGCTCAGGTCATGATCTCACGGTTTGTGGGTTCGAGCCCCGTGTCGGGCTCTGTGCTGACAGCTCCGAGCCTGAAGCCTGCTTCTGATTCTGTGTCTCCCTCTCTCTCTGCCCCTCCCCTCCTCATGCTGTCTCTGTCTCTCAAAAATAAATAAATGTAGAAAAAATAACTGAAAAAAAAAGTGAACTGAGTCTACAGGAAGAGCAGACATTATGATAATGTCACTGGGTTTCGACATGACTGATGGCGATCCAAAGGTCTCAGTGAACTTAAGCAATGGAAATCTATCTCTGCACACTTAGATTTGTAATGAGATTTTCATTGTGTATGCACCTGTTTTTCCACTACATAATTACAGAGAAAATCTACAGCCCTTTCACAATTCAGATTTCTGACACAAATTTACTTAATGTTTTATTTCCTCAACTTACATCCATTTCTTGCAAAAGTGGGCTCCTGATAACACATATATACCACAACTCATTTGTCCAATTGATTGATTTTAGTGGCAATATTCAGGTACTTTTTTTTTTTTTTTTTTACAGAAGAGTAAATTATCAATTATATGCTCAACTTGGAATATGCCTTAAGATTTTAAAAACCAGAAGCTTGATGACTAAGCATGAAATCAGTGAAAACAAACACAATTATGAGGTAAGCTTTAAATAGCATAGAATCATTTCTTTCCACAAGAGACTGAGCAAAAACAAGGAGGGCCTCCCAATCAAAACTCCTGAACTGGTGGGAGATGCCAATTAAAATCTTATGCAATATGGATTGAGCCAAACGCTACTCAAAATAAGGGTTTTCGATGAACACCCATGATGCCCAGATTTTGGTCTCTAAATCCCATTCCCTGTTAAAAGGAACCTAGGCTGTTTGCAAAAATAGCTGACTTGAGGTCTGGGGCATAATATGTAGAAGATGAGCCTGGAATATTTTATGCCAGAAAGAAAGGAAGCTATCAGAATTTAATGGGATCAACTTAAGAGGACATAGAAGCTAGCCCAGATGTTTTATTCACACAAAAGGGTATTATTATGCCAGTTATTTATTTCCTCCTAACTTTACATTTGCCCTTCAGTGCTCTGTACGTGATGTAAGTGGGACTCTGCAAACCAAACTTCACAGATTTCTTTGCCAGCTGGCTTCCTTTTAGGTTCTGCTAAAAGGAGATACTAGAAGAGGAAGGGATAAGAGGGCTTCTCTCTGGTTTATTTCTATCCGTATTGGGACTTCCCCAACAGGGGATGATTCCAATCTCTAGTGTCTGTTCATATTCCCAACACCAGCTCTGAGTTCCCAGATCCTGGTAATCCCAGTTCTTCCTTTTCATCTCTCATGGATGAATGAAATCTGCAGATGAATGAAAAACCTACTAATGGTTTGGCCATTTGAAATGCTGCTGCCGATGACAATGGGATTGTCTTATAGGCTGTTAATTATGTTAACTCTTAATTTACCTCATTCTTGATTATAAAATTACTATAAGGAACTTTTCCACAACATTTGTTTGTACATTATTATATATTTTGTTATCAAACATGATAACCTGGGGGAGGGGTGGAAATGTTTACATCTGGGCATACAGGGTTTTATTTTTATAATCCACACTTTGAAGACATCAGCAATTACTGTATTATTCACTGATAACACTTTGCCCTAAGAAGATTGCCTTTTAGTTTTCTCATTGTTCGGCGGGGTGGTGCAAAAAAAGCAACATTTTAAGTGGTTGCAATACCAGCTTTTAAATAAAACTAGGAGACACCTTGAAAGCTTATTCGATTACATGGCTATCTACTGAGGAAAGGTGTTGGGTAGAGTTTTCAAGCTCAAGACTAAATTGGTATGCTTCTTCTAAAAGATTAAAAAGACATTAAGATAAGGTAAATTCCAGAAAAAGTGAATTAATTCCTTGCTCAATGTCAAGAAGGAACTTGGGGAGTTTTTCTGTCTCGCTGTTTCTTTTCAGGCCTGAACAATTTCAGGAACTGCAAGGCCAAACTAGGGATGTCTTCAGCACCTGTGAGAGGTGGCCCAATGGAAATGATATTTCAGAGTTAGAGGAAGAGGGTTTATCAGGGACATTATGAGTTGTCTGTGACTCTTAGTTCGTTTACACATGATTAAAAATTACAGCCTCAGTAGTTTTAAAAACCACCAGCTGCTGTCTCACTGCAAACGTCCTAGGATGAGTATTTTGTAGGACAGTCCTGTGAATCAGACCTTTCCACAGGCTATGTGACTTCTCTACTAGAAGGTATGCTTGTCAAAATTGCCACCAGAGAAATACAAATCAAAACCACACTCAGGTATCACCTCACGTCAGTCAGAGTGGCCAAAATGAACAAATCAGGAGACTATAGATGCTGGAGAGGATGTGGAGAAATGGGAACCCTCTTGCACTGTTGGTGGGAATGCAAACTGGTGCAGCCACTCCGGAAAACAGTGTGGAGATTCCTCAAAAAATTAAAAATAGACCTACCCTATGACCCAGCAGTAGCACTGCTAGGAATTTACCCAAGGGATACAGGAGTGCTGATGCACAGGGGCACTTGTACCCCAATGTTTACAGCAGCACTCTCAACAATAGGCAAATTATGGAAAGAGCCTAAATGTCCATCAACTGAGGAATGGATAAAGTGGTTTATATACACAATGTGGTTTATATACACAATGGAGTACTATGTGGCAATGAGAAAGAATGAAATATGACCCTTTGTAGCAACGTAGATGGAACTGGAGAGTGTTATACTAAGTGAAATAAGCCATACAGAGAAAGACAGATACCATATGTGTTCACTCTTATGTGGATCCTGAGAAACTTAACAGGAACCCATGGGGGAGGGAAATTAAAAAAAAAAGAGGTTAGAGAGGGAGAGAGCCAAAGCATAAGAGACTCTTAAAAACTGGGAACAAACTGAGGGTTGGTGGGGGGTGGGAGGGCGGGGAGGGTGGGTGATGGGTATTGAGGAGGGCACTTGTTGAGATGAGCACTGGGTGTTGTATGGAAACCAATTTGACAATAAATTTCATATGTTTAGAAAAAAATAAAAATAAAAATAAACAAAAAAACCACAAAATTGCCACCAGAGCCAGGCTGCACTGTTTCACTTCTCTGGCAGCTTCTGTGGGCTTGTTGCCTTTGTGGCTAGGCTGACATGTTTCACTGTCAGCAAAGAAACCATTCTGTTCTGTCCACACGTTCTGAACTGTTACATCAACACAGAGGAGAGAGAGGGTCTGGGTACTAAACGGCTCCCCATCTCGCCTCTCTTCAACTCAGTTCCAGGAATAAGACAGAGTGGTCTATGAGACTCATGAAACCGATCACAAGAACCGTCAGTGTCTTCACATTGTATTTAAACAAAACCCAGATCTCTGAACTCAGCCTAGGACACCTTGACAACCTGATCTCTACTGAGTCTCAATTCATTCTCCATGTTCCAGTCTGTTCCTTGGAAGGATGAATTTTTTTCAGCACAGAGTCCTGACGCATTCCCTTCCCTCTGTTTGGAAACCTCTTCCCCAATTATTTGCAGGCTGACTCCTTCTTATCCATCATGTTCCTTTAAAAAAAAAAAAAAATCCATGTCCTCGGGAACTATCTCCTGACAACCCTATCAAAAGTGTCCCATGCCATGTTCTATCACAGCATCATGTACTTTTCCAGGACATTACTCACAGCTGGTAATTATCCACTTACAAAATTATTTGATTCACGTCCATCTTTCCTGTTAGATGGTAAACCCCACGAGGTAAGAATCAAGGCTATCTAGCCTCGGCATTGGCAAACTTTTTCTGGATAGGACCAAATATTAAGTATCTTAGGCTTTGCAGGCCATAGAGTCTGTTATAACTACTCAACTCCACTGTCATAGTGTGAAAGTGGTCACATGCAATTCATAAATTAAGGAGTGTGACTGTGTTCTAATAAAGCTTATTTACAATATCAGTGACACATATTTGGCCCACTGACCATAGTTTTCTGACCCCTAGTCTACCCATTGTTATAGCCTCAGTGCCTAACACACTTATCGTATGGCAAGTGAACCAGATAATCATTGGTTCAAATGGACCAATGGATGGACAAATGGTCCAAATAACCATTGGACGAACGGTAAATGGATGGCCCCACAGTCAGCTTAGGCTAATGTTTAGATGGACTTGTGCTTCAGAGTTGGAATTTTTTTCCACATTGGACTCAAAGTCCCTCCTCTAGTCAATTTCCTTCCTTTGTCTCTAACATTTCCCAACCTGACTTTCATTTACTGTTTGACCACTCACTCTCCCTCCTTGAGCTTCACTAAATCTAATCTCAGAGCTATTCTTTTGCTGTTCAGTAATGTCTATGATTCATCTTTCATTGACTCAGACTGAACATGAACCTTTTACTCTGATCACTTCCACTCTTCTGTACTCGGCAGTTAGCCACATAACACATTTCTAACGAAAAGAAAGAAAACAAGAAAGCATTGTGACTTCTGTATACGAAAAGCAGTACATCCTTTTTAGAGGGAAATTTACCAGGATCCATTAAAAGTGTAAGTATGCCCCCCCCCCCTTCAACCCAGCCGTTCTCTCATTTTCCCTGTAACTCCCTTGTACCTGGATCATAATTGTAGGATCTGACATAAAGAAAGAGAGTAGACTTCCTCTTTGATGGGTCAACTATCCACACAAACTACCAGGGACATCTCCATTGTTCTTACCCTCAGTTAGCTTCACTTCTCTGCTCCTCCAAGTCGGGCTTATACATACGACTCTCGGCAGAATGACTGCAGTTCTTTGAGCAGCTTCTGACATGGCCCCAGTGGTCCCTACCTCCTAGGTCCCACTTCCTAGTATTCATGCCCTTGTGTAATCCCCTCAGCTCTCTTCAAATAAACTAATTAAATAAGATAGAGTCATCTTTAAGATTCATAAAACTGATCATGGGAAAGATAACATTCAATATTTATTAATTATTATATAGATAATATATTTAATCTATTAATACTTATTATTTGGTCCTATGCAGAAGAAGTTTACCAGCCCCTAGGCTAGCCAGTCACAGTTCCTACTCTCATTTGAGCGTAGACTAGATCTAGTGACTTGCTATAGCCAAGAGAATATGGCAACAGTGACAGGATGTCACTTCCAAGGTCCAGTTACAAAAGACTGACTTCTCTCTTGCCAGCACAGTCTCTCTGGCTCTTCTCATGCACTCTGATAAAGCCAACTGTCATGTTGCAAGCTGCTCTGTGGAAAGACTCCTCTAGAAAGGAACTGAGGGTGCTTTCTGGCCAACAGCCACGGAAAAACCGAGGACTTGGGTCCAGGAGCATACAGAGAACTCAATCCTGCCAACAACCACATGAGTGCACGAGTGATGTCAATAGTAGATCTTCCCCCACTTGAGCCCCATGATGACCACAGCCCCGGCTGACACCTTGACTGCAGCCTGGTCAGAGAGCCAGAACCAAAAGATCCAGCTAAGCACACCCAGATTCCTGACCTATAGAAACTGTGAGGTCATAAATGTTTTGCTGGTTTTTAAAGTTTCTTTTCCAAGCTCTCTATTTGTATTCTGAATGCAGTAAGCCTCTAATCGTTCACTTATTCTTTCATTCATTCAAACAGATGTATGCTGGACCCATAAAGTCTAAAGCACAATATAACCCTTGTGTCTCATTCCCTCTGTACATATTTGCTCTGATGTCCCTTCTCTGATATGAGCTCTTTCCTCTCCTACCTGCACGTTATGCTAAATGTTCACTGCTTTGAGCTAGTATGTCTGGGGTAGTTTGTTACACAGCACTAGATAACTAATACATCCTCTCTACTGAGATGCCAGCCATGCATGCTGGTCTACAGCCTTGCTGGTGCCCACATGCATTGCAAGTAGAGTTGACTTTTCTTCCCACTGACCTCCAAGAAATTCTCTAGTCTGGGGTAGAGGAGCCTCACCTTCTCCTTCAGAGCTAAGACACTTTGTTTACACCTCTGACTCTCCTTCTCTCTGCCGTGTGTCTCCTCGAAGCTCCTCGAGGATCAGACATTTATAAAAAGAGGCCAAAGAAGACTTCCTGGTGACTTCCATTCTGTGCCTTGCCAACATCCACCCACAAGGCTGCAGAGTACAAGGCTGCATACCCGCCTTCATTGGGTAGAGGCGACTTAATATGCTTAACGCTATCCAAAGGTGGTGACCCTTTGTGTCTTAGATTTCTATTGTTACTGTAACATTGCTTTTCTAGCAAGCAGATAATCCACTCACAGTGATGTTAATTATGTTCTTAGCTCTGGAGGTCAGCATTTCATAAAATGTTCTTTTGCTTTTTTTTTTTTTTCCAATTTACATCTTGTTATTGGGCGTCAAGGGAGGAGGAATACCATACTAGATTTGCAAGATCCTTTTCAAAAAAGTTTCTATGCGCAAATAAGTTTGGAAGATGCTGTGCCCCCTGTGAGTCCCTCTTGGAGATTCATTGTGCTTATAAAGCAGATGTAACACTCTTCTGAGACTCCCGATAAGGAAATCAGTTTGTTTGTACGTTTGTTTGGCCTAAAATTTCTAAATTTCATTTAAACATGGCACTTTCTTGGCCCTCCTGGGTGGCTCAGTGGGTTAAGCATAGGATTTCAGCTCAGGTCATGATCTCATGGTTCGTGAGTTCAAGCCCTGTGCTGACTCACTGCTGTCAGCACAGAGCCTGCTTGAGATTCTCTCTCTCTCTCTCTCTCTCTCTCTCTCTCTCTCTCCCCCTCTCCCTCCCTCCCCCACTCACACTCTCTCAAATATAAACATTTAAAAAAAAAACCTTATGCTTATCAAACTTCTGTGAAAACACTTCAGCAACAAAACCAAAAGCCAGGTTCCCAGACCCGCCATACTATTTCACCACTCAATGCCTTATCATGTGCCCTGAGCCTGAAATGTCCTTCCTACCACTAAACCCCAGGCTGCAGGTTAAAAGCTTCTCCATGGCATCAAGCACACCCCACAAGAGTTAAGCATGGCCCACTGCCGGCCCTCTTGAGGCCTTGACGATGATTCCATGACTGCATTTCTCCTACTTTATTGAGGCGTGTGTTAGCACGCCTGCCTCCAATCATAGACAAAGGGCCACATGGAGCTGAACTGTGTGTTGCCCCAGATCCAAGCATCTAGCACAGTCTTGCCACAATGCTGAACACTTTCCTCACCTCAGTTGGTCCCACAACCAGCCTATGATCGATGACCTCCATCCAAAGGGAGGAAGTTGAGGCCAGTTCAGTGGCAGAGCTCAGACTTGAAACCAGTCTGGGGGTGATCGGTACCCTGACCCACCAGACTGCATTCAGTGAGGGTTTGGGATGAAACCAAAGAGGTGTGACTTACAACCAAAGAAGCAGCCCTTGGAGGAACACCACCAGAGGCTTTGATGTTAGAGCAGAAAGCCCTCCCTTTGGGGACTGTAAGCTTGGCAATATGGTGTTAACTTCTGAGAGTCTATGGCTGCTTTCTTGAGTTTTCCACCTCAGAGTTAATCCCAAACAGAAAAGGAATGAGCATCATCGGTTCTGAATGTGCCCCCGTCTATCTCCCAGAGAGGCCATGGTCACGGACCACAAAGAAAATCCCTCTAACGCGATGTGACTCGCGGCTGAGGGATTTGTCCGCCAGCCTCAGTCCCTCATTGTCCCTCCCTTGTCAAAGCCATTTGACAGCCTTAGCGGCCGAGACCATCACTTTCTCTTTGGATTTGTCTCCTTCATGCTTCGCCTCCCCCCACCATGCCCTCATTGGTTGGCCATTCCGTTCGGCCCTTCAGCCTTGCTTTCAAAGGGGTTTTATTTCTCATGTTTGTCTTATCTGAGCTTCTCATTACTTGAATCTCTCTTGCTTGCATTTAAGAGTTTATCCTATTTCCCATTTGGCCGACTTCCCGGCTGTCATCCATCTTTCTCGGGCAAAGACATGGCAGCGCTCACCGCCTTCCCCACTCCTGGTCTCTCTTGTCAAGCTTACCCTTCATGGCTGTCTTGTCCCTAACACGTGTCATTGACTTCCGTTGTTTTTTTTTTTTTTTAATAGAGGCATAATTTTCCTTCTTGTTCTATTTTCTTCTTGTTCTATTTTTTGCCCTCTCAACAATTGGCTTCGTTCTTTTCCAATCTCCCCATTTTCCCAAAGATCTCATCCCCAGTGTTTATGGAGGTGGGCTTCCTAAATGTGTCTTCTACTCCCTGGCCTCTGTGGTCTTCTTGGAACCTCAAAGTCCTTATTAGTAAGGCTAACCACGCCCAGAAAACCACAAGAGCAGATGTCTCAGAGAGAAAAACTCTGTCTCCAACTCACTTCCTAAAGCCCTATAAAATTGGGACAAGAGTAGGGGGCAGCCTCCCAAGAAACAGTCTCTCTTTGTGCATAGTAGGGTCACCAGCCCACATGCCCATTGGGAAATGTGCTGCCAGGACAGAAAGGAGAAGCATCCAAGAGTTCCTTCACCAAAAGCCTTCAATCCTTCCACCTGGTCAGGTTCCCGCAGAGCACACTGGGCAGACTATGGCTGGAGGCATTGAGGAATGTAGACCTAGCCTCACAGAAGAGGAGGGTACTTTCCCTTCCACAGTTAAGAACAGAGCTCTATTCTTAGGAGGCCAGAATGCACCAGGGCAGGAAGTAACGTTCTCTCTTCTTCTTGGGGTGCCAATCTCTTACCCTAGGGCTGATAGCCTCTTCCAATGACCATGGCCTCAAACCACAGATGGAACATCCATGCTAGGGTCTCAGCATTCTGTTTGGAACAACGGTCTCACCACTTACTGCTTCTTCATAACTGCTGAGCTCCAGGAGTCTCCCGGGGAAAGCGGGAACAGTGATCAATTATTGGAGGGACTGAAACCATTGTTATAAAGCAGAATGCCTTGAAAATCTAGATAGAGTAACATGAAAAACCGGTTTGCTTCACCAGAAATGTGGCAAAGAAAAAAAAAAACCTGCTGTCCATCATCAACACAGCAGTATGGATAACAATAGCGTCTATGAAGCATAGAGTCAGTATCAGTGCTCTAAGAACTTCACGGGGGGTAACACAACCCTACGGGGTAGATACTTTCTACAGACCCATTTTGTAGATGAGGAAACGAAGGCACAGAGCAAGTATGAGAACCTGCCCAAGTTCCCCAGCTGGTGTGCAGCTGCATCAGGATGTAAAAAGGTCTGATTCCCAAACCATCATGGTTACTAACTCTGCTCTTGTGTCCTCATCTGGTGTCCAGCCAGAGGTGGCCCTAGGCTTGGCAAGGCCCAGGCCAACACTGGAAAGCTGCCACTTTTGTCTTTTCACAACGCTGGGCTCAAATGTTCTGCCATCGTCAGGACGTTCCCCACCCCCCATCACAGGCATGCTGGCAACAATTAGAAGCCTATTATTACATTCTTATTGACTCACTATGGAATTTGTTAAAAATTGCATTGTTTAAATTAACTGCGTCAACCATTACTCCATTTTAGTCTCTGAGTTCCATTTGCTGGCTGAAATGATAGGTCACATGATTGGATAACAAATACTAGTACTTATTGGCTAGAATTTCTCCCAATCTGACAAATCAGGATCTCTCTCTCTCTCTCTCTAGACTGTTATGACAGAGACTTATATGAGGAAGTGTAATCATATGAGTGATATCCCATCACCTCTGCCATATTCCATTGGTTGGAAGCAAGTGACAGGTCCCAACTGCTCTCAAGGTGACCAGGATAGCACTGAGGTTTAACACCAGGAAGATGGAGGTCATCAGGGCTCAGAGATCTACCTACCACACCGATGAAGGGAAGTGAAGAGGAAAGGAACACCTCAAGCCTTATTTATCTTCTCTGTTTCCTATCCACCTCTCCCTCCATTTGTGTCTCTTTTTTGCTTTACTCCAAGGTTAACAGCTTTATTAATTTTCTCTCTGCTTTGAGACTTATTTTTTTTTAATGTTTACTTATTTTTGAGAGAAAGAGAGAGCTTGAGCAGGGGAGGGGCAGAGAGAGGGGGGTGCAGAGGATGCAAAGCAGGCCCTGAACTGACAGCAACGAGCCTGATATGGGGCTCCAAGTAACGAACTATGAGATCATGGCCTGAGCAGAAGTCAGATGCTCAACCCACTGAGCCACCCAGGCGCCCCTGCTTTGAGACTTATTTTAAAAGCACACTGCTAATGCTCCTTGGGACCCATGGGTTACTTTTCTATGAAAAAAAAGGGTATATTCATTCCTTATGGCTGCTGTCACCAACAATCCCACAAACGTGGGCATTTCAAACACACACTTATCCTCTCATAGTCCTGGAGGTCAGGAGCCTGAAAGCAGTTTCCACAGAGTGACATCAAAATATTAACAAGGCCATGCTCCCCTCAGAGGCTCTACAGAGTGAAGAATCCATTTACTTGCTCTTTCCACCTTCTAGAGCAGCATTCCTTGGCTGGTGGCCCCGTCTTTCACCTTCAAAGCCAGTAGCCCACCATCTTCAAATCTCTCAGCTGGGGCTGTCATGATCACCGTCTCTGTAGTAAAATCTCCCTCCCTCCACCTCCTTTTGTGAAGACACTGGTGATTGCACTGAGAGCACACCTACGCAATCCAAGAATCTTCCAGTTTGAAGACGCTTAACCACATCTGCAGAATCTCTTTTGCCATAATAAGGTAACATTCACACCTTCCAGGGATTAGGACCCGGTTATCTCTGGGGGAAATTATTCATCCTACCACAGAGGGATTTATAAACCTTTCTCTGAACCTCTGGAGAAGGGAGACCAGCTATAATTCAGAATTGTATTGATTCGCTGTAAAACAAGTGTCCTGTGTAGAGGAGAAAGTCTGGTATTTTATCATCCCCAATTTAAAAGGCCTGCTAGCCCATTTCCCATAGAAGACACAGACTTGTGCTTTGAGGGCTCCACAGATTGCCAAGGATGGAATCAGAAAATTCTAGAGCTGAAAGAATCCATCCAGATCAGGTAGCCCCACCCTTCCACCTTAGAAATGAGGAAACTGAGGGGCGCCTGGGTGGCGCAGTTGGTTAAGCGTCCGACTTCAGCCAGGTCACGATCTCGCGGTCCGGGAGTTCGAGCCCCGCGTCAGGCTCTGGGCTGATGGCTCAGAGCCTGGAGCCTGTTTCCGATTCTGTGTCTCCCCCTCTCTCTGCCCCTCCCCCGTTCATGCTCTGTTTCTCTCTGTCCCAAAAATAAATAAATGTTGAAAAAAAAATTTTTTTTAAAGAAATGAGGAAACTGAGCCTCCGAGGAAAAAAAGCAGGTCACTTACGGCCAAATGTTTGATTTGGGGAGCATTTGGGAAAGAAAACAATCTCAGACTCTTTCAACGATTCCAAACTGCCTCTCTTTTGGAATTTTGGGGAGGTATGGAAGGTATCTCCACCCACTAGACTATAAACTCCACTGAACTCCAGGAGGAGTTATGTTGCCAGTTCATGACGTGCTATTAAGTGACAGCCATCTTTTTCTCTACAGTTTCAGAGCACATATTTAGACTTTGTGGGTCACATGGCCTCTTACCACAACTACTCAACTCTGCTGTTATCACACACAAGCAGTCCCAGTAGGACATATTTGATATAGAAATAAATGGAAATGGCAGTGGTCCAATAAAACTTTATTGACAAGAACAAGCAGTGGGCCACTTTGGTCTGCAGGCCATAGTTTGCTGAGCCTGAGGCACAGATAACAGCCAACACCAGTCAAGGGTCACTAGAGTCTAAGAATTTGACTTGTATTATCTCATTTAATCCTTACAACCACCTCCTTCATGACAGGTATTATCCCCATTTTTTGGATGAGGAAACTGAGCCTCAAAGAGTAATAACTTGCCAAAGGACATATCACAAGTGGCCAAACGAGGATGGAAATCCAGACCTCCACCATTCAGGTTCTCTACTTTTTATCCCTACGCTGATGGTCCTTAATCCTGGCTGCAATGAGAATTTTTTGAGGACCCTGTAAAGAGTATCGATGATAGGACCCCATCCCAGACTATTTAAGTCAGATTCTCAGTCCGGGTAGGGGGGATGTCCTAGGCATCTATAAGTTTTCTTAATCACCCCTGCAATTTCTCAAGTGTTGCCAGAGTTGAAGACCGCTGCTCTGAGCTACCATGTTTAATAATGGGTCTAACACACAAATGATGAGGAGTTGACGAGGACGATGGTTGGAGAGGAAGAAAGGAAGAGGAAACAAGGTCAAGACACGAGTGATGTCCAAGAAAATCCCACTTTAAAAAAAAAATGAGGGGTGCCTGCGGGGCTCAGTCGGTTAAACACCCGACTCTTGGTTTCCACTCAGGTCATGTCTCATGTTTGTGGGTTCAAGCCCCCTGTCGGGCTCTGGGCTGATAGTGCAGAGCCTGCTTGGAATTTTCTCCTTCCCTCCCTCTCTCTCTCCCTCCCTCCCTGCCTCCCTCTTGCTCTACCCCTCCTCTGCTCTCTCTGAAAATAAATAAACTTAAAAAAAAATTTAAAAATCAATGTACAAAACCCACAAAAGTTACGCAGTCTATAAAACAGGGAAGAGGGGTAATTTGCATGGGAAAAGGAGTTTCCACTTGCGTGTGAGGATTCAAAGCAGGTGTCTTGTAACAGACTTTTCCTTTTCAATGATCCAGAACACATGGAGGCACCATAAATTGCTTGAGACAGTCTGGGAGGTGGTGGCAGAGGTTTTCACCATTAAAATGTTTGGTGCCACTGCTAGCTGATGATTAGCCGAAATGAAAATCACGAGCGTTTCAAATTATAGCGTGGAAAATGGAAAACGTGTCTTCATCACCCAGATCGGGGGTGTGTCTCTTCTCGACGTTGCTAGCTGCACCTGTCTGCTCATGACTGTTAAAGAAATCAGCCCTGAGGACAAGGAGAGTGAAATCACGCACTGCACAGGGGGCTTCCCCACCCTCTCCGCAAGGTGAAATTTTCCCTCGAACATCCCAAGAATGCAAACAGTTGCTTCCTGATCCATCTCGGTTCTTCATGGGGAATGGAGGGAGGGTGGAAAATAGGTAAATACTGCCATTTCAAATCACTGAACCTAAGTAGATTGGACAGATCTCCTGTCAAGGATGAATTAATACCTTTGGCCCTTAAAATTCTGGTCATTTTGTCAAGCCTGTTATGACTTCTGATTTCACATTTAAGCAGGATGCGGGGAGAAAGAGGCTAATCTAAGGCCAGGAAGAGCCAGAGACAAAGAAGTACTCCCGTCCTTCTTAGGACTGCAAGATTTAGAAAGAGTACAGGATGCCCAATAAAAATGTAACTCCAGACAAATGATGAATAATTTTGAGTGTATGTTCCAAATATCGTGTGAGACAGACTTGTGTTTTAAAAATTGTCTCTTGATTGTTTCTCTAAAAGTCAAATTTGACTGGACCTCTTGAATCTTATCTGGCTTGTTATATCTCAATCCTTTTCCAAGTCACGCCTAATTAATTCCTCGGTCCCGGAATAAAGGCGCATTTTGAATCTGTGTCCATTTGACTGCAGTGACTACACCACTGTAGAGAAAATCAATTGTGCCTACATTAGCACCAGGTCATACCAAGAAAAAAAAAATGGTGTATTGCCTAAAATCCCATGTGTTAAAGACCATAATAGCCAATGTTTGAGGTGTTTCCTTTGTGACTGTAAACCAGGGGCAGAAGCAAGGTATGGACATCAATAGCCCACGTGTATGTAACTGCAGTGAAAAATTTTCTTTACAGGGTGGTCATAGGCAGTTCTAGAAACTTCTAACACTTAGGCCTTACAGCTTGCTCTCTTCTGTACATCTTTATTACTATCTGCCCCCAGGACATCCAACACAGAGAGTCCATTGGGCCAAATCCCTATTAGCACACCCCCTTAGAGCAAATGAGGGCAGGGAGAATGAGGCCCCTAAGGCAGGCACTTACATCTCTCGACCTCAGAAAAAGTCGGCCTGGCTCTGTGTTGCAACCGGGTTGCAACCTTCAGAACTCTTACAGTGGGGGAGGTCCCCATGCAAGGTGGCATGGCTGACACGAATCTCACGTGTGCCCCAGTCTCCCAGCTGCAACACGGGGATACTCGTATGGTGGATTCCAGAGTCAGAACATGCATGGTGTTTAGAAGAGTGGCTGGTACCCAGTAGGTGCTCAGTAAATGTTCTGTAAGCACATCATCAGGGTTGGGGAGCTCAGCCAACTAGTTCCACTCTTCCTCTCCCATGATGATGCCACCCTGAACGCCCCATGCCAACTGGTGCCATTTCTCCAAAGACCAGAGCAGAGGAACCAGACGCCTCACTTATTCTCTGCTCAGAGTAAGAGGAGGTGACCCTGTCCATTAACTTGGCCCTGCACCAGGATCCTTGCGGAAGTCTCTACCACTCACATTAGAGACAAACAGAGGTCAGTGGACCCTTCTTTGCATACCAGAATATCTAAAGAGGAAAAACGCCCCAGTGCAACATTTTTCTCCGTGGCACAGGAGCGGCACACTGTTGCATCTTGCTAATAACAAATAGCTAGCTTCTGGAAAGTGATTGTTTCTCTTCTGGCAAATGCGGAAATATTTCTTACAACAGGTATTTATCCTTTAGAGAAATCCAGCATCCCAACGATCCCTTCCATTTCATTATTTTTTTTAATGTTTTCTTTAGTTTTAAGAGAGCACAAGCAGGGAGGGGAGGGGCAGAGATAGAGGGGGACAGAGAATCTGAAGGGGGCTCTGTGCTAACAGCAGTGAGCCCGATGTGGAGCTCGACCTCACGAACCGCTAGATCATGACCTGAGCCAAGTCTGACGCTCAGTCGACTGAGCCACGGAGGTGCCCCTCACCTTACGTTTATTAAGAGCTTACCATGTGCTAGGCACTGCTCTAGTAACTGTAGATTCAGCAACAAACAAAGGAGGTGGGAATCCCTGCTCTCAAGGAGCTCAGACTCTAGCAGACAATTAACACAATGGATAAGTAAATTAGATGTTGGATGGTACAAAAGCTACAGAGGAAAATTAAGGGGAGGAGGGGTAGGGAGAGTTGAGCGGTGGGAGGGGGGATGGATGAAGGGTGGGTAACGGAAAAGGTGGTCCTTTCAGACTCCCCTACAGAGGTGGAAGGGATCGGGTACCTGTCCCTGATGCCTGGACCCTGGGTAGCTGGCGCAGTGAACCTCAGCTGGTAGGTACACCCTCCAGAACACAGAATCTAAAGAGGGTGCAAAGCCAGTGATCCTCAGACGCACTCATGTGGCTGAGGCTGGCTGTGTACTGCAGTTACAGAATGACAAGTATCCAGGGCTGACCACACCAGTGGGGACACCGCAGTCTGGCTGATCCCCAGGCCATGTCTCCTCACTCCCTACCAGTCTTCCAAAACATAGATCTGTTTGTACTTAATTTCACTAGCATCCATTCTATCGTTTTATTTGTAACCAGACACTCAGACCAGTGCGTTTCTGCTGGGCGGGGGGAGAAAAAAAAATACTCATATACACGATATGCAGTGGAGTTGTAGGGAGAGCTCTAGACTCTTACCCTCCAGATGTATGATAAAACAGCCAAGGGAAACGTTATCAGTCCACATACATTTCCTTTTTCCTCCAGGACACCTCTGGGAAGGTGACACAGATAATGAAAAAAAAATTGTCGTCAATTATTATTTGTTCTGGGCAAGGAAAGGGTGGAGGGGAGAAAGAAAAAGTAGGTCCCATCCTACAACTGTTTGGACACAAACAATAAAAGCCAGACAGATAACCCAGCAGACCCGCTTGGATATTTGAAGCTTCCTGTCCCTCAGTAATGGATTATCTTATATAGACTGACAATATATGGTTTCAGGGTACTTCTTCTTTCTCTCCCTGAAAAACTAAGATATTCCCTTCTGCCAAACACACAAAGGATGCAGAACACCAAATGGGATGTATGCGGTGGGGAAGAGAGACAATTTCTTTCCCATCATGGGACCTCTCAGCAAGTCAATATTGATTACATTTTCCTGGTGCCTCAAGCCATTATTTCTGATACCACTGCCTACTGCCACAGATGAATTTCCCCTTCCTCGTCACCATGGGAATATCAGAGAGTGAGGAGGAAATGTCCCCCTAAAGAAGCCTGGCAGAAAGGTGCCTTCTAATTAGGAGCCTTTAATTCACATCCCCTGTACTGTGTCCTTGGGAAAAGAGGCAAGTGTCCGGCATGAAGATAATTCTTCACCTGATGCCACCTGCAGTTCAGGAAAACAGAATGCCATCCCTGACCCAGAAGGCAGGAAGGAAGCCAGAATCCGGTTGGCTGTCGGAAAGCATGCCAGAGTCCTGGTGGTGCTGGTTATCGTATGAATTATTGATGTCGCCATGGGAATCCCTGGGGTAGCAGAGGTGTCAGAGGCGAGGGGATGGCAGGTGCGTAATTGTGGAATTGGCAGGGGCTGACAATTCATCCTTCAGCCCCATGCATGTTATCAACAGTGTTTTGGGCATGCTGATACATTCCACCACCAAATCCTACCTCAAGCAGAAAGGTTTATGCACACCGCCCATGGAGGTCCTGCCCTGACCCTAGCTCTGTGGTCATGAGTGGGAGCAGAAAATGGATGTTCAGAGTCTTGGCCCCGCACTCATCACAAAAAACCTCCAAATGCAGAGCCTCACTTGGCCAAGCTCCAAGTGCAGTAGTAAAACTGTGCAGAAGCAGGAATCCCAGGGAAAGAACCAGAAGCTCCCCTGCCGTAGGCTGGGCCCCTCGGAAGCGGATTCTGACACAAGGAGTTAAGTGTAAGTTATTTATCTGGGAAGTGGTCTCAGGAAACCCTATCAGGGGAGTGGGGAATCGAGACAGAACCAGAAAGTGGCCAGTGTAGACTGTGTTATCAAAAGATACTTGTTCCAGGGGTACCCGGGTGGCTCATTCGGTTAAGCATGAGACGTTGGCTCAGGTCACGATCTCGCAGTTCGTGAGCTTGAGCCCCTCATCGGGCTCTGTGTCATCAGCTCAGGTGGGTTCTTCTGCGAACAATGTTGCCATCACCACCACCACCACCACCACCACCATTAACTTATATCCGTCCTAGAGTTCTCACTGCAAACACTACACCTTCAGAGAAGCCTTACTGGATGGTATAACCCTGGGGTTCAAATTGCAATCTTTCCTGTATGCATCAGCACCATCTTCTCAGAGGACAGTGTAGTGAATGTATCAGAAGCCTAAAAAGAGGGGCACGGTCTGACCCAAGGATCTGCACATGTTAAAAGATCCAGAGCCTTTATTTCCGAATGGTTATACAGGAAGAATGGAGGAAAGACAGGAGGGAGGGAGGGAGAATGGGAGGAGGGAGAGAAGGAGACCCAGAAAGCAAAAGAGACCAGCAAAGAAAAGACACAAATTAAATATCCAACACCAGGTGATTGGTTGAGTACGTTGTATGCATCCATCCAAAGGAGCATTATTGGACCATAAAAAATGATGATACATAGGTATAATGACTGACGCGCAAATGGGTTCGTGATACATCACTAATTTGAAAAACAAGTCACAGAAGATGTGTCGCAGGTATATTCCACGGGATCTCAAGTGTAGCGTGCGTGTGTGTGCGCGTGCTCATGCAAGCACACATGCATGTGTGAGATAGAGACGGTGGTAGGAAATGCATCACACACAGCACCACAGAATGTTGGGAAATACAGAACACAATTTTCCTGCCCAACTTCCTTTACCTCCTCTGCTTCCGTGTGGATCATCTGAGGTTTCTGTCTCAAAGAATAAAAGGGGTTCAAATCCTGGGGGAAAAATCCCTTTAACATACTTAACCATCCCAACAACTTGCCCTTTGAACATTCTGCAGTTTAGCCCTTGAATGAGGGAAAGAAAATAGTATCATTGGGATTGATCCAGGGAAGCAAAGCTACCGAGTCAGGGGAAACTGGGTGACCAGTTGTCCCTCTTCCAGCTTTTTTTTGGCCTCTTATTTTTGCCTGGATGACCCTTCTCTCAGCCTCCTTTCCCATCACCACATGCAATCCCCTGAGCTCCAAACTCCAATTCAATCACATCAGAAAGAAAATACAGAAAATCAAACCCCAAAGCCAAGAGGTCGCCCATCCTTCCCGCACATCGATACCCTCTTCAAGGTGACAGTTAAGTTGAGGTGCCTTAGCCCTGTTTCGTCTGCTCCCCTGTCAGAGCTGCCCTGAGGAATTAGTCTCTGGAAACAGGGCCCAGAATGCCCAGAACCAAAAGGAGATAAGCATATGTTTGTGTGAGCTGAAAAATTGTCCTATATGGAACAGAGTCAAAATAAATCAATAAAAGCAGTTTCAGACATGCAGTGCCGAGAGAAGCTGTTAATTACTGGTATTAGCATGGATATCTGTTCATTTGAGACTTTTGTTCAGCGAAGGCAATTGCCTGGCCCTGTTACATAACCAAAAATCAAGAGAATTTACAAAGAAAAAGCAAAAAAAAAACCACCTCAGCTCAAACTCAGACAAAAGGATTGAAGGAAAAGGGGACAAGAGAGATTTTCTGTGGATTTACTAAGACACATCAGCTCAGATATGAACCTCCCCAGTTTCATGCCAATATCACCCAACCTCACAAGCTTATAGTCTCTGCGTGTAAATTTCAAGTTTGAAAGTTCCAAGAGAAAATACCTTCTGAAGAGACTTCTGCATAATCAAAAGACTTCCTCCTTATCAAAAGGGATTTCAGTTCTTAGAGGGGTCCTTTGAAATTATATATAACAAAACCTGGTAGCTTTATGGTTCAGAGTGAGGATTCCGTAGTCCCCAACACCTGGGTTCTAGATCCATTTCTGTCCCATCCGAGCTCAGGGATGCTGGCAAGTTAGGGAAGGTTTCTGAGCATCTTTCTTCCTATGTTAAATGAATGGAATACTAATCCCTACCTCACAGGGACCTAGAAATCAGAATCTCTGAGGCACTCACTGTCAGTCCCTAACCAAGAAGAGAAACCATGTATTTCCAACAGCAGGATTTCAATGCAAGGAATTAGCTGTGTATGGGCCAACAGACCAAGAAGCTAAATGAGACAGTGAGCCAATCCTACTTTAATGCAATACCTTGAAAAGTCTCAACTGAGGCAGAAAAAAAAAAATGATAAAAAAAATGTCAACTTTCTAAATAAAAATAGCATCTGGCCCCACGCACCCCTAACTCAGCCTCACTTGTTTTATCCATGACCTAGTCCTGCCAGAGACGGGTAGACAGCGAGAATCTACTACAACACCTAGGACAAAAGACAGAGGGACAATGGCCAATGGAGCCCGTGGCAAAAGCTATGCCCATGCCACGCAATGTGGAACCCCACAGGAAACATGGCCATCACAGAGCTGCCACGGGAGGCCACGGAGAAGACAAAAGACCACGGCTCGTCCTTGCCTCCCACCAACCAAACTCAGCTGTAACTCTGCTCACACAGGAGCCTGGGACCAAAGTCTGCAGGGGGGAGGCAAGGAATCCGTTCAAAGTCAAATCAGCCCAGGGTGGCCTGAGTGCTTGACACTATCCCTCTCCGGCCCCCAAGAGCTCAAGAAATCTGAGGATTGGGATATGGAGCCTGGTTTCTAAAGGACAACGGGCTTCTGTTTTGGAGACTGCCACCAAGATGATGGCGGCTGGCTGTGCCTGGCAAAGGATTTTGAAGGGAAGGGAGTGCCATCCCATCTGGGTCATCACCCAGGTCACCCCCACATAATGGGGGGGGGGGCGGGGTTCTAGCATGCACATCTCCACACGTAATGGGTAGTGACAAGGACAAGAACACCTGACCATTCCCACCCTCTCAGGGGACTTCATGAAGTTACCAGATCAGAAGTGGCCCAAACTGAGCCCCTTCTAGAACTACAGGAAAGCAGAGAGGAGCGTGCATGAATAGAGGGAGTGCCGGCAGCAGGTAGGCCCCACAGATGCTTGCTGTCAGGAGGGAGGTGGTGGAAGGCAGGGGGCGGGAGGGAAAGCAGATTACCCACCTACGGTAGAATTTCCCACCTGGAAACTTCCATAGGCTCGGGGAACCAGGTGACATGCAAGTGGGTGGGGGGAGAAAAAGCAAAATTGGAGATGGGTGTCACATGGTAAGGGAGGGAGGGCTGCTAGGAATGTGGGGCTGGAGGTCAGAGGGGTTTGAACACTACTTCTGCCCTCAGCTGGCCCGTGTGGCCTTGGGCAAGTTGCTGAACCCACCTCAGCCTCATGTATCTTGTGAATGAGGATGACCAGAGAGCCTGGCTCAGGCGGCTGTGGTGTGGATTGAAGGCAATCAGGTAGATGAAGAACTTAGAGCCCCACAACTAGCAGCTGATACTATCTTGTATTATCATGGCTGTTGTTGTTGTTGTTACTATTATTATTCTTATTATGGTTGAAGATGAGAATAGTGCCCACAGTGGGAGGTAGTGCAATAATTGACCTCTGGGATCCGCATAATAGTGCGTTCAGTGAGTTTTGAACTTGTTGGTCAAGTTCAGGGGTATAGAGAGCCTCCTAGAGAAGGAAAGCTTTCTGTTTCCCTCAGGTAGTACCTCCCTGCCAGAGACAGATGGTACAGATATAGATTTGGAAATACACTGGGGTGTGCATGCAAATACAGATACAGGTGTAGGTACAGGAATAGATGGAAATGTAGGTGTAGGCCTAGGTAGATCTACATATAGCTGTACTTAATAAAATGTGCACATACTTTAAAGCTTTCAAGAATCACTCTAAGCGCCAAACAAAGCTAGATATAGAATGCAGTTAGTGTTCACTGAGCAAACGCTACACGTGGCAGGCACGGTAACAGGAACCCCAGGGGAGGGTTAGCAATAAGAACGGGACATGGTCTCTGCCACCAGCAGACCCCACATCCCATAGGGGAAACAGGCAATGACAAAAAAACAACTTTCTCCCTCAGGCAGGGAACAACTAAGTTCGACTTTGAAGTCGTTCTGGACAAGGCAGCATCCAAGCTCTCCTTCAAGGAGCTCATGAGGAGGGAACAATAGAGAGTGAGATTCAAAGAGCATCTTCCTTTCCTTTTGTGGGGAGAGTGGGGCTGTCTGACCCTGGAGATAATTTCCTTCCGCTTGTTTTTTTTTTTTGTTTGTTTGTTTTTTTTTTAATTTTTTTTTTTCAACGTTTATTTATTTTTGGGACAGAGAGAGACAGAGCATGAACGGGGGAGGGGCAGAGAGAGAGGGAGACACAGAATCAGAAACAGGCTCCAGGCTCCGAGCCATCAGCCCAGAGCCTGACGCGGGGCTCGAACTCCCGGACCGCGAGATCGTGACCTGGCTGAAGTCGGACGCTTAACCGACTGCGCCACCCAGGCGCCCCTCCTTCCGCTTGTTTTAAGAGGGTTATAGCAGGTTTTTTGTTGTTGTTGCTCTCAGCAGGACGTGGGGGCCTCCAAAGCGCTCACTAAATCGTTTCAAGGTTTCTCCACGCTGTACCATGTATCAGTACCTCATTCCTTCATGGTTGAATAATATTCCATCATATGGGTAGATCACATTCTGTGGATCCATTCTTGGGCTGACAGACATTTGATGGACATTGTTTTCCCCTCTTGGCTATTGCAAAGAGGGCTGCTATGAACGTTCGCGGTAAGTTTTTCCTTGAACACCTGTTTAACACTTTTTCGTATGTACCTCGGACAGTGGAACTGATGGGCCATGTAGTAATTCTAAGTGTAATTTTTTGAAGAACCATCTAATACATTCCTAGCAACCACCAGAGAGTCTGAGTTTTTTCCTTCCCAGAAGATCCATAAAAGTCCTGGGCTCTCCTCTCATTGGCGCATTTAAGGTCACATGTCCATCCCTGCGCCAATCATCGTGGGCAAGAAAATGGAATCCCATGACTGATGAAGGGATGAACAATTCTGCATTAAGGAAAAGCCCTCTACCCAAACCACACGGACTGAGAAGGAAAGACAGTGGCTTTTTCTAGGGAAAATCAAAGTGATGTTAATAGAAGAGGAGGGAAAAGATACCGGAAGACAATTAGCAAAAAGGGTCCACCTCACCTCCCCAGAGGGCAATGAAATAACAGTTTTACATCATAACATGGGGAAACATGGTGAACATGTGTTGGGCCCTTAATATATGTCAGGCACCATTCTAAGTGCTTTGCAGAGAGGATTCGTCATCAGTGTCCCCATTGAACAGATCAGAAAAGTGAGGCTCAGAAACCTTAAGTAACTTGCCCAAAGGTCACACTGTTACAAAGTGGCTGATTTGGGACTCGAACCCAGATCTCTCCAATGCTAATGCTCCTATCCTTTCCTATACACCACCCTGCTGCTTTACTGAGTAGAGGGCATCAGGCATGGGAATAACCTGGATGGTTGCTCGCTGAAGGGTGAGTATCTTAATAGCAATCTAGGTACCAATGTATGCATATTCACGCCCAGATACACTCACACACTTTCCAGTGGCCCAGAATGAACGGACATAACCCTCTATTTCCCAAGACACATCACATAAAGCCAAAGAAACACATATCCCTCTTTTTCCTCATTCACTATGTCCCTCACTGGCCAATGGATCTCTAAAAAAAAAAAAAAAAAGGTCAAAAGTCCCAGAATTCTACCTGGGAGCCCCTTCTACCACACAACGGAGTTTGCGATCTCTTCAAAGAATGGAAATGAAATGTCCTCAGGAAGCCTTCCCGGATCCATCAGTAGTGGAACTGCAGGTGTTAAACTATATCCCTTCTCTTGAAAATCAAATCCCTTTTTTCCCTAAAGCATTTAATTGGATTCAACCCGCAAGGATTGTTTTCCAGAAATGGCAGGGATCTGTTGATCTTTCGGTACTCTGGGTGAAATCTCAGTCCTGTTAACGCGGTACCTTGTCTCCCTCCTCTGTCTGAGCTGGGAACAAGAAGAAACCTTCACAATGACAGTCTCATAATAGGATTTTGTTTTCTTTCTGCACACTACATCTCAGGGGATCATCGTCATCTGTCTCCTGCCAATGACAATCCAGCTTCCCCGGGCCCCCTAGTTGCTTGGGGAGCAATGCTACTGTGCAGCTCGTCCCCAGTGACATTTTATAATTGTCACAGAAACCCCATGTTAATAGAGCTGTCTGGCTAAAGAGGTTCATGATCCCTCACGTCCCCATATCAGCACCCCAGTAGCCTGACAGCATATCTGAATGCTTCTCCATTCTGATAACATTCTGCATATATACATACGAAGAGGAATCCAATTTGATCCCACACAAATAGGAGCCACCGTCTCCAGGAAACAAACAAAAAACCAGCCTGTTTTTCTGCACTGGGCATTTAATAGCTCCTCATCCTCTGTAGTTGTTTTATGTGTTCTTTACTTTTCCCTGAAATACCCCCCTTCTTATCTCCACTTATCCAAATACATTCTTCAGTTGTCTCCTGAGACCACTGCAGCCTACAATGGTTTTCCACCTTCCGGTGGCATTTGACTGCACCTTGTGTGTGGCAAGTAATCGTGAGTTTCCTTGGGACATTGCCTGCTTCCTCAGTTGAACTGTTTTCACTGTTCGCCTTAGCAGGGACCATGGCCCTAGGTTTTCTTTTACTTTGGAAGCTTGTTTGTTCGTTGGTTAATGTGTAGTTGACATACAGTATCGAATTACTTTCAGGCGTTCGATATAGTGATGCAGCATTCACATACATGATACAGTGATCACCATGATAAATCTAGCTACCCTCTGTCACCATACGAAGCTGTTACCTATGCTTCACTATATTCCCTCTGCTGGACAATGTATCCCCATGCCTTAGCTATTTTAAAACTGGAAGTTTGTATCTTTTAATTCCCCCTGGCCCTAGTTGTAGCCTTACGCTGAGCTAGAAGAAAATGGGTTAAGAGAGTGGAGAATTCTCCTTTCCTTCTCTGACACCGTCTCCACCCACTACACATCCCTGGCCACCCTTTTGGACATTCTGTATCTCTCTGGAAGCTCCAAATAATGGGACACACCAACTATAGACATCCAGAGTCCTGAGGGTACTGGAAATGATTCCATCAATTCTAAGGAGTTGAGCCAAGTAGGAAAGGCATGAAGGTCAACGAATGAAAAAGAGAGTGAACAGATGACAGGAACTTTCTGTGAGGATAATAGCTCTCCCTGACTTAGTCAAACCATAAAAACAACTCTCTGGGTAGCTCTCCATTGTTCTGCAAGTTCTGCCGCCATGGACAACTTACCACCTATCATTGCCTTGACCCTGAACTCCCTAACTGCAGCTACCATTGATTCCATTCATATGGCCTGACCCCTTACTTAGCCTGACTTCCACTAAAATGTCTTCTGAACAATCTGTGTCCCAGATCAGCAGTCTTCCGAAGCAAGGGTGGTTGAAAGAGTGGACTCTGGCTTCAGACTGTTTGGGTTTGAAGCTCACCATGGGGAAGAAGCCAGTTAACGTCACCTGCCAATCTGGGATAGTGGTGCCATGCACTTCATGGGGTTGTTTTGAGAGAATTAAATGAGAAAGTCTACACAAAGAGTTTAGCGGAGATCCTGACACATAGTAAGTTCTCAGTGAATTCAGCCTTTTATTAGGATGGCTATGTCTTAGATCCTTAACTGTCATGTCGGGTACGGGAAGAAAGGAACGCAGTCTTTTCCTTCATGATACCCTCTAGTGGTTATAGAGGAATAATAGTACGGGCATAAGCTTTGAAGTCGTTCACGGAGTCCAGACCCAGGCTCCACAACATACTAGCCACAAGGAATTAAGTCATTTACTTAACCCTATGCAGCCTCCTTTATTAAGTTCAGTAATATCCATTTTTCAGAGTTGTAAATATTCTACAGGACGTACAGAGAGAGAGCTGGCCTAAAACAAACGTACCAGAAGCAAGGATCCATTTCTGCCTATCAATTCGAAAGAGTTACAAGAAGAATTTATTGGTTCCACTCATCTTTCACAAATGGCCTGTAAGAGCCAAAAGTGTGTGTTGAGGACAAACAGAATGGATTTGGTGCTTTATGTGGGGGAGGCCCATCTCTCTGGGAGGGCTCTCTGACATCCCTTTGTACGGCGGGAAATTACTTCATTTTCCTTTAGTTTTTTTTTTTTTTTTTATTTTTAAGTAATCTCTGCACTGAATGTGGTGCTCGAACCTACAACCTTGAGATCAAAAGTCACACGCTCTACCAACTGAGCCACCCAGGTGCCCCGTAAGTACTTAAGATTCTTAAGGCTGAAGTCATCACCTTGATTTTTTTTTTTTTTAATAAAGAAAGGCATTTCACATAGAGAATATTCTCATGTTATGTCTGCATCACCAACCCAGCTGTGTAATGTAGATTACGTAAATCAAAAGGAGACTCAAGAAAGACTATGCATGATTCTATCTGGGGAAAAGACAAAGTTACCTCCCTGATTGTTGGACCAGGTACTATGGATCAGTACCATGGTACTATTCAATGGCTAACATGTTGAGTCTAAGTACTCCTCTTCATTAACACAGTTTTTGATAAAAATCTAAAGAGTGTCAAAAATACGCTTATAGATTACATTTCTAGATACAACTCCTGCAATCAGTCCCTTGCAGATGAACCCCTCCCAAGGTACCTTCTCCAGCAGACAGTGTTTCGGAGGTGGAAGGAATCGTTGTCCACTGCTCTTTGTAGTCCCAACTGTGTGCTAATTAGAACCTGATGGAAAATGGTAAGAAAAATTAGGACAAAATGGCATCTCTTCTTGCTCAACAGTACACCCAGGGCGGACACTTTTGATTCAGCACAAGTGTCATTTTCCCATCTAGGGTGCCCCCCTCCACTGACAAGCTGGATCTAAAGAATGAACTTCAGACATGATCTCAAAGAGGTAAGGCCTCGGAGTTCCTTACCTGGTCATTCTGCTCCCCTGAAAAATCCATCTTTCCTCTGGTCTGTGGGAATCATGGACTATTGCCTCTGCTCTCAGTCTGCCCGTCTCCCAGAGTCCTTGCCCCATGCATGAGTAGGACTTACAAACCTAAGATCTCAGATCCCTTAAGAGGGGCGTCTGGGTGGCTCAGTTGATGAAGCATCCAACTGTTGGTTTCCACTCAGGTCATGATCTCACAGTTTGTGAGTTCAAGCTCAGTGGCAGGCTCTGAGCTGACAGTATGGAGCCTGCTTGGGATTCTCTCTCTCTCCCTCAGCCCCTTCTGCTCGCTCTGTCTCTCTCTCTCTCTCTCTCTCAAAATAAATAAATTTAAATTTTTTTAAATGTTTATTTTTGAGAGAGAAAGAGAGACAGAGCATCAGCAGGGGAGGGGCAGAGATAGAGAGGGAGACACAGACTCTGAAGTAGGCTCCAGGCTTTGAGCCATCAGCACAGAGCCCAATGCAGGGCTCAAGCTCCTCAACTGTGAGATCATGACCTGAGCCAAAGTCGGATGCGTAACCAACTGAGCCACCCAGGTGCTTTTCGAAATAAATAAATTTAAAAAAAAAATTGCCTAGGACATCAGGGCGTTGAGTGTGACCATCTGGGGAGGCTATCCCCCAAAATACCTTTTGCTGCTCTCACCACTTTAAGAGTAGCTGAAAAGCCCCCAAAACATTCTTAGAAGGCAATATTAGGCGTTCAAACTACCAGTATGTCACCAAATACCCAAAATTATTTCTAAATTCCACTTGCCTGGGAAGAAGCAGAAACTAAAGGGATTAGAAGGGAGTCTAGTCACAGGTGAGGAGCAGGACCCACATCCCCTCACCACACATCCTGGCTACGCCAAGTTACTGACTTCTCCATAGCCCACCCTCCTCTTCAGTAAGATGGAAATAATAATAGCATCTCTCTTACTGAGTCATTAAACTATACAATCTAGGGGCACCTGGGTGGCTCAGTCGGTTAAGCCTCTGAATTTGGCTCAGGTCATGATCTCGCAGTTGGGGAGTTCGAGCCCCGCCTTGGGTTCTGTGCTCATAGCTCAGAGCCTGGAGCCTGCTTCGGATTCTGTGCCTCCCTCTCTCTCTGCCCCTCTCCCACTTGTGCTCTGTCTCTCTCTGTCTCTCAAATGTGAATAAGTGTAAAAAAAATTGTTTTTAAATAAAAAATAAAAAATAAACTATACAATCTATAATAAGGTGCTTAGTCCAGAGCCAGTACATAGTAAGTATTCAATAAATTGTTTATATAAACATTTCTCAGTGCATGATCTCATTGAATATCACACTTCTATGAAGTAAGTATTGCAACCCTCTTCTGCTTAGTTGCCAAGAAAGTTGAGATTTCCAAAAAGGACTTTGCTTACGATCCTACAGCTAGAAACTGGCAAAGCCATGGTTCAGACCTAGGTTGGTGTGAGTCAGACAACCTTTGCTAATTTAGTAAACTGTCAGCACAGACGTCCCGAGCCCAGGGGAATCCCTGGCCCCAGTTAAACCGGTTCACGGAGGGAGAGAGACAAGTCAAGGGGAGAACTCCCCCAACCTCCAAGCTGCAAAACAGAAATGAGTATTAAGCTTTTATAAACTCACACCCCCGACAGTGAAATCACCTTAGGGCACCAGGCAAAATTCAGCCCATTCAACAAAAATGCCTCCAGGTTCCTAAAATTGCAGGTGTAAAATTGCATATTTTCATAAAATCAACATCCTAGGGGACAGGGTTGGGCAGACTGCTGACTTCCTGTCCCCTTGATTGCAAAGCTCCGCAGAAGTGGGTAAGGGGGAGTGAACTCACACTTCCTGGGCGCTTACAGTCTTGCCTCCTGTCAGGTGTTTTCTAGATCTGATCACTTCATCCACCAAATAATGGTGAGACGTAAGAATTATTGGCTCCAGGTCACTGGGGAGTAAACGGACGGTCAGAGAGGCTAAGTGACTTGCCCAAGGTCACACAGGAGAAAAACTAGCATTACAACCCACGTTTGTCAGGGTGCCTGGGTGGCTCAGCCGGCTGAGCATCTGACTTCTGTTCAGCTCAGGATCTCACAGTTCTTGGGTTTGAGGGACCCACGTCGGGCTCTGTGCTAACAGCTCAGAGCCTGGAGCCTGCTTCAGATTCTCATTATGTCTCTCTGTCTCTCTCCTCCCCCACTTGCACTCTGTCTTTCTCTCTTTCAAAAATAAACATTTTTTTTAATTTTTAAATAAAAATATAAACAAATAAAATCCACGTTTGTCTAACCCAGCACCAGTGCAGGGACATAGTCTGCGAAGCGACTGGTGTCCCCAGAGACACCCAGTATACCCTGCTGGACTCTCCCCGGGCCAGCATTCCTTAAAAAAACTAAATTAATTAATCAAGGGCACCAGGGCTGTCACCGAGACCTGGGTGGGTGTGAACTCTCCGAAATAGAAACCCTTTCCTAGAAACACTGTCTTCACTCCATGTCTCCTGACTCTACTTAACAACTCTGGATAAAGTAAAAGCTTCTTTTTTATCCTTATTAAGCAACATACTCTTCTCTGAAACTCCTAGTCCTCAGCCTTTCTGAGCCTTGCCTGAGTGTTAATGCTCTTTCTCTGTGATCTCTATGCCTTTACCACCCTCTGAACATGAGGTTTAATTATTGAAAGGGAGTGTGCGGTGCGCCGTTAAAAAAAAAAAAAATACCTGAGGATTTGCCAAGGCAAAGGATAGACAGACACCATGTCCTAGGACAATACCTTTTGCTAGGGCTATGGAATCATGGCAAAATTACAGTGCAACAAATTATACCGTGCCAGGGAAAGATTTCTCAACACTTTTTTTTTTAATTTTTAAAAAATGTTAATTTTCTTCATTATTTTTGAGAGAAAGAGACAGTGAGCAGGAGAGAGGCAGCGGGGGGGGGGGGGGGGGGGGGAGACACACACACACACACACACACACACACCCACCCACCCAAGCAGGCTCCACACTCATTGCAGAGACTGATGTGGGGCTTGAACCCAAGAACTGTGAGATCATGATCTGAGCAGAAACCACGAATCAGCTGCTTAACCGGTTGAGCCACCCAGGCGCCCCTCTCAGCACTTTCTGAAGAAACCTGCTTTCCAGTGGCTTATTAAATTAACTCTAAAATTTTTTCCTCTGGGTTAAAACCTGGCTTGCAAGATACTGTTTTGAAACTATGCATCCTGGAAGAACCCTAACTGATACATCTCAGCATTAGCCAAACTAAAATCCTTTCCTTTTTTAATTAAAGTATACTTTTCATCCAATACGGAAACGACCTCTTTTTATACTGGGAATTTGCCAAAGCACTCTTAAAACCAAAAAAGCTATTAAGTTATCAATCATGTAGAGTTTCTCTTCCACCCAGGCTAGAGAGAGCTGGAAGGGGCATCATGCCCACCTTAAGAGCAAGAAAAAGGCAGACAAACTTCAAAATCATAACTTTCCTTAAGCCTGTCCAAAATTCCAGGTAACAGCGAGACCAAGTGGCCTGAGCCCCAGGGAAGGACAGGCTCCTCCAAGGATCATCTGGGGCAGAGCACGACATGAGGGGACAGTGGGGACCATACACATGGGTAAGAAGGATTCGGCCAAAATTGGTAACATATTGCTAAAGGCCACGTGTGCGCTAGCGGGAGATTATGGAGCCCCTCAGAGTCACAGACAGGGAAGCCTGGACCATTCACAGGCGCTCCTCTGTAGACCTCCAGTGGGGGCTTGGGACAAAGATCAGAAGCCAGGTGCAATGAGACTAACAGCTGTCCTCAGTGGTTCAGTCCCAGAGCTGTGCTGGGGGTGGTAAATGCAAAGTTCTCTTCCAGAGAACTGTTTCCCCAACAGAACTGAAACCTCAGGAGGAGGGAGGAGGGAGCAGGGCAGCAAACCCAGGGCACAGATGAGACCCTACGCAGCCCTGGAGGTGGAAGGGGGGAAGGGGGGGTGGAAAGGGGCAAGAAAAGTTGCATTGCCCTAACAACGCAGGGATCAGGTTACCAATAAGACAACACTGCTAAACATCTATATACAGAACCAAAGAGTTTTTCAAAATATATGAGGGAAAAAGGGGCAAACTGAAATAGATGAATGCACAAATACAGGTGGAGACCAGCACTCTGGTCAGCACTACTGGATAGGACAGGTGGGAAAGAAAACCAGCAGGGATGGGAGGCTTGAACAACGTTATCAACCAACCTGACCTAACGGACACTTGTAAATCACCCCACCCAACAACAGAATGCGTGTATTTGTCTTTCTTTTTTTTTTTTTTAATTTATTTATTTATTTTGAGAGAGAGAGCACACAAGCAGAGAAGGGGCAGAGAGAGAGGGAGAGAAAGACAGCCCCAAGCAGCCTCCACCGTGGAGCTCAAACTCACAAACCTCGAGAACATGACCCGAGCCAAAATCAAGAGTCAGAGGCTTAACAGAGTGAGCCACCCAGGCATCCCAGCCTGCACGGATTTTGCAAATGCAGGGGGCACACTCCACAAGATAGCCCATATTCTTCTACATACAGGTTTACAGAGATCCTTTCAGAAAATAGGAAAGAAGGAAAGACTTTTCAGTTCATTCCTCAGGCAGGCATTATAACAACAAACCAAGCAAAGAAATTACAAGAAGAAAGGAAGGAAAGTGAAAAGGAAGAAAAGAAGAGAGACGAAGGAAGGGGAAAGAAAAGAAAAGAAAAGAAAAGGAGAAAAAAGAGAAAAAAGAGAAAAGAAAACCACAAGTATGCTGTCCAACAGAACTTTTGGCTATGGTAGAAATATCTGCTCTGTCCAATATGGTAGCCATGAGCCACATGTGGTTCTGGAGCCCTTGAGATAGGACTAGCATAACTGAGGAGATACAACTTTAATTTTATGCAAGCATTGAATCTATTTATATTTAAATATATGTAGCACACGAGGCTAGGACTCCAAAAAAGCAGTCTAAAACTTCAGTGTCCATGCATAAAATCTCTCAACAAGATAGGAATTAAAGGTATTCTCCTCACACTGATAAGGGACATTTACAAAAAGCTACAGGTATTACCATGCTCAGTGGTGAAAGTGTCAACACTTTTGCCTGGAATCAGAAACAAGGCAAGGGTATCAATCCTAGTTAGCATTGCACTAGAGGTCCTGGCCAGCAAATCGTATTGACAAAAGGGTAAATACATTGATCAACAAAGCAGAAAATAGAGTTCAGAAAGAGATCCACACATATATAGTCAATTGATTTTTGATGAAGGTGTATAAAGGCAGTTGGAGCTACAGAAAACGTTACCTGGCTGTTTTGTGCTTATTTGCTTATAAATGTTTATTCAGTAAGTATCCCCATGTGAGACGAGGGGAAAAATAAACCAGTCATGTTTAAATACATGGTGATTCCGATTCTCCTTTCTCATAGAAAATCTCTCTAACTGTAACCACAGCCTTAATCAGTAACTCTAACAGACACACAAGAATAAAAGGTGTCATATGCAAAAAGAAAATGTGACATACAGCCTACCCTTCTTCATAGATCAAGTCCAAATAACCCTCTTTCTCCAGGGCTCCCTCCTTGGAGCGCCAAAAACCTTGGAATGCAAACTCCCACCTCAGTCTTCTGGCTTAAGTCCTATAAGCCAGATAGAACCTCGGTCTCTTCTCTCCCCAAAATGATTTCTATTTGGACATCTCCTTTGTCTTCTGCTCAGAGATCTCAGCCATAGTTCATTTGCCCTTCATTTTCCTCCACAAAAAGGACTACAGGGTGATGTTCTTGTTTGTTCATTTGTCTATTTCCAGAGGCTCCGAACTCAGAGTGGCATATAACATGAAAAGGGTTGTGGTTCTTAAATTGAGTTCCCCAGACGCAGGGTTCATGTGCAAGGGATCCGTTAAAAGGACACTCCGGAGAAACCAGTGAGAGAGGACAGTGCAGCTAAAAGGCAGTCAAGCAAAGCAGGCAGAACCCCTCCAACAGGGCTCAAGTCTGATGCCACAGCGGAACCGAGAAGTTCAAGTCCCACCTCAGAGATGTCCTAAGCAATGGCAGGTAGACCAAGCCTTCGACTCTTTGGTTGAGGCTGCTCCGTGGGGACACACATCTCCAGGCATTTCCCTTTTCAGCTCCTTAACCCAAGAGCCTGGGTCTCTCCGAAAGAGAGCTGCTTTAAGTGGAAGCTAACCAAAGTCAGGGGGTCACACAAAAACGGGATCCAAGTGGATCTGGGCAGAGCACCAAATGCATTCCTCACACGCATTTAGTGAGCACCTATCTATTGAACCAGGTGTCCCGCTAGGCTTTTCACAACCCTGACAGATCTGTAGTGTTGTCATCATTCCTCTATTTTTATTTAACCCTGGCAAGAACTCTGCGAGGTAGCTATTACTAATTCCATTTTCAAGATGAGAACAGTAAGGCTCAGAGAGGCTAAGTAACTTCCTCCAGACCACACAGCTGCAAAGAGACAGCAGTGGGACTGAAACTGATGAGGGAGCAGAAGGCAAGCTGGACACCTGACAAACCACCCCTCCCTAACAGGTGGGATCTGTGTGACCTTCCTCAGACACTCCTGGCTGCCCAGACAAAAGGAAAGGCCAGAAAACAAATGGTGGAACTGATGGCCCCCTCAGTTTACAAATATCTTAGTAAATTATAAGAAAAAGGCAGCCTTATCAACAGCCTCATCTCCAGGAACTTCCTATTGTCTTACTGCTAATGCTTTGCTAGAGGGAAAAACAACCTTAGCTTGACAACAACTAGGCCTCCAATAATCTGAGTTTTTAGCATATGGAAATCCCTTTAAGAAACTTCCTCTTGACTTTACCTCCCCCAACTCCACAGTATACAAGCAGTCACTCTTCACGACCCCAGGGCAGCTCTATCTGCCCACGGGTCCTGTCTTTTTTGTGCCAAACATGTCTTCAAGAATTCTTTGTTGGCCATCAGCTCCAGACCCCTGCCACTCCAAACCCCATCAAAACCAGGGTCTATCGGAACTCTAAGTGTGTCAACGTTTTTCTCCCTTTGTGTCTCTCTTCGTCTTCTCTAGCACATTTCCCAATTAGGTACTGAGGTCCTTCCTACAGCCAGTGTCTGTGGCCATCATTCCACAAGCAGTTTCCTCCTTTTTTTTTTTTTTGGCCACTGTCACTGTCTACACTCTGGGTCCCTGTCAGAACTCACCTGCCTGGGGCCCGGCCCTGGTTCTGCCCGTGTTCTGCTCTCTGCTGCTCGTCCAATTTGAAAATATTCCATTGATAAAATTCCGGCCAGGAACTCATGGTTGGGGACAGGAGCACAGAACTTCCCTCATCACCCAAATGAATGAATTCCTATCTGGTCTCAAGAACCCCAGTTGGAACCTCAGTGGAATCAGAATAGGCGAAGACCCTAACTTGACCACAAACAGCAGACAGGGCAGTGGAAGACAGTGCTCCCTAAAAAAAACCCTTTACGGGACACTCTGGGGCTCTCTCCGCAACCAGAGCCCCGGGCTTCTCCCCTCCCTCACGGGTCTCCCTTGCCACAGCCAGAGAAGGCCTGCACACTCCCCTCACCTCCTCTGCATCACCAACACTAAGCAACAAACTGAGCAGATCAAATCAACAGGCTGTTTTCATTGCGCTGAACAGGGGAGCAGTGAGAATCTTCGAGTAGGTACGGCCCCAGAGTATCTGTTGGTGCAAAACCTCTGGAGCTCCGGGGGGGAGGGGGAGAATCTGAAACCATCCCTGAGCACAGAGGGCAGGGAGGGAGCAAAGAGAGAGAGGCAGGCCACTCCAGGGGGGCAGATAGCAGTCAGTACACAAATGGACTTACATGAGAGATCTGTCCTGGGTGCCGCAGGTCAAGCAGATTTCCACAGGGCCTGCAAGTGTCTTAAAAGTTCTGGAGGCCCTAAGGAGGCTTAAGGGGGTCAGTCACATTTATATCCAGATGGTCTAAACAGCACCTCACTCTCTCAAACCTGCGGCCTTGAAAATACCTCCCACCTTGAGACTTGTCTATTTTAAGGATGGGGGCGGGGTGTGGTAGGGGAGAGGGCGGGGAAGTTTGGGAGGAATCTTAATTGCCCCGGGCCAGCCCTCGGGTCAACCCTCGGTCATGACCTCTGGTTGACTTCCTCCAATGGAATCACCTGGAAGTAAGGAGCTAACTAATATCAGTTAGGATGACGTCATTAGGGTGTGTCCTAATCCAAGGTGATAGTGTCCTTATATATGCCAGGGCACAGAGTCTCAAGCCTGCTGCACTGTGCTGGGGACAGAGCCTGCCTGGATAGCGGCTACAAAACAGCAGCTGGTGAGACTGGAAAATTGCAGTAAAACAGTCTGAGGATATATAAGAAAATAACAGAAAATAACTAACAGCCCTGAAGCATCTACTGTGTGCCATGTGGGGTGTTTTTTTTAATTATTCGTGTTATAGATGATCTTTTATTGAAACACCAACTTCCTCCCCACGAATCCTTATAAAAATGGCTCTCTGGTAATTCCCACTTGACTAGATGAGGAAAGCAAGGCTCACAGAGATTGGGTAACTTACCCGAGGTCACGCAGCCTACAGAAATTGGAGACAGGAGTTGCACCACGTTCTGTCAGATTCCAAAGCCACACCTGATTTGATTTTTGTTATAAAGTGACGGTTTGAAGGAGTAGCACAGTGGTTAAGCACGCAGCCTCTGAAGTCAAACTGCCTACCCCAGACATGCCACTTTTTGGCTGTGTAACTGCATGAGTTTGCTGAGGCCACCATAAAAAAGTACCACCAAGGGGCGCCTGGGTGGCGCAGTCGGTTAAGCGTCCGACTTCAGCCAGGTCACGATCTCGCGGTCCGTGAGTTCGAGCCCCGCGTCGGGCTCTGGGCTGATGGCTCAGAGCCTGGAGCCTGTTTCTGATTCTGTGTCTCCCTCTCTCTCTGCCCCTCCCCCGTTCATGCTCTGTGTCTCTCTGTCCCAAAAATAAATAAACATTGAAAAAAAAATTAAAAAAAAAAAAGGTACCACCAAAGGAGTGGATTAAACAACAGACCTTTATCAGCTCACAGTTTTGAGGTTCTGGACCCAAGCCAAGCTGGCTCCTTCAGGGAACTGTAAGAGAAATCTGTTCCATGGGTCTTGCCTAGTCTCTAGTGAATTCCCCACAATCCTTGGCATTCCTTGGCTTACTGGAGCATCAGCCCCGCTTCTGTCTTCATGTTCACATGGAGTTCTCCCTGTGTGCATCTCTAGGTCCAAAACTCCCCTTTGGATGAGGACACCAGTCATGTTAGATCAGGACCCACCCCAATAACATCTTCACTAATTATATCTGCAACAACCCTACATCCAAATAAAGTCACATTCAGAGGTAACTGAGTGTTAGGAGTTGAATATATGAATTTGGGGAGGTGGGGACACAATTCAACTCCTAACAGCAATCATTGGCAATTACTTTTTCTCTCTATGCACACCTCTGTCAAAGTGACAGAAATAGTCACTTTTTCAGGTTAGGAGGATTAAAAGAGTTAACATAGAAAGTATCTAGAACAGGAGGTCAGCAAACCACTGCCCAAGGTACAGTCTGCCACCTGTTTTTGCACAGCCAGCAAGCTAAGAAGCATTTCTATAAATTTAAAAACAGTTCTTTAATGTTATTTTATTTTTGAGAGAGAGAGACACAGTGTGAGCAGGGAAACAGCAGAGAGAGAGGGAGACACAAAATCCGAAGCAGGCTCCAGGCTTGGAGCGGTCAGCACAGAGCCTGACGTGGGGCTCGAACTCACAGACCGTGAGATCATGACCTGAGCCGAAGTCACACACCCAGACAACTGAGCCACGCACGCACCCCAATAGTTTCTATATTTTTAAAGCACTGGGGAAAAGATCAAAAGGAGAATATTTCATGGCACATGAAGAATGAAATTCGAATTTCAGTGTTCATAAAGTTTTATTGAAACTGCCACGCCCGTTCATTTACATACTGCCTGTGGTTATTTTTATACCACAGGAGCTGAGCTGAGTAGTTCCAGCTCCTACAGGGACCATATGGGCCACGGAGCCTAAAATATCTACTGCCTGGCCCAACACAGAAAAACATTTACCAGCTACTAACCTACAAGGTAACCTGGTATGTAGTAAGACCTATATTAATATTGCTGTCTTTTCCTCTTCTCTTTCACCGCGATAGGAGTCATCTGCCCCCACAATTCTCTTTGTAACAAGGAGAATTTGCAACTTACATCCACAGCCCGCCCCGTGTGCCTGGGGACCCGCAGTCCTCCCGGAAGCTTCTGAATTGGCGGGGTTCCTCTGCCGTGCTCATCAGCTGCTCTCCTAGCTGAGTCAAGTCCAAGCTACGAAGCTTACCTCTCCCCTGCTTGTCTGAGCAATTCTGTTTACCCCACTGCACAAGCGCCCAGCAGCTCCAGTGGGTCCAGAGGTGAGTGCTGGCAAACCTTCAATTATTTACATCTGAGAAACTCAAGAGCTTTTTCTCCCTTTCAATCATGTCAAGTCTTTGGCATCTCCCAGACAACACTCTCCCCCCCCAACCCTTGTCAGAAGTGCCTGCCTCCTTCCCCCCAACTGTGGGAAATTTGCATCTTTAAAAAAGGAATGAGGGCACTTTTTCCCCCTACTTTTCGCTGGCCGAAAAGAGAAGAGATGTAGAGCTTCCTTTTAGTTAGATGGCTCATCTGGGATACCAGGGAGGAAGGAGGGCAGAGGAGGGAAGAAGTGGACGAAGCAGCTGCATGCAGGGGTGTTTGTGGGGCAGGGGAAGAAATATGTTCCATGCTGAGTCTGCAAAACTGGCAAGTGTGGAGGAAAAATTTGCAGTTCAGGCAGGGAGAGAAAAACACGTTTTCTCGCAACGATGGGGAGAGTGGAGAGTTTAATTGCCAAAGAGACTACAATTGTTTTGGCTCAACATGTTCGTGGCTTGGTGCTGGCGGGCATTTTGTGTTCTCTCTGTTCCTTTTTCTTTTAAAAATTGCAGGATTTAGGAATAAAACCAAGTTATAGGCAGATTAAAGTCTTTAACTCTTAATTAAAGGTTTTTATTCAGCCATTCACATCCAGCCTTAGAATTTTTCATCCAGACATTCCAGTTGCCGTTGAGGAGAAATGAGATGTTCTAAAAATAAGTCCGCTGCCTGCACAGGGCCTCTCAGGTCAGACCATTGTCCCCAAGGAGGACACAGCTGTTGCTGTTGTTATGCCAATCAGGCCAGACTCAGACTGGGATGGGGACACCCCTCTGCTGGAAACTTGGGGGGGGAGATAGCTCTCCTCAAAGAAGGCTCCAGCATTGTTCCCAAGAGACCAACGTTCTAGAAAGATCCCTCCGGCTGTAAGCTTGCTTTCCCACAGTGCTGATCATCCCGCAGTTTTACTCACTTCACTCAGTGACAACTCCAGCTTCAACGGCTGAGGACAAAACTCTTGGCATTCCCCTGACACCTTTCTTCCTCTCCTGCCCCACATCCAATCTGTTGACAAATCCTATCAGTGCTATCCGGGACGGGGGACATAGCCTGTGGGGCCCTGGGGCAAAATGAAAATGTAGGGCCCTTGTCCAAAGGGTGTTAAGAATTCCAAGATGGCGACAGCAGAACATGAATCCAAGGCTGAGGTCCTTCCGAGCAAGGGAACTCGTGCGACATCACAGGTCACATGCCCTGGTGCTACCTGCAAAAACACATCTAAATCCTGACCACTTGTCACCATCTCCATGGCTGTCTGGCCCAAGTCCACCCTTTGCCCCTTCTGTCCATTAGCAGTACAGCAGCCAAGCAAGTGGGAAGATGTCCTTCCTCCGTTCAAAGCCCCCTACTGGCTCTTTATTTCACTGGGAGTAGAAGTCAAAGACTTTACAATGGCTGACAGGTCGGTTCACATCCCCCAGGGCCTGTCCAGGCTCACCCCTGATTCTGCCCCCTCACTCTTTTTGCTCCAGCCACAGAACGTTCCCAAACGTCCTCACACAAGCCGGGCTTGTTCCATCCTTGTGACATTTTGCCTTGCCCTTTCTGCTGCCTAGAAGCTCTTTCTCTACGTGTTCACACCACATATGCTCTCCCTCATGTCTTATAAGTTTTATGTATTCCACAAATACATACTGAGCGCCGATGCTGTGCCAGTCACGGTCCTAGGCACAGGTGGTTGGACTCAGCATTTCTCTGCTCATTACTTACATGCAACATGCCTTCATAGACTTATTGTCTCTTTACAACAAAAGGGGTTCTCAATCTCCGTAGCAGCATGGGTCCCTTTGACAATATGGTGAAGACTCAAAACACTTTCTCAGGATAATAATTTTTATTTTATTTTATTTTATTTTATTTTATTTTATTTTATTTTATTTTATTCTTTAAATATTTTTTGCCATTTATTTATTTTTGAGAGAGAGGGGGACAGAGTGTGAGTGGGGGGCAGAGAGAGAGAGGGAGACGCAGAATCCCAAACAGGCTCCAGGCTCTGAGCTGTCAGCACAGAGCCTGACGTGGGGCTTGAACTCATGAACTACAAGATCATGACCTGAGCCAAAGTCGGACACTTAACTCACTGAGGCACCCGGGTGCCCCCTATTTTATTTTATTTTGTTTTTATTTTTATTTTACTTTAGAGAGAGAGTGCGAGCAGGGGAGAGAGGCAGAGGGAGAGAGAGAGAATCTTAAGCAGGCTCCACACTCAGTGCAGAGCCCAACACGAAGCTCGATCCCACGACACTGGGATGATGACCTCAGCCGAAATCAAGAGTCAAACGCTCAACTGACTGAGCCATCCAAGCGCCCCTGTTGGGATAACAATTTTTAATGAAGAAAATGTAATTAAGAAATGAACAAAACAGAATACATTGGACTAGAAAGGAGAGTAATCATATTGAAATGTAGTTAGAGAAATAGTAAAATGAACTTGGGAAATAGTAGTGTGTATGTAGTGCACATTACTCTTTATTAGCACATTAAGAAAAAAGAAAACCTCGCAGTGAGTGAGTCTAACAACTAGTGTAATTTCAAAAAGTGATGAGTCTAAAGGATGTTTGTAGATTCTGTAGCAATGAAAATGAGATATGAAAATAGCTATGATTTCCAATGGTGACAAACTCACAGGAATTATCATTTCCACTGTGGTTTGTTGCCTACATTTGTAATTGAAGAAATGCTGAAAATAAGTGAGAGGTCAATGAAAAACAAATGTTCTATCCAAGCTGAGTAAACCTTTATATTCTATCTGAGGACTCTAGGAGACCAGGATTGTCATCCCTGGCTGAGAACTCCTAAAGTCTATGAAGAATATATTCCAACCTGCCTTGCCCACGGGCTACAGAACAGAAAAACAGGAGGTACACAAAGAGACCAGTAAAATAGGTTGAAATTGATCATGACTGAGGAATTTCCAAACAAGACCTCTTTTAAAAGTACTGTGCACGTGTGTGTGTGTGTATGCATGTGTATATGTGTGAATGTGTACTTACCTATTATAGGAAAGCCCTATATTTACAGACACAGAAAGATGGCATGATAAATTATTAAGTGGGAAAAGCACATAAGAGAATAACAACAATCCCAAACATTTATTGAGCACCTAATGCAGGCATTTATTAAGGTAAGCACTTTACCATCCATCATCTCATTGAATCTGCCCACCAACATTTTAACATAGCTATATTTATTATCTTATTTTATAGTTGAGTAAAATGAAAGCTGGAGAGAGGGAGAAACTTGCCCAAGGTCACAGAGCTGCTAAGTGATGAAGCTGGCATTCAGATCCAGAGTCTGGGCTCCCATCTGCTCCGAGGATCCGTTTTTGCAGGTATGTGCATGTGGACATATGCCTGCATAGAAAAAGCTGGGAAATAATATGTGCCAAACCTCTACCTACCTTTACCTCTGGTGATAGTTGCTTGGGATAGGACAGAGATGAAAGAGACTTCCTTCTTCTTTTTAAAAATCCAAAGAGGCTGGGGCGCCTGGGTGGCTCGGTCCATTAAACGTCTGCCTTCAGCTCAGGTCTTGATCTCGAAGTTTTGTGGGTTCAGGCCCCTGCATCAGGCTCTGTGCTGACAGCTCAGAGCCTGCAGCCTGCTTCGGATTCTCTGTCTCCCTCTGTCTCTGCCCCTCTGCCACTCACGCTCTGTCTCTTGTTCTCAAACTTAAATTAAAACATTAAAAAAAAAATTTTTTTTTAATCCAGAGAGGCTCAAGTCACTCTAAAATGGATGAACAAGAACTTCATGTATCAACCTGGTGAATCTCACAAACAGTGTGGGAGCAAAAAAACAATGTGCACAGTATGATATGGTGTGAAAACACATAGAAGCAAGCAATGTGTCACTAGGTAGCAAAAATATAACAAAATGCACTAGGTAATAAATACCAAGCTTGGGGGAGGAGAGATGGCTCTGGAAAAGGAACCCATGAGGCTTCAATCGCATTGATCATGTTTCATTCCTTAAGCAGTGTGGTGGGTACCAGCTGTCACGTACATTATTATAGACAACACTATATATAAACTATTTTGTAATAATTTCGATAGAAAGAGGAATTACTAACAAGAAATGAGTCCACATGATCAATCATTCCCCTTTTTCATATCGTTTGAATTCTCAATTAGTTTTGAAATTTTAGAAAGAAAATATTAGAAGAAATTTTAATTATTAATTATAATTAAAGTCTAAAGATTAAAAAGAAGATTATTTTTTGATTATTTTTGAAAATTTAAAAAGAAGCAGATGGGAGAGGAGGGAGAGAGGGGTTGCATTGGGGGAAGGAAGGGGGGAGTGGTTATAGCAGAGGGGCACAAGCCTGCTTCTGGATACTAGAAATGTTCTATTTCACTCGCCAGGGTAATGGTTTCTCAAGAGCTTGCTTTGTAATAATCCATTAAGCTGAACACATATAGTTATTTTCACTTTGCTGAATAGGTGTTCTACATCACAACACAAATGTATTAAAATATTATTTTACAAGGGGTGCCCGGGTGGCTCAGCGGGTTAAGCGTTCAACTCTTGGTTTCAGCTCAGGTCATGATCTCACGGTTTCGCGGGTTCAAGCCTGGTTTCGTCGGGCTCGGCCCTGACAGCACGGAGCCACCTTGGGATTCTCTCTCTCCTTCTCTCTCTGCCCTCCCCCACTCACGCTGTCTCTGTCTCTATCAAAATAAATAAATACACTTAAGAAAAAATAGCAATCTTATTTTACAGATACACAAAAAGCAGGAGGAACATCTAAATCGTGTTAAAAAAGAATTCTACCCTCTTACTTTCCCAGCAAATCCGGAGGTGCTGTGAGTTCCAGGCCTTTGAAATCAGACCTCTGAGCCCACCCCAGCCCCCAGCCCCCAGCCCCCTCAGCGCGGTGGCTTTTGTCAAAGGCTGTCTGCATCACAGGAGTCCAGAAAAACACTGCCATATGGCAAGGCTCTTAGGTGGGGGAGCCTGCAGCGGTGGGGAAAAAAATGAGATTTCAAGTGCCACTTAAGATCATATCTGGTTTTGATGTGGGGGTCTTTCGGAGGTTTTGGGTTTTTTTTTTTTAGAAAATACAGCAGGGTTTGCTTCCTCTGTGTCCTCCAGCCTCTCCTGGGGAATGGAGAGGACTTCTGAAGACCCCAGGACACTGTTCTGCTCTGACACACGGGAAAAGAAAGAGATCACTGAAATGAAAAGGGGGGAAACTGAGATCTGAGTTTCCGGTGACTGCGGTAGCTTACCTGTCACAAATTTAGTGGCCTTCACAACACAAATTTATCATCTTCCAGCTCAGGAGGTCAGAAGTCCAGAATGTGTCTCGGGGGGCTAAAAACAAGGTGCCAGCCATGCTATGTTCTGTTCCGGGGGCTCAGGTAGAAAATCCATTCTCTTGCCTTTCCCAGCTTTTAGAGGCTTCCTGCCTTCCTGGGCTCATGTTGTTCCTCTGTTTTCAAAGCCAGTAATGGCTGGTCAAGTATTTCTCATTATGCTGGGTCTCTGACCAAATTTCTGCCTCCCTCTTCCACATTTTAGGATCCTTATGGTTACATTCGGTTCACTTGCACGGTCCAGGATAATCCCCCTGTTTTAAGGTCACTTGATCAGCCGCCTTAACTCCTACCTGCCACGGAACACAACATCATCGCAGGTTCTGGTGACAAGGTTGCGGACATCGTCGGAAACCATTATTCTGCCATCCACCCTCACTCTTGACCCCTCGCTCTGTTGTCAGCCGCCCCATTGGCTCCGTGAGGGCAGGATACTTTGTCCCTCTCATGGCTGCTTCCCTGGCCTGTAGAGCAGTGCAGGTGTTAAAGTAAGCGGTGCTGTTGAACTTCATCTTCTGCCTATTCCCTGCAGGGTCTAAGAGCAATTAAACCTGAGAAATGCTTTTCATATAACGTATGGGTGTTTGTGTTCTAATGAGTGTGTACTTAGGGTCAACAGAAGTCAGAGGAACAAAGGTGGACAGGAGAGAAAAGAGAAAGTTCTTGCAGGACCTTCCAGGGCCCCTCCCACAATTGACCTCCAAGTTCATTTAGTGCTTCTAGTGGCACTAGCCGGGGACAGACACAGTGCCACAGAAAACAGGGGAATTTAAATAACTCAGAAGAAGTGAGGAGTGCAGATATTAAACCATTAGATAAGTTTCGACCGTGGGTCCCGTGTGGTCCCTTTCCTGGCATTGCCTTTAGGTCTCTAAGGTGTTAGTGCTTTTATGGGGACCCAAAGAAGGCATTGACACAGAGATTCACAAAACAGGGGCCTCATCTCCCTTTCAACTCTTTGTAACCCTTCTTATTATGTAAAAAATGACAGCTCAGTTTGGTGTTGTTTTCTGTGTGTAACACCTGACTTGCACCTGCTAATCTCCTTTTTAACCACGAGGGAGGAGGCCTCAGACTAGAACCTTGGGCAGACTTCATCGTGATGTGACCAAACGGCGCAGGTGGCTCGGGTTGACTTGTCTGGGGAGGAGTGGGGCCAGCTCCCTCTTCATTTTCTAGTTTTCTGGGGTATAACTGCCATATAGCACTGGGGAGGTTTAAGGTGTATACCACCAATGACTTGGCTTACAGAGATTGTGAAATGATGACCCCGGGAGGTTTAGTTGGCATCTGCTGTGTCATATCAATACAAAAAGAAGAAGAGACAGAAGAGGAGGAGGAGGAGGGGAAGGAAGAAGAACGAGGAGGAGGAGGAGGAGGAAGAGGAGGGGGAGGAAAGGAGGAGAAGGAGAAGGAGTGGGAGGGGCAGGGGGAAGGGGGGAGAAGAAGAAACATTTTTTTTCCATGTGGTAAAAACTTTTAGAATCTACTGCCTCAGAACTTTTAAATATACCAAGTAGCAATGTTAAGTACAGTCATTATGCTGTACGTACTTCTGGGTACAGATCTGAAGGAAGCAAAATCCCGATGTCAAAGAGATGTCCGGGGGTGCCCGGGTGGCTCATTTGGTTAAGGGTCTGACTACTTATTTCCACTCAGGTCACGATCTCACAGTTGGTGAGTTCGAGCCCCGGGTCAAACTCTGCACTGACAGGGCAGAGCCTGCTTGGGATTCTCTCTCTTTGCTCGCTCCTCTCTCTCTTTCTGTCTCTCAAAAGTATAAATGAACAATACAACAACAACAAAAAAGAGATGTCTACATTCCCATGTTCACTGCAGCATTATTCACAACGGCAATGACAAAAAACCCCCTAGGTGTCTGTCAACAGATGAATGGGTATGGAAGCTATGTTCTACACTTACAATGGAGTACTAGAACAGACAGTAAACAGAAGGACATCCTTCCATTTGTGACGACATGGCTGAACCTTGGGGGCACCATGCGGAGCGAAATACATCAAGCAGAGAAAGGCGAATATGGTATGATCTCACTCAAATGTGGAATCTAAAATGAAACAAAACACAAGACCAACCCCTTCTCTTCACAGTCGAGGAAAGGGAGGCCCAGAGCTAGTCTCCTGAACCCCATCTCCTGAATGCTTATCCAGCATCTGCCCCTTGTGTGTGAAGGCAAGAACCACCAGGAGAGGAAATAGACCGTCTATCAGTAAATGGATGGTGACAGAGAAAGAAAAGGGGACAGGAGGGTAGACCTTGCCTTCACTGATCGAGCTGCTCAACGCCAGGTCCAGGTCGAAGAAGACGAGGATGGGAGGGGAACAGAAGGAAGAATGAAGCAGTCAAAGTCCCCATTATCAGGGAAGCCTGCTCAGTTCTGGCCACAGTCACTGGCAGCAGGGACACTCTGGGTGTGTGCAGGGCGGAGAAGGAGGAACAGTGCCAGGAAGCAGCTGGGGTGGGCCAGGAGCTGGCGCTCAGGACTGCCTTCGACCCACATGGGCACACGTGCAGAGGGGACTCTGGCGGGACCCTGTGAGCCAGTCAGACCCCTCCAGACCTCTGTCCTGCACTCCCCGCCCACCCTGACCTCCAGGAAGTCAAGCTCTTGCCTGTCCGGCCTCCTGGCAGACATACAGATGACTCTTAGCTACAGCCAAAATTACCTTCCCAGGAAAATGCTCCCACCTTCTGAAAAGGACACAGAAAGCCCTTCTTTAAACCCAGACGATTCTTACTGTCAGTGAACCAACACGCTCATCATTTAAGTCTGGCAGCCAGAGTGTCAAAGAGATATTTGACTGGAGCAGAGTGAGTACACAAAAATGTATTTTTTTATTTTTATTTTTTTAATGTTTACTTATTTTTGAGTGAAATAGGGTGCGAGCAGGGGAGGGGCAGACGGAGAGGGAGAGAGAGAATCCCAAGCAGGCTCCGCGCTCTCAGTGCAGAGCCCCACACAGGGCTCGAACTCACCAACTGGGAGATCATGAGTTGAGCCGAAACCAAGAGATGCTTAATCGACCGAGCTACCCAGTTACCCTCAAAAATGTATTTTTTACATGAATGTACATATAAACAAATAAAAGTGGAACTGCTCTAATTAAAATTGGTGGGATGGAGGGGGTGGTGGGGAGAGGTTCTGGAACACCAGCTCCTTGCCCCAACTCTGTCGTTTCTTGAAAGCAGCCAACCATAGATTGAAAACCACTGGGTCAAACCACCCACCCTGCCCCTTCCCCTCGAAGAGGCTCGGGTCCAGATTTTCCTTGGGTCTAAAGCCTGCCATACGTGAAGAATCAAGGACAGGAGACAAGTGGAATCTAAAATAAAAGTGGTCCTTATCCAGAAAAATCTTGACTGGATGTCAGAGATGCAAAATCAAAATTTTCATAACAAAGCCCTGGATTCTCCTGGCTGTTTTGGCCACTTGACTTTTGCCACCCATTGCTACACGGTCAGCTTACCAGTTACCTATTGCCGTGGAACAAATGACCCCCTAACTTTGTGGTTCAGAACATCCATCATTTATTTCATCCACCGTTCTATGGATTGGCAGTTTGGACTGGGATCATCTGGGAGGTTCTCCTGGCCTCAGCCGCCTTCGCGGATCTTGAGCGGGGTTCTTGTGGGTGGGTGTGTGATCAGCTGATGGTCAGCTGGGGCTGCCTGGGTTGGCTTTGCGCATGTGGCTCGCGGTTGGCAGGCTGTATCAGGGACGATAGGGATCCCTGATTCAATATCTCTCATCATCCATTATGCCACCCCGGGCATGTTCACAGGTGGTGGAGGGTTTCAAAAATATCAAGAGTGAGTTTCAAGGAGGCCCAGGCTCAGAACCGGCACTGTCCCTTCCACCATTTTCTGTTGGCCAAAACAAATCACAGGGACATCTCTGATTCAAAGGATAGAGAAACAGGCTGCACTGCTTGAGGAGAGGAGCATATGGCCAGCTTTGCAATCTACTACAGAGATACACAGGCACTTGTCACAAGTGGTGGGAAGGAGAATAGTTTATTTTGGAAAGCTCCAGTTGCCTGGTGGGTGAATGATTCACCTATTACCCATGGATTCACATCCATAAGGTCCAGGAGACTGTGTAACTGGGTTTCCAAGTGTCCCTTCCCTTCCAACACACCCCATAAAGAAGCAGTCCAGCTCTCTGTCTCATCTGCTTCTGGCCATTCCCCGGGAATAAGAAGCAATCCCATTCCATCATCAAAGGGCAGGCCAGTCTCCCAAGCCCCCAGTCTTCTTTCCACTGCCCTGCCCACAACACACCTCCTCATCCAACACAACAGTCTGGCTTTTCTGGCGGTTCCCTTTGGCCCCACCATCTACATATCAGCCCAACACACACAGACCACTGGAAATGCAAAGCAAACTGATCACTGTGGGAGGGAATTCATGATTTCATGATGCAGATAATCTCGCAGGGTAGGCTGGGCAGCAGTGATGCCCAAAGAATCTAATCCCCCAGGTATACCTCTTCCTACCTGAATGACTGGGGCGAGTTACCCAACCTCCTTGAACTTGAGTCTCCATCTGAGACATAGCACTGCCCTACTGACCTCTGTTGATGGTCTAAACACTCAGTGCTGGTCATGTGCAAGGAATGGTTCTAACAGCGTGGCACGTAGGTTAACCTTTTTAATCATGATCACAACTCCATAAGGTAGGTACTATTTTTATTCTTATCTTACATAGGAAGAATTTGAGGATCCTAGAGGTTCAGCACCTTGGCCATGGGCACACAGCTACTCAGCATCAAAGTCGGGATTCAAACTGAGACAGTCTGTCCCCCAAATGTGCATCCCAGCCACTACATGTCATTCTTGCAGGAGCTATGTGTTTGTGTGTAGCTGACTGGTTTTTTTTTCAATCAGGAAAACACGCACTTTAATCCAGTAGTTTCTGATTTAAAAAATAATAATGATTTAAATAATACATGCAAATAGGGTTTTTTTAACATCAGATAGAATGAAAGGTAATTCTCCTCTTGTTTCTGGTTTCCTGCCCACCCCCATTTCTTCTCCATAAAGGCAACCAAGGATATTTGGCTCCTATAAATCTTGCCAAAAATATGCTATTTGCATGAAAGTAAATAGGTACAAAGATGGTTTTAGATAGATGTAAGTATAGGTGTAGATACACACATTCATGCAGAGATAGAAATATGCAGACTCATTTTTATACTAATGCATATTGTATACAGAGTTCTTCTAATGTAGTCTAAAGATTGTTTTATTTCACTATTCATGAACCTGTTTCGACCTTTTAATAGCTATGCAGCTGACCCTTGAACAACACAGGTTTGAACTACACGGGTCCACTTATATGTCAATTTTTTTTTTCAGTAAATACACAGTCCTATAAATGTATTTTCTCTTCCTTATGATTTTCTTTTCTTTTCTTTTTGTTTGTTTTAGGGAAAGAGAGAGAGTGCGAGCAGGGGGAAGGGGCATAGGGGGAGAGAGAGAGAGGGACAGAGAGAGAGAATGTTAAGCAGACTCCATGCTCAGCATGGGGCCCAACACAGATCTCGATCCCTGACCCTGGGATCATGACCTTACCCAAGATCAAGAGTGGGACACCCAACCGACTGAGCCACCCAGGCGCCCCCTTATGATTTTCTTAGTAACATTTTCTTTCCTTTATTGTAACAATACAGTACATAATACATATACCATACAAAATACGTGTTGACTGTTTACATTACTGGTATGGTTTCTGGTCTAAGCATAGTTAAGTTTTGGGGGAGTCAAGTGTTGTTTGCAGTGTTTTGACTGCACAAGGGTGTTGGTGCCCCAAGCCCTCATTGTTCAAGAATCAACTTTATTATGATTATGTGCATTACCATTCCATTATTTGGATGAACCATAATTTTTTTTTTACCAGCTTTCTGATAGATGAACAGATTGTATTTAATATTTTCCCATGACAATGTCATGTCAATATACCTGCATACGGGTCTTTGTGCAAAGATACTTTTACAGTTCATATTTAGAGTGTAGGATGGTTTGATCTTGCCCCATGCATTAATATATTCAAGAGGAATTTAGTGGAGCAAAAACACTCTCCTACACAGTTCCTGTATGTCTCATTTCCTGGCAGTGGTCTTGGTCCAAAGGGCAGAGCATGTTGGTACATTCCAGAAGTTTGGTGAGTGCAGATGTCACCCAAAGAAACTTCTCTGTCAGTGGTGGATGAAAACAAAGTAACCGCCCCCCATGCTTCTCCCTAGTCCTCTCAGAGGAGCCAAGCCTGAATACCATAGCCCCAACATGCCTATTTCTATTTATGGCAAACGGAACAATTTTCCTTGTACTTGCTGGGAGCTTGGAGATTCTAATTTTTTTCAGGCCATATACCTGTTAGAAAAACTTATAAGAGCTGAGGACCCTCATTGCTCTCCAGCCTATAAAAAAGTGAACATACCAAACTGATTTAGGGTCTCAGATTCACACACATTACCCCTCAGATATACAGATAAAATGCAGATTCCTTTATTACTGATCCAGTCTTTCTCACGACCTTCCCACCTACTCAGTAACAGGAAAACACACACACACACACACACACACACACACGCAAATAAATTTGCTCAAGCTGGATACAACAATTTAAACATTCCTTTAGGTAATGTGCAGACTGTAAGAATATTCATCTTCCTCCCAGAAGAGCCCTCTGAGTCTCTGCTGGGGCAGTCTACTACCTGCTTCCACTTAAGAGTTATCGCAACCCTGGCCATGACAGTGGGGTCAGGTGAAGAGCCCCAGTCCTGCCTCAGCAGTAACCTTACCAGATGGGGGCTACCAGATATTTCCAACATAAGTATGATCTCACTTATGTATGGAGTCTTAAAAAAAAAAAAGGACTCCCTCTCTTTCTTCAAGTCCTTCCCTAGTGACTCTTTATCGATGTAAAATTCACATAACATAAAATTCCCCCTTTTTAAAGTTTATTTATTTTGAGAGAGCGGGGGAGAGAGCAAGCATAGGTGAGAAGCAGAGAGAAAGGGAGAGAGAGAATCCGGAGCAGGTTCCGCTCAGCACAGAGCCTGACGTGGGGCTCTATCCCACAACCATGAGATCACCACCTGAACCGAGATCAAGAGTTGGGTGCTTAACCGACTGAGCCACCCAGGCGGCCCCAAATTCCCCTTTTTATATGTGTAGTTCATTGCATTTAGTGCATTCACAGTGTCATACAGCCATCACTTTCATGTAGCTGCAAAACACTTTCATCCCCCCAAAAAGAGACTCAATAATCATTAAACGGTCACTCCTCATTGTCAGCTGATGACCCTTTTGAAAAGCAAAAACCAGTCAAGAAACCACAGCATCACTCTCCCCTTCCCTGCTTTTTCTCCACATGACTCATTACCCTCCTGGTCACTATATAGTTCACTTATTTATCTCGTTTATTATCTGCTACTTTACGCCATCCCCTCTACATGTAAATACCGTGAGAGATGAAAAAAAAAGGATTTAATTTTATTCACTGCTGTATTTCTAGTGCCTAAAATGGTACCAGGAGAGGAGCCTGGGTGGCTCAGTTGGTTGAACATCCAACTCTTTTTTTTCTTTTCAATTTTTAATGTTTTCTTGAGAGAGAGAGAGACAGAGCTGAGGCAGGCTCCAGGCTCTGAGCTATCAGCACAAGAGTCCAACAGAGGGCTCGAACCCACAAACCACAAATCGAGATCATGACCTGAGGTGAAGTCAGACGCTTCACTGACTGAGCCACCCAGACGCTCCCCAACTCTTTTTTTTTAAGTTTATTTATTTATTTATTTTGAGAGAGAGTGTTTATATTCTTTCCCTCTCTTTCTCTCTCTCTGTCTGCCCCTCCCCTGCTCATGTATGCGCGCGCACACACACACACACACACACACACACACACACACACAGTCTCTCTCTCAAAATAAATAAATAAATAAACAAACATTTAAAAAATAATAATAATAAAATGGTACCAAGAACATACATGTAAAGTATCCTCAAAGTCTATTTGTTGATTTAATTAATGAATGGCTTTTGCACAGTGGCTTTTGCCTGCTGGTTCCTAAGGATCACTGCTTCTCTTTCCCTTTACTTAAAAACCATGTTTCCAAATCCAGTGTGAAATTTGATGGGAAACTTACCAGTAAGTTGTGAGAATATGCCTTTTTTTTTTTAATTTTTTTTTTCAACGTTTTTATTTATTTTGGGGACAGAGAGAGACAGAGCATGAACGGGGGAGGGGCAGAGAGAGAGGGAGACACAGAATCGGAAACAGGCTCCAGGCTCCCAGCCATCAGCCCAGAGCCTGACGCGAGGCTCGAACTCACGGACCGCGAGATCGTGACCTGGCTGAAGTCGGACGCTTAACCGACTGCGCCACCCAGGCGCCCCTTTAATTTTTTTTTCAACGTTCATTTATTTTTGGGACAGAGAGAGACAGAGCATGAACGGGGGAGGGTCAGAGAGAGAGGGAGACACAGAATCGGAAACAGGCTCCAGGCTCCCAGCCATCAGCCCAGAGCCTGACGCGAGGCTCGAACTCACGGACCGCGAGATCGTGACCTGGCTGAAGTCGGATGCTTAACCGACTGCGCCACCCAGGCGCCCCTTTAATTTTTTTTTCAACGTTCATTTATTTTTGGGACAGAGAGAGACAGAGCATGAACGGGGGAGGGCAGAGAGAGAGGGAGACACAGAATCGGAAACAGGCTCCAGGCTCCGAGCCATCAGCCCAGAGCCGGACGCGGGGCTCGAACTCACAGACCGCGAGATTGTGACCTGGCTGAAGTCGGACGCTTAACCGACTGCGCCACCCAGGCGCCCCGAGAATGTACCTTTTTTTTTTTTTTTTACTTAAAAAATAAAGACCAGAGAATTCACCTCAGGGAGCATTGCAGAAGGTTTTTCTCCTCAATTAAGAAACCAAACCTATTCCAGTCCATAGGCAAGTTAGCGCTGATCAGTTAGCACTCATTTTCTTGCTCCAGTAATGCAGCCCTGTTTTGGCTTCCCTTGTAAACCTCTGATCCTGCGGTACCAGAGAGACCCCACCAGTCCCCTGGCAGAGTCCCGTAGGGGTGAGAGCTGAGGCCCAGAGATAAGAAGCAGCATGGTCCAAACCAAGTAACCAGTAGCCAAAAGCCATGACTCAATTCCCCATACGAGATGAGCTCCTTAAGAGCAAACAATAGGTCTTTTTCTCTCTTTCCACTCCTGTTTCCCAGCTGATTGCCTAGCACCCAGTGGGTGCTTAACACATGCTTGCTAAATGAATAAAATGCTTCTACAGTCTATTTCTAAAAAATTAACTACATCAATTCAAGCCCAGAGGCTTGGACCCCTGGGATGAAGCCTGAATAATGATTGAAAAGATTTCTTTTAAAAAATTGTTTTAAATGTTTATTTATTTTTGAGAGAGAGACGCACATGGAGTATGAGAGGGGAAGGGGCAGAGAGAGAGGGAGACACAGAATCTGAGTCAGGCTCCAGGCTCTGAGCTGTCAGCACAGAGCCCAACATGGGGTTTGAACTCACAAACCACGAGATCATGACCTGCGCTGAAGTCGGACACTCAACCGACTGAGCCACCCAGGTGCCCCTCACTGATTTTTTATCTCACGTGCTGGAAGCTGGAGAGCCCAGGCCTGTCTGTGCCCACACTCACCTGAGACTGTCTCTGGGGGAGAAACAAGGTTCTGGTTTTCAACAGAAGTCCATCAGGGGCTTAAGGATTTTCCAAAATTAAACGTCAGCCCAAACAGGACTTGCTGATTATGAAGATCACCATTCATCCGCAAGTTGGATTTGCTCTCAAGTCTCGCACTGGAACTTGAGTGTCCCTAGACTGATGGGCTCTGGAGTGTTGTGCTGTTAGGCTACTCATTGGACTGAGAAGTTAATGGAGACTTTAGCCAGAAAGTCATTTAAGATTTGCACCTGCTGTGTCCTCTGTCCTCAGCTCCCAAACCTTTCCCTGGCCAGTCCTTCTCGTCATCCTCAGCCCATGTGGCATCCCTCGCAGATCTCTTTCCAGATTGCCCTGTCAATGTTGCCCTCCTCTATCCGCCTCCTTTTGCTCTCAGGGCAGTGTCTCCATAATGTTCATTTTTGTCTAAAATTATCTATTCCCTTTCTTGCTCATTGACCTGTTTATTAGTTACTATTAGCTCATTGACTCTTCTCCTAACTGGGATGAAGTTCTCCACTACTTCCCCAGTGGCCAGAATACCAGCAGGCACAGCACAGACACGTGAACGTTGATGGAAGGAATGGTTGACCAGATGTTTTCCGCAGCTTGGCAGAGCTAGCTGGCACACACCTCTGGTGAGTGAAAGATCTTCGTGCCAGCCCAGGGTCTTGCAGAATGATCTTCCTTTGTGCTCGAGCATATTCACGGGAACTCCGTAATGGAGGTTCTAGCATCACCCTCCTTTCTCAGGGGAGCAAATGAGGAATCAGAAAATAACTTGCCCAAGAGCGCTCAGCAGAGCTGGGACTCGAACGCAAGTCTGTCTGAGGCCCAAGCAGATGCTCATGGGTACCCTGCTGCCTCACACAGCTCTGCTGAGCACAGGAACAACAGTAGCAAAGAAAGGAGGAATGGCTAACAATTACACAGTGCTTACCTCGAACCGGGCACTGTTCCCAGTGCTTTAAAGGGGGCAGATGCAACAGGGGAAAATGTGGTCGTTGCCAACAAAAAAAGCCTATCCCAGTTCGTAGTATATAGATGCTCCACCTACCAAGAGCATTGTTGGGTGGAATAAATCAGAGCTTGAGCCCAGAGCGCAAGGCCCAAGATGGGCACTTTACCCCTCCCCACTTTCTTGCCCTGTGCTCATCCCTCCCAGCGTGCAAAGGAAGCCCCCAGATTGAGCATCCAGCTGCTCAAAGGGGAAATGGTGCAGTATATCTGGCAAATGGCTATCACAGGCCTTTGAGGAGAACAGAGGAGGCGTTCAGGGCAGGGGGTGGAAATCTGTGTAGTCACCGTCAAGAATAGGGAGAGCCCAGATGGACGCATATCAAATGTGCCTCGTGCACATGATTCGGCCACCTCCCTTCCCATCGAGCCAAGTATCCATGATCTAAAAGGTTTAAAACATGAAGGTTTGCTACTGGTTTTCCACTCCCGAATTTGGAAAGAGGTGGCCCTCACTTGCCTGGCACTTCTAGAGGTCTCCTGAGCGTCAGATGCTTCTCAGCATGCTTTGGAACTGTTGCAAACTACCACATGCTTGCTGGCTTCTAAAAACGAGCAATGCAGGGGCGCCTGGATGGCTCAGGGGGTCGAACATGCAACTCTCGATCTTGGGTTGTAAGTTCAAGCCGCACACTGGGTATAGGGATTACTTAAAAATAAAATATTTTTTTAAAAAGAGCAATTCAGGGCTAATTATGTCTGTGCAAAGACAAGGCAGTGCTGGAAAGAGATGGGATGAGCAGGGCAATGGCTGTGTATGGCAACAGAGGCTATCAGACAAGGGCAGGGCAGGTCAAACACACTCAAGGATACATGCAGGATGTCGTGTGTGTGTGTGTGTGTGTGTGTGTGTGTGTGTGTGTGTGTGTACTGGGGTGACTGGAAGATGATTGCTCTCCCCGCCGTGAAATAAACAATTCCTGAGGGCTCCCTATCACACCAAGTCGTTAATTCTTATGGCTCAACTATTCATCACAGCCCTTCTTGGCCCATTTTGAAATAACACATTCTCAAAATGTTCTGGCCTTTGCAAATAGAATGCTTGCGGGAACTCCCAAGCATCCAGAACTAGAGAGGAGATGCCATGTTTGGGTTCAATGACTTACCCCACACACAGGCAACACAGCACTCGATGCTGAAGGTCTACTGAGCTTCTTAATTAAATCTCCCTTTAGGATCCAAAATGCACTTTAGGATTTTTCAGATCATGGGCAGAAATCTGCTTTTGGAAATCAAGGAAGAGGGGTGATTGGGCTGACTTTGGACTGATCTTCTAATCCCCTTGGACAGAAGACTTGCCCCTTGTGGTACATGCCAAAGGAAGCTGGTTTCATCTGTCCCCTTCCATAAAAACAGAACAAATACATATTGTGATATGTTAAAATTTTACCAGTGGTTTACCCTGTGTTTTAGAAAGGCATTCATAGGAAAAATGACTAAAAGAAAATAAAAGACACCAAATTATTAACTGGGGCTATCTTTTGGTTAGGATTTTTATTTTACTCTTAATGTACGGTTTAGGATTTTCCAGAATGTCTACAATCAGCAGGTACTCACTGTTAAAAGCTTTTTATAAAGCTTGGTTTTGCGTTTGAAATTCCATTTATCGGACCTACCGTAGATTTATTTTTTCAACAAATATTTGTGAAGCACCTGCTCTGTGCTATCTCTGGATCAGCAAACTATGGTCCTTAAGCCACAGCCTCCTTATATAAATAAAGTTTTATTGAAACACAGCCATGTCTCTTCCTTTCCTTATTTCCTGTGGCTGCTTTTGTGCTACAGAGTTGTGGGAAAGACCACATGGCCCACAAAGTCTAAAGTATTTGCCATCTAGCTCTTTCCAGAAAAAAAGTTTGCAGACTCCTGTGCCATATGAAAGGCTCTGTTAGGATTTGGAAATCAACAGTGAGCAAACAACAAAACAAAACAAAACAAAACAAAACAAAAAAACAGATAGGTCCCCAAGGTCATAGACTTTATCGTTTTGTTTGTCTGCTACTTCAAGGTTTCCATAGTCCTAAAAACAGTCACCCTGAGTTGCCCCACAGATGCAGAAAATGTAACCAGAATTGTGGTATTCACAATGTTATTCTGTATGGTTGGAGAAGATTCTTGGAGCACCAGGGTGGCTCTGTCGGTTGAGCGTCTGACTTTGGCTTGGGTCATGATCTCACGGTTCATGAGTTTGAGCCCCACATCGGGCTTGAGGCTGTCAGCCTGTCAGCGCTGAGCCTGCTTCAGATCTCTGGGCCCCCCTCTCTCTCTGCCCGTCCCCCACTCTTGCTCTCTCAAAAAATAAATAAAATAAATAAACATTTTCGAGAAAATTCTTGACGGTTCGGGAATGAAGAGACCCCCAGTTTTGTCTTCTCTGTGAACAATGGAAGCACAATATTGGCCTGTGCTCTCCCCTCCCCAACACAGTGCCCAGCATATAGTTAATATATATACTCAATGCACACAATACACTTTAGCTATTATTATCAGCACCATCCAGGGGTCCCCAAATGTATGCACCATCCCCTGTCTGGACTCCAAACTCCATCTGAAGTTTAAGGGGCCAGGTGTCTATAGGATGAGCCAGCAGGGAACTTAACACATTTCTCTTAATCTGAAGTAGCCTATTTGAGGGCCATGAGGCTGGGAGTTTCAGAAACATGACACATGGAAGGCATACAATTCCTTCCCGAACTCAAGCAGCACCACCTGGTCTGGGAAGTGGAGGTGAATAATAAAGAAATGAGTTTCCAAACCCGGTTCAGTAAACAAGGTCCCAACAACAGACAATGGCCGTCCCTTGCCTTCTGCTGGACTACATCTCCTTGGAAACATCATAATAGGCTTAAGAAAAGCTCAAAAGATTCTCCGATCTGCTGTTCCCTCCGCAACAGGAACGGGCTTAAATATTCTCCTAAAGAAGCACACATTGGGTTGGCCTCACCATTAACCTGCTAGGCACGCAGAGGCATGTCAGAAACAGGTGGGGAGAGAAGCAGGGCTCTGAGCCACCTCTGCAGAGGGAACTCTGCAGGTAAATGCTCTAATTAGGAACTTGGAGTCTGTTCAGCATTCAGTAGGATCCCTCCGAGTCTGTCTCCTTTATTCAATTAAGGAAATGATAGGAACCTTCAATTTTCCCTACGATTTAAAATAATGATAAATGATCAGGTAGAGTTTGGGGATTTTTTTTTTTTTTTAAGGCACATTTCTAAAAGAAACTTCTGCTGAATTTAATCATGCCTGCTTCTGGGAAACAGTCATCAAACAGACTATTGGCAATTCAAATCTTCTCCCCCCACACAAACACACCCTTTGACAGTAGCAATATCCATCACGGAATGAATCATTCCGAATGGGGAGGGAGGCCCTGCATTTCAAAGATAAACAAAACAACAATAATAATTATCATAAAGCTAACGTAGCTCAGAACAGAAGAGTTGAAATGATCCAGGTAAATGTTCAACCTGGAAGTTGTAACAAAAGAAGAAAAGAATCACATGCCCAGACCCACAGGTGGATAGATTTAGTGAGCTGTCCCACCTGTACTGGGCTCGCTGTGCACGGAGGGCCATTTGTTTTGACCATGTTCTGAGTCTAGTGTGTCCTTGATGCCTGAATTTTCTTTCATATGAAGTATTCTGTATTACTCAGGGCCCAATGATCCAAAGTATTTGCTTTCCCTCTTTTTACTCGGGGCCATGTCTGGAATGTGGAGTAAGGAAAAGGAGCCGAAGTCCTATGAGCCTTGGGGCGGGAGTGGACTAAGTTTCAACCTAAGACTAAAGAGCATACTTCCTGGGTTCTCACGGTGGGAGTCTAAATCTGCCTCATAGGATGAATGATCTTGTGAAGATTAAGGGAGATCATGAACATTAAACACTTATTATGGTGCCTGGAAAACAGTAAGTGCACAAAACTGTTAGCTGCGATCATCATCATCATCATCATCAACAACCAGCCAGATCCTGGAGTCAATGCTTAAATCCTCTTGATGACATTATATCTAAGTGAATGCACAGCCTTTGTTTGGAAACCTCCGAGGATATGAAGCTCACAATCCTGCATTCTGTGTGTATACCACCAGCCCTTAGAAAGTTCTTGTGTGTATTCAGCTGAGATTTCTCCCACTGTGGCTTCTGCTCCTTAGTCTTATAGTTCTATCCTTTGGGAGTCTTAAAAGACAGAAATAATCCCTCTTGTACTTTGTAATAGTTGAAAGTTGGATTTTATTGTGAGTTAAAAAAAGAAGAAGAAAAAGAACTCTAAGAAGCTTTAGCATTAAAGGAAATTAATTGGAAAGATCTTGGAGTGTCTGATTAAATCAAGGAGGAGGAGGAGAGAGAAGAGGAACAGGAAAGAGAGGAGGAGGAGGAGGAGGAGGAGAAGGAGGAGGAGGAGGAGGAAAGGCAGGAGGAAGAGTTGGGGAAATGGAAGGAAAAGGAGGAGAATCAGGCTCAGAGAATGCAGGAATCAAGCAAGATCAGGACCAATTTTTCCAGACCTTCATCTCTAGCACTACCATTAATAAGCCTTATCCACACCTCCAAGAAAGTAATTGGCTCTACCTGAGTCAAGTGTCTGCCCCTGGGCTAGTCACCTCTGGCCAAGGGACAGAGTCACCTATTACAGATGATTCTGGGAGCTCACCTGTGGATGGGTGAGTAGAAAAGCATCCCACAGAACCACACTGATATGAACTGAGAAGCCTCCCAGTCACCATACCGTAAGGAAGCCCAAGCCATGCGAATGAATCACAGTATGATCCTTAGACACTTGGAGACGCTATTCTCTAGGATACTCTTTAGTGCTTTCAACCACAGTGACTAAAGTAATTACTAATTTAAAATAATTATTTGATTGTTTATTTGGATTCCTCACTAGCATGTTAAGCTCCGTAAAGACAGCGGACCATGTCTGGCTTATTCACCGACATATCCCACCACTTAGCCAGGGGCTTGGGCCACAACAGGCACTCAAATAATTGCTGAAATAATTGATCGATAAATGCATCAATTATCATTTTTGAGATCCTTGTGGTTACTCTCTTCCAAATGTGGTTCTATCCCTCCCAGTCAATTCCATTGGTGGTAAAAATAAACCCCAGTGTCAGAAGGCTTTTTGCATGAAATGGGAAGGAAAGTAAAATAAGTCACAAGCCTTAGTTTAAATCACCTGAGGATTTTGTTTGTCCATCCATTCCTGTTAGTTATTCCTGCGTAACGCCCTCCAAAACAGAGGGGCTTAGAACAACAATAGCTACTGGCTAGACTCATGAATCTACAAATTCGATGAGCCATGATGGGATGGCTCATCTCTGTTCCACATGCCATCAGCTGGAGTAGCTTGGCTGGGAGCTGGAGACTCCATTTCCAAGATGGCTGGCAAGTTGAGGCTGGCTGTCAGCTAGAAGCTCAGCTGAGGATATGAGCCAGCCAGGACCTCATTTCCTCTCCATGGGTATCTCTCCCATCCCTTACTTGGGCATGCTCACAACATGGTGGCTGGGTTCCGAAGGTGAACATTCCAAGAGAGCAAGACAGAGAAGTATGTGAAATTTTGATGACAGGACCTCAGAACTCACACGCGTCACTTCTGCAATATGCTATTGGTCAAGGTTGTCACAAAGACCCACCCATTTTGAGGGGATGGGGGTACAGACATCCCCATGCCCTGAGGATCATGAAGGTCACACCGAAAGAAGAGCAAGTGTGGGGAGAGCTGTTGCTGCGGCATCTTTGGAAAACACAATCTGTCCCACCATCTCTCCTCTTTGGGCACAGGCAATCAAAGCGGGTTGCAGCCTTGCACGTTTGAACACTGGCGTCTGGCCTTGCACTCAATCATCAATTTTTGAGTCATTGGTGTTAGGTGTAGCTGGAAATACAAAGATAAATGAGAAAACTCTCTTCCACCGGGGAGTCCACAGATGGGCAGAGAAGATGAATAATGAAAATCCAATGCGTTGAGTGATTCAGCCAAGATGTATACAGTCAGAGAAAGAAATGATCGATTTAGCCTGGGATGGAAGCTTGTTTGCCTAAAACACTTTTCCTTAGTGGACACGGGTGCCGTCATGCTGCTCAGTTACCGTTTTCCGAGTTCATGTGTATTCTCCTAGACGGGCATCTAGCCAGAGCTCAGCTAGGTCACCCGAGCTATACCACGTGGGGGCCACACTAGCCACAACCAGAAAGAACAGCACTTCGTGGCTAACAAAGGCACTAGCGACTGGGACTGATATCTTGGATTTAATGGGTCCTCCTGAAGCCTTAACATTTTCACAGGAGACAGAACTCCAGAGAACAAATAATAATGATGATAATAACTTTAAAAATACTTTATTCTTCAGAAAATGTTTAGACTGATGGAAAATTCAAGAAGATGATGCAAAGAATCCCCATACAGCCTGAACCAAGTGCCCACCGATTATTAGCATCTTAGATCAGTTTGGTAATTTATTACAGTTAACCAACTAATATGGATACATTACTATCAACCACAGTCCACAGTTTTTTCAGATTTCCTTAATTTTCACCTACTTTGGGTTTTGTTTTTTGTTTTTTTGTCCCACTTTCCCATCCAGGGTACCATGTCACATTTAGTCAATGTCTCCTTAGACTCCTCTTGGCTATGACAATTTCTCAGACATTCCTTGTTTTTGATGACCTCGACAGTTTTGAGGAGTAATGGTCACGTATTTTGTAGGATTCCTCTCTCTAGGGAATTGTCTGGTGTTTTTCCCACGATTAGGTTGGGGTTTTAGATATTGGGGGAGGAAGACCACAGAGATAAACACCATTTTCATCACCTCATATCAAGGGCAAACGGTATCTACATGATGTATCACTGTTGATCTTAACCTTGATCATCTGACTGAGGTGGTCTTTGTCAAATTTCTCCACTGCACACTAACCGTCTGCCTTTTATACTGTCCTCCCTGCAAGGAACTCTCTGTGTGCAACCCACACTTAAGGAGTGGGCAGCCATGCTCCTCCCTCCTTAAGGATAGAGTCTCTACACAAACTATTTGGAATTCTTCCGTACAGGACACTTGTCTCTATTCCCCATGTATTTACTTGTTCAATCACTAATTTACTGTAGTGTGGACTCGTGGATAATTATTTTATACTCTGGGTGACAGTCCAATACTAATTTACTTTGTGGCTCAAAGTGTTCCCACTTTGCTACTAGAAGCTCTTTGCTTTGCCCTCCATTACTGGAAGGTTGTAATGGCCTCTCTGCATATATGTGCAAGCACTAGGATAGAAAGGGTGTGTTATCACGTGTACTTTTTTTTTTTAATGCTTATTTATTTTTGAGAGAGAGAGCATGTGAGCAGGGGAGGGGCAGAGAGACAGGGAGACAGAGGATCCAAAGCGGGCTCTGCGTTGACAGCACAGATCCCAACGCAGGGCTCGAACTCATGAACCGCGAGATCGTGATCTGAGCCAAAGTCAGATGTTTAACCAACTGGGCCACCCGGGCACCCCTGTTCTGTGTACTTCTAACTTAATCATTCCAATAAGCCTAGGGCGTAGGAGCTTATGTATTTACACATACGGAATCGGAGGTGGAAGGGGTTCAGTAAATGATCCACGGTCACAGAGCTCACAAATGGCAGAGCTGGGATGCGAATCCACTGCGGCTAGCTCCCACTTCCCCGCTTTTTTTTTTTTTAACGTTTGTTTATTTGTGAGACAGAGAGAGGCAGAGCATGAACGGGGGAGGGTCAGAGAGAGAAGGAGACACAGAATCGGAAGCAGGCCCCAGGCTCTGGGCCATCATCAGCCCAGAGCCCGACGCGGGTCTCAAACTCACAGACCATGAGATCGTGACCTGAGCTGAAGTCGGAATTCCCCGCTTTTAAAACGTTGAATGGTAAAAGGAATACAACCTTGCATATTCCTCCAACTTGTTGAAACACCAGCCCTGGTTATACATACTGGTGTGGTCAAAGAAACCCAGAGGCAGCTGAAGGAGTTTCCAAGGGCCACAAGCAGTGACGGCCACTCCCCTGCATCTCTTGGCTTGGGTGCCTCCCCCCATCGCCCCCTATACACAGTCAGGGGGAAAAGCTGCCCAGAGGAAACCACCCACGTGGCAGCGGCACAGACTTAACATGTTGCCCCCTCACAGGAAGTTGTGGAAAGATGTGATGGATGTGTAGGGACAGACGCTAAAGCTGACATTTTCAAAGTCTGGAGGGGTGGTATTTTGGGGCTCGAGTGGGTCTTCTTGGAGTCCCTTAAATTAGATTGCCTGAACCCACAGCACCCACTCAGGAGCAAACGCTCAGCATAACACACTCCCTTCCAAACCTTGGAGCTCAAACCCCTCCGTCTTCTCCTCCAACCCTGTAAGATGCCAAAACAGCTTCAAGGGAATCTGCTGAGAATTGCTAATCATGTATGACACAGGGTTGGTTAAAGCCCAGAGGAGAAGAAAAGACACAGACCCAGCCGGGTCCCCTTTGGGAAGCCCCACAAGTAACCTCGAGATCTGGATCCAAAGACAGAATCCAGCATCCCTGTGCCACGCGCCCAGGATGCAGGAAGCTCTGGCAGGCTGGTTTCTGCTCCCCCGTCCAGCGCAGCCTGGAATTATGATGCAGAACGTTCACTCCTCCCCCTGCCGGCTCCGGCACCAGTGGTCTTGCCTCCCCCAAATCGTGCTCCTTGCTTCCAAAGCTACCAGACTGCTTTCTGTCGGTAGAAGACAGCAGCCTCTTGCACAATAAAAGTCCGTTTTAGCAATCTCTCTGCTGCCTCCGAGAAAGGCGGGGCAGGTGCTCAGTATGAAGGCGGCCTTTCTTCCTCCGTTGTCTGCTTCGGAAGATGGGAATGCCGTCCTTTAGATTTCTTAAGGAAATAGAGCAGAGCCAAAGTAGTCGGTGGCACTCAGCTGGGGTTTCAGACCTTGTTCATAATGCCTAAAGAACTTCAAAAAGTTTCAAGGACAATACCTAGCGTAAGATGCTCATTGACATCTAAAGAGCCGGAGAAAACTAGGCCATGAGTATAATGAGAGGCAAAAAAAAATACTGATAAATGGAAGGGGAGACGCACCAGAGTGTCCCTGCGAGCTTTTGCTTCCTACTTTAAGAATAAAATTGGATGGGAGAAGAGGCTTTCAGAAGACGTCAGAACTGCCTTGCGATTCTGGCAGGAGCTAACTTTGTTTTCTAAATTTAAAGACATCTCAGCTTCTATAATTTGTCTCCAATGAAGCTATGCCATTTTTTTTTTTCCGAGTCCTGGTTTTGTTGCTAACTTGCTATATGGACACAGTTACCCTCTTGGAGAATATTCAGTTGACTCATTTGTAAAAACGGGGGCACCGCACATCCTTATGGGGGGAGAGAGTTACCTGGAAGACTTCTTCATCAAGCACTTTGACGAGATACACTGAAATTTGGCCAGGGCTCTCTGAGACAGAGTAGAGGTTGTCCTGTCCTCCCCAAGTGTAATTATGCAGCAAAGAAAGTGAAATTCATATGGACACATGAGGAAAAATTGTCTGTAATACACACACACACACAGGTGAAAAATTGTCTGGAATACAAACACACACATACCACACATGCACACGTACATACACACACACACACACACACACACACACACACACACACACACAAAGTCTCAGAGCTACTGGCAACTCACCAAGTTCTCATCCCTTCCTGACTAATATACTTTCCAGAAAATAGCCATTAATTCACACTAGAGGCAAAAAAGTTTATTTTCATGCAAGGACACTTCTCTCTGTATTATTCAGGGCTGTTGGTCAAGGTTAAAGAGTATCTCAATCTTCTGCCCTGCTGCTCTGAACAACCTTCTCCTGTGGACCATCGTCCACTAGCATAATCGTAACAGAGTGACCACGGAAGGAAAAGAGAGATCAATCAAATTGAGTTATTTTCAGCTGGAAGCAGCTAGGTTTGAAGATCTCATTGATTCGTTTATTCATTGGCTCACTCAACAAATATTTACTCAATGGTACTGGAGGCGGTCAAGTACCTTACTGGCACTGAGAACACGACAGCGAGTGAGATATTCGCAGCCTGGAGGAGAAGACAGAAAATTTTCAAAGGCGGTTGCAATACGGGATTACGTGCTCTGGGATGGGGGAAGCGTGAAGGCACCGCGGAAACACAGATGGTGGGTACCTTCTCTCCTGTGAAGCAGTAAAGGAGGACTTCCTGGAGAAGGTGACATGGAGGCTGAGGCCATTGGAACCAGCCAGGAGCTGACTGAGTGAGGCAGCGTGATGGATAGTTTCAGGAAAGGATGCGAAGGTGGGGAGGTGGGAGAGGGCGTAATGCACGTATTGCATTCCAGGAGGAGGTTACAGTGGGGAGGGGCAGGGTCGAAGCACGAGGCTGCAAAGGTCATTTTGGGTCAACGACGGGAGTCCCTGGACAACCACAAAGAGCTTTTAAGGAGAGAAGAGGCGGGTCAGATTTACATATTCGGAAGAGCTCTGGGACCACGGTGGATGAGGTAGAGAAATAAAATTTGGGGTGGCCCTAGAGATCTCAATCCTCCGTGCATACGGCCATCCCTTGTAGAGAGTGCCCCCGCACAGACTGCCAACTTTAATATCTAGAGCGACCAGGTGAAGAGCTCTGCGGCATCTACTCCCACGTTACGGATGAAGGAATGGAAGCACAGGAACAGTGCCTCAACTTGGGTTTTATTGGTATCTTGGACCAGGTAGGTCTTCGGGTGGGGGCTGATCCACGAGCCGCAGGATATTTAGCAGTACCCGTGGCTTTCAGGCGCGCGAGATGCCAGCAGAGCCCTCCTGCCACACGGGACAACCAGACACGTGTCCAGATGTTGCCAAATGACCCCCCCGGTTGAGATCCACTGTTGTAAAATCTCAAACCCCCCGCTGTTCACACAAGCTGGGGCTTCTGGCTCCGGAGTCTGCCCTCTTGGGACTCCATCGAGCACCCTCTCCTTCTCCACCAGCCTCATTCCACCTGGCCTTGGCCAGCACATCAGGGTATCAACCGCCCCTCTCAGCCTTTACCGGGAATCTTAAGAACAGATGTCCTTTTCTCTCCTCCTTTTCATTTTCTCATACATTAAAGCAAGGACTTCCCCCCCACCCCTTGGGAGCTAAAAATTATCACTGCACTAGAAGCGGAAGAGTTTTTCTCTCATCACACGTGCATTTCTATACATGTCCTTTCAAACCAGTAGAGCACCGACACCCAGAATGAGGACGGTTCACATGACATCAGAGTCCATTTCTGCTCTGTGCCAAGGTGTCTACCCTGGTCTCAGGCACGGCCATCCATTTGGTGATTTGAAGTTTCTCCTCTTACGCATTAAACAAACAAACAAATTCTTCTTCTCGTGGATCTGCATCAGGAAGTTGGCCTCATGATTAAATCTGCAGACGTAAAGGAAAAATGGGAATTTCACAGAATGCTACACGCAGCGAGAGCAGGGTTGAGCCAATTTCCTCTGTTCCATCTTTGCGTGGAAGTGTGGCAGCTGGGAGATTGTCTTCCCCACCCTCAAATTACCCTGCCAGACAAAGGAGATTTTTTAGAAGAGTCCTGAGCATGTAATTTTATTACCTTAGCACCGGTTTTAATATAATTCATGCAATTTCTTCTGCAGGAGAAAAGTTATTTTCCTAAATGCCTGGTAAAATGAGAACTGATGCATTTTTGACTCCCACCAACTCTCTTCTGTAAATTTTCTACTAAAAGAAGACACACCGAGAGGTGCTCGGTCGGCTCAAAGAGCCTCACCTGGGAGCAGAGAGCCTTCACGGGGTTTTTCGAGCTTGTTGATTTCTAATGACTGTGTATCTCAAGAAAGACCCAACGCATTTTAAAAACGGCCATCTTGTGATGTCAAGCCAAGGTCAGATTTGGTGGGGATAGTCTCGATCTCTGCTGCCACTGACATGGTGGCTGGATAATTTCGTGTCCTCGCGTCGTCGGGGTGTTTAGCAGCATCCCTGGTCTCTACCCACTTGATGTCAGCGGCATACCACCCCAGCTGCGACAATTAATGTGTCTCCATTCATCGTCACACGTACATATCACTGAATTTTGCCTCTTTGTTCCAGGACCTCTCTGGTCTATTTCTGGGACCCACCTAAATAGAGGAGAGGAGGAAGCTGCGTTCAGTGCTCAAAATCCATCCATGGGCAACCCAGAGGGGCTGATGGGTGACCTAGGAAAATGAAGACGTAGGTCTACCAAGTGTCTGACACACGACATCATGTAATTTCCCTCCGGGACCTAAGGGTCAAGGCTGCTAGAGCTGGACATTACTTTCCTTTCTGGTATTTATTTAGCAAACGTGCATACGGCCTACATGTGTCTGGCGGTGTTCTTCATAGCTCCTAAGTGCTTCATAGGAGCAACTCATTTGATCTTTACTGCAATTCTAAGGGGGAGGAACTGTTACCACCCCATTTCACAGATTAGAAAACTGAGGCACAGAGACATTCTGCGTGAGTTCGTGTGTAGCAAAGCAGAATCCAGACTAAGGCATTCGATTCCCTAGGCTGGGCTCTTCATCAGGAGGCTATGGAGCATGTGCTATGTATTAGGGGAAGGGAATCGAATCCGGACTTAGATTCACCTGGGCTCAAGTCGCAGCTCTGTCGCTTACTAGCTGGTAAACCTGGTCAAGTTCCCTGAGGTCCCCAAACCTAATAGCCTCCCACCTCCAGGACCATCACACTGGGGGTTAGCGCTTCAACATACGAATTGGTGGGGGAGCAGACACAATTCAGTTCACAGCAAACTCCTTACCCAAACAGTGGCCGACGTGATCATTTTAAAACCCAAGTAAGAGTTCACCACTCCCCTGATTATAACCTGGGGACTCATCACACTTGGAAAGGAACTGGGATCTCAAACCATGATCCACTCCTTGCTGGTCTCTCCAACCTCATCGCCTGCTGCTGTCAGCTGTTCAGAGGGCCCTCCCCAGACCCATCCAAATCACTCGTGCTCACGGTCCCCGTGTGCATTCTATCTGCTTTGCTTTCTTAGAAGCACATACCAGTTTCTGAAAAAATACCTGCTCTCCCAAATAGAGCAAAAGCTGTCTGAGAGCAAAAACCGTGCCGGTCACGACCACCGTCATACCCCCAGCTCCTGCCATGGAGCCCAGACCTCACAGGAGCTCATGAAGGAACCTGTGAATGAGGTAAGGGAGGCAAGGCAGCCCTTGGGCTCAGACACGCACCTCTCCCTCTACCATCTCTCTTTAACCCTCCCTCCACGGTTTAGTGGCTCATGAAAGATAGAGAGTGTCCTGCAATTACCAGATGGGCAGCTCAAGAAGGGAGTGGGATTTGACTTGGAAATTACATCACAGGCAGATGCACCCTGCGAGGCCCTATTAAAGCCACAGAGAGCCGACTGCTTATGGCCTCCTCCCATCACCAGATCCTGAAAGAAAAGAGGAAACCAAGCCTCCACCCGTCTTCGTGTCTCGTGACGGAGGTGGGGGAGAGATGCTGATCCCCCCCTTGCCCATAAATCTTTTCAGGCCTTTTGTCCCATTGGTTCCTTTCCTAAATAACAAGAAGAAATACGCCAAAGAGGAGAAACCCCAATCTGTCTTCACGGGCTCAGACGCACACAGTGACAAACCCCTGTGATCAGGTGCGCCCAGTGATTCCGCTGCTAAATCCCACCCCCAACGGAGAAAGAAATGAATTTTCCTCACCTTCACCCAGCTGTAGGGCGCATCCTCACAGCCCCGAGTCAGCTGTACCAATAAGACCGCAGAGTTCCCTCTGTTCACATTATTTATGTCAGTGGTCCCCACCTGCCAGCTCCTGGGCCCACAGAGAGCCCACAGATGTGTCTTGATGGACCCGCAATATTATTTTTATTTGAGTTAGTTGCCAGCATTTAAAAGTAAGGAGATTTTACATTTAAAAAAATCTGGGTTTCCAACTTCTCTAGAAAATCGAGGTCCCCACAAGGCAAACTGAGAAATGACTGCCCACTGTGGCATTCTGGAACTTTCTATCTCATCCCAGGATCCATTCAGCCCACTCTACTCATTGATATTACCTGCATGGACCTCTCAAGTATTGAGTTTGCAATCCCTGTCACATGCACACAGTGTGAAATGAATAGATTCAGGACTTTTTTTTTTTTTTTGGTGGTCAACCGCATCGCAGGGCAGGACTGAGGAGTGTGGACACATTTTGCCACTGCTGATAAATGAATTGCAGTGTCATTCACTCACAAAAAAAGAAATTGTAAAAAACTTGCCTTGTAGAGACTTGCATTATCATTGCATTGCTAGTAACAGCATTGCAAATATTTTCGTCTATATATTTATAGACATGAAAGATAAAGAATACCCAATCGATAGATCACAGATACCATATTCTAGTGTCGTATTATATACCCTACATTCTAATGCCATATTGTCGACACTCAATAAGTGCTGAATGAAGTCCCATGAATAACAGACTCTGTGAAGTTCTCCACACGTGTGCTATTCCATATTCCCATGACCTTACCCTTGCTGGTTCTGTTGCCAGGGATACACATACACACACACCTTTGTTACCTGACCAATCCCTGCACATGTCTCAATACTCAGCCCAAGCATCTCTTCCTCCAGGAAGCCTTCCATGAACACCCCAGAAAAGCTAAGTGCCTTTCCCCTGTGTTCCCACAGCAGGTTCCCCTGTGTGCCTACTTCTGTCCTTGTTTCTACCATGTTATAGTGAAATTTCATGTTCTCCTGTGTCTCTCCCACTAATCTGTAAATTCCTTAAGAATGAGAATGAAATATTTTTCATATTTTTATATGGAAAACAGTGACACATAGTAAGTGCTTAATGGATATAATTTTTGTAATCTAAACAGAAGTAACATAGACTGGAAACATAAAGAATTTCCAATGAGTAGCCAAAACTTAAGTTTCCTTCCCGGAGGAAATTAAAACCATCTGACAGTAACTCCTCCCACTGGAGACTGACCATCCCTTCTTTCCCTTTGCTGGTACCCTTTAGAGTGCCGAATGATAAACTACATGCACTAAAATGGATCAGACACATGGCAGGTGTTCAATAACTATTTGTTGAATGAATGAACAAATTCAAAATGGTGGTGATTATTTCTCACCATTAAAGGGACCATTAGCATGTGTCAGTTGATGAAATGCACCACCACCAACCAAAATCCTTTTCCATCTATGAACCATGTTACTGAATGATTTTTAGTACTTGTACATGTAACCCAAATAAATTCTGAGGGTCCAGGGGGCTCAGGCCCCACGTGGGGTCATATATAGTGAAGCACAATCTGGCAGCCAAAGCAATTGCATTCTGCACTTGGGTCTCTTGGAGAACATGTAATATTCCATGTAATGAGCCAAGTCATAAACCTCAACCAGATTTCTCACACCACCGTTTCCTTCCCTCCAATTTCTCTCGCCTCAACACATCTCCAGATCCCCTCTCTTGCCAACCTGCCGGAAAACTCTGCCCAACCTCCACACTAAAAATAAATTCTTCTTCTGTCCTCTCCCCATGTTCTGTCTACTCCTTATCTGTTGCCTTTCTGACTTCCTCTCCCCTCCTCTTCCTTTCTCCTTCAAGGAAGAATCCTGTCCTGCCACCTAGAGCCCTGTCTTCCTCTTTCCCCGTCCCCCCATTTCTCATCCCGAAGAGTCTGGAGGTGCCTGGACTGGCAAGGACTCAATGCTCTTTAACATGATGGCAGAGGAGGGAGGTGAGAAGAACTGGGAACACTCACACATTTTTTTTAAAAATCTCATCCCCATGACACACACGCTCATCGCTCTACCTGGAATGCCTAATTTTATTTTGCCCACTCAGTGTTTCAATGCTTCAAATGTCCCTTTCCCAGGACTATCCTCTTTACTCCTATCAGTGTTAGTCACCAGCTGCCAGCCCTGCTCCCACAACACCACGATTGTTCCGCCATGAAAGTGTTCTTCAGAGTATCATGGTGGTTTATACGCCTGTCTTGCCTCCAACCTTGGGAGCTTCTTAAGGGACGAGGCCACCTCGTCTGTACCTCTGTGTCCTCAGAGCCTTGTGCAGTGCCTGGGACAAGGTAAACACTCAGGGAGCATTTGTTGAATAAATTAATGGAAAATGCCTGAGAGCCCGCCTTCAGAGCTTTACCTCTTTAACTGAGGTTTCAAGTGTAGTTAAAATTTAAATACTCCTGTAAAGCAGTATCTTAAGGCTTCATTCACTTGTACCCTAGTATCAAGAGAAGGAGTGGCCTGGAGGGCACCGAACATCTCAAGAAAAAAGTCGAATAAATTAGAGGAAGATGAAGTCTCGCAGTTTGTGGGTTCGAGCCGCGCATCAGGCTCCACAGTGAAAGTGTCGAGCCTGCTTGGGATTCTCTGTCTCTCAAAATAAATAAATAAACTTTAAAAAAAAGTGTGTGGGGGGGGTGGAATTCCCAGAATTTTATTAGGTAAAGAAGAACATGCACAAATCACCAACACAGAAGTCTCTGAATCCTCCCACGCACACTGTGACCTAATCCAAGTGGTAAATATGACCCTGGAATCAGACAGATATGGGTCCAAATCTCTGCAGCCTTAACCAAGGCTCTTGGTCTTGGTTTTCTCATCTGTAAAATGGGGATAATAATTTACTTACCTGAAATGGCTGTTGGGCAGAATAAATTAGTCAGCGTATGGAACATCCTTAGCACAATGTCTGGCACACAGTAGGACCCAATAAATGTTCCGATTACCATCTTTTAAATATGAGTTCGACTCCCCAGAAAGCCCCAGTGTCTCTGTCACGGACAGACAGATATAGCATTCCCTGAACAGATGTCCATGCAACAGCCGATGCTGGCACATGTGACACCTGATAGGACAGTAAACACGGCAAAGGAATCGTTCCGGAGGCGAAGCCAAAGAGGGATCTACAAACACACAGAGATCGGCATTACCTGATTTCTCCCTAAAACGCCATCCCCTGCCATTACCAGCTGCTGAGATAAGCCACCTGCTAGGAAATCGTCAGGAGAGAAATGCCACATCACAGTTCCAGAATCTGAGCACAAAATACTACAGACTCAAAGGAAAAACATATGGTACGATAGGGAGGGGGAAAAAAAAAAAAAACCAGTGTTGAATGTCTCCAAGAAGCAGGACTAATCAGATGAAAGAGACACAACCACCACCATGAAGCAGTTTGTGAAAGAGCAATCTCCCCTAAATGAAGAAACACTAAATAAACAGCTCCCAAGGTTCCAGGAGCCCTGAAAAGCCCTCAGGCAGAAAGAGAGCATCTCTGTACCAAGCATATTTGGTGCACTGCACCAAGGCTCACTGGAGACCGGAGGTGTGCTTAAGACAAAAGCCATTATCACCTCCTGTGAATTCCTCATGTTGATTTCCCTCCAAACTCCTGGGGGCTGGCGGGACCCTCCTCAGAGGAAACAATAGGCCAGAAAAACAGGCAAGGTACCAAGTAGCCATAAGCAATTGTTGATATTGACTGTGTGTTTTTATGTTCTGTATTTCAGGGTGCCCGGGTGGCTCAGTCGGTGAAGCGTCCGACTTCAACTCAGGTCATGATCTCAGACTTCGTGGGTTCGAGCCCTGTGTAGGGCTCTGTGCTGACAGCTCGGAGCCTGGAGCCTGCTTTGGATTCTGTGTCTCCCTCTCTCTCTGCCCCTCCCCTGCTTGTGCTCTGTCTCTCAAAAATGAATAAACATTAAAAAATATTAAAAATTATTTTCTAAATTTTGATGCTGTGGCACACAGGGCCCTGCTGCCCTAGAGGGACCAGCCCTCCCAGATTCAGCTCATTCCTGGAGATGGAAAACAACTACAAAACACACCTTTTCCCATGCAAACCGACTATCCCAGAGCCCATAGCACCAAATGCCTTCTTTATAGGACTCTCACATTCCAGGCTACTATTCCCATCGCCCAAATCACCCCCAGGGCCATCCATGTACCAGACAACCAGGAAGAGCCCTTACACCCCAGAGCCTGTGGAAATTTTTCACACAAACCAATCCTAAATCTGCTTACCCTGCCTCACCCCTTCCTTCCTGATTAACATTCCAGTAAAGACTCCAGCCCACGTTTTCCCCTCCTTCTCTCGCCTCCTAACCAAGCTCATTGCTTCCCTGGGTGACTCTCCGTGGTGTGGCATTTTTCCTCTGCAGGTAACCGTAAGTATAACAAACTTAACTCTTCACTGGCAGCTGTCCCCTGATCTGTTGACTTTGCTGAACTTAAATATTATCAAAACTGCATTTAATTTTTTTTTAAGTTTATTGACTTATTTTGAGAGAGCGTGAGTGTGAGCAGGGGAGGGGCAGATAGAGGGGGAGAGAGAATTATAAGCAGGCTCCATGCTTGATAGCACAGAGCCCAATGCAGGGTTGGATCTCACAACCGCAAGATCATGACCTGAGTCGAAACCAAGAGTTGGTCACATAACCAACTGAGGCACCCAGGTGTCCCAAAACATGCATTTTAAAACACAGTCTGAACCATCTTCCCCAAGAGATCTTCGGGTCTTAGAGTTGCCTTCCATGCACATGCATGAGTATCTAGTAGATAAAACCAGCAGAGACAAGGGAGATCAATGAAGCATCAGTTGGCTTATCCTGATCATGACCTTGGGGAGTTCCCTCTCGCTGACAGTCCAACTCTACCTTCTTGAGGCCTTCTTTGTTCTTTGCTCTTCAGCTCATTTCCCAGTCCCTCTAGTGAGTTTTCTGAGAGGTGATACTTGAGCACCGATACGGGCCTGTACGTGCCAGGAGAAAGCATTCCAGGCAAAGCGTTCCAGGCAAATTTCCTGAAAATGGAACATACTATCTACCTGCCGCCTTATCAAAGGCATGACCTAGCATGACAGTCTTTGAGGTTCACGATGAAAAGTGAAAGAAGCCAGAAACAAAGGGTCACGTGTTCAATGATTCCATGTATATGAAACACCCAGATTCGGCAAACCCACGGAGACAAAAAGCAGATTAATGGTTTTCCGGACCTGGAGGGCAGTGAGAGGAGACAGGAATGAGGGTGTGAGGTTTCCTTTTGGGCCGGTAAAAATGTCTTGGAACTAGAAAGAGATAGTGGTTGCAAAACATCATGAACGTTTTATTTTATTTTTTTAATTTTTTTTAACGTTTATTTATTTTTGAGACAGAGAGAGACAGAGCATGAACGGGGGAGGGGCAGAGAGAGAGGGAGACACAGAATCGAAGCAGGCTCCAGGCTCTGAGCTATCAGCCCAGAGCCCGACGCGGGGCTCGAACTCACGGACCTCGAGATCCTGACCTGAGCTGAAGTCGGACGCTTAACGGACTGAGCCACCCAGGCGCCCCTACATTATGAACGTTTTAAATGCCATGGGATTGCAAACTTTAAAATGGTGAACGTTAATTTTAGGTTGTATGAATTTTACCTCAAGTTTTTAATAAAAAGCACCCACCTCTTTATTTTCTCACACCTTTCTCTCCTAATTAGACTAACCCCC